>NW_025999802.1:0-1200000 GCF_019419815.1 Pyrus x bretschneideri | reverse complement strand
AGCCAGGTCTTGACAATCATCTAGCCTGGGCACACTTTGACAGATGCAGATGCTAGAAGAACACATAAGCTATTGATAGATGTCATCATAAATTTTCAGGGAATATTCACAAATTTAATAAATATTCATCATATGCTCAACACAACAGGTGTAATGAAATTTTTTTTTTATCGAAATCGTAATCCAAATATAATAAAATCATGACTCGACCACTGAGTAAACATTTCAATATTTCTTTCTAATGACAAATTGATATGTGTGCGAAGATTTGTGTGTGTGTGTGTGTTTTAATGCTTTATTTTTATGAATAATATTATTTAATGACACACATGCTGCAGTTGAGCTCTATATTTTTAATTCACAAATATGCATGGCCACCGGTTATCATCTTTGAATGAACAAAACCATGTGCTAAGGCTGCCTTCAAAACTTAAAATATGTCATAATTTAATCCCTTAATTTCCCCTTTTTTTAGCTTCTCCTGCATATACTGCAAAGTTGACCACGCACAGGCACTTGATTCTAAATTCCCATGGACGTGCCCCAACACGAACAGGAAGGATGCATATATATATATATATGTGTGTGTGTGTATCATTTGGCCGACTCATAGTTTAATCATCACCACATCTCAAATGTACAATTTGGCACGCCACATGAATTAAAAACTACACATTTTAACTTCTGCAATTTAAAAATTCATTATTTTGGAAACAAAAATCTATGTAAGTTTTTTATTCTGTTGTGACCGTGACCTTCTGGTTTTTATATCCACAACTAGAATAATTAAATATTCCCTTCTAAAGCTCATCTCAGTTAACTTTGTGTCAAATTTTGAAAGAATCAGATTACCATACCACACTAATTACATTGATATTATTTTGAAACTTGTTTGTGTAAATTTCTTATCACAAAAGGTCGATATAAATACGAATAAAACCATATATAAGTCGTACTTAATTTTATCGTTTTTCAGAAATAAAATTATGGTATTCAACTCATTGAACAATGCTTAAGTTGTCATTAATTTACAATCTATTAAAATTACAATAATGCTATTCACACACCTAGTTTTACTTTGCGCACATCTTTATAAAATTTTTACCATTAATCTTCTCAATTTATTATACCCTAAGATCAAAAATTAATAGAGCGTGTTAAAGGTAAAGAATGGGTATGTGAGGCAGAGAAAATCTTGGCGCAGCAGCGGCAGGTCTGCTCCAATCCGAATGCAACACAGTGCAAAAGAAGGACAAGATTGAAGGGAATGTTACTCTGCTTTTAGCAATTGCCATATAAAGTAGAGGTGAACCAAAATATTCTTTTTCTTCTCAGCTAATTTTGGCTGTGATGCGTTATTTACTTTTTTTTTATTTTTTTTAATTTATAGTTAAATGTTTTAAATTTAAATTTTGTAAATAACGAGTTCAATAATAATTTATTTAACTGCCCCGTGAGGATGAGTAATAACATCATTCTCCCAGCAGCCGACCCCAAAGAGGCAGGCAGCAGCAGAATTACAACATCACACAAAAAATACACGCTTCATCTCATGCGTGGTCTATTGTGTATGCAAGGCGAAAAAATGGACATCCAAACGATTATTTGGCTGAACAACTACAACATGAATGGGAGAAGCAAATGCACCAAGATACCGACGGCTAAAAGCTTATACAGGAGCAACAGCTGAACCGCTCGTAAGTGGTTCGCTTATTTCAAGGAGTTCGTTACACAGCCCTGTGAAAACAACCGAATCTGTTTCGATGGGCTTGAACTTGACAAGAGCCGAGGGCATCAAATCCTCATCAGCTAGTGTTGCAGCTTTCTCTCCTGCTGCTGGAAAATGAGGGATCACCCGCCGTTTGATAGCTACAGGATTTAACAGCTCGAATTCCAAACTAGGCTCTTTCAACGCTGAGCTCACATACTGGTTCATCAAGACCAAATAAAAAGAAAAATAAACAACGTTGAACTCCTAACTTGAAACAAATGCACAAGGAACAAATACACTCGGACACAAATTGTGTATATGTATCACGTTTTAGATTCGTTTTCATTTCCCTCATTTGAGCTGGATGCATACTAATTTTCCAAGCAAAACTTGTTTTAGACATCAAAGGCTACATCTTTATTCAAACATAAAAAAACGAAACATACTATGCAGGATGATACACAAAATACTAAAAAGTTGGAGAAGATGCAGATTTTTATAGTTGTTTGCTTGGAAAATTACTATGAGAGCTGAAAAAAGAAGCAGAAACTTGTTCCAACATATCTATACATATTACATATACGTGCACACTCCTTACTGAATATTTATCACACCCTGTTATACCATATGAAACTTGCTAAACTAGACTCTAGAATGACAATTGATCAAAGGATTAGGAGGATGGGAAAAGACTAACCTCGTATAATGAGCTAGTTGGCTCCAAAGGAGAAAAAACACCCTGGAGCACCACTCCATCGGGAAACTGGATCCGGATAACAGTTTTTCTGTATCTCCTTTTAGCGGCTTTTGCCTGCTTTTCCTTGAACGACTTTGGGATCAACAACTGTGAATCTTCAATCTTTTTCTTTCTCATTTCAGCTTCTCTTTTCAGCTCCGTAGCTGTGAGGTTGTAGAAAGATGCTGGTACTTCAATTCTTGCTGCCATACTTTCAGAGACCGAAAAGAAGACCCTCGTCTGCACAAGAAACAAATTTCAGTAAACCACAAGTAGTTAATTGAAAGAAAATGAATCAGACATAAGTCTGAAACAGGAAGCACTATCTACAAAACGAAGGAATCCCACAATAACAAATACGGGTATGTGTTTTAACTTTAATGGTACAAAAAAAAAAAAAACAATGGTAAAAAAAACGAAGGAAGCACTCAGGTTATTAGATAGAATACACTTCAAATAAGCACTGATCTGTAACCAGCTTGATCATTTCAATGGTTGCCAGAAATTTAGGAAAATTTCTTATCAAGAACACTGGACCAGAACATTTTATCTGATTTCCAACTACTTAAACGTCAAGATGAACCTTAATACACATTTTACTGGATTATAGAAAATTTTCTCTATAATACACATCATTTTCACTGGAATTTTGGGCTGCAGTGCTTTTACCATCATTTAACTGGATTCTACCAATAAACTTTTGGTTTAAAATTTAACATACAATGCAACATCGAATTCTTCAAGAGTGTGTCCTTGATTTTCTTGTGAATAAATGGAATGGGACAAACTATATTATCAAACGATAAGAAGTCACTTCTTTATATTCTGCCTAACAGCCTACTTTGAAACCAGCCTAGTTGACCAATGCAAGTCTCAAGATGAGCAATTAACTCAGGGATCCCATGTAAATTTAGAAGTAGCTACCGAAGGTTTTGGTCACCTTCGAGTTATAGTATTGCTTTCCAATCATCGACACTGAAATTCTATAATCCTATCATAACAACATTTATAACTTTTGGGAAGGATATTCCAAGATATATTAAGTAAATGATCAATGATTATTAGCATGCTAAGACTGCCATAGAAGATGAAACAAGAATGAACAAGCAACCAACGACAGACTGACAGTTAATACGCTAAACAGCATAAAGAGTTAACATACCTGCCTGTCGACCTTCTTTGGTTCAACTGGTTCATCCACGTTCAGTGAAGCAATGGATGGCAAAGGGTCTACTTCTTGTACCTTCGGGGGTTCCAGTAATGCTATTGCCTTTTTCATTAAACTAATTTGTTCCTCCTTAGGAACCTCCATCAATGCCCACATCTCCCCATCCTCCTCTTTCAATTCAAACCCCACAAACTCCAGCAACTCAATGCCTCCCACAACCTCACCAATGGCCTCCCGTATCTTCGGATTACTCATCCGGATCCTTCTAAACTTCACATTCTCCGGTTCCTTAACTATATTCCTCAACAGCCTAAGAACAACCTCAACCGACCCTGCAGCCGGATTTCCCGAAGCAAAGGTACCAATGCAAGCTTCCAAATCACTCCTCGACGACTCAGACCCGTTATCCGGCGACCCCGAAACGCCAACACCCTCTACACTTTTGTGCTCCACAGGAGCATTAACACAGCTGTCCACATGTACGGAGACCTCGTCTTCCGACCTAAACGATTGCCCGCAAATCGGACATTCGAACACATTTAGCGTAAACCCGTTTTGGGATCTCTTCCCCGGCGTGATCAGAGAGTCAAACGGATCAAACCCAGAATCCGTTTTCCGATCAGGCTTCGAATTGCTCGACGGCTCCGCCTTGCTCTGGTCAGGAATTTGCGCTTTCTTCTGATCAAGAATCTGCGCTTTCTGAGGCGAAGGCCTGGGATTTGGGGAGGCGACCGAAGAATTCGAATTCGAAATGGGAAGGGGTTTGGGATTGGATTGGGGAGTCTGCTTAGGGCGAGTGAGGACCGAATCGGCGGTGCCGGAGGAAGAAGACGATCCCAAGACTCGGCCTTGGCCCTTGAATTTAGCGGAGGAGGAAGACGAGAAGGTGGTCTTCATGAAGCCCTTGAACTTGTCTTTCATGTCGTCCATGTCGGTTAATGAAAGAAGAAGAGAGCTAAATCAAGTCAACGATTGATGCGCAGCGGAATCGGGAGAGGAAATTAGGGTTAGAAAGGGGGATTCTTGATCAAGGGAATGGGGGAGTGGATTAAGCCTAAGGAAAAGCGTGGATTAAGAATGGGGGAAGCGTGGCGGTCTGGATTGGATTGGACTGTACTGGTTGACTTTCGCTCGCTTGGCCGGGGTTTGTTGGATAATTTTCCCCGCCAAACGCCCTTGCGACCTTGTTGACAGGCGGGTTTCTTTCCCTGTCAATTTATTTATTTTATTTATTTATTTTTAATTCGGTTAAACCACATCATTCACAACTTAATTTAGTATCGAATTCGCCATTCGTTATTTAAGAGATTTAAACATTAAACCTCTAACCTACAAGTTATTCAATACTTCTTTCTTTTATGGAATTTATTTAATACTTCTGTTTATATTTTAGTTAGTCTTCTTCACCGCAAATACTCGTAATCAAGAATGAAGCTAAAAATATTCTCTAGGACGCCGACCTTATGCATGATGGCGTATTGACGTGCACATCGATGGCATATGTATGATGGCGTATTGAAATCGATACTGCCATCTCGACGCAACATAAATTTCTTCTGTGTAAACTTGTTCATGTTCAATAAACCACAGCCCCAAATCCAGAAGATAAAAGATTAAATCAATGTCAGCATGAGGTGCAGCCATACTAATTCGAATCGTCTTCTTCCTCACAAAATAACTCGGTGATGGATTAGCTCAGAAGCTAAGTTGAGCTTGAGAAGATACGATTGAATATCAGAGTGCGCTACGAACAAGACTACAAAATAGAATATAATTTGACAAACAAGAATGCTGAAACGACTACGAAACTCCAAGAGACTACATTATGACTAACTTATTTTCAACTGAATAATAAGAATGCTATTTATAATAAACTAACCCTAACCTTAAAAGGTAAGAAAAGAAGAATGCTATTTATAATAAACTAACCCTAACCTTAAAAGGTAAGAAAATGAAACCCTAATGCTAACAGGCTAAGCCCAAAAAACCAACATTAAAGTAAACCTAAATACTAATATTTTCCAACATATACTTCCTCCTCCTCTAGACAATTGCTTTCCATTCAACACCAAAATCGACGACGACAGCCTTATGTGCATTGTTTTTTCTTCTGGCATTGAATACCCGGAACTGTAGCGTTTACGTGTAGTGGTGTTCCGAGTGTCCATCTCAGGCCATTCCGGCAATGAATTCCTCTGTGCTGTCAAGGCCAAAGGAACATACTTTTCCGGCCAACGTATTTATCCATGCATCTTCCCACCGATTATCACGAGCAATCATTCACACAAGCATGACGATAAGCCTGATGTAAATTGGAAGAAGAAAAACCTTCCTCGCCTGGATAGGGAGTTATACAATGCCTGGTGTTCCGAGTATTGGGCGCGCGAAGAGAAGCGATAGCAACTGGAGTGGTGATACCAGTCAAGATGATCAGACTCATGGCGATGGGCAGGATCTAAACAGTTTTAGGGTTTAGGACAAGAACTAATTATAACTTATAACAAAAACAAGGATTTGATTACAAATCCACAATCATGCATAGACTTGCTATGAAATCATGGCCATCTCCAGGGCCAGTTTGCTAAGAACAGAACCCCCCAACCAACAAGCTCCAACCCGAGACCTATGAGTAAGAAAGCAACTGAATTCCAATGTTCTTCTGAAAGAAAATCGCTTTCCACCTTTCAGACAGCAGAAGCTAGCTCCTTACAAATGGAGAGGGTCGTGACCGATACATGATGTGTGGGGGATGACTCCGCTCAGGGAGCTTACCTCTACGCTAGGTTTACTAGAACCCTACAAATGCAGACAACAGCAATGTGTGTTTGACACAGCCGACCGCTGTCCTAGACTGCCCCCTTTCTTCCCTAAGCAGCCAGCTAGATTAGATGCTTGGCCTCTTTGCTTAGCAGGAGGCCAAGCTCCAGTTTTGTGGCCTCCTTCTACATCCATACCACGATGCCTTCTATGGTTATAACACAATTCTAATAGAACATCCAATGTGTTCCTTCCATCAGCACAAGCTTAACGAGTGAACGGAAACTAAGTTCAGGCTAAAACCAAAAGGAAGAGACAGAGTAAGTCGTTACAGAAGCCTAACGGAAAATGTTAACAGGCTACACGGATAGTGCTTATTGTTATTTATGGCACCTTAATCTCTAGTCTATCCAGATCAACAATTCAATAGAAAAAGGACAGTCACAGTACGCGTTTGTTCCCGATCGATTCCTATAAATTAAATAACTACTGGATCACCACACATGAAAAAATTTATAAAGTTATTAAACACCTAATTGGGGGTACTTACAGCCATAATCACTCATTCATCCTCACAAATCCAAATGCAATCTAAAGTTCTAAACTAATCAATACCTAAATTACAAGTTATATCCAAATAATCTAAACTCGGTCTCCAAAAAAAAAAAAAAAACAAACAAATAAAAATGTATGTAGATGAAGACGACTCAAATATTGATATCAGATAATCGTACTAGCAACACCCAGAAATTCACAGATGGATTAGTAATTTCCAAGTGCCAGATTAAACACAGAAATTCCGAAATCCGATATAAACGAAATCCAAATAATCAATCATCGAAACACAAAATAAGCTAAAAGCTTGGAAATCGAAATGCAAACCGAGTGGAATCAGTCGCGATTCTTCAAGCGCTCCACGCGCTGGTTCAGCTGCTCGATGCGGACGACGAGGTGGGTGACGGTGTAGAGGAGCCAGTAGAAGATCAGTGCGGCGGCGATCAAGAGCGCGTTGCGCTGGCTCTTCATGATCGACTTCTGGTGGCGGAGGTACTCCGAGGGAGTGCAGGAGTCTCCATCGCAGCTCGGGCGAGTCTCGTACTTCCAGTAGATGTCCATGAGCAAGAAAAGGCAGAACGGCACCACCGACAGAAACGGTTTGAGGAGATTACGGGTGACGGTGACGAGGCCTTTGCGGAGGCCGTCGAGGCCGGGGATCGTGAGAAGGAGCACCATGATCGCCTCCGCGGCGGCGGCGTAGCCAAGGACAACCCACTCCAATGCCATCGGATCTCTGTGCTGCTCGCTTTCCGGTTCTGGTTTTTTGGGAGATTTCAGAAATATGCTTTGCTTCGCGAGTAAGGACTTCTCTCGATTTCCCTCAGCGCCTTAAACTGGACCGACGAAATTGGAAGCTGGAGGAAATCCGACACGTGGCAGCTTGTTGCTTGAACCGGTGGACTTTCGTCATACAGTTGGAAACGATCTGCAGTTAGGCCACAAATTTTTTTTTCTTTACTTTTTGAGTCCATTCGGCCCAGCCCAAGTTTATATGGTCAGTTAGGCCCGACCCAAGTTTTGGGTTAGTTGGATACATAGGCCTAGTTTAGCATACCGCGTTAGTCATCGGATTAGGCCCTTTGTACAAAGGGATTTTCATTTTATTTTTTTAAATGGGGATTTGGTGTGGGATTTACTTTACATCGAATCTCAATGATCCGAATCGTTTATTTTGTTAGTCTCGATTCATAAATCATTCTAGCAAAAATTTAATTCAATCCGAAACCATTTGCCTATTTAATTATTAAGATCAAATTTCATTGTTTCTTATATAACAAAGTATTCGTTCATTTCTTTGAACTCAATTAGATGTCTTAAATATTTCCGATTTGGCTAATATTTTGCAAGGATCATCTATGAGATACAACTTGAAAAATGAACGGTTCAAATCGTTAAAATTCAATGTGATGTGGACCCCACAACTAATCTCTATTTTTATATAATAAAAAATTAAGAATCTTTTCCCTTAAAGGCTTTCATCATCAGATACAGCTATGTAGTACCAATCCATTGCTTGGAATCATCTGTATTACATAAGAAGCGAACAAATTACGAACCCACCTGTTTTATACGACCGTTACCCACTAATTTTTATACACCACAAAATTTATGTATGATGAGTCGGCCGATAACAAAAACACACTCGCTGCTTTCTCGATCCCTCTCTTGCGAATCCTCTTCCCGTTGCTTGCGTTTGCCATGGTCTACCTCAAGAATTTCTCCTCCTCTTCTTCTTCTTCTCTATCTTATTTTATTTATCGTCTTGTGGGCAGCTTCTTTGTCATTTTCATAACTTGGACATCCACTTAAAACAGTGGGCAGTTGCGGAGTACCCTTTTGTCCCGTCCATGACACGTCACTTTGATTTTGTACATAATATTAGTCTAAACCTTTTGATCACACAACTAAACTCTTCTAACTTAATGATTTTTAGTCTAAAGTTTACTTTTACTGATATTGGATTTAATTAAATCTTAATTCACCGATTAATCTTATCAATCAAACTTATTCTAATCTGCCACCTTAATTTGTCACAACTATTGTCCCTCCGTGACTGCTTTTATCTTTGTCCCCTTTATTTGTTAAGCATATGTCGGACACGGATTCTACCTTATGTAGAATATGCTTTCATCATTCATGATTTTCTGCAGACACATATTATATTGTACATGTATATACATCTATATATGTAACATCCCGTCCCAAATTTCATTTTAACGTACGTGTGAATTTACGATTATACCCCTAGTTCGTTTTTATCCCATTAGTGTGTGTTGTGTGGTGTGGTAGGACCACACACACTCATACCCTCTCTTTTTCTCCCTGATTCCCTCATTTCCTGTCTCTTCTTTCTCTCTCTCTCTCACTCTCTCCGAGTTCTTCTTCTTCTTCCTTCTTCAAACATACGGACACACACACAAACCTAATCAAATCTTCACCAATCAAGAAACCAAGACCACCCTCGTGCTCGTGAGGCTGAGAGGAGTTCAGAGGTACCATTTTCAGGTAAGGGTATAGTTGTTTTCACGTCGATATCGCCATGGCCGAATTATGTAATGTTCATGCAAACCTAATCTAGCTTGTTTTAGGAAATTCTAAGCTTGTAGTTGTGTTTGTGAGGTTCCCAGGAGCTTGGGAGTGTTTCGTTGGACGAGTTTGGACGTCGGGATCGTCCTGTTCAAAGTTGGCCGAGTTTCAAGTTTGAAGACAGGTATAATTCCTTAATTTTTAGGCCTTAAAACTAGTCTAACGTGAGTCTACTAGTCCTAAGCTTCATTTTGGTATAAAGATCGTGAAAAATGGTTGAAAAACGAAGGAGAAAACTAAGTTTGAAATTTTCCCAGTTTTCCGACGCCGGCGACGGCGCCAGAGTCTCGCCGGAGAAGGAAGGGGAATATTCCGTTAAGTTTAACGGAATATTCCTAACGGCAGTGACGGCGTCAGTTAACGGAATATTCCGTCAGTTTAACGGAATATTCCTGACGGCGTCAGTTGACGCCGTCAGTGTGCAGGTCACGTGGCCGCGCGTGGGGGCGCGTGGGTCCGTGCCTAGGAAGGCGCGTGGGGGCGCGTGCGTGGTCCAAAAATTATTTTAAAAATATGGGTGTGATCCTGAGGTTGTGTAGAGCACGTTGGTATATTCAATTGTCTATTTTGAGCAATGTATGAGAAGTTATTACGAGAAGTTGGTGATGTGCTTTTAAATTAACGTTTTCGTAGCTTTTCCGCGTATAGGTGATTCGTTTTCCGAGGACGAGCGTACACACTCGAGGCAGGGGGGCTACGACCCTTCCACTTATCAGTGAGTGGGCTTTTGTTTTCCGTATATACCTATATACATATTAATTCCCAGAAATTAAATAGAAAAGATTATTTGTTTTATGTCATGCATCATATGAATATTGTTTACGCATCATCGCATGTATTAGTAGTGGCATACATATATATAAATGTGTATTTGGTGCTGTGGACGCACAGGTAAGTGGTATTCATGTTGTATGCAATAATAGTTTGAGATGCTTAGAGAGCTCATAATCTGCACCCCCGGTGTTAGTGCTCCCGCCCAGAGAGGGGCAGAGTCATTCACGTGATGTTCACCCGCACCACACGCTCGCCTTGGATCCAAGTTAGGTGCAAGCCTTGTCGTGCAGACCACATTAGGTGGTTCCGACTCGTAGGTGACCCGCGATTATTCGCACAGTCTTCACGTGATCGTAGCACTAGAGCGTATATATTACACCCAGTCCTGTCGTACAGACCACGTTAGGTGGTTCCGACTCGTGTGCAGATTCAGATGTTGAGTTGAGAGTGGAGCTCTATATGCAGCGGTACATGTCACGTTAGGTGACTCCCGGCTGCCAGATTATATGTTATTGATGTGAATTACGCTTGAGCATTTATATTTGATTATGAGATTATGTGGTGGCATATTCTCAAGCATGAATGGCATATTGTGAGCATGAATGACATATGGTGGAGCATGATTGGCATACCTATACATACGTATATATGTTCATTTTCTGGGAAGTATACAGGTTTTACGGCGAGGGGTTAGAATGTATTTTGCTAAAGAGTTTTCAAAGAGCTTTGTTTTTGCCCACTCACGCTTTTGTTTTTGCGCCCTTCCAGGTTCTAGCGGTCTAGCAAGTTCGGTGGTTTATCCCAGAGGGCGTCCCGGCATTTCTGACAGACACTCACCATTGTAGGGTCACCTTCGGGTGTAATTATGTAGCAACTTTCCTTTTTGACTGCTATAGACTTGCTCTGAATTGTGTCTCACATACACTAGTACTTTGTATGCTAGTAGGTTTTAAATAGGCTAGTAATAATGTGATTCAATCAGTTGGTCATTAAATATTATTTTCTCTATTTTTAAACAAGTTCAAAACATTTTAAGAGGCCTGTAATGCCGGTTATAAAAAATGTTTTTCCCACACGGATAATAATGTGATTAAATTAGTTGTCAAATGTTTTTTTTTTTTTTTTGTTTGAACAAACGATATTATCTATATTAAGGGAAATGAGTGGGCTTAGTCTCACAATGAGCTAGAAATAATGTGATTTAATCAATTGTTTATTAAATATTATTTTCTCTATTTTTAATATAAATTCAATAGAGACCGATTTTATTATATGATTCATCTGCTTTAATTAGTTTATGAGGGGTTTTTTCTAGCATGATCCAAGATTGTTCATTTACTTCAAATATTTAACTTTTCTTTTGTCAATTTACGCAAAAATACATTTAAAATGTGTAAGTAGCGCGTAGTACGCCATAATTCAAAAAATGTCTTCGGCACGCGCATGAAGGCTAGTAGTTTATTAAATGTAATAGAATTTCTCTTATATATTATTATAAAGAACGAAAAAATAGTTTATTCATCTTCATTAGTATGTGAAGTTCCAATTTTAAATATCGTGAATGATGAGTTCAATACTGAATTATTTTTTCATTTTATTTTTTAATAGAATTATAGTGTTAGTGGGTTAGATAGATAGTAATTTCTCCACCTTTTAATTATATAATACCATTGTATAAAAATATATCTAAATAAATAAACACCGGAAAGCAAGACTGATGAGAGAGTCAAATTCGCATCACTCAGTCATTTACCTGGAATCCGCTTCCTACTTAATTATATATTAAACATCATCCAGCATGTGAGGGAGACTTTGATTCCTTTTGGTGTTCGTCCCTTATCTCCAAAAGTTGCTCACCACCACTGATTTTGTTTGCCCATTGAATTTTCTAGGGAAGAAAAGGGCACTGGAGGGAGACTTGAGGTGACTGCTTTAGTGGAGAATGGCATAGCTTAGGACATCCCGCTATAGACCAAAAGGAAAGGACAAACTAAGTAACGGTGATAGTTATTATCTTATGTATTATGTTTATATGAGTTTAAATTTTGAGATCTGTATAGTACAAATACAAATTTTTAAATTTAAATGCATTCAAAATAATAAATAAGATGATGAATATTATCAACCTTCAGCAGTGACTAGAAAAATGCACTCAATAAATTGGGTTGGGCGACTGGCTTACATGCATATTCATGTTGTCGTCAACTCATAGAGACTAAAAGCAGGAGTTAAAGTTATAAGGTGTGTACACGCATATATTCATATTACGTGGATTAATTAGATTGGACTTTTCGATGGCAATCGTTGAGATAAAGATCATAGGAAGGTTCATAAAATTCTGTCCAAGTAGATTAGGACAGAAATGAAAATTCCTACAGCCTATTAGGGGCTAAAAGCAACATCAGAAGGACACAAACCATGTAAGAGAGAGAGAGAGAAAGAGAGAGAGGGAAGGTTCTGCACGGTTGATGAATATATATTCTACTTAGTCTAGTGGCATCCTAATCTTACTCTTATTTTCTTAATTATTGGCCAATTGAATTTGAATCCACGCCTAATTGTGCTTTTAAAATATTAGTTGGTCGTTTGTACTGAAAGCATTTTATATCAGACAACTTTGCCTTAATCATTGTTGCTTTGGATCGTCATTAAATATTTCTTATATCCAATATTATCTTTATTGGGTAAGTTTTTTAGCGTAATTGTATGACACTATATCGGTATCACTAATTTAATCGTGTTATAACACGTATATTTATATGTTAATATTATACAACTTAAGTTCAAGACATATCAAGCTTGTCGTGTGCTCATATTATGATATGTGGATGAGTAGTAACACCGAGTGTTGATCTCACCTTCACGGTAAACAATTTCCTCATTTTCTTGACCAATTCTTTGTTCTTGAATGTTAGGCAGAGCAATGCAGAATCAAATATGAGTTGGTGGATTGCAGAAAGCTACTTTGCTCAGATGCTAACACTTAAACCAGGCCCATAGCACTGAGATTGAAGATTGGAACTGCAGAATTAATAAACTTTGAATTTGCATGAAATTATTTTACTTTAAACTTTTATATGAAAAGTTGCCCACTGTATAAAAAGTCACCAAAAGTCCCATAACGCCCAACAAAAGCAATAAAGAAAAGCATCACAAAGAAAACTTTTCTCAGAAGTTGATGCTGTTTAACGAGTTTTTACGCAATAGAAATGTTGCTTTTTTAGAACCGAAATGTTACATGTTTGAATTATGAAAATAACTTCTTTACAAAGCAAGAGTAAGACTATGTACGATCGACATCCCCAGACGATCCTCGTAAAGTTGAAAGCTTTATTAGCTCAAGATTGCCCTTTTAAGAGTAGTTAAGTGGGATTAGTAGAGGAATCTTTGAGCCTTTTTTTCTTATTATTGATCAAAGTTTACATTTCACTTGTTTCAAGGTTGCCCTTTATACATCTTTCTTCCTTTCTATCCATCCTCACTGTTCTTTTGCAAAAGGCAATATGCCAGAAACTACTACATCAAAGAGAGAGAGCAATGTAGGCAGAGAGAAGAAGTTGAATTTCGAAGCAAAAAAAAAAAAAAAAAAAAAAAAGAGACACCAAAAGACAGCTAAATTACCAGGCTTAGCTAGGAACATTTGCTCTGCTTTCATCCAGAACGATCCACAATCTGCATTTTATTTATTTACAACCTGCACAGTTTGTAAAAGAGTTTAATAAGAATTATGATCTTGTATCGTATTATTTGGGAAAGGCTTACATAAATTCCTATGGACATCACCATGATTTTTCAAATTTAATACATGTAGAGTTAAAATAAATAACATTGCATTATTCATCTGAAACATTATAATTCATATAAGTCTCTTTCTTATACTCAGGCTTATAGGGCAAAGTGGGGTCCGAGAGCAGAGAAAGAGCCTTTGATTTGTACCTTTTTCATCGCGGTCCAATTTTTTCCAGTAGTGGGAAACAACTACGGTGACCAGTGCGGCGGCTGCTAGGATTCCGATGAGTATTGCAAGTGTCTTGTCAAGATCGTCATTGTTATCGTCATCATCATGATCATCATGATCTAAAGCAGAACAAAAAACAAAAACAAAAAAGGAAACAAGAACATCAAACACTACGTAAACAGTTCACCTTTATGCACGTACAGCAAACAGATTAAAGTAACAATCATGCAATAAAATCAATGATTAATATGGTGATTCGATGCAATTAAGCTTGGTTGATGAGATTTTGATATATTGGCGAACTCTATTTTTATTTAAAAAATGATACAAATATAGTATAAAATATATCATTTGGGTAAAATTACTCGGACTTGCTTCAAGTAATCTGAATATCACTACTTTCGTGCTAAAATAGTAAAATGGGCCTCATTTATCCTATTGACATGCAAACTAAAAAGGAAACTACGAGCTTTTTGAAACACGAAAAAGTCCTATTATTTACCATATAACCTAATCTTAGGCATCTTTACGGTTTTTTTTTTTTTTTTTTTTTTCCCAAAGTTCATTTAGCGAAAAATACCATTGACATTAAAAGTGCCCAAAAAATAATCATCACACACTCATCTTCTATATATAAAATAAAAAAAAAAAAAAATACATGACAATTAAGAATGTCGATAACAATTTTCCCATCCAACGTCCCATCATGAAAAGAAAAGAAGAACATATTCATGCGTGATGTTTATGTAATGAGAGCCAAAGTGCTCAATACTTGGTCTCCTAAACTGCAAATCCATCATCGATCAAACTGAACGTAACAACCACTCTGAAAAACAAAGTACTTGGATATTCCTAATCACCACCAAACACCTCCCTTAGCAACACATACACAACACGAGCATAATTAATTAGTACATTAAACCAAACCTACTCACTAATTAAATACACTAATACATAAAAACGAAAAAAAGGAGAGAATAATCAGAAGAAAAGTGAATTTACCAAAACAACCATTCAGATAATAAATAACCAAAAACTAGAAGGAGGAAACCACCATCCAGGGTGGCGAAACATCTTACCATGACCGTCGTTCGAGTTATCATTCGAGTTATATCTACTTTCCGAGTAGCGCGCGTAGCACTTAGCCAAGAATATGTCGCCCCACGAGCTGGTCCCGCACCCGGACCTGAGCTGTCCGACGGCTCCCGACAGACAATCCTGGCACTCGCTCGGACTCAAATCCCCGACACACTGCGCCACGCCCCGAACATTCCGGGAGCCGCTAACCCTGTATGGCTTGTAGGTCCCATCTCCTGTCCCCAGATTCGCCAGCACGGCATCCAGGTCGGTCAACGCATCCGAGTCAAACCCATTCGACGGCCCACATTTCTTAACCACCAGTGTCTTGTCCTCCACCCCTAAGAACGTCGCGTTGTCGTACTTCACAAAGCAGCCCTCGAGCTGCAACGCGCCGCCGCAGGAGTTGACGCATAGGGTGCCGAGTTGACTCACCACGCGAGCGACGCACTGGGAGCAGTCATTGCTGCTGAGGTCGCCGCGGCATTGGAAGAGGCCGTAAAGGATGTCCTGGGAGCCGGCGGAGCTGCTGCCGGGGAAGGTGCAGTTGTTGTAGGTGGAGAACATGGCTGAGTTGACCAGGGAGGTGAGGACCAAGTTGACTTTCGACTCGTAGGGCGAACCCGGAAGGTATTTTTGCTGGGAACAGCCGCCGAAGACGAAGGAGGTGGTTGCGGAGGATGATGGAGTTGCGAGGAAGGAAACAGTGAGTAGGAAAACAAATACAGAAGACATCATGATTTGAGTTGTGATGTGGTGGCTGCAGCAAGTTAGAAGAGAGAGAGAGAGAAGTGGGAAGAAATATAGGGTTTTTGAATTATGAAGTGTGAAGATTCAAGGGGTTGTCAATGGAGTGCTTTCAAGTAACAAATTGGAAAGGAGTAAACTGCAGCACCTCTTTTAGTTTGTGT
The DNA here is from genome assembly GCF_019419815.1 of Pyrus x bretschneideri. Taxonomy (NCBI): domain Eukaryota; kingdom Viridiplantae; phylum Streptophyta; class Magnoliopsida; order Rosales; family Rosaceae; genus Pyrus; species Pyrus x bretschneideri. The sequence continues at coordinate 1,183,764 of NW_025999802.1, read as the reverse complement.
GTGTGTGAGAGAAAGAGAGAGAGAGGATGTATGTGTGTGTGAGATAGATAGAGGAAGAGAGAAAGAGAGGTAAGGTTGCTTTGGGGGGAATTTACGTAAGGGAGTGAGAAACTCGATGGTTTGGTGCATATATGAATAATGATGGATTATTTTGAAGCCAAAAGGCTATGGGTTGGATGAGCGTGACTCACTAACGAGTAATCTTTTCCAATGTAACAATCCAGCGTTCTCTTTACGTTATGTAATCATACATATTATTTATTAATACAAAAAATTATTTATGTACATGTATTTTCTCTTTGTGTAATCCTCCATTTGTTTGTTCATTGATTTTTTTTTTTTCACGAGTTTAAAAATGACCATATAAAGAAAAAATTGTTGTTGATATTATACACTAGAAATTTAGGATTCGTTTAGAAATGCTTTGCTTTTAAAATGACCGAAACTGCTTTGGTCATATTAATTTTGGATTCCAAAAGCACTTAAAGTACTTTTTAGAATAAACGACAGACATGTGCTTCTTGCATAAATTATTCAAGTGCTTTTTAAAGATCAACTTGGATTTTTACTAAGAATTAATTTCAAAAACATTTTCTCTAACAAAACTTTCAATCATCCTAAAAACACTTCTACACTAACTCTTAAATTAATCTTTTAAGACTTGAATGAATAACACCATATATGACTATGATCGTCACTAAAAAATTATTTTCAATCAAACTCGTACTAAAGTATAGTAATTGATGGTTATGAAGCATGTGGGTGTTAGTTAAAAGCTTAGTTGGCTTCAAATTAGTGAGTTTAAAAGTCAATTATGGTTGAGGGGACTGGTTACGGTTGACCACGTCATCATAAAAAAGTAGTCTGCAGGATGACTTTGACTACTTCTACCGGTTGGTCCTCTTCCAATAACACGCAACTTGATTGATTTGTTTTTACGAATCATCGGCTAATGATACTTTTAAAGTTTAAGTAATTTCAAAGAAGGATACTTTTAACATTTAAATTATGAGATCTTTTGATATAGGCCCTTCAGTTTTGAATTTTCTAGATAAAACATCTATGTCTTTTAGTGATTTGATTAAACTTTTTTTTTTTGGTCATAATTTTGGTGCTATATGCACATTATATTGTAACAAATTTCCTATAATCTAACATTTTGATTACACTCTCCTCCGTTAGAGATAATTGTGAAAAAAAAAAGTTGGTTAGATTCAATTTATTTTCACAATAATGCTACAATTTAACAATAATTATCTACGATTTAACATATTTTCTTTCCAAAATAGTTTAAAATATTTTTAAATCTCCCAAAATCAAACGTACAAAAATAAGTTTTTCTTTTAGTACATTAAAAGAAAATAGGATTGAGAATAATATAAACGTAAATGTGTACAAAATAAAACATACCAAAATAAAAATAATGTATCAATATTAACAATATCAAATCAAACGTACCAAAATTGCAAATAAACATACCAATTAATTATTTTTGTAAATTCAAACGTACCTGCAGATAATATATACGTATTGTATTGTACCTAATAATAATTTGTCAACAACTATACTTAAAAACAAAGCAAAAAAAAAAATATATATATATATATATATATATATAATTTCACAAAAAAATTGAAAAAAATTACACGGAGCTTTTATGTTGATCACCAACTATTTGAAAAAGAAAAAACCATTTGGAAAAAGAAATAATATTAAATGTTTGCATAACAAAAAAAAAAAAAACTATGATCAAAAAAACTTATTTGGAAGAAGAGAAAATATAGTTTAATTACTAATATCTCCACTAAATAAGGAAAAGTGCATCATGCAGATAAAAGGATAAATTCAAAAATTATTTTAATTTTAAAAAATAGAGATGATTATTTGTCAAAGCACTTTAATCCAATTTTAAAAAAATCAAGATGTTTAATCAAAATGATACAAAAAAATTGTAAGAGATTCTAATTTTCCCTAAATTATTATTAAATTATGAGTGTGTGAGTGAAAAATGAAAGCTTTTAGAAACATTAACATAATGTGAGTAAATATTTTGTGGTTTGAAAAGTAGCTAATTAAGTTGGTCCATACTCAAGGGTCCACAATAATTCAACTGATTTTTTACTTAAAACTGGCTAAGGCTTAATTAATGTGACTACCATGGCCTCCAAAGTTAGGTGTAGCTTTGAATTTATATCTACACAGACATCTCCTCTTATTCGTAATAAGATAACAATCAATCCTAAACGAGTTCAATTGAGATAGATCACAAAGAGGCCAAATTAGGAACTCCGCGTACAAGTGATAAGTCATTAACTACATATACACATCCGGTCATATATGTATTACAAATTACAATAAAATTACAATAACGAATACAGAAAGAGGAGTTTTTAAAATGCGAGATCTAAAAACATATCTCTCCGTGGCACCGGTAGTAAGTACTCTATGGTTCGGGTCTTTAGCAGGTTTATTGATAGAGATCAATCGTTTTTTTCCGGATGCGTTGATATTCCCCTTTTTTTCATTCTAGCTATTGATATGGGAAGGGGGAAGAAGATTAGAGATACAATCAAATATCTGTAACTAATCCCTACCCCTCCCTTCTTTTTTTCTTTGTTTTTTCTTTTTTTCTTTTTTTACTTATTCTTTCTAAAAAAAAAAATAGAGTTTTGAGTGCAGAAGATTTGATGTCGAAAAAAAAAAAAAATTCATTTGGCAAACAAAACTACATAAAGAAAATTTGAATTCATTGCAAAGGCCGGCCACACTTTCCTGTCCAATCGAACTAAGTGGAAATCAGCTAATTAATTACAGAAAAATGAATCTTACGAGGAGGGGAAGAAACTTATTATTTGTTCAACGTCTAGCGTGACAAGTTTATTAGTCAGTGATTACATAATTAATTAAGACGTGATTAATCCGTCACAAGAATTAGATTCAAATTTTTAGTCAGTAAGATGCAAAAAGAAGGATGATGGATAAAGAAACGAGCATTAAACAAATCGTAAGTAGCGTATATAATTAGTTTTTACGATATGATCTTATCCTTATGAATATTCAGGCTCTTGCACGTCTCTATTGATATGATAGAAAATGAAGTTTATGTACATTTTTTCAATATTTTTAATGATAGGAACACAAAACCTACACATTTCTAAAATTTAAATTCAACTATCTACTTCATGTTCATGATGAGTTGCATCACACGAAGCAAAAACTTTTTTTTATTTTTATTTTTATTGTGAATGAGAGGTACCAAAATTGATGTTCCCATCACTATTGTTTTTCAAATATATCAGAGTAACAACTAATATTTTATGTTTCATGATAAGTAATTTTTAATATTTATATACATAATTGGTTAGATCTGGATACACACATTTTGATATTTATTTTACATGGTCTATTTCGTAATGTATTTTAACGATATGAACCATCTATATTTAGTACATCATTCATATATCATACTTGTAAAGAGTTAGACAAAACTAAAATTATTAAAATATTCATTTGCAATGAAGAAAATAAACGGATATGGTTCTACAAAGAAACACTAAATCTAATCCAAACGGTCATATGATTTTGGGGTCGGGTGATTTTTGGTGGACATAATCTTTAAGGTAAGACATAAAAGATAAATGATTGGATCATTTGAAATATATTACCGAGTGAACCAACAAATATATGTGTAAAAAAACATGATCTCTTTCGTCAAATTATGAAGAAAGGTCTAAATTATATTTATAAAGAAGAGATGGCAAACCAGTACACATAGAAAACTAGAATCAAGAAAGAAAAAAACTTGTGTGTGTAAAAGATTAGACAAGCCGAACTACATGCAGGTTATATCATACATTAAAAAATATTGATGATTCGTGCACATGTACACTATATCTATAATTTTTAACCCTAGAGCCATTTTATTTTTTAAGTATGGACGTTATAAAGTAAATCATCCATGCTTTACGCCATGCCAAAGCAAATGTACAGTATGAAAGACAAATGAAATGGATTGATTCCAATGTACGTGTTTTGGAAAAGAACACTCCTTACTAATATTATTCCATGCTTTTTGTCACACAAATTCCAAGTCTGTGTTGAAAGAAAAACTTGCAAGTGGGATTGTTAATTGTGGAAAAAAAAAAAGCAAGCAAAAGAAGGGAACTTCCTTTCCATCGAATGGGAAATTTCGGGAAAAGACAGGTGTGATGGAGATGCAACATTGCAAGAGAAGAGAGAGGGAACAAAAGGGAGGATCCCCTTCAATAATATGGCAATAATATAGTGAAGTTTCGTAGTTATACAATGTAAAGTGAAGGTTTTGTGCCAATAGGGTTGATTGAGTTGATAAGGATCAGTCTCTTTGATAGTTCAAAGCTTCAGTTCGAGTTTTGCTATTGGCAATCCCTCTTGGTGGGTAATTTGTAAAAACAAAAAAATGGACTAAGATCCTCTCTGCAAATTCTCAAAGAGGCTTATGATATGCTTTGACTCTGAAATGAGATAGCCACCCCTTATCCTAAACTTTTTTTATCCAAAAAAAAGTGAGGGGTATTGTCTTCCATCGATGGCTTTTGAATTATGATGTGGCCACAATACATAAGATTAACAAATTGTCAGCTTGCCCCTCCATGCCACCACTGCTTGCTTTTATTTTATGTGCTAGATTAATTAACTTCACCAGCGGACTCGGGTCAGCTGCCCATGGCCATGGCCAACCATGCCGATTGATCATGTGAAATGGTTGTGGGTCTAAACGTATTATTGAAAAGGTAGCAGATGTTTGCTCCGATTTGATTTACAACTCAAATCTCTTATATTTTTGCTCGACTGGTAAAAGAGCTAGACTTTTTTGGTACACATAACGAAATTGAATCCTAATATCATCGTACTCGTGATTCGTTTCCCGTCATTCACGCCACTTGGGCAACCCCCAAGGCTGAAATTTGTTACTTACATGAGTTAGATTGCGTGAGTTTGTACCATTCATTATATAAGAGCAAGTACATCCGTTTTAGGAGAGCAAGCGCAAGCAAGAGTACTAACTGACTCAAAGGGTACCATTTATTATATAAGAGCAAAGCCACGTCGACTAGTTATCGGCCTGTCTGCTGTTGAACTGCTGCAGACGGGGCCTGCTGCTGTAGTTGTTGTCGGCCACTCGTCCACAATCGCGTGTGTTACACTCGCCTGACACAGAGCCTTGCCCACAAGCACAAGACCGGGATTCAGGTGCTTGGGTATTTGGACTTGCTTGGCACACTACTTGCCCTTGCATTTTTGGAGGGCAAATTTTGAGCCCTTACTCTTGTCTTGCACCAACCGCTGCAACCGCTCTAATGGATTCATATTTGTATACACCTTTATAAATTACCTCTTATATATATATATATATATATATGCAAGTCCCACATACATCAATGGGTCATTTCTACAAAGAGAAATGGTCAACAAAGTGTGTGGTCATTAAACAGAATAAATGGTATTATTTAGTGTCCAAAAATAAAATTAGCATTATTGATTGCTTATAGATGAATGAGAACTCAATGGAGCATTCGAACAAATAGGGGAAAACCCACAATCCATATTTTATAAGGCCCAAGAGACCAGTTAGACCTACGTTTCACAACCCATATTTTGTGTCATCCGTGAGCCAACGGAATTGGCATGGATCAAGCTTTCTGTATTAAGATGTAAGTAACTGCAGAAAGTTCTCTTGTGGTCCTTGGTTGAGCAACGTTTGTTTGAATAAATTAAGGAATATTTGAAACACAAACAGCATAGGTGGGTTGATTTTGACCGTTGATGTACCAAGACACCAACCGTTATGTTTAACCCACGTGCATAGCTGCAGACTATAATATTTAACTGCATGTAAAAATCTTGAATTACTCCGCCTTCAACATTCATGCGCGCTCAATTCCCCCTCAATTAAACACATAATTAAACATGCGACGTCTAACTCAAGCCACTGCCATGCAAATATAGATGATTAATCGGAGGACAGCAATCGAGTCATTCATGTGTAATATACTATTTCACTGTATCAATACAAATATCAAACACTACAGATCTTCCCCACGGGAACAACTAGTTGCGAGGTCTTCCGCAGTCGTCGACATTCAAAACACGTGATGCCTATGCAACAAACAACTCAAGCCGTAAAGGAAATTGTGTGGTTGGCATGGAAATCGAAAAATAAATAAACGAATCAACTTATAACTTATTTACACACATGAATGGATGAACTAACAAACAACTTCCACGACCTCTAAACAATATCAACACACAGCGCACAATATAAACACCGGCATACTTTCGATCATCCACCGGGCAGGGCCAAATGGACAACAGCAGCCTATACAATCTGCCAAACTTTTTTCAGACAACACTGCATCAAGAAAAAATTAAAAAAATAAAAACTCCCAATATATAATTCGTCTTGCTTGCTTCACAAGGTTCATTTACATGTAGCCAGTAATTATTAACTCGTTAAAATGCTTAGGAACATATTAATGAATCCAGTATGGTTGAATAATTAGAACTAATTACTTTTTCTTTTTGTCTCCGCCGGATTTTTCCTTCTCCATGCGTTCGAACAAGGTTCCGTCGTAGACAGCTCTAACGGTATCTTTGTGCAGCAAACCATTCTTGTCCTTGCAGAGCACGTATAAGATCTTCCATTCTGTATAGGCAGCAACCCTGCATTTCATATTCCATCGTTAATTTAGTTATGTTTTCTCTTTTATATTTCAGCAGGACATGAAATATGTATGATAAACTTACCATCCTGCATAATCCTTGGGAACCCTATTAGCCTTTAGCATGCCCATCAGTTCATCTGATGTCAACGAATGTGGATGCGTATGGGCATGCTTTGCAAAGATTTCTTCAAATTTTAACGGAACAAACCTGAAAAATTGTAATTGGAGAGAAAAAATTAAAAACAAAAGAGCTGAAAACATTGTCCAAATGTCAAAAGGAAGGTGATTGGACAGAGGTGAGAAAAAGTAAGAATAAGAGTAGTTAAAAAAGATTAATGCTTGTGTGTCCTATGGAGAGGACTCGTGCTCCCACCTACGATTTACGAACTTTTACCGTTCAAACATTATAATCGAAATCGTTCATTTTTTTTATCATTATCTTGATCAGATGTGCAAAAAATTATTTAATTTGGAGATCTTTTAGTCATTCATAAACATAAAACAGATGAACATTTAATCATAAGATTGCTACTTGTAATCAAAATTATTGGTTGGTTTAAATAATTTAGTTGTTCATGTTCTGCAAGCAATAACAATTAAAGCTCATTATTTTACACAGAAAATTGATATCAATTAATTAATTAATAATTATACCTTCCTTCTGTATCATAGACACCAGAGTCACTGCCATGTTTGGCTTTATGGATGTTTTTAACTTCAATTGGGAAAAGTAGAGAAGGAAACTTTCCCTGCACCAAACACAGAAGCAGAAGCCACGTCACTTCTACTCAACGTAATAGCAGCAAACGTGTCGAAATAGACAGAATTTATTCCCCCTATTACGCATGTTCTTTCTTCTTTGTTTGGTTAATGCGTTACAATATTCTTACAACAACGCACATTCAACCAAATATTCAATAATAAAAGTGTAAAACAAAGATTTTTAAAAAGTTGCGACGTACAATAATTTTACAATTTTGTAAACAAACAAGAATTTTTTCTAATATGAACTATTCTAATTTATAGGAAAAAGTATAGAATTCGTTTGAAAGCATTTTCAAATGAATCTTTAAAGTAATAATATATTGTTCTAACAAACTAGATTACAACAGTTTAGTCCGGATTTTCTGGTAAAGGTAAAGCTAAGTTGCTTTAGTGCGATTGGATTTTGCCTCTATCTATAAACATGTGGACGTTAGTGTTTGACACATGTCCTAAGGAGTTGGTCATATAATATTGGCAAAGAAAAAGTTGGTGGCTCAGAAAACAAATATTCTAATCTGGGAATGAAATTTTACTCTTTGCCGCCGGCAACATAGTCTAAAGATTTGTACTTGTAAAATTTTCCTTATAAAAAGTTTTTTTACGAAGTGAGTCAATCTCGGGAGTTCCGATGCTTGAGAGTTTTTTTTTTAATTTTTTTAATTTTTTTAATTTTTTAATTTTTTAAATACAAGAGAAGAGTGAATCGAACTCATAACTTCCGATCCATAAGCGAATGATAACCCTAGTGAGCGGAGTATGAGAGTGAGAGAGATACCTGGCGAGTCTTTTGACTGAGGGCCGCGTTGATGAGAAAGGCACTGGCTGTGGACAACAAAATGCCACACCCGATCGCACGAAAACCTGTAATCACAGAGATTATCACTATTAATTAACCGGTTTTAAAGAAGGAGAAAGGCAACAAATAATTAATAAAAACCTTGAAAAGTTTCCCAAGGATAAACAATGCCATCGTGGTTCCTGTCAAAGAAGGCTACATGTCTCTGCAGAACGTCCTGTTCGTTGGGTGCGAATTTCCCACCGTTATTCTCTGCATGCATCACAATTTATGCCGATATTAATTAACATATAATTCACTTCAAAACATATATAAACCCCTTATTTAACTCTAAGCAAAACGGCCGGAAAGTTCATGAAAACCTGGAGAGAGAGAGAGAGAGAGAGAGAAAGAGAGAGGAACTGCATACCTTGCTGCTTATTGCTTTCTGACAGAGAAGAGGAACCCATATTTTTCAGAAGGATTGAAAGCTTGAGAGGGGAGAAGAAGGTAAATCTGATGAAGTGGAATGGCAATGAAGGAGAGTTAAGAAAAGAACCGATCGACAAATCCAACCTAATAACGAGCGGAGCAACTTTAGAGAGTTGTGGGGGTTTTCTTTCCTAAAATGTCTGGTTTTCAAACACACAAACTAATTTATTTATAAAGGGCTAAAAAGCCAAAAGAAGTAAAAAATTTAATTTAAATATCTGGAAAGGCATGGTGATAGATATTCTACAATTATTGGAAACTATTGTGTTGTGGAAGCTTAGCGGTGCAATAACGTCCTAAATGGCACGTCCCCACGCTGGCCCTCCACGTTGACGATCAATTAGCAAGTTTACTGCAAAATAAAATACAGATGAACGAATTGTTTCTTTTAATGTTGTTTAGTTTACAAAATTTTATGTATAAAATTTTTTTTTAATTTTTTTTTTTTTGTAAAATACTATAAAAAAATCAATTACCACACACGTCTCACTAAATTTGGTTTAGGAATATTTATTTACTATTCTTTTGATAGCAGAGTCATAGACATAGGGAAGCGGAGGGAAATATGTCCTTCTCTTAGACTCTCTGCTTTCTAAAAGCAGGAGGGCATCTTCCCAACGGTACTTCAACAATTTTTCAAACTTTTATTTTCTTTATCTCTTTTTTTTTTTTTTTTTTTTTTTAATATTTTGTTCTCTCATCAAGCTATCTATTTCGGAGAATCATGTAAGATTTTTCGCCATGATATCTTAATTATTGTTCTTATAGCATGCCTTTTTGAAACCCTTCATGTTATTTTCATTTTTCTTTTATTGACAAAGATATTCTAACTAATGAGATTTATAGGTATTGCTCTTCTTAATATTTTTAAGACATTCAAAATTCGAATTTATTTGTCTCTGAATTGAAAAAAAAAAAAAAGAAGAAGAAAGAAGTTTCGTTGTTAATTTTAGATCGAAATCCGATGGATGAGCATTGAACACACATCCAATTGTGTATACTCAACATGCATTATGATCTTATAATTACATGTTAGAGTGCGTTTTTAATTACGTAAAGCATATATAATAATTATTAGCTGCATATTTAACGTACGTACGCAACCCTACCTTAAAACGATGCTGCTGAAACCAAAGACATTAAACTAACACACGAATAATATACTTTGCTGTACAGAATTAAATAAATAATTAAACAAAACGGAATACAGCAAACAAGGAAAGGCAAAGAGCGTGATTGGTGAAGTGCTTTCTTGCTTTTGCTTTACAGAAACAATTAACAGATAAACGATGCTGCTGTTAGCTTTCACGTCACTTCCGAATTGTCTCAGCTCGTATCAGCTCTGAGCTCACCAGGTGTGAACGCTCCTCCTTCAATGTTAGCCACACGCACATGACACGCAGTCAGTCATGCGGAGAAGATGGCCATCGATTCGAGCCCACCACCTTTCACTGTGTTTTCTATTTCTTCTCTTTCTTCTTTCAGAAGGCAGAAGCTTCCGTTCCCTCCCAACAAGTTCAAAACAAACGTCCCAATGACTGAAGCTGCGCCCTTTGCATCTTTCATTGTGTTTTTTGTTTCTTCTCTTTCCTCTTGCAGAAATCAGAAGCTTCCCTCCCAACAAGTTCAAAACCACAAATATCCAAATGACTGAAGCTTCTCCATTTGCCTCAAAACCTACCTACTGTTTTTCACTCTTCTTGTCCTTTGCAATAGGATATCTTACACTAAATTTATTAATACCACAGTCGAACATTCCCATAAAAAAAACTATAGCCTAACCTTTTTTTTTTTTTTTGAACAAATAATAGTATATGTAGATTCTATACCAAGATAGTAGGGGAGTGAACTAAGCTTTACAATTTGCTAGTAATGATATGGTTCAAATTCGCCTTAGGTGAAAATCAAATCTAAAATCTCTCACATTCAAGTGAAGAGAAATATCACTATACCGTAGTACAGTGCTCTAACTAATTCAACTAAATCCATGTTTGTCTTCATTTCTATTTTATTCAATCTGCTAATTTGCTAATGATATATTATTATCGGGTGCAACTTTTTACCCTCTTTCTACGTCTTTTCCATCCACAATGTCTCCATAAATGGAGGAGTTGGTGATTCTCCTTTTTGGTTGCTTCTTGCTTGACAGCTAAGATAAAGTAATATATCGTTGGAAAGTCTTATTTACATATTTAATTTTATCTCGCAATGAAAAAAAAAAATTTACCTTGCAAGCATCCTTGTTAATTTTTTATTATTGATTTTTATTTATTTATTCGATTCGATGATTGAAAATTGAGAGGAGGGTATGAAAAATTAAAATATGTGTGAATAGCACTTCCCTATGCTGGTTTGGGACATGAAACTTTACTTTAATCTGTTTTCATGGTAAAGTAAACATAAAAAATGACAGTAAGCAAACACTACTAAAAGAATCCAGGAATATCGTGTGCGTAGACACAGATACTTGTTCCAGAAGGCCGTAAATAATGACATAAATGACCATAACAACCAGATAGTCGACATAGACAATGAATTTTAGTTGACAGCTGATTTTATGGAGAATCACATCTCAATAATGCACGTGAAATTGGAGGTATTCTTCCATATTTTCAAACAACTTTGTAGAAAAGCACATTCTCGTGACTGTAGAAGTGATTCTGGCCTTCTCATAATCATTCTCGAACAAACGGCGATAAGCTGAAGTAGACACGCACCACAGATTTCCTAAACGAGTTCATACACACAACACCCATTAATTAAGAAGTGGCAGTGTCACAAACCAATCATCTGATTATCCGTGGTTTAACTTACGTTACAACACGTAATTGAGTACGTCGGCTGCTTCCATAACGAGTCTCCAGTCAAACAAATTTGATCACTGTTTATCTCTTTATTTTTATTTCAAGATTTCCCTTAACTTATACGGTTAAGCAAAATAGAAACATATTTTTTAGGATATTTAAAGGAAGAGGGGACAAATGTTGGTATACCGAGCAGTTCTTTAAACCTCAAAAGATATATTTTGAAACCGTCTTTTTCCAGTATGTGATGCGTAGAACAGAAGAAAACGTTTGCTTTGCTGGAATTCTGAGCACACCTATACAATCTATATATATCCTTTAAAACCATACGTAACACTACATATACTAATATAATAGGGCAGCAATCGCAACGTTCAGGCGAACAAAGATTATGTTTAATTGTAAGTTAATCATTTTTCGACCTTTAAATCCTCCTGGGATTTGCGGGTTCTAGCCTACCCTTCGCTGCGATGACGACTTCTGTAAATATGCTGTACCAAATATTGATCGTCATCCATAACAAAGATCATTGTCTTGATTAGAATTCGAATTCAAACTACAGGGCTTCAGACATGAGATGGAAAACAAAAGGTATTGAAGAATCGGTACTTCGTAATCCATTGATTCATATAATTACATATCATTTACCCGCTTAAACAACTCGGTATTTGGAGCGGTTTCAAGTGTTTTCGCGATCGAAAGTCTACGAAACAGCCAGCCAAATATAACATCCTCATAAACCTAAGGAGCGGTCCGTCCAATTCTGCAAATAACAAATGTTGTCACATTCTAAAACCACAAGGTAAATATTCAGTATGCAATGGACTTATGTACAAGTCATCGGAACACAACACGATGATATCTCTCCTTATCAAGGACTTGTATTCAGCTACTATAAAATAAGGTGGTTCGTGCTCAAAGTACAAACAACGTGTGCGTAATGTCCCTATTATATCTGTAGGAAAACATCACATATATGTCTTTCCACCAAAGGCATATGTGATAGCAGAACAGAGATTACAGCTCATCGTTACGGATGGAGCGATCCTTATTTACATTAGACATGATTAGCACATTGACGCTCCTTAACAAGTATCATTCAAAGTATATACTATATAAAGTATCGTCTATTCATTCAAGTCTGACCTTAGATAATGCAACATTTCACCACAAGCCCTTTTGATCGACCCTTCCCTCTTCATTCCCTGAAAATACATATTCAAATATTAACTCTCCATTTCTCTAGATGATATGAACAGAAGGAAAACAGAAGCAATGCAGTCCCGTTAATAAAACTTAAATACATAAAAAGGTAAAGCATGTTCAGCAAGAAACAGCCGAAACTAACAGACCTTCGGGTGGCTGAGCTAGCTTTCGGTTCTGTGGTGACATCATCTCTTTCTTCAATTGTGTCAATATGTCCTCCATCGTATATTCCCTTTGCCAATTGGCAAGCATGGGGAAAAGACTGGGTTCAACCTGGTAATTTGGCCACCCATCAGCTTGTTTCAACTATAACAAAGGAACATACTTGAGGGTAAGAATCACCTACCACTCCAGAATCATGATTGACACAGGTCATGTTTATCCGTGTTTGGAACCTAACAGTTGGCGGATTATCTGGATAATCCTTTCCACAGAACAGTTTCAATTGGTAAATGCGCCCTTCGTGCACAGTCTAGCAAGAAGCAAGATCAGCAAGACATTAAGTTTCTTTATTCAAAGAATGATATTGTTTCAATGCAGCTTGCCATGATTTGTTTTTTTTCTATTTTAGAAGTGCATGTACGAGCAGCAATTTACCCAAAAAAGGAAACTAATGAGAATAAGGAACCTACATTTGGGGGCCCGATAATTGTCCCTGTCCATGACTGCATATAAACATCATCAGCATCATCCATTCCATAGCTAACAGTGCCATCCCCAATTCCCTTTTCACCCCTCTCAAGCTCTTCCAGTAATCTGAAATTCCTAGGAACTACACAAAAAAAAAAAAAAAAAAACCAAGACACATGATTACAACTCTTGCATCATGTGATCATAACAAATGTCATACTGTAACAAATAATCACAAAAGAACTGGAATAAGACAAGTGTTTACCAAAAAGGATTAACATATCTACTCGGTGTAACAAAGAAAACCAAAGGCAGCTTCAGTCACAAATCTCATCAAATTCATGACAAAATTAGAAGCTAGTTCAACAAATACCAATTCATACAAGAGCATAGGCTATCTAATACAAAAAAGGGGAATACTCCAGTTACTCTCCGTTTTTTAGTCCTTTATATTTTTCCAATGAAACTCCTGACAGAAATACTTTCATCGGGTTCTTAATAATAGCAGAGGTTCTATAAATTCTTTTCAGGAAAGAAATAGAACATTAGCTAAAAATAGTAGTTATAATTTCCAAGCAAAGGAGAGATGAGAAGTGTTTACAATAGTACGATAAAACACTACAATTTCAGTTCTAATTCTCACTTGCACTCTCTATGGAGAACCCATCTGAGAAATGGTTATAGAAAAGCGGAACCACCCTTGTGTTAGGAAAAACATGGCCACTGTCGCCTGTCCAAAAGTAATGGTATTTCAAAATGATCTTGGTCCTCAGAGTGCTCCTTTCCAGAAGAGATGTAAAAACTCATGCTAGCTTGAAAAGTTTGAGAAGTAAATTGTAATATCTGGATACCCAATCAGATACCCTTTTTAGAGTGCCTTACTTAATGTTAACGATAAAGATGAATAATCCTATCTCTCATATTAGACATTACATTGCGTCCCCTGTAAGAGAAGGATGCTAAAAATTTATGAGGCATTTGTTTTGGCGCTGGTGAATCTGACCTGAGGTAAGATTCAACTATGAGTATACGTTCGGCTGGAGGGTTGTGGAGGAACTGACATACTGGGTTCTTCTAAAGACGGCAGAATAATGGGCAGCCCTGTTTATGGGAGAGAATGCAGGTTCTTGCATTTTCATTGCAAGGAAGTACATTATTCAGGCAAACCATTTACGAAAGACAACACTTTAGAATAAAACAGAAATAAGGGAGAAAAAAGAAACGGGTGACCAAGGCACAGCATGACTTCTGAATCTATATCTAGTCACGCTACTAATTGTCTCAAGAATATCTGGTTCTGTTAATCTATATCTTATTTCTCGTAACAATGAATTCGGGAACAATTTAAATCACAATTTTCGGCCAAGAGGAAAGATTATCCAAAATCAATGGCATTCACATAACAAAGCGTTGGTACTCTAGTGATTAGTGAGGGGTTAAAGATGAACCTCAAAGGCTCAACCGTATACATTATCGTTACATTTCCACTACCGATACAAACTTCATCATTCCTTGTCAAATTAGATTCGAATGATTCGATCCTTGGAGGACACTTTAGGCTAACAAATCTAACATTGATTTCATACCAACATCGATTCACACGTGGTTCATAACCCAAAAAAACCAATCAAGCTTACAACTTACCCTATAATTCAGGACAAAGCAACCAAATTTATAACAAATTAAATTCAAATTAATCCACTTTACCAGGTTAACAAACAAACAAACAAGCAAAAATGCAATTAAGCTCAAACAAAACAAAACTTTGATTCAGGAACAAAATCAACATACAAAAATTAATCTGGATACGCTCGGACGAATGTAAAATGAGCTAGAACACTGAAAAATCTAGGGTTTTTGGAAAGCTCACCGACAACGCTTGATCCTTCGGATCCCATTTCTGGGGGTTGAATTTTGCAGAGTCCGGATTTAGGTGAGAGAGAGAGAGAGAGAGAGAGAGAGTAGCAGAGAGGTTTTGATGGTGGATCCAAGGCTGCAGGAAGTCCAACTACGGTTCGCCGAGGGCAAAGTCGCGCATGGAGGAGAAAAAAAGGATAAAAAGCAGGAAGAAGAATAGAGGAGGAGGAGGGACCTAGTCGAGTATTCATTGAACTGAGGGTGTATTGTTATTCTTCTGCACCTGCGCATTTCACACGTTCATCAATCATCACAGTGGGATTTCCATTATTCCGTACATACCGGGAGAGTAAGTAGAAATCGGACCGTAGATCTGGCGGTAGGGAATAGGGATCATTGGCGGACAGTGCATGCATATCGTATCCTACACTTTCTCTTTTTTAATTGGTTGGATAGTTTTAGTAAACGACAAGAACCTGGGATAACAAAAACCAAGCCCAAAGGACCAAAGACAGCAAGGCAACCTGTAACTAAGCAGTGAACAAAGTAAGAGGCCCAGATTCTTGCAAAAATGTAGGCGACCAACACAAGAAAAAGAAACGCGGAAGCGATTTTCACACTCTCATTTTATATATCGAAGTATTTTTTTCGGAATTTATAATCCGCAGTTGATTTATCTCTGAATTTTTATTTTAGTCAACCACCTTTTAACTTTTATTAACAGTTAAATTCTTGAGATTATTTCCAACGGTGAGTACAAATCTGCTCATCATCGGGCGTTGGCAAACCCATACCATGAACCACGGGTGTTAGTTGCAGTGTTTTTCAGTCCAAGCAATAGAGAGGACACATATGGCCCATTGCCGGAGCTGGTCTTGCCGGAGAAGCCGGCATTTACCCGTCAGTTTACTCTTTCAGAGTTCATGCAAAGGTTCTTCAACTTCAATGTCATCACCAAGCTTCTTGTTTTTTTTTTTTTCGGTTAAAGTGGGATCCAAAAAGAATCGCCAACGAGAAACTTTTATTAAAACACACATTTACAAAACAAAGAAAGACCCACTTTATTCCTATAGACAAACAAGGAGTAGGCCTAAAAACAAAGAAAACACAAAAAATGAGCCCAACAAGAAGCCCACATACAATAGAACGTCCAAGAACCATCCATTGTGCTCTCCCCCGTTGATCCAAGAATCAGCCAGCCAACCGATTCTCCATCCACCGCCGATCATCACCTCCACAGACGCCACTTGCGCATAACCATCAACAAGAGATAGTCAGCTAGAGAGAAGCCAACCATCAGAAAGAAGCTCCGGGAAATACCCGAGGAACACCGCTGGAAACGGCAGACAACAAGGAGAACGTGGTGGTGTAGGAAACACTCGAGCCAGATAAAACACCAAAACTCTACACACAAACTCAACATAAAACATGGCTGACAAGCGATGCAAGGAAGGACCGTGAAAAAGGATACCCACAGGGGTTGAGGAATTGGAAAGGCCATAGAGGAAAATTGGAAGAACCAACAGCAGATGGAAGAGAAGAAAAAACAAAAAACAAAACAAAAGACCATCCACTGATCTCAGTTGCAGCTAGGATCGGTGGCACCAAACAAAAGCACGATCGGGAAATCACTCACACAAAATGATGAGAAGCACCCTCAAGCAGAGGGAAGGACTATAGCCGCCTACCGACACACTGATTTATTTATTATTATTCATCACTAAGCTTTTTAGAACATGCGTTAATGACTAAAGCTTACAAATCGAAATGATGTGCTTTCTAATCTAACCCAAACAATTTCTGACCTACTGATGGGAGCCTTGGTGTTTCCAGTTTCCCATCCCCAAACCACTCTGACATTTCTTCATCGTCGGTGGAATCAGAAAGCTCCAATCGTTTTGGAATATTGACACTGGATTCGTTATTGTTTGCCTTATTCGTCAAGGCGCCTTTGCTCCTCTCTAACATCTTCAACTTCCACAAGTCCCTTTTTTTCGGATTCTGAGACAACTCGGTCCTACCTCCTGCGACGGGAAAATCTACCAACCCGGAAGCCTCATTCCATGAGTTCGAGCCATTGCAGTCGTCTTCTTCTTCGTTTACAAATCTCCACTTATCCGCACCTCTAGTTCGACTTCGTCCATATTGACTCGTCTCAGTAGTGTGAGGAGAACTCAAACTCTTAGTCCTAGGGTAGCTTCCGTTGTCGTGTACAGGTTCAGCAGAAGCCTCTGAAGAATGTGCTGCCTTAGGCCTTTTATGATCGCATTTTAAGCACACCATGTTTCTCTTAAAGTTGATATAATTGCAACTGCACAAAAACAAATCTCTAATCATATACAGGACAATTAGAATTTAGATATATGGAACCACTTCAAAGTGAAGCATTGATTTCCAAAACAAAAACGAATGAATGCCAATTGCATTCAGTAGAGAAACTCACGAGTCACACTCCCACTCCCCGGGATTTATCTGCCGCTTTGGAGGCTTCTCTTTGCATTGTAAGCATCTACCGTTCTTCGCAAAATTTAAGAAATTGCATCTGTAAAGGAAACTAAATGTCTTAATCTCAACAAGAAAAGGAATTACAGAAGAAAGTTAAGATGTTAGCAGCCATTACTTGTCACATATCCAGTCCCCCTTCTTCAACGGGAGATGATCTTGATCCTCTCTTAGACGTGTCAGTCTTTCTTGGGAAAAATCATCACAACGTAGGCACTTGATATTTCTAGCAAAGTTTAGGAAGTTGCATCTGCCAAAAGAAATATTAATAAGGATTAAACAACCAATCAAGATTCAATAATCGTAAACAATTACGTGATCAAGCTGCCAAATTACTTGGGGCAAAGCCAGTCGCCTGGCTTCATTGGAACATTTATTTGGCCCTTTTCTTGTGGAATTGAATGGTCCGACACCGAAGCAACCCTCTTTATGGCTGTACTTGTACTCTTTGGGGGATTGGAGTCGATGTTCTGAGTGCTGTCCACTACCATCTGTTTCAGTAGCCGTCTCACTGATTCTTTGACCATTTTGTTTAGACATGGCTTGTTCTCCACTGTACCAGTAGCGGGATCAAGCCCATACGTTAACAAGAAACGCATGACATCCACTGTGCGCCCACCTTCATCTTCCCGTGCCTTCACGTACGCTCGCTCACAGTCTCCTCTCAAATTGCAGGAGCTGCAAACCTACTAAAATGCCTGTTCTTATTAGATATGACAATTCCTAGTTATATATCAAGCTTTCTTCCTATTAAATCAAAAGAAGACTGAAAATATAGGCTCATTCAAATAAGAGGAAAATACTCAGAAACTAAGCACATACATCTCCTTCATCAACACCCACATAAGCCCTGAGACGCTTTCCTGAGTTGACGACTTTCCTATCGAGGCTCGGGCATCCACATCGGGCAATGATCCGGATATCTTTCCTTGACAACATTCTGGCAACAAAGGGTAATGAACAAAGGTATAGAATACAAATATCATATTTCAAATCCAAGTCAGTAAATAACATCTCGCCTTCAAAAACAAGACAATCATCCATTCATCCTTATCATGCACACACTTGAAATGAAAACTGCAAGCTTAAAAGTTAATAGAAATGGCGAGCCAAAACGATCTGAGTCATTACGAACTCCACCTACAAATTCCGCTGCCAAATCTAAACATGCCGTGCCTCGCATCCCACAAAGTTCCAATATCAAACAGGTTGCATCACAAAAACTCAAAAAACGTTTCTGGGTCGTAAAAGCACTTTCTGGATAAGCAGTAAGCACTTGGGTGCTTATGAGCACAAGTGCTTTTTGCATGAACAGTCCCAACAAGCCCCAAATACGCAGACAGGAAAACATTTCATCGCAAACTTTGTACTCAATGTAAATCGTTTTTCAATCCAAAATAATTAAATTCACAACCTCAAACTTGAAAAGAATAAGACTTTCAAATTCATCCCTTCATACCAAAACATCACCATTACCTTAAAAGACTAGACCGGTCCCGAGCAAAATTCAGACAAGCGGTTCGAATACGGTTCGAATCCTTCGGACCCACTTCACCGTTCCGAAAAGGGTTCTCGTCGCCATCAAAGTATCCTCTTTTCAACAAGCACTCCATCAGCTCCACCCACTCCCGCCACGGATGCGAAATCTGAACCGCACAACATTCCCCACTGGCCGGGCCGCCCTGCTCGGGGGGTTCACCAACGTCCGGCGCCAATTGGGTGATTATGTTTGTGGGTTTTGAGTCTCTCGACGATTGAATCTCTATAACTTCGTTGACTATGAAGTCGAGCTTTGCATTGGGAGCTAGGGTTTCTCTGAGGCTGTGAAATTGGGAAATAGGGGCTAAAAATTTTGGTGCTTTGAGGTGGGTTCTGAGGAGAGGATAGAGAGAACCATGGCCGGCTTTGAGAAGCTTGTACATTTGACAAATATTTGGTTTAGGGTTTTCTGATTTTGGCGGAAAAGGACGGGGTAACCGTTACATTTGTTTGAAGTTATGAACCCTGATTCAGGGTTTACATTGCGCAACAGAAAGGCGTATAAAGATGGTGATGAATTGCTTTTGAGAACTTTTGAAAAATAGCCAATTCAAAGGCACGAATTGAATTTTAGCCTAATCTTCTAACTTCTTAAAACATCTATAAGAGATGTCAAATTTTAAACATCAAAATGATAGTTGATAGCTTATGTGGTAATTTGACATTTTGTACAATATTTTACTCTACCCGATATGTCAAATAATAATATCATTCTAACAAAAAAACAAACTTAGATAAAAAGTCTTAATTATCCTTAGTAATACTAATCGTCACCGTGTCATCTTTCCCTCTTATTTTTTTCACAAGAAGCGCCGGTCCTAGCCTGCAACCCCTTTCTCATCCTTGGGACCAAGTCCCGCAGCGAACCTGAAGAACATGAGTTTTGGCACCTCGTGTTCAAGACAGAATAACCAAATCTTGAATTTTTTTATTGTTGCTTCTCTTCTAGTTTTTGTTTGACAATTTTCACAAACCCAACAACAACAGCAATGATGAAACATTTTTGGCATCAATTTCCTTTGTTTTGGCAAAAATCTCAATTCTCAACCCAAAAACAATGGTAAATCATTGATACTTTCCCGAATAGTTTTATCTGTGGGTGTTTCTTGTACTTTACAAGGTATGTTCTTCCAAACCCACCTTTTACTTACAAGAATATGTTATTATTTTTTGTTCAGTTTGTTGGTTTTGCACTTATAAGGTGTTTGACTGCTGAGAAAATGGTGGGCAAAGTCAAGTCATAAGAAGCTTTCTTGTTTTCCCTGGTTTTAAAATGTTCTTCTTTTAGGATAAATGAAATTTGAGAAATTTGATTGTAGTGGGATTAAAGTGAGCACAAGTATTGAACTTTGCATTCTACATTCAATTTGAATTGAGATTTGCTAGGACCAGTGCTTGCTGCCCGACTATTGCACCAACTGTAGCAGCTCAAGCTTGTGCGAAAGGAGAGGAGAAGATTAGTATTACTAAAGGGTAATTAAGACTTTTTACATGAGTTTTTGGTTAGAATTATAGAAATTAGAAAATTTGGCTACAATTCAATTCGTGCCTCTAAAATTGGTTATTTTTCAAAATTTCCCATTTCTTTTAGGATAATTTGCAGCAACGTCCTTGTAATTTTTTTTTTAATTTCACTATCATCCTTGCGGACTGTTAATTTTCAGTTTTGTCCATGTAGTTTTTTTGTTTTTTGTCTTAATTTTTATGCACACTGATATTTGAGAAAATTTTGGACTAAGTGACATAATATATCAGCTATAATTTGGTATTTATTATGCGAGTCAAATTTAAGATTTGAGACCTCTCACTAACTAATTTAAAGTTGAACACTTAATCGATTGAAGTCATTGGATAACAAATGATAAAAACGAAATCAATCTACGAACGACGAACTGAAAACTCAAATAAACTACAATCCAAAGTATAGTCCAGAAAATTAACATAAGAATATTAAAACTGTGCTAGAAAATGTAAAACAATGAAATTTTGTTCATTCTATAAAAGTCTGTGTTCCTTGTTTAATGGTTTTCTACAATTGGGATTTTCTAGGGTCTATTTCAGGTATTTTAACTGTTAGATATTTGTTTAATGATAAAAAAATCAAGATCTAACGGTTAAAAAGTCCGGAGCACAGAGCACCATAGAAACTTTGTTGCTGCAAATGTCGCAGTTCAAATGGAAAAGTTGTTGCATTGTCCGCGACAGTTTGGATTGATACAAACTGGGGTGTGAATGAAAGGAAAACCACCAACACTGTCGGATTGGATTGAACTCTATTGTCCATGGCTGTTTCTTTGCTCTGGTGCATACGAAAGGTCATAAACTGGTTGTTGAATGAAAACCAGTACTGGTACTGTTTAGTTGGACTGAACCCGTAGACCATTGAAGGTTTTTGACCTTAACAACATGATCCGTATTCTCAATGATTTCTACGTCGTCGTCACTGTCGTCAGCATGTGTTGTCAAGGGTGAACTTCTAGATTGCCGAGGAAAATCTCGATGACTTTTCACCAAACAAGCCTGCATTCAGAAAAGTTTATCAATCAAAGGAGCAGCCATTTATTGGATAAGATCGTTTGTTTTTGCGATTAAGGACGAATTATCGATATTGTATTAATAAAGTCTTTACATGTCAATAATTCATTATACTGACATTAGGGTTAATTTAGCGGTGATGGTTGGTGTACGTAAGATGATGAATATGAGTACGCTAGGTCAAAAATAAATAACTAAATAAATAAAGGAACTGACATGTTATTCATAACAACGATATCAGTGTCCTACACAGATAACTACGTTCTGAGCATTGAAAAATTGATGAAGAAGAATGATGTACAAACCGTTGACAAACGCATTGGGGCAGCGGCGCAGGCGAGTTCTAGTTGTTTCCGCAAAACTTTCTCGTCAAAATTAGGGTTTTCCACATGAACATTAGTTGTAGGAGCAGCACTTATCTGATTATCATGTGGTGACAATTCTGCCAACACATTCTCTAAATCCAGAGTTGATTGACTCTTGGGCAAATTGTTGACCTCTTGAGGAGGAGGAGGATGATGAGATTGACCAAAGAATGGTTCAAGCTGCTCATTCTCTGACACGAGAGAATTTTCGGCGTACCACCACGGGGTGTTACTACTGCAATCCATAATTATTTTTCTTTTGGTGTAATCTTTGAATTGTAAGAAGGAAATTGACGAAAACAATTGTGCCAAATATATAGAATTGGTGTAGTTAGGGTTTCCTTAATATAATGTTTTAGGGATTAATTAAGCAGAAAGACATAATCTATTTGGTTTAGGAAGCAGTTGTATATATCTACTAATTAAATTCCGAATCCTTGATTGGATACGAAGCTGAGATATTTGTATTACATACCAAAGCCTACTCAAACTTTTACCAAAATTAAGCAATTTCATGGCAACTGGTGTACTAAAGTACCACATACGTACCTACCGCAGTTAGGATTGCCACCTAAAATTTCTTTCACGTGATTTTTTTTAACGACGGCAATCCTAACGGTCTCTGTAGTAGGTAATATTTTGTCAAACTTTAAATTAGTTGGTAAAATATCGCAAAATTAAGTACATGTTGCAAAACGAACACTACTGAATTGAATGCATTGAATTCATAAAACTATTAATTCACATATATGCATGTACATGTACATATATCCTGCAAATTTTCTTCTCTGGTCCTTATTTTTCAACACATCAACTTTCTCTCTCTCATCAGAAGATGGAGAATAGCAACTTAGAGACGGGCGACAATTAAACACTAAAATAAATTATGATAAATAAAAACTAAAAAACTAATTCCCTTTTTACACTTTGGTCTGTTTTGGAAGTTTCCCCTAGAACAGTCCAATTTTCTGGCTGGACGGAAACTTCTTCAAAGCAATTTCTATGTACAATGCGAGGGAATCTTGATTTGCTAATTAATTGAGAGAACAAGCCAGTACATTCTCCTCCCCTTGTTTTTGTTCCGAGGTCAGCCGTTCAACCAAAATGTCCAACGCTTCCTTCATCCACCAATGTTGGCATGCCTCTCTCGCCTTCGCTGCAGTCATCTATATAAAATATTTGGATCACATATGATTTATTGTTAAATCGAAGAATCATTGTCTAATAATACAAAAATAAAAATAAAAAAAAATAAAAATGTCTGCATATAGATCAAATTGTAATTTGCATCCACAATCATACCCATATTCTTTGTCGTACATTCTTCTCAGGCCAAAGATCTAGTTGCTCCTTGACAAACAAGGGAAACATGTACCCTTCATAATATGTCTCTTGGCTTTTGCTCATGAAACACCATTTGCCCAATTGACACTACCATCGTATATTACAACATAAAATTAGGACAAAATTTTTGCCAAAATGGAACTTAATTGCACGGTAGAACATTAATCCCAACATCAACGACAATAATTCGACTCTCGCCTGCCCTCTTTAGCTCCTCAATCAAAAGCGAAATGGGAAGGAAGAAAAAGGAAGATACCAACCTCAACATTGCCTAAAACACCTGCTTCTTCTAGTGACTCTCTTGAAGCAGCTTCTTCTACGGATTCATCAAGTTCCCAACCCCCCTAAGTAATAAACAAATATATAGTTGAATTTGATGGATATATAGAGGGTAGAAAGCAATCCGATACCTCAAGAAATAAAATTAGAAATGAAAGGAAATTATATAATTTATACCTTAGGGAACATAAATGCATTGCCTTTCTGTGAAGTGATCACAAGAACTTCCAATTCGTTGCTAACGACACCATCACTGCCATCTTTGTATCTATAAGGTATGCATCTGCAACATTGAATATTAAGCAAATTAAACAAACTATTAATCATGATTACCTTTACAAAAATCTAAAATAAGGGAAGTCAATTGTCGGAACAATAAAAAAATCATAACCCAAATGGAACTTAAATGGGGACAACACATATGGATTTGTTCGACATGGATCTATGAGTCCATCCCATGGTGACGAGAGATTCTCATGTACATGAGATGTACAACCAGGTATACGTAAGAATTTTTTCTCTCTGCCATGAAAGAAAAGGAACATGAATGGAAGCAGCCAACCACTACTTTTTCAACATAACAAAACCATGTCAACAAAAGCTCAACAACAACAAAAACAAGAAGGAAAAGAGCTTCACCCTACGACTTGCCGGCGGCCCATGTTGTACCTCTGCAATTCCCTTCCCGTCCGAGAAACTAAACAAGTCATCATTTTCAAATCAAGGCTTGCAATTCTGATCAACCAAACTAATTGAATGCAGAAAAAGCCTAGAAACAAAGGGGTAAAGGGGTTGTTTGGAAATATAAATTGGCTAGGGTTTGTTGTGTTATTATATCCCAATTCCAAAAAAGTTGATCGAGTTATATACTTATTGGAGGTTAAGACAGAAATGCAATTGTGCAATGTAAGTTCAGGTTTTGAGGCAGAGAGAAAAAGGAAGGGCTGGCAAAACACATCACTCGCTAATCGCTATATATAGAAAAATGGTTTTGAAGGGCACCGTTTCAAAATAACAAAACACGCCTCTCTCTCTCTCCCTCTCTCCATACTAATATATTACTATATTGCGTAGGTCTTCTATGTATCTCCTCTAGTTTATCATATGAACGTTAGAATGTATTTCCTGTAATGTATCCATATGAACGTTAAAAACATTTTTCGTGTGTCGGGAATTCTTTTTATGTAGATGTGAATACGATATCTTTTTACGTGTTACATAGTATGAATAGACGACATAATTAATATATCTCATTTTTAACTTATATTTAAAAAATAATTATACATTTTAGAATTTAAGTGAAATAATAATATTATGTGACAATTATTCATTGAAAAATAATAATTCTTGTGTCGCGGGTGCGTACGAGCATTGTCCCGCTGAAAAACTGTCTCGAAATATAGAAAATGAAAGAGAGAGTCCAAGCTAGTGTCGTGGGTGCGTACGACATTCACATCGCCTTATAAGACGCATCTGTTTGAGAGTTTCCATGTCGTTTCCCAACAACTAGCCTTTCTCTTGTTATTAGTTGGAGTCCACGCGGCGAGAATTCACTGGGCGGCTGGAAGTTGACTGTTCAGAACGAGAAGAGATCTTATTAAAATTTGATCCAACAACCCACTTGATTTAATTTCTTAAAAGTTATAATAATTTTTTGTTGTTTGATGAAATTTCAAATATTCAACTCAGTTAATCTAATGATCTTAGTGAAAAAGATCCGAAAATAATCTCTTCTCTTTTCGAACATCCTCACGTGGACGAATCATGGTCATGCCGATTACTTCTTACTTTTTTTATTTTTTTCCCTTTCTAAGTTATTCAAGGTTTTTGCATTTTTTATTAGGCACGTGCATCCATCTCTAGTGACGAGTATGCTTATCTAGCTCATCACTTTATTTTTTACGTTATCAATATATCTATTTGATGGATCTTTTATTACGGTGGTAGAGAAGATTGTTGCATTTACACGACATCATGAGTTTAAATTTCGTCGGTTTTCTAATCTAATATATCTATCATTGACAAAATAAATAATAATATATCTATTTGATTGATTTGGCATAAAAAGAGTTGCGAAGAAAATGGATTTTTAGTTAAAATGATCTTTAAAATTGTCATTAACTCTTTTGAATGGTTATTGAGATTTAAAATTGATTGAAGTGATACTAAGATTGTCCATTGTCAATCATTTTTTCTGTGAAAACTCTCTGTTACATTGAAGAAACCACTAGTCAAGTGAATTGGTTGATTGAAAAAAAATACCCTAAATTTAACGGAGATTTTCACGGAATGACCAAAACGATTGATGATGGACAATCTTATGGACCACTTCTATTGATTTTAAATCTTAAGGACCAAATGAGGAGTAATGTCAATTTTAAAGACAATTTTAGCTAAAAAAAGGAAGAAAACTTACCTGAAATCAGTTTGCTTCATACTTCTTTAGATATAAGAGAAACATGTTTCGTTTTAGTTTCGTTCGTAGTCAAAATATACAAGTCTAATTCACAAGTCGATTAAAAAAAAGACGAATTCTTTGAAAAATCCAATGCAAGTGAAGAAAATAAGCAACAATTATGTTATTGTTCCCGCTATGTTCTGCGTATCTGGTAGAATAGTGTGCACATGCAAAGTACGTATCTAAAAAGTGGTGGAAATTGCAGGAAATGGGAGTAGGTTGAGCTGTAGAGAAATAGTAAAAATTGATAATGGATATCACAGTAATCAGACACATTTTGCTGCTTTTATTCCACTTTGATTACGACACAATGCACGCCGTACAATGAATGTCACGACGAAAAAAGAAGAGATTTTGTAGAAATTTTTTTTTTGGTATGTGCTTATAAATAATTTGAATACTTTTTGTATTATTAATTAGTTTTATGGTAAAATTTTAATTTTTTTGGTGGTATTTGAATCGCCGTTGATATTACGATCTAATGATATACATCTCCATTATAACTGTGACATCCCACAACGTCCAGGGGGTGATCCTTAAATGTATATTCTCATCCCTACCTAGCACGAGGCCTTTTGGGAGCTCATTGGCTTCGGGTTCCATCGGAACTCCGAAGTTAAGCGAGTAAGGGGTCTAGAGCAATCCCATGATGGGTGACTCACTGGGAAGTTGCTCAGTTCCATCGGAACTCCGAAGTTAAGCGAGTAGCGCGCGAGAGCACTCTCAGGATGGGTGACTCATTGGGAAGTTCTCGTGTGAGTTACCAGAAACAAAACCGTGAGGGCGTGGTCAGGGCTCAAAGCGGATAATATCGTGCTACGGTGGTGGAGCGGGGCCGGGAAGTGATCTGCCCCAGGCGGGGATGTGACAATTTGGTATCAGAGCCTAACCCTGGCCGCATGTGTGCCGACGAGAACGTCGGGCCCCTAAGGGGGGTGGATTGTGACATCCCACATTGCCTAGGGGGTGATCCTTAAGTGTATATTCATTTCCCTACATAGCACGATGCCTTTTGGGAGCTCACTGGCTTCGGGTTCCATCGGAACTCTGAAGTTAAGCGAGTAGCGCGCGAGAGCACTCCCAGGATGGGTGACCCATTAGGAAGTTCTCGTCTGAGTTCCCAGAAACAAAACCGTGAGGACGTGGTCGGGGCCCAAAGCGGACAATATCGTGTTACGGTGGTGGAGCGGGTCTGGAAAGTGATCCTCCCCGGACGAGAATGTGACAATAACTAAGAGGTTTCATATACAACAAGTTCGATATTCAATTATGAGTGATCTAATATGCATTTAATTTAAATGAAAACTAATGAAAATGGCTTGAAAACTTTGAGTTTTAAAGATAATGACAAAATAAAGGGTAAAGTAAATAATATCATGATTGACTTTTTAGTATAAAAATGTGACTTTTCGTTAAAATGAACAGTACCTAAAATTTTTCGTTAAAGCTCTTTTAATTTAAATATTCAATTGTCATCATCGCGTCGAATAAAACAAAAAGAATAAACGGCCCAAGACGAAAAAGACATGACAAATTAATCTTATAAATAGAAAAGTATATCCATAATTAAAATCCAAAACACGTCGCCTTCCAAGAGAGATGAACGAGTTATAGGTTTGAACTGGTCGGACTCACATGCAGTGGAAAAATAGTTGCATATCCGCCCACTCCCAAAGAATTATATGGTCCCTATTTCGTCCCCTTCTATTATTTAGTCTTCAAATACATAAAGTTAAGCCTCACATAAAGCATACATAGAATGACTACATACATACATACATACATACATACATATATATATATATATATATATATATATATATATATATATAGACAGAGGGAGAGTGAGAGAGAGAGGATGGGGCACTTGGGGTGGAGGCTAAAGTTATCTTAGCGTTTTTTTTTTTTTTTTTTTTTGTGACTTTGGATACAGTCCTTATTTATTAACGTTATTTGATTGAAATCTTGTTGGTTTTTAGATTTTGATTGACATCCTTGAAATTAAAACAATAGTGTATTTCTATGTAGGTTATTATAATTTGAATTAAAATATGATATTTGTAGTTATTTATATTAATGAGATTTTAAATAAAATTCATAATTTGTGGGATTGAAAATATTAAAAAATAAATTATACTTATTAAAAAAAATAATAATTTATCCTAATGACATGATTTGTCATTAAGATAAATTACATTTAAATAAAACTCATGTTTTGTCATTACTTATATTAATGACATTTTATGTACACAAAATTGGTAATTTTTAGACGGTACATTTTACATTCAAAAAGTTGATACATTTCATACAAAAATGTGGTACATTTTATATGAAAAAATCGGTACATTATATATATATAAAATAAAATAAAAACAATGGGTACATTTTAGATTAAAATAAGTAGGTGTTACATTAAAAAATAGGTACATTGTACATAAAAAAAAAGGTACTTACAAAAACAAAAATTGGTACATTTTACATAAAACAAAATGGTACATTTTTAAAGACAAATGGGTACATTATTAATATATTATTGGTACAAATAAAAGGTTAAAAAAAATGAGTACAAATAAAAGTTTGAAAAAATGGACACAAAAAGAAATTAATATATCGGTACAAACTAAAATTGAAAAGAAAATTGGTACAATTTTGTTGACCCTAAAAACTACCAAGCCTACGTGGCATGCAGGCCGAGTAATCAATAAGCTAACTACGTCATTCGGTTGTGTGCGGAGCGTGCCAGCTCGTCGGCCGAGCTTGGCCGTGGAGTAAAATGTATTGATGCCGTGTTGAGTGCGCTTCTGATTTCTTGATCTTGTGACTGCGGCCAAGAAAGGAACACGTCTCAGCCTTCGGGTTCTAGAGCCTGAAGATAAGGCTACTAGTCTTGTGACATTCATGGATAGTTGACACCGAGTTCGGTTACAATGATTATATTCGTAAGAGTATAAACACGCCAAACTGATACCAAACTATATAGACACAAGTACTCAAAAGAGATGTACATCTTGATTGTAAATGTGGTTCGGCCGTCGGAATGCCGAACTCTAAAATATACTTGTGAATATCCAATCATAAAACAACTTGGCGTTTAATGTGCCGAGCCCAATAACTTGTAACAACTCACTTTGCCGAGAAGGCTGATAAGATGACCTTGACCAACAAGGACTCGAAAATCCTCATCAACCGAGACTTAGATAAGTAATCAGTTAGCCGAGAAGCAGTGTTGTTTATCCAAACTAAATGTGCTCCTTGATCGGTTAATTATACGGCTCCAATATTGTTTATCCAAACTGAAGATGTGTTGGCAGGAAAAAGAAAATAAAAATCTCAAGGCTGTTGAGAGATTTTGCGTATAGCAAGAGTTTGCGTAGGGTAGTTTGTGTGTTGAATTGGAGAGGTTTTTCAATGATGCACTTCCTCCTCTACTTATAGCAGTGAACCTACTCGTGGCCAAACTAGAGACGTACTCAAACTGGAACTTCTTATCCCAATCTGATTATGATTCGGCTAGTCCTAATTCCAATGGGTTTCTGAACTAACTAGTCCTAGTTCCAATGGGTTTATGAACTAAGCTTTATAATGAACCAAATTCATTCCTTGACTCTCAACGCCTTCAGCTTTAAGACCCCTTGTGGTATCAGGATTCAACATTCGCCTTTATCCAAATCAATCATTCTTGCAAAAGGACTCGGCCAAAACCGACTAGACAACTTTTAGCGCCTAGCCGGCCCATGATACCCCCAGAAGACCATTGGGCCGAGAGTCTCGGCCTATATTGTTACTCTCGGCCCAAATTGTCATTTTGGGCCCAAACAAATTAAAAAAAAAAAAAAAATTTGCAAATTAAAATGGGTACAAACTAAAAATAAAAATATATGATACAAAAAAAATAATATATATCAAATGTAATGTTTCTAACACCAAATGAATATATTTAGAAATAAAATTTAATTGTCTTGACATGTAAAATATTTTATTATTGAAATAATATATGACGTTTATTAAAACCAAGGGACCATAATAAAAAAAATTAAACAGAAATATGGTTTTAATAAATGGAGTTGAAAAAATAGGGATGGGAACATAATTTCTCTAATTTTTTGGTCTTATAACTCGTTTAAAGTGTTTTTAGAATAACTGAAAGTGCTTTGATAAGTGCGCTTTTGGAATCAATTCTTAATAAAAATGCAAGAATCCTAGAATAGCAATTGAAGTACTTATAACTGTTGATTTTTATAGGAAACACTTCAAATGTTTTTAGTGTTTCATCTAAAGTATTTTCAATCATTTTAAAAATACTTCCAAACGAGTCCTAACTCTTGTGTATGCTATTTGGCTTTAGCATAATAATGCCCAAAATGTAGTCTGAAGATTTAAGACGGTTGGGATTTGGATAATACCAAAATTTTATTAGGTGAGGGCCTTAATTAGAATGAGGATTCTCAACAAATCCTCTTTGTAAGAATCCCGAAGATCCTCCAATCATGTTTGTTTATCGTACATCGTGCGGCCAGTTTTCGTATGATACTATTTATATTCAAATTTAAATAAAAAAAAATACAATGATTTTTTACTGCATGATGTACAATGAACAGACGTGATTGAAGGATTCCCAAAATCTTCGTAAAGAGGAT
The DNA here is from genome assembly GCF_019419815.1 of Pyrus x bretschneideri. NCBI lineage: Eukaryota > Viridiplantae > Streptophyta > Magnoliopsida > Rosales > Rosaceae > Pyrus > Pyrus x bretschneideri. The sequence goes on along the minus strand of NW_025999802.1, from coordinate 1,152,872 downwards.
CCGTCTTCGGATCCTCGATCCCTTAATTAAACGATGGGGCATGTCAATATTGAATGTATATAAAACCACGAAAGTTTAACTCTAATAACTTTGCCCCCTCATGTTGCATCGCAGGTGATAAGGTCACATGGGAACTTTCCTAACGACTAGGGGTGGGCACGGTGCGGTTCGGTGCGGTTCCACCCCTAAACTAGAACCGGAACCGAAATATATTAACGGTTCGGTTCGGTGCGGTTCCACTTAAATTTATTACTAGAACATTACGGTTCGGTCTACACCGGTTCCGATTCGGTTCTTACCAGTTTACGGTTCCTAATAATAAATTATTTGAATACCAAATCATCATGCATTCAAATACATCTTCTAAAACTGATTACATAAAGTTGTATACAACACATCTTTTTTAATGCAAATGTCTTTGGTAGTGGCACCAAGTCAACAAAAAGAGACAACTAAAATACATATGCATTGGTTAATCAGTCAACAAAGAAAAAAATGATGAAGCAAATTGCAGGTTTTCAGACTTCAGAGAGCAAGCAGGAAGCAGCAGTTCCTGTACACAATCAACAACTCCTGTACACAATCAATTAATCAAACAACATATAATCGAATCACACAACTTATTTCAGAGAGCAAGCAAAATCAAACAACTTATTTCAGAGAGGAAGCATGGGCTTCCCTAGTTTGAAAAAGCATCAAGAAAAATAAAAACCATCTCATGCTCATCTCATTCTTGCCAAAACTTCAATATAAAAGGTGTACATTCTTACAAGCTCCAAATAAATCCAGAAATTAGAGTCATAACCCACCTTTCCTACACATCTTATGCATTTGCAGTGTTCCTTTCTAGTCATACCCACAGATGTTATACTTACTCAATCCCAAATTTTAAAGCATTTAAACACATTTTGACTGCCATTATGCTCCAAATTTCAACTTGCTGCCACATATTTAAACAAAATATGCTGACAAATTTCAACTTGCTGCCACACACAAATTTAAATAGAATCTTATGCATTTTGACTGCCATCTACAGGTTTAAAGTATGCATTTTGACTGCCACTGATTGAAAGAGTAAATTATAAATTCCACTAATTATCAATAGTAACAAAAGGGAACATATAAAAGTGAAAGATTAAGGAGAAAAGGTGATAAGGAAGGTGCTAAAAAAAATTAAAGTTACATACATACCATCACTAGTAAAAGGTGATAAGTTAGGATTGAATAGTTTATGAATCCACAATGCTAGATGTGCCACCATTCCTTTTTTCTAGAACATATAAAAATTAAGAACTCATTAGCAAATAAGAAAGTAAGCATGCAATAAAACAAGAGAAAAAACAAAAACAAAGTAATGAAAAATAAATATTCATACCTGTTTCAAGTGCTTCATAAAACTCTATATCTTTCAAGATTGTCTCATCATCTAAAATTGAGATGTTATCTGACATCAACCAATTTTGAGTACAAATTAACCTCTCTACCATTAGAGGAGTCAATGAAGTACGATATGAGTTCACAATCCTTCCTCCCGTGCTAAAGGCAGATTCTGAAGCTACCGTTGAGACCGGAATTGCAAGAACTTCCTTTGCAATTAGTGCCAACACTGGGTATTTAACACCATTCAATTTCCACCAATTTAAAATATCAAAATCTTGACCAACTTCCACTTTTTCATTGCGATCTAACAAGTACCTATCAAACTCATGGTCCGAGAGCACGACATTACTTACTTCAACTTCTTTTATCCAACTTTCATCCATTTGAGCTCGTTTTTTCCCCCTTCCATGTTGAGTTGGATTAGCCCCACCAATAGTAGTTATAGTACTAGTAGTATTAGAACAACTACTAGCACTAGAACCACTTGGTTGGTTGGAAGAAGGAACGTATTCATCATATAGTTTGAAGATTAGGCTTTTTATCTCATCCTTTTTAGCCATGGCTTCATCAATACTACACCCACGACGCTTCAAAATATGTGGCACATAGCCCAGTTTATATCTTGGATCAAGCACAAGTCCGACAAATAGAAAAGGATTCACTTTAACAAGATCACCCCAATACTTATCAAATTTTACCTTCATGCTTCGTGCCATTTCATGCAATATCAAGCTTGTGTAGGTTTGAGTCAATAACACATCTTCTTCGACGAACAAATCAACTATCTCTTCATCAATTGCAAGCAAATCAGAAAAAGTATTATGACAAGCCGGATGCAAAGTAACGCTCATCTTCAATGTCATTTGATAGAACACTTTCAAAAAATTGACAAAAATAGCAGCATTACTCCAATCTTCCATATTTGGTGGCCCATACCTCTTTTTACCATTGGAAGGTTCACCCACCCGTTCTTCTTCTTCCGGCAAATCTTCACCAAACCATGACAAGTATGCAATCTCATCATCTCCCATTCTCACAAAAGCTTTTTCAAATTTCAAAGCATTCGTTAACATCAAATAGGTGGAATTCCACCTAGTTGGCACATCTAAAAAAACAAGACCCTTGCATTCGATTTTTTCCTTCTTAACACAACTCCTAAAAGCTTCCACCCTTTGTGGAGAAGACGTTACATACACCAACGCATTCCTAATAGCTAAGATGGATTTATCTAACGTCCTCAAACCATCTTGAACTATCAAGTTAACAATATGAGAACAACACCTAACATGCATGTGTTTTCCCTTAAGTATCATTTGTGAATTTTGCCAATGACACATCTTTGTCTTCAAATACTCTACTGCCACCTTGTTTGAAGAAGCGTTATCGACCGTGAAGGTTAGAATATTCTCCAAACCCCATTCTAGCAAACAAACCTCAAGAAGTTTTCCAATGAAGTTCCCTTTATGATTAGCTATGACACAAAAGTTTAGTATTCTTTTGTGCAACTTCCAATGACTATCTATGAAATGTGCCGTTATCACCATGTAGTTTACCTTTTGAAGACTTGTCTAGGTGTCGGTTGTGAGGCTAACTCTATGTAAGGCTAACTCTGTTTTCAATTTTGCTTTCATTTCATCAGACATGAGGACAAAGTGTCTCGCAAGTGTCCTACGAGATGGTGGATAAAAATGAGGGCAAACAACACTACAGAAAAACCTAAACCCTCTCCCTTCAACATGTGTAAACGGCAACTCATCTAAGACAACCATTTGTACCAACGCATTTATGCAATCCTCTTTCGTATTCCCCCTAGCCATAAGAGTACCAACACCATCATCAAAAGACAAAAGTCTTTTGCCTTTTATCTAGATTTTTTCCCGGGTAACTCTTACATCTTCCTCCCTCAATATGTTTTCTAACGGTTGAAGTACCATTTCTAGAAGGGTTAGCTGCAAAGGTAGTAGAACAGTACTTACACCTAGCTCTCCTTCTAATTATTGTTTCTTTGGTCCCATCCGGCTTCACAATGTTTTCTATGTCATCGTATTCCACAAAATGCTCCCACACTGTTAACCTACGCCTACTGTAGCCAAGAGGAGGCAATGGAGGAATACCACTCGGTTGAGTTGGTGATTGTGCTTGAGTTGGTGATTGTGGTGGAGTTGGTGGTTGGGATTGGGTTTCACTTGGTGGTGATGGTGTTGGACCCAGTAATGACGAAGGCGATGATGAAGAAACAGATGCAACAGAAGAACAAAAACCATGTGATGTTGATTGGTTCGTCATCCCTAAAATAGACAAAAATAAAAATGCTACTGTTAAACTTAAGCATCAACAAAAACATACATGTATGTATAAGCAAAAAATACATGTCTAAGCAGTTTGAATGTTCATGCAATGCAATCAGACTCTATTACTGCTAGACCTTCAAATCTATTACCTTGTCTTTAATAATTAATTGCAAACTTTTGTTTGTCTGAAAGGTTCTGTGATTTCCACATCAAAATAAACAATTGAAAGAAATTCTTAATAAATAATTATTAAAACTTAAAGGTTGAGTAGCCAATATAACATATCAGTCAGTCACCTACGGTACTTACTTAAATAAGGGATACATCTGAAGCATACCATAACCTACTTCAGGACAATAAAAACCAATCTTTTGCAGAGATAAGTTTGAATAGAAACTATACAGATTATGCATATATGTTTCAAAGTGTATAGATTGCAACTCATAAAGCACTAAAATAGGATGGGACTAAGTGACAAGTACCTTACAGCCACTTACGTTCAAATCAACTATGTGTTTGCAGTTCTTCACCAGGTGCACTATAGCTATATCTGTTACCCTGAAATTCAATGCATGTTCACAAATTCAGTGAATAAAGTTCTTCACAAAACCTCATATTTAGCAGTAAAGACGTCAAAAAGCAATTCAAAAGAAAATACGAGCCCATGCCATTGATAAGTTGCACATACAAAGTCAATTATCTGTCAGCAAGCTCAAGTAGAAGTATGTCTAACATTATCCTTAAGTTTTTCTTCTACACTTGGTTAGTTGGTTCATGTTCGTCAAATGCATCAAATTCCTTTATGGCTTGTCAAGATATTACTAATTTTCAACATAGAAGACATCAACTAAGGGAACAATAACTAACATGTTTGAGACAGAGGGGGAGATACAAGGAGAGAAGCATTAACGAGGAGCAATTACCACTCTACAAAAGCATCATATTCCAATTCATTTGACAAAAAAAAGATTACACATTACAAGCAGAGAGCATCAACAGTTCACAACCAGAATACCAGAAATGTAGAATCTTGGCCTAAATAGTCACATAGAAAGCTAGCAAAAGAAACTACCATTACTATAGACAAAGAATCCACAGGACCACATCTCAAATAGCAGTAACACGAATGGCATCACAACACTCTCTTCCAAATGCAAATGTAACATCGTCAACAAACATTAGCTCATAGGATACAACAGGTTACACATTCGCATGTGGGCATGTAATGTAAGAGAAAAAAAATCTCTATATTGGGCTGCAAATCGCAAACTCGATTAACCATAAACCAACATATGCATATATGACCCAGAAACACACATGATCTTTGCAATTTCACCAAGTATTTTAAGCATGTACAGTTAGATATAGATAGAGATAATACCAAGGACGGAGGACGGAGGACGAAGTGTCGTGAGCTGTCGTGGAAGAGGGATGATGAGGGCCGTCGCAGTTAAGGATGAGAGGTCGTGAGTGGGGGTCGCCGGGGTCGACTGTGTCTGTGTGAAATCTGAAATGGGGGAATCAGGATTCAGGAATGGGGTGTGTGCGGTGTGATTCGTGAAGGTGAAGCCGTGTGTGTGAGTGAAAATGAACCCTAATTGGATAGGATCCTCTGCTTTGCAATTTAGTGAAACCAATTTTTCAATCTATTATACAATGACATGTGTATGTATATATAATTTATTTATTTATTATTAATAAAACGGTTCGGTTCGGTTCGGCCGGTTCTTGGTCATTCGAAACCGGAACCGGAACCGGTTTGAACAGCTCGGTTCGGTTTGTCACTCAAAGTTGACTTTTTCGGTCAACACGGTTTTTTTCGGTTTTTTTTCTTACGGTTCGATGCGGTTTTGCGGTTTGACGGTTTTTATGCCCACTCCTACTAACGACCATATCCACAAGTGGATATTATATATGATAGTTAATTACTAGTTTGGATGGGAGAATTGTATCGCGTGTTTTGTTTTAAAGAAAAAGAAACCAGATGGTGGTTCTGCCACAACATTCTACTATTTCGAAGGTTAAAGACTTATAGAGTCATTTCAATTTTCTCTAGTTATCATTGTGCATCAGCGTCAGAAATCAAATTCAAGACATGTCGTATGAAATACGGACCTAAAATTAGTTGCCAACTACAAGACCACCTAGCGATTTAATTGTATGTTGTGTATGAAACACCAACTAATTCACACACTTAAGTCGATTAGAGATGAGTTTAATTATATTATAAAGAAGCGAAAATCGATTTAGTTTTAAATTTTCTTTCCCCAACAGCTCACATGCAAGATTGAGAATCTTACTGAGTAGCAAGGGCAATTATTATTCTCTAATATATATATATATTTGTAAAATATTCAATAAAATATATTAACATTGCTAAAAATTTAAATTAGACCATTGATAGGTTAATTTTTCAACATGAAAATTCACATGGCCATGCTCAAAATATAAGAAGTTTCTACTGATTGCAAGAGATTTTTTAGTGTGTCGAAAACACGACTAATACATCAAGCGTACAATAAATTTTAATTAATTATATTATTATATTTAATGTACAAAACTGTATTTTCTATACAATAAAAAATTTCTCATTTATTACACCGTCATAAACTAGTTGTAAAATGCATCAAGATCCACGTATAATTAAGTTATTAACTAATCATGTCCCATTCATTCAGCTACTTTTTTTTCTATTATTTTATATTTAATGTCGATTTATTCAACCATTTGTTTGGTGGACTTTTTTTTTTTTCTTTTCGAAAACAAGGAATTCACATTCCAAGGCAAAGAAGCCAAATAGGGATGAGAAAGCCTACCAAGAGGCAAACACCAAGAAAGACCAACCAAGACCAAGGCAGTGAGTAGGGATACAAGCATCAGACACTTTCATCAAGTAAAAGTACGTCACCCCAAACACCATCACAACAAAACTAATGAGGACACGGAACTTAAGTGAAGGGTAAAATAGACTCACTAATCACTATTAACGTAGATTTTTCTAATTGCTAGAAGCTAGATAAGAAAAAAGTCAAGACTAATTAAAAAGACTTGTTTCCATACATAGTTAATCCTATCACTAAATTCATACCATCCAAATCTTCCAAGAAGAGAGTTCAAATTTTGTTTTTTGTTCACAAGGCGAACATTAGGACAACACAAAGCAATGTGCTTGATGTACTAGAACATTGTAATATAGGCTTGTTTGGAACTATTTTTAAAATGACTGAAAATATTTTTTGGTGAAATTATTTTTTAATTCCAAAAGCAGTTGAAAGTGCTTTCTACAAGAAGCACCAGTTATGTGGTTTTTGTAGGAAGCACTTCAAGTGGTTTTCTAAGATTAACTTCTATTTTTAGTAATGATTGGTTTCAAAATTATTTTCTCTAAAATTGCTTTCAATTATTTAAAAACACTTCCCAAATGAGCCCATATTCTTCTTGCAAGAAGCACTTCAAGTGTTTTTCTAGAATTAACTTATATTTATACTAAAGATTTGTTCCAAAAGAACTTTCATCAAAAGTACTTTCAGTAATTTAAAAAACACGTCCAAACGAGCCAAAGTCTCCAACCGTTTTCACAATCTCTTTGGCAATTCGCCCTTCTCCAATTGTTCCTGATGGTCCCTTAGTCCATTGTTTATTGAGTCAATCATATGGATATAAAAAACAGGAGTGCGGGGTCGTAAAAAAGAGTGCAAAAATCATTTCCGTTTTCCTTCCGGCTCAACATTTCAGTCTAGTGTTGCACTTGGGCTTGGGCTTGAGCTGCTCCTTCTGGGCCTAAATCCTAAAACCGGAAATTCCTGCACTCACTTGTGTTCCTATTGGGCTCTCTCTAGAGTTAAACTAAACTGGGCTTGAGAACATGCTTACGGATTCAATGCGGAATGGGCCTTGCTCTAATTGCCCCTTTGGGTTTCTAGTTCTTTTCATTTATTTTTGTCTCTATAGTATTTTCTTTTGTGGTTTTCCAGGTTTTCTAAATTTTAAGTTTTTTTCTCCATATTTGTTCAACATTTTTTTTGGTACACATGGTCAATTGATAAACTTAATTTGGTAGGAATGTTGCCTAATTTGACGAACTGGACTAACAATGCTAACGAAATCGAAACAACAAAGACGAAACTGCAACAAAAAACTACAAGAATAGAAGTGAAAACCCAAATAAACTGCATATACTATTAGTATAATTCCACTTTAAATTTAGGTGCGGAATTAATTTTTTTAATATAATGATAATGGAGTGGAAATTCATAATCATGAACGGAACTATCTATTCATACGAAACCTCCCACTAACAAGTATATATATTTTTTAAATCTAATATTCATAAAGTCACATCAATATGTATATATGTGTGTGTATATATATATATATATATATATAAGAACATTAGATTTAAAAGGAAGAAAATAGAAAGAAAGGAAAAGGTTGAAAAGATTGTATAAAGTAGGTTGCTTAAACCCTTGAAACACCAAAGGGTAGAAAGAAGTCTAGAAGAACTACGTTGCAACTAGGAACAATGCAAGCATTTAAACGCACTCATACAGGCCGTCGCCGACCATAAACGCTTGGTTTCGTGCTTTCCATACATCGATAAGAATCCCTACAAATCGACGAGTATATTTCGTACATGGTAAGCCAATCTCTTTTCAATCACTCATATTTAAAAAGTAGGATTATATCTTTCCTATTAAGCTTTCCAGAGTCATTTTCTTGAGTTCCACAAGAATCATCATCCTTTTCTAGATTCTTGAATAATTCTGAGTTCTGACCAGTTAAGTCATTATATAGGACTCGTTTATTTATTAGTAATGAGAATGAAAAAAAAAAAAAATTGAATAGGTTATTCCATTCCCTTTTCTTATTTTCTTCCATTCCAAAGATATCAGATTCCTTATTTTTCCGTTACTAATAAGTAAGCAAGCCCTACATTCTTATCCAATACATGTACCACTTGTTATCGTCTTTTTAAAGAATACAAACCGATTCATGATCCTTGATTTTTAATAATCATCAAAATATGTGTTGCATTATTATTGATGTTGTTGAATAAAAATTTAGGATCCTGATTCGCGATACTCAAATATTGCCTAGAATATCTGAGAAAGGAATAGAAGTCAGGTTACCCGGATTGATTACCTTTGATTTGGAGCTTGATTATACTTAATTATCAAGTCAAAGGAAGGAGGCCCCTTCAAACAAGCGTGGAAGACCGGTGGCTTTGTTTGGCCGGCCAGCCACCCAATTTTCTCTCCCTACCCTCTCTCTCACTAGGACTTTGCCCTTGTTCTTTGACCACAACAGGACCCAAATAATGTATGGATTAAGCTACTAATCAAATTACTGAATTAGTAATGAGGATACCTACAATCCAATAGTTGACAAAGAAACCAAAGTGGCATTGACCCTCTCAGCCAATGAGATGAAAAATAATTAAACAAATGAATACACAAAAATGATAAAAATGGTCAAGTGGCGCCAACCACTGTAACAAAAAGGGAGTTTTAACAAAACACTCTTGGTACTGTTCATTTTTAACGAAAAACCACATTTATACCTTTCTCTAGTACTATTTATTATACCTTTAAAAAGGGTTTTTCATTAAAATGAAGTTTTTTTTTTCTTTTCGTTAGTTTTCCTTAACAAAAATGAGAGTTCCGACCCCAAGTTAAAAATGGCAAGTTGAGTAAAAAAGATAGTGATTTTTGCGTTATCGTTGTATTTATGTATTTCTTATTTTTTTTGGGTTTTTGACTCCTGATTTTCTTTAACTATTATAATTCAACGAAAATCTTGTATAAACACGTTTGATAAGTGTCATCTCAAATTGATTTCATATAGAGGAGGTTACTCTGCCCTTTTGGAAATATCTCACCTTCCCGTCTCTCTCACTATTCATGAGCAAATAGTGTCCCTTTTCGTTTCTTTCTTCCCTATATATATAGCTTTCAAAACGTTCATGACTCTCCAATAAACAAAAAGTTAAAACAGATACGCAAGGCCGAAGGTGTGATTTCCTAACGCCCTAAGAAAACAAAAAGAGCGTTAATTTCTTGCGCTGAGTCTTTTTATGGAGAACAAGAACATCACCACCAAGACGACGGGCGAAAACGACGACGACAACGGGATCATGGACGAAGAGGGGACATACAGCTACACGGCTGTCCCAATTCACAGCCAAGTGATGAAGATCAAGCAAGAGTTTGAGAAGATCAAGCACCCGTCTCTGCAGCAGCCTGCAGAGACGAGGCTGAGAAGGGTGCTTCTCCGCGAGATTACGCGCCAGCGCTCGCGTTCGCCGCTCGGGTTGGCTGCATAGGGATAAGCCTCGTTGGGGTTGCCCTGCCTGCATCTGCATGGTTATGGTGGCGACGCTTTAGAGTTTACTTTTTTCTGGTTTATTTCCTTACTGTTTTTCTTGCTTTTCTGTTTCTTCACCGCGCCAACTACGACAGTTCTGGTCTTTTGGGTTTTACTACGTCAGTTGTACAGGTTTCTGTTTTGTTGGAAATTTAAGGAATAGTGAAATTAATCTTAATTTTCCACTTGTCTGGTCTCATCATTTCGTACTTTAATTTTATGATTAGACATAATTTATTTATTTCTGTAAATTTTGCGGTTTAGGAGGATGATCAGACATCAAACTGTCTTTTTTCTCATCATATCATCGGAGAATATTCTTCAGCGATGCGTCAAATATCTTTGAATAATTCCTAAGTTTCAAGAGGTCACTTTTTCTGTGATTAGAAAGAGTCGTTTTCTTCAACTTGCTGACACGTTCAAGCATATTCAACCGGTAAAACTCATGGCCTGTAAGAAACTGCCCGTCACATCTAGTTCGACCTTTCTAAGAAAACCGAAAAAACAGCGAAATAGAGTTGCATTGATTCATCCAGTAAGCGGAACGATTAGAGAAGAACAAAAGAATCTGTGATTAAAACCAAAAAATACAATATTTTCAAGCATTCTACAAATGATAATGCTCAAATTACTAAAGAGCAGAAGAAAGATGCTGCAAAACAAAGTAGCTAAAACGAAAGGGGCAACAAACATGACTAAGAGAGTATTGTGCGCAAACAGCCACCTTTACTGCAGCAATTCAGCCTTTAGCGGTGACGGTTTCTTTCGATGCAAGAAACTTCACCCTCTTTGTGAGATCTCTCATCACGTCTATAATCACCGATTTTTTCTGAATTCTGAATTGGATAGCCAGCTGAGTAGAATCTGGAACACCTTTACTCAACAGGGATTCGTCTTCCATGATTTTGGTTGGGAAATGTCCCAGTGCAATCACACATAACGCAATAACGGTGCGAAAAGCAGCTAATTCATTTGCAATACCAAGGGGAGCTTCAGCTGATATGGATTTAAGTTTGTTTAAATCGTGCTTCTGAACTGTTTCTATGTCATCAGCCAGAACAACTCTTAAGGCTGCCAACAAGCGCCCCTCAACCAGTTCCGAGCCCCCTAAGCATACCTATTAAGCAAGACAAGAGTAGAACAAGATTAAATATAACAGTTTATATACGAGAAAGTCTAAAGAAGTCTTTCATAATTTCAGCACAACTACCATGATCAATCCGATAGTAATTATATATGTTTCAGGGAAGCAGAAACCTTAAGAAGCGGAGCTTCCCCATCTAACTTTAGCTGGCATAAGATTTCTTTCTGCCATGGAGATGGTGCAGAGAAGTTGGGCAATGATACTCCGGCAGCCATACTTGCAGCATCCAGAAGTGCTCCATCATATTTGAGTTCAATACAATCATAGGGGTTTGAAGGTATCACAAATCCATAATCCAGAAGGAAAAGATCATTGTTTAAACATCCATAGTTGAGCACTAAACCATCGTTCTCCTTGATCTCTGTTTCTGCCACAACCTGGATTGAGAGAGAATCTTGACAAGTAAATGAAAATGCGATTTTAAGTTTTCAACTATGATATCTATTGGAGATTTTCTGAATGAAATTAAAGAAACAAAAAAGAAAATAAAACCTTTACTAGCATCTTCATATTCCTGTCATCTTGGTCCTGAACTATTGCGGCATTTGGGTTGAAACTGTGGTTGCACATATCGATGAGAGGAAGCATCATCGGAATATCATTGTAGTTCCCGCCTGGAAGTTTTTTACCATACAAACGGAATGCCCGAGACGAAACAGCTGACATTGCCCATCCAAGAGAAGATGCATCTACAGCTTGGCCACCAAAAGGGTGATCATTTGGTTTCAGATTTTCCAGAGCACGCTTGACTTCTTGTTCAAAATCAAGAAGAAATCTGCATCTCTTGTTTACCTGCAACAGGAAATCACTAAACCTTCAAATCTTGATGTGAGAATCAAGTGATTATCAAGGTCAAGATAAGAATCTATACACAAGCTATATTACAAGGCCCCTTGAAATCATGGTGTTGAACGTTTATGTATCCAAAATTCATGCATATGCCCAACATGGCATTTGTTGCCCATATCGGAGGACATGAGTATCTATGCCATTTCTCTGTCCTGCTCAAGAGTGTCTATGCTATCCCAATTATTGAAAGCAATTTACAAAAATGTCCCAAGTTCGGATTCAGCCAACCCTCTCCAAGGCAATATCCAACCATAACTATAACCCACAGTTTCTCTAAGATATCAGAATATCTACGCTAGATTTTAAACACAACCCGAACTAGAGAGGGATGGAGGGAGGGGGCAGCTCGTTTTGCAGATTCCCAGCTCTTATATGGTCTCATATGCAAGACTAACTCAGTAGTAAATATTGGGATCTGTGATAAGGTACCTGGTAAAGAAGTGGAGCATACTGCAAATTCTTTATGTCCTCACCAGGGAAGAAGATGGGTATATTGAACGTTTCAGGGAGGCTGCTGATGTATGGCCACCAGAAGGATCCAGTTTTTGCTCTTTCTTGCAGAAGCTTCAAACCCAATTTCATTGCCCAAAGTTCCTCTGCCAAATGCTTCCAGTGTTCGGTTTACTCATATTCAAAACTCACTACAGCCTAATGTACAAAACTTTAAGTTACCACCTATGCAGAGAAAACAAAACCTAAATCCTATATAAATGCAGTAGGTTTTTATGTTAGCAAACATCTTATGTAAAATATTTCATACATGAAAAATGTACCTGCTAATGAAGCTCGTCTACAACTGAGGACACATTTTGATGAGGCAAGCTACTGCTAATTGAAAACATCTTATCCTTTTTCTTTTGAGAAGGCGATATTCTAAACTACGGGGATGGAGATTCAAAGTTGGGTGCAGGGATGTGGCACACTGCCGCGACCAACTGATCTAACCCACATTTGCGATTTAAAATCTTAAAATAAACACAGAATGTCACTAAGCATTCAAAATCCCATGGAAATGATACTTCAACTCCAATCGAATTTAGTACATATGAACATCAAAGTTCAAACCTTTTTGAACCAAATGAATAAAAAAATAGCCAAATGCGAAATACCCATTAACTAAACAGCACACAATACATCAAATCATGATCACAAAACCAATAAAGTCGGAAAGCCAAAAACACCTACCAGGAACTTGGATAGCCAAATTGTCGAGAACAGAGTCGACCCCATCCCTGCCGTCCGATTCAGTTGAGCCAAATCTCAAAGGTACGTGCTCCGGAAGAACAATTAGTTCGGAACCCCTTGGGATTTCCTCAGAAGCCACCAATCCAAGACCAAAGGAACTGTCTTGAGTTATCTTCACGCCCTCGTGCACAAACCCTCCTTCCCGACGGACCCACTTGATCAGGTCCGGCGGGTGTGGGGCCAAGCGCGCAGGATAAGAGGCGGAGGCAGCGGCGCAAGTTAGAGGGCGGAAGGCGGTGAAGGAAGCCAATAACATCTTGGAAGCTGCCATGGTCGAGCCACACTTCAGTGCTCCTTCCAAGTGCTGCTAAGGATACTTTGAGAGTTTTCGATGTTTTGGTCACGGACTAATTTCCATGAAAAGTTATGGTGAAGTTCCCACATTAACCCAATCAAAAATAAGGGAAGGTCATGGTTGCCGAGTTTTGACGGGGACAATTTCGAGATTTCATTTGAACTCAGACTTGAGCTGCGAGTGCCGGATGTTCGGTGGATGTCTACCCGAAGGAAAATAATGTTCAGCATCTTCTCACAGACATTGAAAAGTTCGGTATTCCATGCCGAAGTTTATCACATATTCTTTTGCTTAAATTGTTGGACTCACAGGTTTTATTATCTTCAAATCCATTCAGTTACATTGTAAACGTTATCTGTCAAACACATGACCACATTTCAAGGATTTATTCTTTTACTCAAATACTAATTAACTCTTAATCACTACAGGATGACCTAGTGGTGCTAAAATGTCTTTATAAGTCTTTTCGGCCTCTGAAGGGTGAACTAGTAAACACATCCCATTTTGTAGAATTTTTCAAGTTGACGGGGCCTACTCCAACGACACCGATACTGTCTCTATTTTACCACCTATCCAATCCGTCAAGTATGAGGTTTTATCATAAAATGATTCGATGTTAGTTAGAGTGAGGTAATTCTATTTGAAGTGCTTCTCTTCTTTACCACTGGCCGATGTGTTATATAAATGGGATTCCAACACATTTACATACAAAATCAAAATTAGAAAGTATTAACATTTCAATATCGATTAGATCCGAATTAATACAAGGATGAAAATGTTAATATGATCAGGTACTTAATCATAAAAATTCTACCAATTAACTGAAAGAAAAAAAAAACAATTAAATCACAGATGAGATGAACAAATCCAAAAAAGTGGAGTGTCATCAATGAATTTGACGTTGATGATCAACCTGAAACCGGATCAGTGTAACGCGATCCCGTCATCATCATGACCTTAAACTCCTCGAAATTGATCATACCGTCGCCATCACTGTCGACACCACCGATCATCTTCCGGCACTCGTCCATCGAACATTCGTCCCCCAAGCTCCGGAGAACTTTGTACAATTCCTCCACCGAAATCGAGCCGTTCCCGTCAATGTCGTAGACGGAGAAAGCGTCTTTGAGATTCTCGAGCGCCTCGGCCGGGTCGATCCCTTTGGTGTTGAGCTCAGCGAACTCTTTGAAGTTGATGAAGCCGTCGCCGTCGGAATCGACCTCGGAGATCATGCCGTTGAGCTCCTCGTCGGAGGCCGGCTGCCCCAGGCTGCTCATGATGGCCCCGAGCTCGGAAGACGAGATCTTGCCGTCGCCATTGACGTCAAATTTCTTGAAGACCTGCTCGAGCTCGGCGATCTGGGCGCGCGAGTTGAAGGAGGGGGATCGCGAGTGCGTGGGGGCAAAGGCCGGGTGGGGTGCTGCGGCGGCGGCGGCGGAGGAGGGACTGGATTTCTTCTTCCGGGAGAAGAGGGATTTGAAACCCATCTGGATCAGAAAACAACCGGAAACCGAAACCAATTGGAGGAACCAAAATTCAAGATTCAGATTTGTGGTTTTCTGAATTTGAAAATTGGGGGAATTTGGGATTTGTTTTTGGTTTTGGGGATTATATATGAAATTGGAGAGAGAAAATGCGTAGAGGAGAGAGAGTTTGGTTAGGGAGAGGGGAATTGGATGAAAAATAATAACTGAATGCAGGAAACAAAACGGAATCCAACTGAATCTCTATCTTTGTTTTCTGTTCAGTTTTACTCTGATGAATTGTTGCTAATTTTGGAAGAGAGAGAGAGAAAGAAGGATTAGCGCGTGAATTTAAATTACAGTCGTTACCAGTGTCCACTGCACACCAGCTCAATGACTCGCTGCACGCCACGCTAGCCCCGCTAGCCACGCGTCACCCACTCAACGGCCTCCTCCTACCCATATCACTTTCGTGTAGGTAGGCCATTCGGGCCTAACATCATTAGGGGCCGGTAACCTGGATTTGAATGTCTCGACCCAGACCATATCTACGACCCAATTGAAACAGACTTAAATTAGGTGTCGGCGTGCCCTAGGCTAGACCAGCCCGCTTCAGCATAACGCGTAAAAGTCCGTGATAAGAGGCACGTAATTGCCGGCGGAAAGGCTAGAATCAAATCATGCCGAGTGTCACACATTTTTTAATTAGAACTAATTATCTTAATAAGCATGATTAAAATATGTTAATGATAACCACGTGGTGCAGTGGTAAAGGGTATATTGTGAGACTTTCTTCAAATTAAAAACTAAAAGTTTTGGGTTCGAAACTCGTTACTGATGTGGAAGCCAGACTTGTGGCTAGGAAAAGGCTGAAATACCCTTGTCAATCTTTCTGACCTCCCAAAAAGAAAAAAAAATGGATATAACTGTGATTTGTCACCTGTCGTATCTATTTTTTAAAAGAAAAAAAATATATATATATGTTAATGATGAGTAAGGATGATGTGATACCAGTGCACTCCTAAATTGACTTGAAATGAAAAGGAATCTTAAGCTCTCCACAGTCAACCGCCCTCCCACCCCCTACAGTTCCACATGATGCCCTCCCACTTTACAGTCCTACACCTTCAGATGAATCTCTGGACATATTAAAAAACATCATTAATCAATCACACCTGGTACTCGTTTACAGGAATACCTGGTCGGCTCCTCCTCCTCCGCCCTTAATGAACCCAAACAGAGACTTAACCAAAGACTGAATCTTTTCAATCACGATGGACTCGAAATCCGTGCTTTTCCTGACCCACCAATCCTTCTTCTCCGCCGTCCGATCCGGCGACCTTGCGGCGCTGAGTCGGGTGGTGGAGAAGCTCGCCAAGGACGAGGCCGCCTCAAATGGGTCGCTGGTATCTGATCTGATGGCGATGCAGAACGACGCCGGCGAGACTGCGCTGTATATGGCCGCGTACAATAATCTGGAGGAGGTGTTTGGTTACTTGCTCAAGTTCTGCGGTGTCGAGGTTGTCAAGATCCGGTCCAAGCTTGATATGAACGCCTTTCATGTCGCAGCTAAGCGTGGCCACTTGGGTAAATTGATTACTGGCTTCACTCTACTTAAAGCTTTTGTTTGGGATTGAATTCATTGGTTTTTTGTTTGGATTTTAACTTCATTAATTGGAACGATCCTTGTATGTGCTGGATGATCGTAATAATTACTGGTCTTTTATGTGCAAGTTCAGTAATTAGTGATAACAAGTAAGAATACCCGCACTTCGCTGTGGGTTTTAAAAACGTTAAAGTTGATAAATGATTAGCTAGAAACATTGAGAATGGTTTTGTAAGCATAAACAGTCAGATCTCAGACTACCCAAAAGGCATTAAGTAATGATCAAACATGCATTAAGATCCACGTCCAAGAACTTCATCAATCGAGCTGGTACGAATGTTAAGAATCCTTCCGTTGTACAGAAGGCTACATGGAAAAATAAATCAACCTTAGAACTGCAGATAATCATCAAATTGCAAAGTAGATTACCTTCTTGGTAGGCTCAGGAATTTCCCAAGTCTTGGTTTGAGAGTCTAATGACATCTTTTGTGGCAAATCTGCTGCTTCTAAAGAACGCAAACAGTGAAGGAAATACAATCAACAAATACAAACAAAATCTAGGTCTTGGAGCAGTGAACATAGTTTGAATTTTACCATTTTACACAGAGGTAAAAGTCAAAAGTCAATCATTCAAAGGAAATACACAAATTTTGTAAAAGATAGATTGAAGAGGAAATTAGCCTTGTTTTAACTACAGAAATTTTCCTTTGCAGTCAATTAAATCATTATTTCACTTCTTCTTTTGTTAGTTGGTTTCAAACTCTAATAACCCATGTCATTTTTTACCATGACCAATATGTGATATTTGTTGCTGGAGAAAGAGGAAGCTAAATAGAAAAAAAACAATTTCGTCATGATGACAAATGCAAATTTCAATATATTTAAACACAATCCAACTCATGATGCCTAGCTTAAAATGAATTGAATTTGAGTTGGACATTTGAGGTATAAAGACCCTGGGTTTGTTAGGATTTTTCGATTTCTGAGAGCTTTACATCTTAGTCTAAATGAAAAATGATGTTTGAGGATTACATCTAAAGCATATTTCAGTTAATGATTCAACAGCTTCTGAATGACAATGGTATTCACATTATTTTTCACTTTGATTAAAATGTGTGACAAAGGTATTCACATATTACAATAGCCTAAATCAACCTCACATTATTGAATCACATTATTAAACAGGAGCGACAAAGGTACTCACATTATTAGATCAGTTCAAACTCTACCCAATTCCCGGGCACGTATAATCTATATCTACTGTTTGTCTTTCTATGTGTGTATCAAACTGAACCCAATTTCATATGAGATCGGCAGCAGGAAACGCGATCTTTTATGGGCTCCAACTTTCCTTCAAATCGAGACCAATTTCACTATTTTTCAGCGAGAGAGCACTCTGGTTTGTCAAGTGAGGCGGTGGAAAGTGAAGCTCTTTAAGAGGATGATGTTCCCTTTGACTGCTTGGAAATATGTTATTGACTGTTATTTATTCAGGTATTGTGAAGGCACTATTGGGAATTTGGCCCGAGCTTTGTAAGCTGTGTGACTCGTCAAACACTAGCCCTCTTTATTCAGCTGCCGTTCAGGACCATTTAGATGTAGTCAGCGCCATCTTGGATGCCGACATCAGCTCAGTGAGGATAGTAAGGAAAAATGGTAAAACTGCTTTACATACAGCTGCAAGGTATGGCTTGCTCCGTATTGGGAAAGCACTTATAGAACGAGATCGAGGAATAGTCTGCATAAAGGATAAGAAGGGTCAAACTGCACTTCATATGGCCGTAAAAGGTCAGTGCACTCCAGTTGTAGAGGAGATATTGGATGCTGACACTTCTATACTGAATGAACGTGACAAGAAGGGCAACACAGCTGTGCATATAGCCACAAGAAAATGCCGTCCACAGGTATCTTCATACTGACATTCTATTTCTGAAAAAACATGTAATCATAAAATCCTCGTCATTATGTTTGACATTTTACGTAGGATGAAAATATCAGCTCATAAAAACCTTGTCATTAACTATTATCCCTTCCATTGGATTTATCAGTTACTTTGCTTTACTTGCTGGGTAACCATAAGCCTAAATTGGGTTAGGAGCTAGTTCTTTACATGGAGATTCCTCTTGTGGCAACTTGCCAAGGAGTCCCTGCTTGAGTCGTCTTTACTACTACCCAAGACAGATAATGGCCATGCCTTGTTTGACGTGTGGGTTATCTACATGTGTGGGGATTATGGAGAAGATGTGAGATGACAGAGAATTATGATGGATAATAAGTAATGTGAGGATATATCAGTTAAAAATTTTATATTGGGACCTCATTTTTCCGTCGATGAAACTTTTGTTGATAAAGTTCGTCTTTTCTTCTTTGATGAGGAACCAGGAAGTATGGTATTACATCCTCAAAAGTGGTGAATCCAATTTCATATGTTTGTCTTTCTATGTGTATATTCATACTTCTGTTGCTCCTCCTGTGATGATGTTTTATCCTCTTTCTTTCAGATAGTGAGTGTTTTGCTGAGCTATACGTCTATTGATGTCAACGCCATAAATAATCATTGTGAAACTGCAAGGGATTTGGCAGATAAACTAGCATACGGGGAATCTAAATTAGAAATTACAGAAGCACTAGCGGAAGCTGGTGCCAAGTATGCAAAACATGTTGGCCAAGTGGATGAAGCAATGGAGCTGAAGAGAACTGTGAGCGATATCAAGCATGAGGTGCACTCACAGCTCATACAAAATGAAACAACTCGGCGGCGAGTTTCTGGCATTGCCAAGGAACTAAAGAAGCTTCATAGGGAAGCTGTCCAGAACACTAACAATTCTATCACAGTAGTTGCTGTTCTGTTTGCATCGATAGCTTTCTTGGCCATTTTTAACTTGCCTGGCCAATATGTAAAGTCTGGGGTGGAAGCAGGGAAGGCTAACATAGCCGATGAAGTTGGTTTCAAATTGTTCTACCTGTTGAATGCCACATCTCTTTTCATCTCACTAGCAGTTGTTGTGGTTCAGATCACTTTGGTGGCCTGGGAAACTGGGGCTCAGAAGCAAGTCGTGTCAGTGGTGAACAAACTAATGTGGGCTGCCTGTGCTTGCACCTGCGGGGCATTTCTGTCGATAGCTTTTGTGGTGGTCGGAGACGGGAGTTCATGGATGGCTACTACCATAACCGTTGTGGGAGTGCCTATCCTTATTGGAACTCTTGCAAGCATGTGCTACTTTGTTTTCAGACATCACTTTGGGGCCTTCCAGCGGGACTCGCAGAGGCGCATGAAAAGGGCCAGTGGAAGCAAGTCCTTCTCGTGGTCCTTCTACTCGGCAAATATCTCAGATCTTGATGATGAATATAACTCCGACCATGAGAAAATATACGCTTTGTAAACACGGATACGCCATGTGGGGAGTTTACTTGTTTATCTGTCGAAGTAGCAGTTAATGTTCATATTTGAAGAGGTGCTCTGCTGTAATCTTTGATCACGCCAACCGTAATAAACAGTTGATTGTATATTGTATTTTGTACTTGTAACTACAGATCACGTTCGATCAACACTTCCGCAGCTCCCTAACGAAACCATTTTATATGGTTTCACATGCTCCCATGGCTACCGACCAAGTCTCTGGTGCGCTTCAAGTGCGTCTGCAAGTCATGGTCCTCTACAATCACCGGCGACTCTTCCTTTCTTGAGGTCACCTCCTCCTCAAAGTCGGTGACCACTCCACAGGCTACTACCACTCTCCCCCTCACTGGCCGAAGTCAGTTTACAATTTCAGTCCTCGGCATACGATCCACACAGGCAAGCTCTGCATTTGATCTTCTCCGCCGCGAATCCAGGCATCGGTTCATGTTTATAATACGATGATCAATAATCTTGGTAGAAGTTCAATTGTGTTGCCTGAACAGATATGCCTGAAGGGGATGATGCTCGGTTGAGTTTGTTTGCAAGAGAAGAAGGCGTAAACATAATATGAAGGAAATAGGATTTGGACTTGTGCTTTGCGAAGGTATCTTTATGAATAATATCGTATGTCTTGCCAAAAAAGAAACATATATAAAAATTATGGAATAAAAGATAATTTCTTTCAAATTTTAATCATAAAAATAAGTGTAAATAATGTTAGAGAAATCGTTTAAATCATATTTTTATAAATTAGATGACGTGGTTGCTGATAATTAAATTTATTTAAATATTGATTAACGTGCTTATTTTTTATTGATAACGCATCACCTGATTTACAAATTTAATTTAAAATATTAATCTACACAGTTTGGTATGAAAATCCAACCGGCCGATGCCTCCATCAGTTTAGGCCATCTCCAACCGAAAAAGGGTTAAATGGCTTCCTTTAGCCCTATGGTCCTACAAGAAATTATATTTTAATGAACAGTGCTAGGTCATATTTTATACCATCCCCAATTGAACGGGCTAAACATAGCCTTTTGACAAAAAACCATCTCCAACCGAGGGGGTCAAACATAATTTATTATTTTAATTAAATTAATATAGTTAATTAAATTAAACTACCATATTAAAATAAGGTTTTCGGACATATTTTGAGTATCACTTGTCGCCAAATGAATAAGCCTCCGGATTTCTTATCCTTATATAATCTCAATAATTTTTTGGATAGGATTTCGATTAACGTGTCGTTAACGTGAGTAACTCTCTAGATTTCTTATCTTTATGTAATCTCAATAATTTTTCGGATAGGATTTCGAGTGACACGTGTCGCTAAAGTGAGTAACTCTCCATATTTCTTAACTCTATGTAATCTTAATAATTTTTTGGATTGGATTTCGAGTGTCACATGTCGAGATGTAATTGGTTGTGCAAATTTTAGATAGGATTCGTATCTATGTAACACTTATTATCTTTAGCTTTTAATGTTGTAGGAATGGTGTAGGTATTTATAGGAAAAAAACTTAAAATTTTTTTTTAGATTCATCCAAAAAAACAAAAATCAAATTCCAATGGTAACTTGACGGTAGCATGACGTTAGTTAGCCGCTGATAACTGGCGTCATGTTGACGCCAGGTAGCCGTTGGCATTCAAATGGGCTGAGCTGGAAGGCTTGCAAAATGTCAAGTGGAAAAATGTCAAACTTGACATTTTGGCAGGGCTAGCATTAAGCTTGACATTTTGGCGCTAGAGGGCTGGTTGGAAATGGATAGCCGGCTGACCTGATTTTGGGGTTTGGGCCCGGTGGGTCCGACAAGCCTTTTGGTCTAGCTTTCAGTTGGAGACAATTTTCATATCATGTCAAATTATTTTTAACCCTTTAACCGGATTAGTTGGAGATGACCTTAACTTAGCGGGCCGGCCAGGCATCCATTGAGAAAAAGAATACATGTATGTATATATATTTCGTTGTACAGCAAAAAGCTCTCCTGGGATTGTTGTTAGTGCAGAAGCGATTCTCGCCGCGGCAGACGGCTATCCTCACGGCGGGCAGAAAACCGGAGAGAAGGGATTTGGTAATTGTTGGATCTCTCTGTTTCTCTGTTTTGATCTTTTCTTGTTCATATGTCAGTCACTAAATTCGATCTCATTGAAAACTCCATAAAGTAATAACTTTAATCTCTTCGTTCGATAATCCTTTCGTTTACATTTTTGCATTTTTCAATATTTCTAGAACTGACGTTTGACAAACTAGTTTTAGTTTATATATATTCTCAGAGTCGGAAATTTGGATGGGGTTCGGAATCTCCCCCGAAAAATGAACATGGAAGTAGCTGAAGGCGAAGGCGATGATGTTCCGAAAATTCCATCACTATTTACGGAGCTCCGAAATGAAATCATACGGTTTCAGATACTCCCAAAGCTACCAGCCAAGTCTCTGATGCGGTTCAAATGTGTTTCCAAGGCGTGGTTCGCTCTCATCACTCGAAACCCTTCTTTCTCAGTGCCTACCGAAAACTGCATTCCAATCGAAACACCAGTCTCCTCCTCCTCGATCTCAGGAACATTGACACGAAGCAGCAAGACATTATGTCCCTCCATATCAACCAAGATGGCAGTCTCTCACCCGCCGGCGCCACCCACCTTCTAACACTTGAGCCCCAAGAGTAGAGTCTCCCCAATATGCTGTGTACCAACGGCTTGGCTTGTTTTGTCTTTATTCATGAGCATCCGCATTCGCGTATTTAATCCCTGCACCCGAGAGTCTATAACCCTTCCCTCCACTTCCAATTCACCCACCAGCTACCAATCTACTTCACCGGACATCAAACCCTGGGGAGCCGAGATTGGATATGGCAGAGTCTGCGAATTTTTACAGGGTTGGTGCAAGTATTAACCTCCAGTTTTCACACTGGGTAGTGCAGAGTCATGGAGGCGCGTAGAGGTAGAGCACGATGATCTTCCATTTGATCATACTTTTTGGCGCATTGACATGAAAAGTGTGTGCCTCCATGGAGCCATACATTGGACACATGACGAAGAGAAATGTGTAGTGGTATATGACCTTGGAGAGCAAAGATTCAGCGTCATCCCATTTCCTCCAGAATTTGATGGTAACAGCCATCATTTTTGAGCAATTGTTGATGTGGGCGGATGTCTAGCGCTCGCATATGACATGGAGACGACTTCAACTTCATTTTTAGCAGGGTTAGAGTTGTGGATTTTGAAGGACTATCAAGATCAAGTATGGGTTATAGGAGGTTTTCGCCGTTACATATTCTTTGCATTCGTTTTCAACATACCCTTGATTATGTGCAATCCACACCGGTGAGATCTTGATAGAATCCGGAGTGCTATCCCAAGCATTTCTTCACTTTTACGATACGAAGAATCAAAGCTTCCGGGAAAGTTCAATTGTTGTGCCTGAATGGACATGTAAGAAGGATGCTTGTATTAGATGGGACGTTATTTCTTGTTATAATGAAACGATTGCCCCCGTGAAATGAGAACTCGAAAGCATGGTCATCGATCGAGGATTTGATTCGATTCAGGGTGCATCGCTTCTGGTTCACGGTGCATCAGAAGGCTCTGAATTTCTGGATATTTCTCCCTTTCCCTTATATTATTTGTGTTATTGTCTTAATGGTATTTTTATTTATTTATTTATTTTCGTTTTGGTCTGTTCAGGAGAAATTATTGTATGCATCCGTCTCAGACGGCTTATAAAAATTTCAGTGTGCTTGCGAAAGTTCTTGTGAAAATTTTCAAATTCGAATTTTCCAACAACAACTTGCGAGCACACTGAAATGAGAGAACACAAGTGGATCGATCAATTAAAATACTACACATTAAACTTTCTTTTTCTTTTTTCCATTTTTCAGGATCAAAGGTGTACATGAAGATGAAGGACTTACTTTTATAAGATTGCTGTAACAGGCAGTATTAAGAAAACAAACTGCGTCTTCTAAATCAAAATATCTCCCTCCTCCTCCTACCCCCCACGTGGTTTTCGATAAAAAATAACACAACCGCGTAGGGCACAAGTCCGAAAGAATAGCTCGAGCTTACAACCGAGCTCGACTCAATTTAAACCCAATTTTTACCATCCCGACCTCCACGAGTTTTTAACAACAAACTACTACGATATACAACTTTACAAACTATACCAGATCCCGTCATCCACGACTCCCATGCTTCCTCCTCCCTGAGATGAGTACATATTAGCCTCGGCCAGTGTCCTGATGCAGCAACGTTATAATTGTAACTGGCCCGGGGCCCTCCGAGATCTGGAAGGCGCCCTGATCACGTCTAATGAAGATCGGCTATGGCTTTGTTCTTCTGGTCTCTGCACATCCTGCATATACAACAAGGCAGCAATGTAATTCCAACTAAACCCTATATAACGATAACAAGTAATAATCTAAAACGAACAGTGACAGTGGACTGTCAAAAATGTTTGCAACAGGCACATGACGAATCCTGCCTGCCAATACTGCCCCAAAATAAACATTTGCCAACAACACTCGTTGAAATGCTACTTATCTCAACAGAAATATTCCCCAGATGGAAGAAACTCAACAAACCTTCGGTGTTGAAGAAGCTGTGGAAGTTCTTTGTGATTGTGCCTGCACCTTTGCATGTTGACGATGTTGCTGCTGCATTTGCTCAAACTGCCGTAGTCCTAAAGTAAAGTTAATTCCATTATGAGAACTCTTACTGTCCTGGTTTATGTCACCGTCTTCAGTGATCTGCGAACCACTTGGCATGTGATGTAGAATCTGATGGGGATTCCCTGAAGAAGTTTGTCTGAGTTGCTCACTGTCGAATGAGTATGAAGGTACAGTTTTTAAACGCGTCCTCAGAATTTTAAAGGCGGCACTTTGCTGCAATCAAGCATGTAACGAAACTTAAACACACAAAATTACCAATAAAAAAAAAAAACAAAAACTCTCGCAAAGAACACATTGAAGGAGTTTCCAAAAACTCAGATAGGTATTGATCTCAATGATTTATGCACGCAATATCACAGCAAAATTCATCCTCAAATAGTATAAAAAGAGCATTTAGTTTATACCTGAGGAAGCAACATCAGAAGACCATATAAGGCTTTTAACAACCATATATGTCTTCCAGGTTCAAGAAGCTGCAAGAATCAAAATACGATCTCAGGCACTCAAACTAATTTGCCAGTTTGAGAAAGCAATGCAGTAAACACAAAATGACAGTTTAGGGGAAAACATGATAAGGATGCTATGGTAGAACTCCATTACTAAAAGGAGAAATACATTTCAATACAGCACCTGTAATCTAAGATACGCAAAGATTGGAGTTTCTAGTAACCGAATCAATTTATCCAGCTGGACCAAAAACTTGACATTAATATCTTCTTCCACCAGAGACTGAATCACGGTACTTGCATGCTGATATGTCTGTCATGAAAAAGCATACACAACATGTTCAAGAAAAGAAAACGAATGCTCACCTCACACACAAACACAGATTTTTAAGTGAAAGGGGCGACCATGGGTGACAAAGCTCTAGAACCTCACCTGAGCTAATAAGCAGAGGCTTATAATTGCCATGGGTGAATGGCACCATGAAGCATATAAGGAAACAAATAAGTCTTTCCCAGAAGGATTCACAAGTGACCTTTTCAAAAGATCTCGAAGCTCAGCCAACTCAGAGGACGTAAGTAAAATAAAGTTCAAAGCCTGAACAAGGAAAAGGAACACAGGGATAAAAAAGATTAGGCTAGACAGAGCACAGAAGAACTCTTGAATAAAGAACACAAGCATACAATTAAATTGGTATTTTGAAAGGGTGATGTTATTGGCACTCCAAAAAACTCCTCGTGCACTCCTCACAAGTGTATTTTTTTATCTAAATATAGAAGTTTGGAGTGCACGACGTTTTGGGGTGCCAATAACAGCACCCTTTTTAAATGCCTCAGTCCTATAAAACGTTTTAATTCTGGGCACTAGAATGTATGAGCTCATTTATCATGCCCCATGCGACTGTTGATTCATTTGTGTCACTTATGCACGCATTACTTTATGTAGTGTGATAAATAACAACCTGAACCATAACAGATGCAAAATCCAGGTCTGACTCTCCATCTAGTATGGTAGACAGTTCTCGGTAGACCCTTTCAGCATCTAAAAGCACACAAAGTCGGCGAATAATCAACGCACCACGTCTTGGGGAAAGAAAACAAAATAAAGACCATAGTTAAAACAAGAAACATATTATCACAGATTTAAAATTAGCACAAGGAGGGAGGGGGGGGATAGAGAGGAAGAGACTCACTTCTCTAGAAGAGAGTTGTCCACATGAAAATTATGCACAAGGAACACAACAAGCTGGTGAAAGTGTTGTGGATCTTTTGCTATGCATGCATGAACTTCTAGGACCAAGAGAACCACCTGGACATAATCCAGACTTGCAACATTAGATACACTCATAAATGCCGTTCAACATGTAGAGTCAGTTAGCTTTTTCATTATGCATGTTTCTGGACACCATAAAGCAATAAATAAGCTGCATTCTGGCATACTAAATAAAATATCACATGATAACTCAATAACGTCTTATTACAAAGTTAAAAATGCCTCTGGAAAAGTACATAACTAAGAACGAAAAGTGTATGCACATAAGTCAGCAGATGATCCTGGCAAATCACAGAGAGTTATAATAGACGATAGTAGCAATATTAGTGCATGACAACCTTAGGAGCCATTTGATAACCATTTCGCTTTCAGTTTTTGGTTTTCAGTTTTCAGTTTTCTGAAAACTGAAATCTTGTTTGGTAACTACTTTCAGTTTTCCAAAAGGTGAAAACTCAAGGCCAAATTTTGAAAACTAGAGAAAGCAGTTTACAGTTTTGGTTTTCAGTTTTCAGTTTTCATTTTTTTTGAAAACTGAAAGTAGTTACCAAACAAGATTTCAGTTTTCAAAAAATTGAAAACTGAAAATGAAATGTTATTAAACGGCCCCTTAATTAATAGTCAACAACAGATCCATATGACTTAAATGTGGAACACAATAAGTGCGAAAATACAGATACCACATAAACAGTGGGAGTCGACAATAACACCATAAATGAAAATGACAACTAAAGAAAGATTAGAAAATACAACTTGAAACAATATGAGAAAAATATCCATCAGAATAAAAGGATTACCTGATCAGAAGCATCTGAGAGTGCTTCCAAAAGGGTGTCAAATATGTCGTTCAGAAAACTTAGAACCTGTTCGAAGTAAATTTTAAAATCAAATCTGTGTAACAAAAAAATACTGGCCCAGACAAACAGTAACCCATGATATGACAAATAAACACTGCCCACACTAACTAAAATCAGAATTTAGAGAAATTGCCTAACACTATTAACCCAGCTGTGGTACCTCCTCCCCTGATTAAACATTACGGGAAGACTAGGTAAGAAACAATCAACTAGAAGTACACAGAACTCAAGAAGTGCCAAATTACCTCAGCACGATGTCTGTTTAAAAGGTTTGAAATCCAGTGCAGTGCTTCGATTCTAGTAGCCTCCCATTCACTAGATAATTGCCTGATCACAAAATATTCTCAAATCAAAACAAAAAACTAAAGCATAATAAATGTTTTATCATAACAATAGAAAACACAACTTCAGAATGGACAGTAGCTCCACAACAAACAGAATCCCTATGTACACCCATAAAATAAAAAGGGTAAATTCTAATAGGGTTTTGGTTAGAAAAACTACACCTCCTTGCAATAGAGAGGATTGCTCCAACGTCAAATCCTTCAGCTGGATCAGCCTTAATGGCACAAAGCTCCTCATTGGTTTCACGAGCAACCTTTAGTTGAGAGAGGAAAAAGGAGTTCAGTGGAAGAAACCCATGGAGGCAGTGAAACCTGGTATATATAGGAAGAGGACAGTCAACCTACCACTCTAATTTTCTCTTCTTTATCAGATATGCAGGGTAGAATTGCTCCCAGAATATCAGCATAATAGGGAACAAGCTGGTCCCCACCAAGTTTTACAAATTCATTTATCTGCACAGCAGAGAAGCACATGCGTAAGACTATTCAATATAATACAGGTCAAACAAACTAATAAGAATACCAGAGGATAATGATACCAATGAGTAAACACTACTCTAGTTTACTCTTACTTACCCATGTGATAGCTGTTAACCGAGTAAATTCATCCGATGAAGCAGCTCTCTGTACCAGTATTTCAGCCATGCGACCATAATCTACAGACTTCAAGAGTAGCACTGCTCGAGTCAGAAAATTAAAATGAACAAGATATATACTCTCAGAAACAGGGAGAAAACTGGCCGTATGGAAAAGACTGGCACAGGTTCTCCAAAAGTAACTAGGGAAACACATAATATAAACATCATTGCAGGATTAGTTCATCAACAGTTAGAAGCCTTACTGGGGAGTTCTTGATCTCCTGGAGAAACTCTGAAAGTGCTGAATCAGCTTGTTGTCTAATCTCATGGCTTGAATCACTTAACATATTGAACAAGCCTGAGATTTATTAGCAAACTGTGAGTTCATATGCAATTACCAGAAATGATGAGAAAGACGAGAAGCACGTCAATCTTTCATAGTATAAACAATTACCATCAAGAAAATCAGGAAGAAATCCCAGCATGTCAATATCTGGAACACTGTCTAAGACAGTGATCCATCCAACCAAAAACTGACGGACATAGGGATTCAGGACATTCATACGCTCCCTCAACAGTGGAATAAATTCTTCAATGCTGTGGTAGGGAAAGAACCAAAAAAAAGGTACATTGTAAGTGTTGTACAAATGTTTTGAGAGACAAATCCAGATCAAGAATATTACACACCTGAATTGATCACTTTCAGTAACAATATCCTGCTTCCAAATTAAAAAAATTGAAGTTTATATAACAGAAATAAATGCCTATTTGGAAGACAAACAATTGAGAAAATCCGATGCATGAGGCATAGACACAAGCCAATATTTTGAAGTTTATATACCTTTACAAGCCGATCTAAAAGATGAGCAGCACTTTGTACATTAGCATCGGAATCCGCTGAAAGCTTACACAAGGCATCAAATATCTGATTAAAGAATATGATGAAATCTCCTCTTACAACCTGCCAACCAGTAAAAATTAAATTAAATTAAATCTAGGCCAGGTGAGAAAAACAGAATAATAACTTAAAAATTCAGCCACCTAATCTGCTCACCTTTGCAATGTTATATAGAGCTTCACAAGCATAATAACGAACTCTGCTATCTTGGTCCGAAAAGGAATTAAGCACAGGAGGCACAATTTGCTGGCAGGGTGAATCAGAAGCAAAAGAAATATTCAATACCATTAAAGAAAAATTTGGCATTTAAATCAAGTCAGAAATGCATATATTAGCTATGAAACTCAATACTTTTCAGAAAGAGAAGATCCAAAATTTGGCATGATGCTATCACTACTCATTTCAGGCTTACATATATATACTCCATATTCAGCTGGCATTCAACTCAATTACGGGATGCATACTAAGAACTTTCGAGAGGCTTACAAGTTTACAATTAACACATATTTCTACATGAATCTTTGGTAATTCACTTAGGTTCATCAAGCTAAGTCTAGATATCCTCATCTTAGTTTGATTGCATCTTCCACACTACAACAACATTATAGTGGGTAAATGATCAGTGATTTAGTCATCTAGAGTGGGAGCTCAGCACACTGAGCCCATGTTAATTGCTAATTTTAATTAGCAAAACTAAGCATCCTATTTGTAGCCCTTGCTATACACTACCTTCGGAAGCTTAATTACACACGTAACTACCAAAATTTAAACCATCCATGCCACATATATCGAAGGTCCATACCATTTTTTCTTAAATAAAAATTGATCAATTGTACCCATTGCCTTACCTCAAGATGCTGAGCCGCTTCACTGGTCAACCCAACTGTTGCAGCAGCTAATCCTATCAATCCTCCCTATACAAAATTCAACAAATATATTCAAATTTTCTGCATTTGAAACTTTAACAACATGGAAAAGAAGAAGCACGCAAATTGTAACTTCAAATTAGTCTAATGACTTACACAACAACCAACTCACAAATTAACATTAATAACACCAATACCTTCCGGTGGTTGGCTTGCGGCGAGTAAGTGAATTCCGTAGTGAGCAAATTGATCGCCGCCGTAATCTTATCATGCTCCCCAGCCGTCGTGAGCTGCTTCACTATTCCCTCAACCTGCACATAACCGCCAGCACATAACCATACAATAAAATCGTACAATACGATTTCAAGATCTAATTGCAACAACTCGGAACCCTAGCAACAGAATCAATCGACGCAAGAAAGAGACCTCAAGAGCGGCATTCTTGCGCTTCTCATAGAGCTTGTCCGCGAGGTTGCGGAGGACGCCCGCGGGAATCACTGAAAGACCGTCGGCCATGTCAAACCCTAGGAATTACAAATTTTTCAAAAGAAACGAATTCACCGATCGAAGGACACAGAATTCGGGCGTCAAATTCGTTTCCGGATCTTCTCCTGCTCGAATCTGAACATTTCTCTAGGGTTTTCGCCGGAATCGAAGACTTCGGGAATCCGAAAACTCCAATGGAAAATCAGATCTGCAGAAATTTGGGAACGAATGGGAAACGGAAGAAAACTGCAAAGCAAAATTTCTACGGAAGTTTTTGCTTTCCTTTTCGTTTTCCTTTTTCACTTCTAATTTCTAATTCTTTTTTTTTTTCCTTTAATTTTTTCTTTATTTGGTTTCTGGCTGCTTGTCTGTGCTTTCTACTCTCAGTCGTGGCAGTCCTCCCTCTCTCTCTGTATTTGACTATTGGGGCGATCACGGAAGGGGCTAACAGTAACAGAGGTTAGAAGTCTAGCTGCTGGTCGAAAAGACGGACGTACCCTCGTTTTTTTTATGGTGATGGATGATGGATGATCGGCTGTGACTGTGAGTTGTAATTTTCAACGCGAATCTCATCTATTTCGTCACAATGTTAGGTAAATATACACTAAATTTTTAACGCTAATTTTAAATCGGTTAATATCATTCAAAAAAATTACTAGATTTACTAAATTTACGTGCATCAAATGATTGTCACCAATCAAATTTTTACCTTAATTCAAATTGGAATTTGTTTAATAATTATTTAGAGTACAAAATTAGTGCACAAATTTGTTGTAAGGCCCGATATCCCAAAGTGCAACGTGAAAAAAAACGCTATATAATTTGCCTTTATTTTTTCAAAAATGATGCTTTCTTTTTAAATAAAAAAATACAGAAACTATATTGTCATTCCCTGTTCATCGTCGCATCAAATTGCTTAAAAATAAAAATAAAATTGCATTTATTTGGCTGAAACAAGACGACTTTCGATACCGATTTTGCAGAAAATTACATGACACCTCGAATGCTTGAAGTTACAACATAATTATTTTTAAATGTAACAAGTAACAAGAAAAATCTCGTACACTGAACAATCAAAACCGATCAAAAGAAAAGGGACTCGTCAGCGATTCTTCAAGTTCTCGAAAGCCATGGTAAACAGCTTCAGTCTGGCTTTGTGGAAGGGCCAACCTCCGTACCTCGGTCATATACCTGAAATTCCAGTACAACAGGAACAAAAGAGCTTAATCTCGGAATATAATCGTAGATTGAAACTCTTAAGGATGTTTAGAGAAGAAAGCTCACCTGTTTGCTGCACTCGAGATCTTATCTCGAACCCCTTGGTTGAGGACCGCCGTTTGCTCCATCGAGAAAGTTCCACCTAAAATTAACGAAGCTCCAGTAGCACTAGTACCCATTCTCTGTGCAAACACAGACATTGCCCACTCTCGAAGTACTACTAGCACTGATCGGAGAAGGCGTAACCTAAGGTTTGGTGATGGCAAAATAGCACCACTTGTCAACAACTGGTCATAAGTGTTCAATACAGGCTCGGTTGCACCCTTGCATGCAGCAAGAAGAGCCCTTGCCACATCTTCATCTCCAACCGATTCAACCCCTGATTCCAGTCGATCCTACAAATAGATATGAAACAAAATAAAATGAAAAATCAGGTAACTCTTTCATTTTTAAGTAATCAACTTTTGTATGTGTGCGCACGCACACATTTATGAGTTAGAGTTTGTGCGCATCTCTCCAACATACCATTGCAGCTTTCTCGAGGTGAAGACACAATGTGTCTAAGGGTAAACCAGCTCCATCTCCAGGATAAATGTGAGAACCAACTCTCTTCAATACTGCACAAGCTTCAGCAATGCCACCCCTTGAAAGAGCTTGATCAATCAATCTAGCCCACGTCTCTCGTACGATGCTGCTATCAGCATCACCAGAATAGTATGCAAAGTATAGCATCTCTAGACATATCTGTGTGCACGATAGGAAAAACAAAGATTCAGTTATAAATGAAAACGAGAATTCCCCAACCCATTAAGCAGTAAGGAGCAATTCGAAATAACAGAGTGATTGACGAGCAGAAGAAACCAAGTACCTCCCAAAGTTCAAATGGAAGAGCATATTCATTGTAGAGCTGAGTTATATTCTTTAAATCTAATGATAGCTCCTTGGCCTTTTCTCGTGCAATAATTGCAAGATTGGCATCACCAGAAGTTCCACTTTGGACAGGCTCCGATGCATCAGGCAAAGCTTCTATCCTGGCAGCAAAAGCCTCAAGTTCCTCCTTGATCTTTATCTGAAAACGAAGGACAGAAAGCTTTCCTTCCAGCAAATCTAACAACCCATCATCATAAGCGCCTCGAGCAGAACCTACCATGCCATCATTGTTACTTGCATTTTTTGCCTGCAGGACTGCATTACTCAGGTAATGATACCTGGAGTTGACAAAAATCATTACTTAGGACGGCTTGCACTAAAAACTCTCACACAAACACAAAGAGATACCCAAAGAAAAACCTCACAAACTATTTAGCTATAACTTTCAGTAATATAAAACCCTGGTACAGTGTTTGGAAAGGCACCACAACAACTCGAGTCTCCAGAGAGAACTAAAGAAGACTGAAGGGACAAATATGCTTACCTTTGATCTAGAGAAGGAACATCCACCGTGTCACTTGAGCGCCTCTCTGCCAGTCTTAGTAATACACGAGCTGCAAGCAGATGCTGCCTCTTTGAGACATAATACCGTGCCAACAGTTCAGAATATTTGGCTTGATTGGATGGGATGCTTGTTCCTGAGTGACCAATTGGAGAACCGGATGGTGTTTCCCCTGAAACAGCACTTTCTAGAAACGGCACCAAATCAGGACCTCCATACTCCAACAATGCATCTTCAAGGCCCAAATCAATCATAGCACGGTACAAATACTCGTGAAATAATCGGTCAGGAGACTGAATGCCCAGCTGAACAATCTGGGAAATATATTTGTTCCGAGAGACCTGATCAAGGACAGATCGTGCAGCAGGCCTCAAAGGAGAACCAAACTCCCTCTGAGAAGGCTCGCCTTTCAGAGAACGCAATGCACTGATGACAATCTCATAGCACTGTTCACGTTGAGCAAGCGCATGCTCTCTAATTGCTGCATCAATGTGGTCATTAAAAGCATCACCTGCGGGATCAAGAGCCTGTGCCTTTTGTAAAGGCAAGCGAACCACTGCTTCATAAAACCTGCAACATAATCAATTTTATGTCTAAGACATAACGACCTAAGTACAGACAACCAAACAAAACAGCACTGGGCTTTGTCCCAAGAAATTGACCTCAAATCCTCAAACCGTTTGCAAACAGTTCGTAAGTCAGCAGATTCTGGAACTTTACTTAAGAAATTGAAGGCTTCTCTAGCAAGACTCTCCTTGTCGGGATCTGGCGTTATAGCAGCTCTCTCAAGACACTCCACAGCTAGAAAAAACTTGTAATCAGACTCCTTATAATAGCTTGGACAGCCGTCCCGTAATCTCCCACTAATATCATCTACTGCCCCCCTGCCATCAGGACCAGTATAATACTGGAGCAATGAATAACAAGAAAATATCAGAATGAAGAGTTGCAAAAGATAAATAAATAAATAAACCTGATAAACAAAAGAGGGAACAACAACAACAACAAAGCCTTTTCCCACTAAGTAGGGTTGGCTGTATGAATCCTAGAAAGTCATTGCGCTCGGTTCTGTGCCACGTCTTCCGTTAGATCCAAATACTCGAAGTCTTTTCTTAGAGTCTCTTCCGAATTCTTCCTAGGTCTTCCTCTATCCCTTCGGCCCTAGACCTCTGTCCCATAATTGCATCTTCTAACCGGAGCGTCAGTAGCAAGGTGATCACCTTCCTCCGAACAAACAATAGAGGGAAAGAAAAGGAAATTTTGCTAAAGTGAGATTCCTCAATGTTAAATATAAAATTGCACTACCTCCATAAGAGCAGATATAAGCCTTGTAGCAAGGTGGTCACCTTCCTCCGAACAAACTAACTGATGAAATGTCATTACAACTAATTTTTGTCGTACGGTAGCATCAAGCCCCTGAACCAGCCGTGTGACATGGTGCTGTGAAAGAAGCTGGAGCAGAAACAGGGCTTCACTGGATCTAAGAAGTAACTGCCTGATGCATTCCATCGCCCTAACCTGCAGGATAAAAGATAAACAAAAATTAGGAAAAGGGAGGGAAAAGTATTGTATAAACAAACACCTTGGTGCGTTTAAGATATACAAAAACTACCTCCATTGCTGCTAGTTCAGCAGGACTATATGGTAATCTCTGCCTTTTATTAGACATACCACCATCACTAGACTCAGTGTTCCTTGAGTAAGCACCAAATAAATTCCTCACCGTACCATGGTCACCACCACCTAATTCTGAACCGGCTCCATAAAGTATAGAACCAGTCAGATCTCCTAAACCAGCAACACAGCCATAAAGTCCCCTCCTTTGGTTCCTTCTGGACCTCAACAAACTCTCTAGCGAACGAATCTTGTTTTCAAGGACTTGCATAGCCTCAAGAGAGAGTCTGCATACGACTAACCCATTTTCTGACATAGAATCACCTTTTAAAACCATGACTGGAAGTTCCCACAAAGGAAATAGCAACCTTGCAGCGCACAAACAGAGCCCTTCATGTGCACCTGAAAACACAGGCTCAGCCTCCTGAACAACTTGCCCCATGCTGAATCCCCCAGCAGCGGTTCTAGTATTAGATAATGCACTGCTACCCTCAAGTTGTGGCATTCCAACTAATCTTGGGTCTTCAAAAGCTTCAGCCGCCTTCTGTGCAACAACATTGCTTATAAGAGTTTCTGAATGTACTATCCTAGCTGCAAGCATTAGACACATTGCAGCAGCCTCACCAGCTCCAAAACGAGTGAAGAATTCTTCTAAGATTGACCTGGGTTTGTTGGCCTCAAACAACCTCCTCAGAATGTCCACAGGCCTATTGATAACTATTTCCATCATTCCCATAGTACTGAAAACAACAACGCGCCTTCTTGGCAATATATGTTGGATTGACAGGTCACCTCTGGCCCAAAGCTTTCCAGATACCTTTTCACAGGACTCATCCAAGCCCTCATATCCACCATATTCAATTTCTGAATATAGAGACAGTACAGTTGTTGCAGTATCAGGCAAGGGGAAAACATCTGCTACAAAAAGCATTCGACCTTCAACTGGTAAAGAAGATACAGATTCCCGCAGTGCCCGAGAACTCCTGGAACTTATCCCTGAAGTACTTAACCCAGTTGATTGTGCTGTTGAATCACGGCTCACAATAAGAAGAGAAGTTGTGGTTGCTGGAGATGAATCAGAAAGGACAAGAGTTCCAGCAGAATAATGTCCTGCCTCAACCTTTAGGGAGAGATCATCATTCTGAGACCTACCCGCAAGAGACACGCTTCCAAAGGCAAGTCCACCACTGACCCCTAGGGGAGGAGAAGGCCTTGTTGTCACAACTTTTAAACAGGTAGGTTTATAATGGTTTGTATTGAACCCACCTAGATTTCCGCTAGAAGGAGAAGTGGTAAGATACATCCTTCTGCCATCTGACAAAATAGCAACAAGGTGTAGAGACTTGGATTCCAGTGTAGACAATGGTGATATGCAGACTATTGATGACTTTGGCAATCGATTTGGACCTCTAGGTCCAGTTGATTGTCTACCCCCATAATGATCCCTCTGATTTATCAGATTCCTTTCTTCTGCCACTTTCTTCAATGGCCCATCAGCATTTTGCCCCACAATATACACCTGAAGTTTCATTTCTTCAGTCCGTGCATACAGGATATGCCTTTCATTATCAAAAACCATTTCGACAATGGGGTCAACAGCTCCAAACTTAAAAACATTAGGTACTACCCATCTGAAAACAAACGAAACAAAACATGTCATGTTCATATGTTATCTTTGAAAAGAATATCCAACTTCAAACTTTTAGGTGGAAATTGGAAAACCCACCAATTGGAAAAACCACCAGAATAATTACAACTTTGAAGAGAGCAAAGAAGGAAAAAATAGATAGTCCAACCAACCTTGAAATAACACTTCCTATACCAGCAGTCAGACAAACTTTCCGACAACGCTTTTGCCAGCCTGATCCAGTTGTATAATGTAGCTCATAAATGTGGCCATCACGCCCAGCAAGGAAAATACGACCCTTGTCAGTACACGTGATACATGTCATTGTGATTCCGTCAGATGGTACTGTATACTCTGGCAATGGCTGTAGTGAGACCTCTGCATAAGGATCTGTGCCACTAGCCCCTCCAGAGCAACATACTCCTACAAGATTTAACTGATAAAAGACAGAGACCATTAAGAAAAACTACAAACTTCAACTAGAAATTGTTAAAAGTTCTATGCTGCAAACAAATTAAAAGAAACCCTTATGGCAAGTATCAAAAAGAAGATACAGCTTAAACAAAAGTCAACAAAGTCAAATACAGAAAAATAAAAAAAATTGCACCTAATTATGACTGAATATTCAATTCTCAAGTTAAATATCTTCTAAAGAGAAAGGCAGACCAATACTGGAGGCTTCTGCCACGCCATACCCGTCTCCAGATAGTTTTTTCCAAGACTCGAACTGCGGGCACCAACTTGCTTAGGGAAGACTCTATCCTTAGTTTAGATAAAATAAGTGTCTTAATCCAATTTATAAAAATATCCAAGTATGATTAAGAGCAATGTATACCCACTGGTCACAACTTTAAGCAGTCATCACTAACTTCACAGGAAAAAGTTAAAAAATGAAAAATAATTCTAAAGCAGCAATTAATCTTAACACCACAATCTATGTGGGATCAACCAGGCAATGCCTGGAAATTTAGTTTTCAGTTGTTGGAATTGTACCTATGGGGATATAGACGTAAACAAAGGAGATAATAACCAACATACCTCAACAGGGGTTGCCAAAATCAAAAGATACTGAATAGCTTCAATGAAAACACCAGGTTTAGATTTAGCAAGGCCAACAGCACAAATAGCTTGATCCTCCCCGCTATATTCTGGACATTGTCCATCCCTGATAAATAGAGAATGTCAGAGGGATTTAATCGAAAGCGTCGAGATGAAATCCATGGACCAGTGGTCAAAAAGCTACAAGTATGGTACTAGTTATGATATCCGCAACTTGAAATTATTTATTTTCATAGGTTTTCTAGTAGTAGTATTATCATCTTATGACTATATACTCACCACTTGTCGAAACGCCAGAGAAACAAGGAGTTATCTACTGATGCCCATGCCC
Source organism: Pyrus x bretschneideri (assembly GCF_019419815.1). NCBI lineage: Eukaryota > Viridiplantae > Streptophyta > Magnoliopsida > Rosales > Rosaceae > Pyrus > Pyrus x bretschneideri. Next base: position 1,115,143 of record NW_025999802.1, on the reverse strand, counting down.
TACGAATCTCGGGAAAAATCCCACATAATGAATTTCCTTCCCCACCAGCTGCATTGTATCTTTCAATAAGTACAAGAGGCAACTCCCAAGTATCCACCACCTCAACCAAAGGTGGCCACTGCAATGGAATAAACATCATTGTAAAGCTTTAGAGAACAGAACTGAATTCGAGTCATACAATCTAAACAAAAATATGATACCACTGTAATATCAGATTGTTAAACAATAACATGAAATATGGCACTACTTATGAGCAGAAAACAAGTGTAAATAACACATCAAAAATGAATTTTATCATAATTAATTTATTAGAAAGTTGAGATCAAGTAATTTAGAAAGAACGATACCCATTGACTGTCAGAAGATTGCCAACTAAAATGGCACACATGATAAATACCATACGTGCTACGCAACTCTCACATTGCCTAAATAATACATTTGGTGATCCACCAGTGAGGTAGTGCCGAAAAACCAAGGAAATACAACAAATTCATGAAGTCCTATCATTTACCCAGTACATCGGTAAATGCTGATACTTCAGTTCAAGAACAATGATCCAGTTCAAGGTTATACTAACAATGAGTGGAATGCAATTATACTTGTGAATATGTACTTCTCATAGACCAAATGCAGCTATACGAATAACAAAGCCGGAAATCTTACAAGAGAAACAATGAGCCTAAAATTAACACATTGCAATCTGAGCCCTAAATATCAAACTTTTACAACAAAAATCAAAGCTTTTAATTCGCATAAATTACGGAAATTACCTCTCTGGGATGAGTAGAATAGGGGTGACTAACGTATCGGGAAGCTTCTAGGGCTTCTTCAAGATCGAGCTGCGACGCGACTTCACGGCCAATGCGGTCGCCGACGACGATACCCGCATGGGTGACATCGCGCATAACGACTTCGTCCTCCCAGGACATGGCGTTCAAAACCCTAGAACTTCGAACGGGCAAAATTGCAACCCTTCGGGGGTGTAAAACTGCAACTTTTAGTCGGTTTTCCCTCCCTTTCTCGGGAACCAAACAGGGAAAGTCTTGGATTGGAGAGCAAATTTTCACACGGCTACGACTGAGAGAGAGAAGGGGAGTGGGGGAGATTCGAAAATTAGGGTTTTGGGGAGGGTTTGTTTGTGGCGGGCAAATTAAAAGGTGCTTTGGGGATAACCCGGAGGGTCCGGTTCGCTGAACGGCTCGGTTCACCAGAGCGTCTAAATTTTGATTTTTTACTTTTTTTTTTTACCTCGTTCGTTTTTATTTTGTTATTATTTCGTTTTTCTTGCTCTAAGTAATTGCATATACCTTGGATTGTTAGTGGGGGTATTTATACTAGCTCAAAAGAGTCCTTGCTTGATTGGGAAATTGTAAACCAAATATTGAGAGGAATTTAATCTGGGCATGTTTCTCTTTGGATGTTTTGAGCTCCAACATTCCTCTTTTACGTAGATTTAGATGTAGAATTAAGGAAGTTTATTAAAATTGTCGAATAAAAAAAAACTTGTTAATTGTCACATCCCGTCCCGGGCTTCACCACATCTCGGGCTCAACTCCGTCGTAACACGATATTGTTTGTTTTGGGCTACAATCACACCCTCACGGTTTTGTTTATGAGAACTCACATGAGAACTTCCCAGTGGGTCACTCATCTTGGGATTGCTCTCGTCCGAACTCGCTTAACTTTGGAGTTCCGAAACCAGTAAGCACCCAAAAGACCTCATGCTATATGGAGGTGGGCATGTACATATAAGACATAGAGGATCATCTTCCGTGGATGATGTGGAATCTAACATTAATCATATTTGAATAGATTCTCACAACTTACAAAAATTACAAAAAACTATTATATTTCAAAAACAAAAGGTTTCAATTAAGTTAGACCTTAATAATATTTTGAAAGTCCGTAAACTCAAGTTAGACTATTATGTTTATAGAAATTCGCCTTCATCTTTTATTCCTTAACATTTGAAGGTGGCGAATTGTCTTGCATCTCAAGTTTAAACCTATCGTACTCTTGTATAAATTAGTGCAAAATAAGGCTTTGCACAAAAAATAACATATTTTTTCTTAAATAACAAAATAATTAAATAAAATTGCAATTTGAGATGTTTTTATTATCCTGTCACAAAATAACAAATAAACTCCATTTTACTTTCATGTTTTTTTTAATAAAATAAATTATTATTAACAATTCAAAAATCTCATTATGCACAATTCACAAGTATATTAATTTTTTTTGTTATAAAAAATTTAAATTAAAAAAAATGTTTAAAATGCCATTAACATTTTTTTTTTTTTTTTGAAAGCCTAAAAATTGGAAGACAAAATAAAGTCTCCAGTCAGTAGGCAAAACCGGTAGAAAGCCCTAGCTCGAACAGAGTCCCGCCAAAATGTGGTCTCCTCTCAATTCTTTAACATTTCTGCCCAGATTAAGGCGCGAGACGACGGCGTTTCGATACTCGCCGTCAATCCAGCAAGCTATGACACTCTCCAGTGCCTTCAACGCATTCAAGTCCTCCAAATCCATCTTCTGGAAATCTGTAAACTTTCTCTCTCTGAGTGCATTTTCTCAGCAACCAAACGGAAAAATCGCGGGAAAATGTGTCTGAGTGTGTTTTTTCTTATTTGATTTCAGACCGGTAGGCTTCAGCGGACCTTAGCGGGATGCATAGAGCGGAAAGGGAAGACCTTGCACAGCGGCAAGGTCTCCGCCGTGAAATTGTGGCCGGATCACGCCGGCAAAGGGAGATACTTTGTGTGCCGGTCAAATGCGATTCGAGCTTCGATTGAGTTTGCCGAGGAATCGCCTCTCTGCACCACTCTCTGTAAAGATGGGCTCAAAATTCGGACAGTTGAGCATTTGCTTTCGGCTTTGGAAGCTATGGAGGTTGATAATTGCCGGATAGAGATCAAGAACCCGGACCCCGAAGATATCGATGTTGAGGTTGGTACCATAAAGTTGTGAATTTTTTCGAATTGTATGAGGACTTGGGTAGTTATTTTGGGGAACTTGAACTGTTAATTGCCACTTCCAAGTAATTTGAGGCAATCATAATTTAGAACATGAAGAATTACTGATGGTTTAGCGCTTTTGGACTCGTTTGGAATTGCTTCTCTAGAAAAACATTTCCACTGTTAAAATTGTTGAAATTTTATTAAAATCCAAGTGCTTGACCGGAAATTCAAACTTAGTCGGAACTCAGAAGTGCTTTTGGTTGTCAAAGCACTCTTAGCCCTTTCAGAAGCATCCCAAATGCAAACGGGGACACTCCTCCTGTAGCACTCCTCGTGTTAATGCAGAAGGATTATAAAATATTCAGCTTAGAGTGTAGATGGTTAAAAACAAGCGTCAAAATCGCTATCCTTACTGATTATCGGCAATGACATAGGAGAATTGATGATGCCCAAAATCAAGTCATGCAGGTTCCTATTTTTGATGGGTCAGCAAGAGAATGGGCGGAGGCTATAAAACAAGTTGGTCTAAAAGAGGCAACAGATGAGCAAGGCAACTGTTGTGAAAAGATGGCGGCACATATGAACGAACCAGTTCATGTCTGGAGGAATAATTCTTTTGTAGCTGCTTTCCCATCACCAGAAATCCGTATCACTTACGGTATTGACTTTCCGCAGGTACACATTTTCCCGGATTGAAAATTGTCTGTACTAACAGCATGGAATTGGAATTTGAAGCAAATAGTTATTCTTATTAATCATCATCCATTGAAAGAGATTGGTTAGTTAATGAGAGGAATGGCTATCAAATATCTACACATTATTTTGCTTTTCTTCAACTTCTTTGTCCAAATGTGAGAATTTGTGGGCTGATTTTCGGGGTTACTTGTTTGACACTTCCTGTAGGTGGATGCTATTGGCTGCCAATGGTTTTCTGTTACCTCCTTAGATAACTCTTTCTATTCCAAGCAGATTGCTTTGTCAAGAACCTTTTGCATTTACGAGGAGGTCGGTACTGAATGGTTCTCCATCAGAAGTATTGCATTACTCTGTTTTTGGTTTTAGATTAGAAATGTATTGTTCAAATTATTACGTTAATGCTTGAATCCGTGTTCCAACAGGTGGAGCAAATGCGCAAGGCAGGACTCATAAAAGGTGGTGGGTTAGAAAACGCAATTGTTTGCAGGTAAGATGCTCGGATTTATGTCAATTTGAACTCGATAGGTGGTGACATGGGTGATCAAATATGGATTGACCTGAACTGACATGAGAGTTTTGGGTTGGATTTGATTTTATACAAGTTAAGCGACGAGTTCAGGCAGAAAATGGTATAAAGTTCGAAGAATCTCTCAGTTATTACTTGTTTTCCCCACTGAAACTTCATCCTGTTTTCCTCATGCAGTGCTAGTAAAGGTTGGTTGAACCCACCGCTGCGTTTTCCAGATGAACCTTGTCGACACAAGGTCTTAGATCTTATCGGCGACCTTTCCCTTTTCGCAAGGTTTGGAAGCCAAGGGCTTCCAGTGGCACATATAGTGGCATACAAGGTATTTGTTGTGCGGATTAACGTAAGTTTGGCTTGTTTTTATGTCTAAGCAGTTCTTAGGATAAAATGGTTATGGGATATTCAATCAATTCCATTGTTTGTTTCGTGGCATGTCAAGCAGGGTGGCCATGCACTGCATTCAGATTTGGTTCGCCGGCTGTCGGAAACTATATAAAAGGATCACGGATTATCTTTTGGTCCTCTAGAAGTCGTAACGTTGCACCAACCTGGAAATGTAGTTGCAGAAAAATAGAGAAGGAAGAATCGCATGAGTCGATTCAACTCGAAGTGCGCAGAATCAGAGCTTCTGTAATGCATCAAGGCTTAACATTGTAACATTATGTTCTTAACGAAGCAAATAAACTGTCTGTTAATCGATGACCCGCAAAAAAACTCACTATGCCAAAGTAACCGAATTACACAATGAACTCTTAGAAACCTCGTATCAATAACATGAATACATAAATACGCAAAACAATCGTTTTTCCTTGCTAGGAAAGGAAACCTACGTAACAGATTAACAAGATTTTGAAGCCTGTTATCTATATCTCCATTTTTGCACAGGCATGAAACAGCACAGGCAAAAACTGAAAGAATCAAAGGCGACTCCAAATGGCCAGAAAACAGACACAATGGGTTACAGTTTGGTATGCTGTAAGTCAATATCGATGTACCTATTTGAAAAGCTTTGCAGTCATCACATTTTCTGTACATACGGCACTTGCAGTTTCCTATCGATCCTTTAAACCGGTTCATTTCCCTTGAGAATGTTGTACTTGCAGAGAGGACATGTTGCATTCATTTTAAGCCATTTCACAATGCACGTAGCGTGGAAATGATGATTACAGGGAAGCGTATGAAGCTCTGCCCCATCCTCATACGGGCTGAGACATATACAACATTCCTGAAAAGAATAAAAGCGAACGACCATAAATCTTTAAAGCATAAAAATTCGTCAGAAATTAAAATGTTGCAAATGCAATAAGACGTATATGCAGACATGTATCTGACTGAATGAGCTCATTCGCCAAAAGGGGGAATGCAAGTATTATTCATTTTCTAGTAGGACAAATGGATTTTTTCATTAATATACTGAAACGTAATTGCAATGCATGATAACATGCCATAACATACCGCATCCTCAGGTAAAAGAACACGCTCAACTGCTAGGTACCCGCTGCTTGATTCTACCGGAATCATTTTTCCTGCTCCAACACTAGGTTTTTCCTCACTGTTCGCTCGAAACCAGTATTTTGGCAGAAAACTGAGATCTGCTTCTGATGCACCTTCCTACATTGTCACACCCCAAAAAAAAACCAAGAATAAGCAGTGACAACTCCATCATTTGTTGAGAAAACTTTGAATCATAGTTATAGGTTCTCTCTTCATACCTGTCCTGCAACGGTGTAAAGAATTGCAATGATGCATGGCAAACAGCAACAAAGAGCAACTCCAATCAAACATGCCAGGACAACACAAAAGATGGCAAAGAAGACATCAAATGCCAGAAAAACCACAGCCAACCTGCACAAATTCGGAATCAGATATTTTTCTTTTATTCTAGCGGTTACAAAATATGTATTGAGTTATCATGCACAGCTCAGGGTGTACTTGTGTTAAAGCTGCCGTCGTTATAGTACTCAAAAGCAAGGTTTTGAACGTGATCTGCCTTCCCCCAGCTTCTGTATTCATTGCTAACACTATAATGTCATAACTACCCTTATGGTGAAACTAACAAAATTCCTAAAGAACCATTTGTTGAAACAAATAAAATTACCAAGTCATAAAAAAGGAAAGAAAGAATATTTCCATAAACACAGCCAAACACACATGATGCCTATATTTTCAGATCAAGGAACAAGTCTTGATAGATTGATTATAGAAATACCAGTACAAAAGCGGAGCATTTTGCAGAAGAACTTCACCCCCAGAGACTACCCAATAGAAGCCAACTATCCACCAGAGAAACGACACCATTGTATTCATCGTTTCAAGTCGTTTAGAGACACTAGGCCAAATAAAATAGAGTCAGTCAGTAATTTATAAACCTTTCCAGCACAGTATTAAGACAGCACATGATGAAAACTCTAACTGCAAATATGGCTAAAGCCTGGAAATGCCATAGCAAGTTTTCATAACACCTTGGCCAAATTGAACAAGGATACATATTTTGCTTGCATCGTCACAAAATGTGAATAATGTAAAGATTAAAGCTTTGATGGTCGAGTGAAGTTGGGTTTTCACAACAAACACAGAGATAGCCATGGTAGCTGCTATATGTAAGGGGAAAAAGTGAATGGTAGCTGTGAAGATACAAGTAATGTTAGAATCATAACTATCATGTCCACACTGTTTCACACTACCATTCCTTAAAACTACCAAATTCTAAAACACGCGAACGATGTCAATATTCCAATTGAGCTATGCAGTAAAGATACTAAGTCGGGCGACGTAGAATGATACAAATAATTGGATTACGGGACTTCTTGCACTAATCTAGTTCGACTCCCGTTTCCAGTTTAAGGAGCTATTCAAATTTCTTCTTCTTTCTTTTGGGTCAAGTTTCAATCCCATTTCTTCAACCAAATGGAAATAAAGTACTCTAAATATCCACTAATTGTGAAAGAGCAACCGATTAATCAAAGAATACTAGTCAAACTGCTTTCTACTGTCCAAATTAAACTCCATGAATTCTTAAAAAAAAAGTTACTAAAATGGAAAACAAAATGTACCTGGAGCGAGTGGAAGTCGCCAATTCCCTAGCTGCTTCTTCATCGTCGGTATCGACAGCATCGATATCCACCTGGTGCTCCTCCTGCTGGGCCTCCTGGTTTCTCCTTCTAAGCCTCCAAGCAATATTATTCCTCCTCCGGTACTCCACCCACACCAGCACCACGTGTGCAAAACACTGGAGCGCATACCCGCAGATCCACAGCCTGATCGGCGTGTTCGGCCGCTCGTCCTCCGTCCATATCAGCATCACCACCGACACCACCACGAACGCCGTGTTCCACATCATGTCCAGAGCCACCACCGGCTTCGAGTACCCCCAGTCGGCTCGCCGCTCGTCCAGCTCCCGCGCCGCCGTCTCCCGCACCAGCATCGACGCCCCCCTGCGCCCGGTGGCCCGTCCCAGCAGCATCGCCAGCGTGCCGGGCCGCGCGGTCGGGGAGCCGAGGTCGGACGAGTCCCGGCCGTTGCTCCCCTGACGGGGGAGAAGAAGCGGCGCACGTGACTCGGGCACCGCCGCCGCCGCCGTAGTTGACGATTCCGATGACATGTTTTGTGATGGAAATTGAAATTCAATTGGCGATTACCATTGGGAGAAAAAGAAAGACATGACGATTAATTTATAAATTTGAAAAAGAATTTGTGGTGTGAAGAATGAATTGTGTATGCTGAAGAGTGAGTTCAAGAAGAAGGAGAGGGACAATTTGGGAATTTTCAGTGCGAGGTCTCGAAGTCTCAGGACTGGCTGCGTGCGCTGGTTGAATGGTAGATGAAGGTTTATGCTGGTTTTTTGGTAATTTTACGTACATAGACTCCTCCGTTTAGCATGTTTCTCCTTTTATTTCAATTTCGGTATATTTAATTCCTTTTTAAGATGATGTATTTAATTAGGAGTTTAAAATGCAAGTGGCCCGCTTCCATATATTAATGGAGATAGTGTTACTCTTGTATCAGCGTGGATTCGTATCTCGTTAACTCTCTAATCTAACATATAATCTAACAAAAAAGAAGAAGATGAGAACAACAGCTAAGCATTATTCAATTAAATGGTTGTATGAATCCTAAAATGTTATTGCGTTCCGTTTTGCATCAAGTTTTCCATTAGTTTCAAATACTCTATAGCTTTTTTTTATAGTTGTTTCTTTGCAAATCTTCCTAAACCTTCTTCTACCTCTTTTGCTCTGCACCTCCACTTCATAGTTGCATTTTCTAATCCGAGCATCTGTAGATATTCAATTCACGTACCCAAAATCACATTAATCAATTTTCTCTTATCTTATCTTCAATTGCAGCCGTTCCGTGAAAAAGAAAAAGAAAACGAACCTAAAATCTAGCTAGGAACATGACTTGATGCTCGCTCATAACCGATCATCTTAGTTTCAAGCTATATGTTGCCCTTTTCATCCGATGTGGGAGAGATGGATATAAACCAACGGTGGGCTATATGAATTAACACAACCAACAAAAGATCTGATCTTGATCTGGTTACAAGAATATTAACAAACACCTTAACCAACAACAACCACACTAGCTTATGCAATTACAAATATAAACTGCAAAACATACAACATCGTAACAAAACCCAATAAGCTACCTATACAAACACAACCATTGCCCGCTCACGATACGACGCCACAAAAGGTAGGTTAGCCCAAAAGTCAATAATCTTCTTCCCTTTCTCTTTTCTTCTGCTCATCTCTCTAACAAGCACGGGAATAACAATCTACGTCAGAGGCAGGCATACCGATATCTTCTTTCTTAGATGTTGCTCTCCTTTACCAGCTTTTGGCGAACACAGTTTCATCGGCATGCCAGCTACTATCTTATAATCAATCGCAGTAGGGAGGAAAGGACAGGATAAAATAAAATAAGTGTGGAAAACGGAAGGAGGAACAAGGCGCCTCCCTGTGGTTTAATGCCTTTCTGCAGCTCCAAATTAGGATTTTTGTCATTGGGTGCTGCGGGTTAACCCACTTCGCGCGAGACCCCTGCACAGCATGTGAAACATGTAAATCTCTACAAGTTTTGTGAGAACAATAATCACAACAGAGGTCACACCGTCAGTGGTCAGTATTGAGCATTTGTAACCAAAAAATAATGATTGTAGGAATGCACTCAATAAATGGTACAAGCGAACAATTAAATGGTCCGAGACATCACAGGTGGTAAGAGATTGAAACTAAGTACCTTCCAGAGAGAACCTGAGCACTGCTGACAGAACTTTTGGTATTACCAAACCGCTTGGCCCTATTCTCATGTTCTTTGTCCACGCGCATGGCAGCTACCTCCTTCTCCATGGAAGCAACTTCTCTTCTCATTTTCTTTGCTTCAACCTCCATTGCTTTAGTCAAGGTATCTACCTTCTTGGCTAACAACTGAAAGACGATAATCATAACCAAACACTTAACCGAGGGTAACATTACAGAATAATGAAACTGATAGAAAAGAGTACGGACCTCAATAGCATCGTCCTTGTCTTTCAGGCTTTGATCTTTCTCATGACCAGCTTTCCTCAACGATACAACCTCTTTCTGCAACAAATCATACAAAACCCCTGGGACACTATCCTCCGTATCCACTGTCGAGAACTCAGGCTTATCATCTGAATTTCCCTTCCAGTTAGTTTGTGCTTCACCATCCTTTGTTCCCTCACAAGATTGGTTGACGGAGAAACTGGGGCTTGTACCATTCAAGTGAACCTTACCCCTATCCAATGATCTTGTACCACCATCAAATGATTTTGATGTGCCTTTAGCATGCTTTAACACCGAACTGGTGCTGGAGGACAAAGACCTGATGGGAGTTCTCTTGGATGAAAAGCCATTGGAGCTTAATTTTGGAGCATTATCAGCTCCACCCAGGGACTGACGTCGAGAGGGCCCATTGCTTGTACTTCTTCCCTCTACTGTGCTGCGATTAATACTGTTACCTCTCACACTCTCCTCAAGCACTTTAAGTCGCATGTGATATTTTTCCTGTTAAAAAGAGAGATAACTTTTACTATACATAACACCCTAAATTTAACTGAAAACAGATTTGGCATTGGTTGCAGAACCAGATTATTACTTTCAACTGAGCTTCAGACTTGGCAGCTCGCTCGGTTATGGCAAGCTTGTCACGAAGTTGTTGCATTTCTCCCTGTAAGAACACAGTTTGTCGTTACTAAACAGTAGATGCCAAAAACTGAATTCAGAAAGCCAGTAAGAAGAGCTAACCCCAAAAGGAAGACAGAAAACACTACCTGCAAGAATCTCCGTTCTTCAAGCCATTGTTTTACAGGCATCACTTTGTCATTAGCATCTTTCCACTCATTTGCTACCACTACAGCTACTCTATTAGCTGTTACTTTTGCACGGGCCAACTCCCGGTCTAGAGTTTTCCTTTCCTCCTGAGAAAGAAAACCGAAACCTCTTCAATCTTAAGAATGCTTTCAACTACATGTTACAGGTAAACTATAAGCAACTGCCAAGATTGCGCATTTAAATATGGTTGGCATATTACATTCATCTCCTGAAACTTCCGCTGATAATCCCTCACAGCATTTGCCGCTGCACCACCAGCAAGAACAGCCTCTTCCAACTCCCGCACAGTCTGAGTAAGCTTTTCAACCTCAGCAACCTTTTGTCTATGCATCTTGTCTAAAATTTTATTTTCTTCCTAACACACGGAAGCAGTAGAAACACCAAATAAATCATACTAGTCAAACAAAGAGAGTGAGAAACTACAAATATACAATGCCAAACATTGCTCCCAGATGGGGAAAAAAAGTCTAATTCACTTAAAGAAGGGAATATCATGCATTATAATGCACATACCTGACAAATTTCTATCTGTTTCATCAACTCTTGGTTTTTATTCTGAAGATCATCCACCATGGAGGCCTTAGCCAAGGCAACCTGAACAGTCCTCTCAGCCTCAAGTAAAGCTGCTTCTTTTGATTTGGTAAGGCGATCCAAAGCTTTGTTATCATCTTGAAGCTTTGTAATCTGTAAGAATTAAATGTAACAAATTAATTACACCTACAAAGTACCACAATAATTCTTGTTCTCCTTGGATAAGGCAGAATGTACCTCTTGCCGGGCAAGCTTGAGCTCAGCCTCCAGAGGTGCAAGAATGGCTTCAATAGGAGGCATATCATCATCCTTTTGCGCAGCATGAACCCTCCGTAGAGTAGCTTCAGCTGCGAACTGAGCAGCCATGGAAGCTTTCTTCTCATCATTGATTTTCTTTATTTCAAGATTCTGCAAAACATTTTTTTGTGATGTAAAATTGTGACAAAAAGTACATATAACAGAAGCCAAAGTAAGTTAGAAATATTTTAAATAAAAGTTCATAAAAGATTCTGATTCAAATCATACTTTGCTTTCTAGAAGTGATTCTGTCAACTTCAGCTTTTCTTCCACCTTCGACAACTCATCAGTGAGCTGCAATGTAACGAAAACATAGACAAGAAGAAAATTCAGCGACCAATTTAACAACATATTTATAATTTGCAACATTCCATATAAGCTTACATGGGCGATTACCATACACGTATACATTGCTACAGATTCCATAAACTCGGTCTAATTAAAATATGTTAACCCCAGAACCAAAAAAGGAATGAGAACAAGTTAAATTCTGAATAGGCGACTAATATGCAAGGCATAGCATGAACATGTAGCCCAATGGCCCCAATCCTCCAGAAATGGGATCCTGATCAAATAACCATAGCCCATCAACTAATAAAAAATAAACTCCATATTAATTAACCAAAGTAATTAATCTAAGTCGTCTTCTCCGAAAATTCCCAATACATATACCACAAAATTGATGGGAAATATTGGCCTAAATTTAATGTTCTACAATTAAGGAAAAATTAAGACTAAAATGATTGGCAGTGAAGCCAATATTTAAACACAATAGTTGTACGCACGCACGGATTTTTGTTGTGTTGATGATCGAAAAATCAGAGTAATAGAAAATGACGAAAATAACCTCTTCACAAGCCTTTTCTCTGGCTCTATCAGAGAGCTTGAGAGCCTTGATCTGAGCCTGTGCCTCTCCTAACTCCCGGTCCTTATCTGCAAACCACACACAAAAACGACAGTCAAGAAGGGTGAAACGACACCGGGAAATCTCGCAAAACCGACTGCAAATCTCGAGAAAAGCAGCGGATCGAGCCGCATTCGCACCTCTAACTTCATTCTCGAGCCGATTGAGCTCGACCTTGACCGGATCCGAGCCGTGCAAGAGGTTTATGAGCTCGTCGCCGTCCATACTTGGCCTCCTGAATCCTCTCCTCCGCGATGAGCTCTTCCCCTCCTTGAACGATCCCGACACCGTCAGCGGCGGCGGTGTCGGCGCAGACCCGTGAACCGGTCCGTTACTGTACTCCGTCATCGGAGCATAACCTCCATCGCCAAAAGCTTCCTCCATATCCCGATCTGCGCAGCGCACGGTCCTTCACATCCAAATGCAGCTCGGGATCCGAAATGCCTAGGGTTTCAAATCACAAATAAATACACAGACGCGCAGATGTGCAGAGAGATAGGGAGAGAAAACGAGAGAGTGTTTGGAGTTCTGGAAAAATGGTGTGATTTTTTAGAGAGAAAAAGGCAGTGGGATTTGCTCTTTGGGTTTGATTTTCTCTCTCTAGACTATGATTTAAATCTGGCAGCGGCTAGAGAGAGATATTAGATTTAGTTTTTTGATTAATTAAATAAAGGATGCTGGAGAGGGAGTGGAAGCGCTTTGCTGTTAAGCATAACACTGCTACTGCATCACTCTCTCTCTCTCCTCACAGTATTATCAAGTGAATGTACTCGCTTCAAACTGTTAATAATACTTGATTACTTTTGGTTGATTTTTTTTGGTTTTCTTTTCTTTTGGGTATTGGCCCTTTTGGAATTTTCATTAACAAACAATTTTTAGGTCTTTAAGAAACAACTTTTTAAAATTTGTTATTGATTTTTTTTCTTTTGGTTAAACAAATGGTATAATAGTTCGACAAAGAGAAATTAGAAAAATAATGTCATAAAGTTGAGACACCTTATAAACCAGACAATAATAACTACTTATTAGTATATGGAGCTTACTAAAAATAGACTGGACCCGAAGGATGAGAAAGGCTCAGGTTGGCCAACTCATCAGCAACAAAAATTTTCTCACGATAAGTATGCATAGTATTACATTTATAGTCACGTAGTGACATCGCAGTATAAACTTGAATCAATTCACCAATAAGATGATTAGCAGTGGGACCATGTGATATTAGTTAGACAACAATTGCAAATCAGACACCACCAAAAAACGTTGAATTTATAAAAGTAGTAGTCCCAAAAAGATGCTCCAAATTTTAGCAATGAGAATCTAGCGAAGCCCATGATTAATAATATTTAAAAAGTGATGTATGTGAGAAGAAAAAAATTTGTGTTTATTATTCCATTAATTTAAAAGATAAAAAATAAAACATTTGGGTCATTACTGGTGATGGCCCAAGTCTTACCTAAATGATGATATTCCCAAACTTAACTTATCCCATCTCACAAAAAATATACTAGTTGGCCATCATCTAATCTATTTGGAAGGTATCATTTTCTTAGTGAAGGGGAGGATATGTTGCATTTGATTTGGAGTTTGTTCAGAATGATTAAAAGTGCTTTTAAAGAAAAATATTTTTTGGTTTCAAGTGTTTTTCTATAATTTACTTTCGTTTTTACTAAGGATTGGTTCCAATAATATTTTCACCAAAAGCGTTTTCAGTTATTTTAAGAGCACTTCCAAACAAGCTCTTATGTTTTAGTACGGTTATCTCAGTATCATATAGTGTTATGATTTCACTCATATTATACACATATTTATACATGCGGACATATTATGTACTATCTTATTAACCTTTGTTATAAGTCTTAATTTAATGATTTTACGTGATAATATAATCGTCACACTCAAAAGCTTATTGTTGCGTACTGCCAAGATGAGGCACACACGATTTTTTGAAACATATGTAGGGCATGCATATAAAGAATTTGTACCGTAAACCTCTTTTTGAACAAATGGATGGGAAATGTAATGAGCCGTTTGCATCAATCCAAATTCTAACAGTCTCATGGGTCATAAGGAAACAAATAATGCACATAAGATACGAATATCACGGGCGCAATGTCTAACGGGACCAGAAACATAAAATTAGTTAAGAAAATGATTTGCAAATTGAAGGGAGGGAGTGTCATTGTCAAAATTTGAGAAATAACCAAAAAGCTATAAATTAGTGATATCGAAGCATTGATCATTGGACGTTGGCTCCATTGGAGTTTTAATCTTTGACACATTTCGACTCGTAATGTGTTTTTGGACATCTGAATCCAGGTGTGATTGTTAATACCTAGGGCTTCAAGGTCAGCAAGTCTTGATCAGGATGTCCAAGTGAATATTCTGAATCAGTGTGTGTCAGTCTCTTGTTTCGTAAGTATTGGTTTAAGAATTTGTCGCAGTGTGAACAAAGTTAGCACTTCTGTCCAAAATAAAAGCCTAAGTAGCAAATTAAAAGACAAAAGTCTAAATGAAGTTGTCTATAAAAGTTTATGAACCAATGCTCACGTATTTTATTTAAAAATCAAGTTCAAATTAAATTAAAATTTAGAGCTGGATGGTTCAGCGAAATTTGTTTGACTCTTAAACAAACAAAAACTCATTTCATGTGCATAGCACTTAAATTGAATACATATGAATTGATTTATTGTTACTAGTGGATACAATTAATTATTGATAAAAAGAATATTGGATACAATTATTGTACTAAGGAGTAGAAAATTAACATTATTACTTGTAGACATGTCTTTGTCACATGATAAATAAAGAATATGAAAGAACTTGAATTTCCAAAAAAACATTGCTAACAACATTAAACTTGTGTTCATCTTTATTCAAGTTATATAAGTTATTATTTTCATGATAGTGATCATTCAACAAAATAGCATCTAATATATGATTTCTTTGCATCTAACTCACGTCAGTAGTTTATAAAATTTGTAAACTACTACTTATATAATAGCTCAAATGACATAACATCTGATTTTATGTTCTCGTCTTGTCTGGTATGAGAAGTTTTAATGAACGGAATAAGCATAGTTAGGTCTAATTAGACATTTTCCCAAGCCAAGTTAGAGACATGTCAAGTCTTGGTTTTACCAACTAGGGCACAAAATTAAACTCTATAGTTAAGATCATGATATTGTTTAGGCAGTATAAATCTTTTTACTTTCACTTTCACTTTCACCAACCTGCCCAAAAGTCATTGCCGACTTGCACTACATGTAGGATTAACCAATTAGTCCTGCCAAGCGTCAAGTTAATCATGTAGGAATTAGGGTGATGCTTTGAGGTTTTGCATGCAGGTTTGGCACCTCGATGTCGGCTCTTCGCCACTGAGGCTTGTAGTACGTCCAAGGGTTGGGCTGTTCACCCATTAAAGTTGTATGTGAGCTGGATGGTCATATCTGATATGGGTGTTATAGCACTGTGAGTACAATTTTTGGAGAAAAATAGGATGGGATAAGATAAAGGATATCGAAAAGGGAGAAAAAGTTGTTGCCTTGGCCTTTTGATAACGTTTCTATTCCCTTTAAAGAATCAACAGGAAATTGAAGGTCGACTGAGATACTATCATTTTTCCTCTCCTTTGTAGATAAAATTTGTTAATAATATTAACTAATTAAAGCTTTCTAATCACAACTTAAAACATAAAGTTTAATTGCTGAAAAAAAGGGTATTGTTAGTATTTTGATGCCAGCGCTAATCTACCTATTTTACATTACAATTGTCTAAAATATCGAAACAGACTGTTTTAGTTAACTTAATTAGTATATTTTTTTATTTGACAAAAAAAAAAAACTAGTATATTTTATTAATTAACATTTTTAATATTACTAATCTCTACTAAATAATGAAACCCTCATTGTCAACCAAAAGATGGTGAAAAAACAATTTAGTATTCTATCACACAAAAAAATGATGAGCAATAATGTAATTTTATAGATCCAAATTTTACTTTTTTTATTGAAACCTCACTTATATGTGATGTTAAAATACATCTAATATTAAAAAAATAAAAAAATAATAATAAAAACCAAAAACCTCTCATTCCCCCACGTTCTCTCTCTCCCCCTCTCTCCTTCTCATTTTCTAAACAAATATGTTTCTACATACAAAGTATACAAAGTGTGTAGGTAAATGCTAATAAATATTTAAAAATGCTCTTTTTCTAAAAACAAAAAAATAAAAATGCTCTTAAATTCTTAATATGGGATTTCATTGGCATAACAAAGGGGATTGGAAAGTGAGTGTATGGGTTTTGTGTCCCCTCAACCACCTCAACTATGCTTTTCTGATTTGAAAATTTAAAAGTAACACTTGATAATAAACACAAACAAACACATAGTGACACTTTCACATTTGCTGCTTGGGGTTGGGGGGTTCAACGGCACAGTGACGCGGACTCTGTACCGACCACCTATGCGGTCTGCGATAAGAGAGACTTTTCAATGTTAGAGATACAGTTTCGTACATTAAGTGTATAATTAATTAGAAACTTGAAGAAAAAAAAATCTAACTAATTGTATTATGACATTTATTGTACCGCACCGTATTACTAGCACACTAAAAAATCTCTTCTACGATGAAGATTTAACGATGGGATCCATTTGAATATTCACCCCTACAATCCAATTGGCAGACTGTGTTATCGCTTGCGGTCATTATTCTGAATATTACCTTCAAAAATAATTCTATATAAATTTGGTAATTAAGAACTAAATTCTCATGTAATATAATAAGAGTGAACGATATAGTATTAGAGAGGGCGTTGAGGGAAAGCGAAAGGTGCAGTCGTATGGGTCCTAAATTTTTGTCATCTAACATCATGTAACAATGTTCTATATTTTAAAAAATTGTTTTTGTTAACACTTTAAAACCGTATTGTGCATTCCTTATTAGATATTTTTTTTTCTTTCTAAATATAAAAACTTGGAGTACAATGAGATATTTTGAGTGTCTAATGACACCCTTAAAAATGAAAGTTTCTTAATTTTATTATATAATAACATGATGTATTCGAGTAAAACTTTAAAGTTATAGGTTTGAAGTTTTTTTTTCTTTTCATGTTTGATTGTTTAAGATAAAATTGCTTTTGATTATTTAGTGAATGTTATGTTTGTAGATCTTTTTACTTATCATTAATGACACTTGTAAACATGTGCTAAGTTTTTTTTATTTTTTATTTTTTTAACAAACGAATATTATATACACTAAGGAGGTGGGGGAGTGGGACTAAGCCTCACAATAAGCTAACAATAATGTGGTTCAAATTCATCTTTGATGATAATTGAACCTAAGACCTCTCACTTCGAAGTGAAGAGAATATCACTAGACCGTAGTACTAAATGATTTTGTTTTGATTTAAGTGAATGTTTTCTAGTATCAATATATTGTCATACTTTTATTAATACTTAGAACAATCTAAAGGAGGACCCTTTTATAAATTTTGTATAGGGTCCTCAAAATCTTAGAGACGATCATAAGTATATATCATATTTTTATGATATATTAATAAAAATACAAATTTACGTGTTATAATTTTAAAAAATAATAATAATATCACGTGACCATGTTCTTCGTACGCACCAAATCTAAAACCTCGAGTGCAGGACTAAAAATTCGTAACCATATAAATTACAGTTGAGTCCCATTATAAGTTAGTGGTGCATGCTTGTAGCTAGGCCCTTGGGATTCAATCCAAGCCATGTGTGTTGCAAGATGAGTAGGCCCTGGGTTCAGACAATAAATGATGGTTAATTGCCGGGTTCCTTCCCAGTTTTTGGTGTTGGTCACGTCCAAATCTATAGAAATCCATGGTTTAGATGCTTAAAGTTTATGGTTATGAGGCGGAGGGAGTATCTAAACACGAGACTTAAAAATTCTCTGTGCATTATGTTAGTTTTTAACGCCACATTATTAAGGACATTAACAAATAGTTTGGACGTCCATTCCATTCCACCGGCGTCCTAGACATTTTTTACTCTCATTACTATGATTAATCTAAATGCCAAGTCGTTGTAAATGGGCTTAGCAAATCCGAAAGTCATGGCTTTTTTTGAGACCAAAAGAGTGGGAATGAAGGGAACTAGAAGCAAAGTCTAGTAGTTCTAATAACTAATAACCAAAAGAGTGGAAAGCACATGCCATTTTATTACAAATGTCACAAAAGGAGTAGGATGACTAACTTTCGCTCTCTTGCTATTATAATTTATATCTACTGGTATATGGTGGAAAGATAATTGAGGGCCTGTTTGCTAGGCGAGAGAGAATTGAACTTTAGGGATAAGATTGGATTGGCAGGGATGTATAAGACATGACTTGTAGTTTATGTACAAAAATAGGTTAGTTTACCCACTTTATTGTGGATTCATAAGCCATCATGTCCAGTCAGATCCCTCTCACATTTTGACACAACAAACAACGAACTTGACTCAAATCCATTTTAATTGCTCACAACATATTCTATCCGGCCCACCAAATAGCCCTTGAGTGCATCCGAAGATAAATTTTTATTATATCTATTATCGACAATAGACTTATTTTTTATATTTTACAAGGGGAGGTGAGAATCGAATCGAAGATGTTGAGGACGAAGACGAATGTTCCTAACCCTTAATCTATACGCTTTTTGTCTTCTAAGAGTTGAATCATATAATCTTTAAAATAAATATTTTTTTTTACTAAAAATAATAGATTTCTGACTTTTCAAACGCTCTTAATATGTCTAAAATAAGCAGTATGAATAAAAAAAAAAACTAATGAGAAAGGCTTGAAAACTTTGAATTTTAATCAAAACGACAAAAATGTGTTGTAAGTGAATAGTACCAAGAGTGACTTTTTAGAGTAAAAATGTTTTTAATGTTAAAAGTGAATAATATCAGGAGTATTTCGTTAAGACTCTCTAAAAAACATGAGTAGTAACAGACTGTGGAATAAACTTGTAGCTTAACTGATTAAATTACACTCAAGATCACATAAAATTTGCTCTGACAAATAGTGAAGCCCAATTTAGGCTTAAAAAACATTGAGGCCCAATTATTTCTACATATCGATGGCCCATTTGCCTTCGTTTGGCAAAAAAGAATTTCCATGACCGAAACGCTGCGTCCTGACTAGAGTAATGTGGCCAAAAAATAGAATTTCTATGATCTATGACCAAAAAATAAACAAATGTTTGTAATATGGGTTGCTTTCGAACATTAAACTTTTTAAAATTACGTTAACGTTGATGCACCAACATTGCCACTCTTTAGCTCATAACCGTTTTTTCTGTTTATTCTACATTCCTCCCTCTGTCTCTCTCTCCCTCAGATTTAATCTGCTCACCTAAAAAAACCAGATCAAATATCGTTGATCTGAGATCCAATACCTTCCGCCTTCCTAACCCACATTTTCAATTTCCGATCATTTGATCCATCACTCTGATTCGACCCCAGATAATCAATGGCCAGATTGGAGAGCTTGATCGGGCTGGTCAATCGCATCCAGCGAGCCTGCACCGTTCTCGGCGATCATGGCGGCGAGGGCATGTCGCTCTGGGAAGCCCTTCCGACGGTCGCCGTTGTCGGAGGCCAGGTCTCTTACTCTGCCTCCACTCGACCCCATTCATTTTATTTTTTATTTTTCATCTTAAAATATAAAAAATCGCTCGGGTTTCGGATTTTCCAGTGCTGTAATGTACATTTTTTTTTTTTTTTTTTTTGGGAAATTAGAGTTCCGGAAAATCGTCGGTTTTGGAAAGCGTCGTTGGGAGAGATTTCTTGCCTCGTGGCTCCGGTATGAACAAAGTTTGCTGTCAATGTGTTTTTTTTTTTTTTCCTTCCTTCTTTGGTTGTGTTTGTTGTTAATTGGAATATTAAAAGAATGCGAGATGTAAATGTGGGTTAAACTTGTTCTGCTTAGTAAAGAATTTGAAGCTGATTTCCAGCAAAGCTACATAATTTGAGGCTATCATTTCATGCGTCCCGAATTTGGTATAATCTAATTAGCGTGGTTGGCGTTATATGATTCATACAGCTGACTCACTTAGTGGGATAAGGCTTGGTTGTTGTTGTTGCTGGCTAAGCAGCGTGGTGATCGTTATTTTAATTGCTATTCTTAGTTAGAGTGACCCCCATCATTTTCCGTTGATCAAATATGCCCTTTTGCATTTGTAGTTTCATGTTGCAAAATTATGCATTACTTCTTACATTATATTTCTTTGGTCGCAAGGTATTGTGACGAGGAGACCATTAGTGTTGCAACTTCATAAGATAGACGAGGGACGGTCTGAATATGCAGAGTTTCTTCATTGTTCTAAGAAGAAATTCACTGATTTTGGTATGTCAGCTTTGAATGCGAGGTTCATTTTCTCTTGGGCTGATGTAAAGCTGAATTGTTCGAGCTTATGATTATTCAACTTAAGTGTGCAACGGTTTTATTTCTCTTTAGTTCTTACGCCAAACACTGAGTTGTACACTGTTTGCTTTTGCAGCTTCTGTACGTAAGGAGATATCGGATGAGACTGATCGTATAACTGGGAAGACAAAACACATCTCTAACATTCCAATTCATCTCAGCATATATTCTCCAAATGGTATGTATTCAATTTCCTGTGAACATCATAGATTTGAATGTCATATATTTAATTTCCTTCTGAATCATTATTTTATTTGCATACTAATCAATTTTCATCTTAAAGGAATATACAACTCGTTGGATTACATGTTATTAATATTATTGGATAGTAACGCAAACCACAAGCTAGGCTTTCCTACGAAGGTTCTATTATATAAACTGAAAATTCTCTTCCTTATGTAGAAGATAAGAATGTGGTAGAGTCGAAAGCTGGAATTTCAATATATTGCTTATAGTTACGAAGCATTCTCCCTTTTTCATCAACTGCTTGTCCTGATTCCAGATATACTCCATATTCCTGTTGTTGATTGATATTGTTAACATTACTGCTTGGTTTGAATTGCATGGTACTGAGTGTATTTTTGTGGCAGTTGTAAACTTAACCCTTATCGATCTTCCTGGATTGACAAAGGTGGCTGTAGGTAATCTTTCTCTCCTCCTATAGCTATCTCTCTCTCCATCCCCCCAGTTTGGTAAGACCTTACTGACAAATTATCTAGGGATTTTGTAGAGGGACAACCAGACACCATTGTTGAGGATATTGAGAATATGGTCCGTTCTTATGTTGAGAAGGTGAGGATACTTCAAATTTGGTTTGCTGGATCAAGTAATAATTTTTCTTTTATTAATACTGCAGTCAATCTAATGGACTTCTCTGATTTGTAGCCTAACTGCATTATATTGGCTATATCTCCTGCTAATCAAGATATTGCCACTTCAGATGCCATCAAACTTGCAAGAGAAGTCGACCCTTCAGGTAATATGACCTATGGAGAGGCAACAATACATTTCTCACCTTAATTCATTGTTCATCAAAAGGATGACCGGTCTACAAGTGAAAAGAACTTACTCTTTTTTATTATGTTTGACATTTTTAGGTGAAAGAACATTTGGAGTGCTAACAAAACTTGATCTGATGGACAAGGGAACCAATGCTCTGGATGTAAGGATCCAATCATACTCATTGCATAACTTGATCAGAAAATAGAAGTTACTTGATTATGGAAATGAAGTATTTTGACTTTCATGTGTTCATGGTTGTTACCTTTTGGTTTTTTCATGAATATATAAGTGCAATGTAATCAAGATTCACTTACTTCCGGTGGTGGCCAAAACATCAAACTAATCAGCACTCTATGAATGTTTAAGGTTATAGAAGGAAGGTCATATAGACTGCAACACCCATGGGTAGGAATTGTGAATCGTTCACAAGCTGATATCAATAAGAACGTTGATATGATTGCTGCTCGTCGTAAGGAGCAAGAATACTTTGAAACTAGTCCTGAATATGGGCACTTGGCGCACAAAATGGGTTCAGAGTATCTTGCCAAACTTTTGTCTAAGGTATTAACTTTTAAATATTTGTCTTCACTTGGTTGATATGTTCACGTAATAACCTATGGAAATAATTGTTTCATTTCATCTTCTTATCAGCATTTGGAGGTTGTCATTAGGCAACGGATACCTAGCATCATTGCTTTGATAAACAAGACAATTGATGAGCTTAATGCAGAGCTGGATCGTATTGGCAGGCCAATTGGTGTAGATTCAGGGGTAACAATGCTGACCTTGTGCAGTCAAGTTTTCTTGTTTATGATAGGTTTGACTTACCTGTGCTATTATTATATGTACAGGCCCAGCTGTACACTATTTTAGAATTATGTCGTGCATTTGACTGTGTATTTAAGGAACACCTGGATGGAGGGTAAATTTCATGACCTTTATGTGACATGTATTGGCCTGTTTAAGTTAAATTTCAATATTATCTGATTTTCCATGTTGAGAATATGTATGATTTAAATTTTAATTGATCATATTATTAGGGTTGCTCTTCTGAGAGCATGTGTCCTTGATTCATTGATTGAGTTTTTGAACAAAATGCCTAGACCCTAGAGATATAGAAAAAAAATGGTTACTGTTGTTCTATGAAGGAACATGTCATCAGGTTTAAGCTGTATAATACATATCTGTCCAGTACTTCACAAGAGTAGAGGTTACCTTAAAACTTAAAAGTTGAGCACTTTACTCGTTGTTTGTTCAGAATATTATCACATACTTTAAATTGACTCCAGGCTAGGACGCTGCATAATGTTAGAACTTCTGATTTGAGTCATTTGACTGGTTTGGCTCTTCATTTCATGGAAAACATAGAACACCCAAAAGATTTAGGCTTCATTAGACGTGTTTGGTAGTTTTACCCTCTGGTGGCAGGCCATTTATTTACAAGTTGTGAAGTTGTGAACATGGATAAAGAAAGCCCTTGAGAGAGATACTTGTACTTGCTCATAATCTGAATATCATGAAGTTATGAACTTATGATGAGTTCCAAATTTGATTAGAGACATTTCTATCGTAGTGCAATTTTGATAATTGCAAATAAGTATATCAATCATTTCCTAATATATGCATATAGTTTAATGATAAGTTGCTATTTCAGGCGGCCTGGTGGAGATCGTATATATAAAGTTTTTGACCATCAATTACCAGCTGCTTTGAAAAAGCTTCCCCTTGATCGTCATCTCTCTATAAAGAATGTCCAAAAAGTTGTTACTGAGGCTGATGGTTATCAGCCCCATTTGATTGCTCCAGAACAAGGATACCGAAGACTCATTGATGGATCTATTATCTATTTCAAAGGACCAGCTGAAGCCTCTGTAGATGCAGTAGTGCTCTTATTCCTTTCACATTCTATATGTGATTCTGAACTCAAAGTTACAACACATGGAATACACAGTTTACCAAAGATAAACTGTGTTAATTTTATCGTAGATAATATGGATATGCATATAAAAGATATACTGTGTTAATTTTCTGGACTCGGGTTGTCTAAATTTTCTGTCCATATATTGGGAATGGTGCATTTCTATGCTTGCTTTGTATAAGTTTTCTTTTGGTCCAAATCATTACTGTATATTTATCTGAATTTTCTTTTCACTACATTAATTTCTCACAGGTGCACTTTGTTTTGAAAGAACTTGTACGGAAGTCAATAGCTGAAACCGAGGTAAGTAAAATTTCATGAGATTTAGCAGTTTATGGCAACAATCAATGTGTACGCAGATCAAAGTTTTAATAACCCAACTTTATGGAATTTGCAGGAATTGAAGCGATTCCCTACACTTCAGTCTGATATAGCAGCAGCTTCCACGGAAGCGTTGGAAAGGTTTCGTGATGAAAGCAGGAAAACTGTTACACGACTGGTGGAAATGGAATCTAGCTATCTAACAGTGGAATTTTTTAGAAAGCTTAATTCAGAACCAGAAAGAACTCCAGGTCAAGCAGGATCAAGGCAGATAAACACTCAAAAGAGAGAGAAACAGTACAAAATATGGACACTTTCGGAGATAATTATCTCAGGAGGATTGGTATGCAAAATTCAAAACCCATTCACTGTATCTTATTGTAGGCGTGATCGCTGGTTCAGTGTTTCATTAAGTTGTTGTTTTATGCTGAGATATTATGTACTTGTACCAGCATCAAATGTCAGCTCTTACATCAATATGGTTTGTGAGACACTGAGGCTTTCGATTCCAAAGGCTGTTGTTCACTGTCAAGTTCGAGAGGCCAAGAGAAATCTGCTCAACCATTTTTATGCCCAAATTGGAAGGCAAGAGGTGAGCCTCGCACTTTTCAAAGCCAGTTCATTTTGATGATTCCGGTGTGGTAAAGTAGTTTTGAAGAACTGAGGATACTAACCATATTTTCCTTTGCCTGGGGAATGTGCAGAAGGAGAGGCTTGGTGCAATGTTGGATGAGGATCCGGCACTCATGGAAAGGCGAACAAACATTGCTAAACGCCTTGAACTCTACAAGTCTGCTAGAGATGAGATCGATTCTGTCGCATGGAAATGATGGAGCCACATTACATTGCATGAGGCTTGTACCAGATCGAGTTATCTTTTATACAACTCACGACAACGCAGACATCACAGAATATGAGCCTGCATATTCTTCTTTCTACTTGAAACGAGAAAAGCTCACAGGTAGTGCAAGCTCTTAGATTTGAACTTGCACATGATTATTTTCCCCAGGCTTTTTCTTTGTTGGACATAACTTCAACACACTGTATAATGATACAACTCTTTCGCAACAGTTTTCGTTCCTCTGTCAAATGGTCATCCGATTCATACTTGCACAAGAATTCATCGCAAAATGAACAATTAATCTGTCATTTCCTTAAAATGAGTGGACAAGATTATACGATTTCGATCTTAATCCAAGCAACTGCATATATCTCCAAAGGAAAAAGCTAGACTTCCGTCCACTTCAACAATTTGGCAACCAGTAGGGTTAGTTGGAAGTGGGATGGCTCTGAATCTCTCGTCTCCAAAATCAGATGCCACTAACTGGTAAAAACCCAGACGATGATGGGGGTCAACCGACCCCGTGTGACCTCTTGTGGAGCTGTCACGGACTATAATGTCCATGCGTTTCGATTTCAAAACTCTCATATTTTCTATATTAATATAATCCATTTTGAAACTCCCATCCTCTCATAATAATAATTCTTAAGAAGCCAATATTGGTTGAGTTATATATGAGTTCATATAATTGGTCAGATTCGGTTTCTAAATTGGCGCTGGTTCAAGCCAAATCTTCCAAAACAGACTTTCCAATTTTTTTCAAATTTATCCGGGCCGGCGCATTGGTTCATCGGTTTAATTTCAAGACGCCAAAGTCTCATAATAACATGTATAAATCTTCAGTAGTTCTGACTATTGGATAATCGGTTTTTATATCCATTAGATTGAAGTAATTAAAAATATTATTCTTTCAATTGAGTAGGCCAAACTATTGAAGAAAATATGTAATAACAATAGCAAAACACGATGAGTTACATAGAAAAAAAGCGAGATTGAAGTCAAGTTTTAAGAGGCATTACAAAAAATACGCCTAAAGTCAAATTGGGAGTTGTAAGTTGGGGGGTAGAGTAGTGCTCTTAAACTCTTCCCAGGTGAGGCCTTTCTGCAAGTATTCAATATTAGAAGGGTCGAAAGGTCCTTTCACCCTGTCTATAGACTTGATCACTGCCCTTGCTGGAAGAATGCTCTTCGATGGGTCCGGTGATGTCCCATAACTCAAGCTCGAAGAGAATCCCTGAAACAATAACAATATTACATGCAAATATTACTCTTCAATCTCAAGTGAAATAAGAGCTGTTTGAAAGTGCTTTTTAGAACAGCTAAAACCGCTTTCAAAACACGTAGCTAGCAACAGACCTTGAAGATAAGCACTTCTACATCCTGGTCATCCACCACTGCATGCACGATAAGTGCTTCTCCTCTCACACTCTGACTGTATAATTCCAACACTGCTATCTCCTTATTGTGTCCGTACTCGACGTCCTCGTCGTCATCCTTGTCATCGTCGTATCTGAGCACTCTCCGCCTTGCGCCGCATCGAGTGCTCAAGCCCCTTGGTCCAAAGGCATTCACGTTGAAGGCTGAGGCAGAGCATGTACTGAAATATCTGGTAGCTGCAGATTCAGAGGAGGAGGAGGTGATGGTGGTTGCATTTGGAGAAAACGGTGATTTGGGTGGGGAGGAGACCAGCACAGTCCATCTTCCCAGTTGGAAATGCTTCAACATAATAATGTGGATTTCCAAGTGTGAGTGCACAAGCAGAAGAGTGTCACAAAAACTTGTGGATACAACAATTTTGTTCTTGAAGATAAGGTGTGGGTCACAGCGGTGGGAAAATTTAAGTAGAGTTGTGCGACCATATTATCTGTAAGCATTTCTATCTAACAAGTCTAATACGAAAATTTATGTATTTCCGTCTTACTTGACAACACGTAAAAAATATTCTAGTTGAACAATCGTATTGAAATTTCTCTCGTCTGATATATTTTTTTCAATAATTTGTTTAAACTCTGCATTATTTATTTGTTAATAGCATTGTACGATAAATAATGTCATGTCAAACCGATTGTTACTAAACCAAAGATCATTTTCTCAAATTCAAAGAGAGAATAAAACTATAAAAGATGAGTTTGTTACCATGAAAATAACGACCAAATTGAGTGAATGAAACGTAACCGAGGCGGGGTAAAGTCATCTTCAACAAAAGTTAAAACATGCATTGGGAGGGATGATCAAATTTGTCGGTGTAAATAGCAAGAGGCCCAAATCAATGTGGGCCAGCTCACAGCCGATACCACAAAAATGGCTAATGCGGATGTCGTTTCATGCGTACGACTCCGAAGCACATATGAGGTGTGACACGTGACTTGTTTGAATTTTTTCTGTCCTTCGCAATTGACTATTCGTAGTTGTCGAGTATGGTTTATATAAAACGAATTTATCGTCATGTGATGTTTTTGGTGTAATAATATATATATATATATATTTATATATATATTTTTTATTGTAAATTTTTCTTCACGTGACAATAGCTTTTTAGATCTGAACCAAAAAAAAAAAAAAAAAAAAAACTATTTATAAATATTTTTATTTAAAACGACCATTGCTAAATCGCCAAATTTAGTGGAAATTGGGATTATGTTGCGATCTTCAATAATTGTGGACAAGTATTTTGCAATGCAAGTTTCGTCTTGAATCTATTTCTTTTTTATTTACATTTCTTGCCCCACAATCAATGCTTATGCTTTGGATTCAATAGTTATATCAAAATGATTAAACCAATGGGGAAAAAGAAAGAAATGGCATCAATTTTTCATCATAT
This sequence comes from Pyrus x bretschneideri, assembly GCF_019419815.1. Classification (NCBI taxonomy): domain Eukaryota; kingdom Viridiplantae; phylum Streptophyta; class Magnoliopsida; order Rosales; family Rosaceae; genus Pyrus; species Pyrus x bretschneideri. The sequence goes on along the minus strand of NW_025999802.1, from coordinate 1,087,537 downwards.
TTGCCTATCATTTATGTTCTAGATGATTTATTATTTAGCATTTTTTAAACAAATTAATTATTGACCTTAAATGATAATTGCTTCCATGGTAATTATGAAATATTTGTATTTATTTTTATATGACTATATTCTATTTCAGCGGATTTCAAGTGAACTCCCGGTGGTAGGTATCATTTTTGGTATTCGTGATATGGTTTGACGGTTGAAGTCTATGGTGTTTTGTTTTACTTCTTGCATATGCAATTAAACGACACATGTGGTCGCGTTTTATATAGTTAGACAATCATGTCTTATACATTGTAAAATCTTTTTATTTAATACTACCATTCCCAATTCATAATATAAAATCTCACACTGATGAAAAAAAAAAAATACTGAACGCACAATAATTGTGAAAAAAATTAAACTAGTAATAGTTAAACATCGAATTTACTGTCTAAATTGGTAGGTCGAATATGTGACGAGAACCTGACACAGCCAACGACCTTTTACGACCGTAAAGAAGCACAAGAAGCGACGAAGGTAGCACTGCGAGCTGGACCCCACAGGCCCAACGCACTCTCTATATCTCTGACTCACCAACATAAAAGGGAATGAGGATCCTCCAAGCACACTACATCGTGTGATCTATTTTTATCAAGTATTATTTATATTTAATTTTAAATAAAAAAATTTACCATAATTTTTAACTGCACCATAAAAGTAAACTTACCCGATTATTTCTCTTTATTAAAATAAAATAAAACAATCATTCAAAAAATAAATAAATAAAAGCGTTTTGGGTTTCTCTTCCTCGCGTTATCCTCACCCCCGTTTTTATATAAACCCTACTCTCCCTCTGCTCGTCTCTAGTAGTCAAATTTTCACAATTCAGACGCCAATTGGTCCAATTCTCTCTCAATTTCTCCGATTTCGTTCTGTCTGATTGCTTTCCGAAACCCTAATCCCCAATTCGAAGGTTTCCCCTCGCGGATCTCCCTCCAATTGGCTCCACTTTCACCCTCTGCAAGTGCAACCGCTAAAAATGGAAATTTTAGTCCATTGAAAATGGAACATTAGGGTTAGGTCGTCAGTGGGTGGGTGTGTGTGTTTTGCGTCGTTGTGGTGACGGTGTTTGGTGGCCATGGCTGCTTTGCAGAGAGTGGCGCAGTCAAGCGTGAGCACTACTGCGAGTAGTTATGGTTCGTGTAAAGCCAGTGGTGGTGTTTTGTCACCGTCTGCCGGCATTGAAATGGCAGTCCCCGATCAGTTTCCGGTGGGCTTGAGGGTTCTAGTGGTGGACGATGACACCACGTGCTTGAGGATTCTTGAGCTGATGCTCCTCCGGTGTCTGTACCAGGGTATGCCATTGAACTTCTAGTTTCTCAGTGATTGGTTATGCTTATGTTTATGCTTTATTTGCGTTTAGTGTAGAAAAAACAAGTTATTATCTCAAATATTAAGAATTATTTCAGTATTTTTATCGTTTGTGTAAGATCAGGAAGAAATTATTATTTTTGTTTCAGGTCTGTATTGTATATGGATCAGTTGCAGGACTAATCTATAAGAAATTGAACATATATATATGTATGTATTAACCGGGTAATTTTATTATGGAGATTCCAAGCAGCTGGATTAATCAGTTGTTGTAGTCTGTAAATCTCTGTCTCAAATGCGAAATGTGGAATTTGAGAATTGAGACAAAGTAAGCAGTAGGTGCGTAAATAGCCAATAAGCATACGCTTCTTTGTTACTTGAATTATGACCTTTCGACGATCAACTTGACCTGTTTTAGTTGTTCTCATGGTTCTGTTGGTTCGTTAATCTAATTAGAAAGCCTTTGTGCTTAATTTATCATATTAGGAAAGTACGATAAACCTATTTATTTAGGCCAGCTTGTGGAAGTGCTGTTCATTGTGTATTTAACAAGCAAACAATGTCTAGATAGCTGAATTATGTAATGTAGGAGCAGAGTAAAGCTCTGTAACTTTTGTTATTTTCTTTACCCTTTTGTTTTATTGCTGGCAGTTACCACTTGTTCCGAGGCTACTGTTGCTTTGAATCTTCTACGAGAGAGAAAAGACTGTTTTGATGTCGTACTGAGTGATGTCCATATGCCTGATATGGATGGATTTAAACTCCTGGAACACGTTGGACTGGAAATGGACCTTCCTGTTATCAGTGAGTATATAGATTTTAATTTCTTCAATGGTAGTCAAATTATGCCTTATGTGTATTAACATGACGGTGTATTATTCAGTGATGTCTGCTGATGGGAGAACAAGTGTTGTTATGAGAGGAATTAGACATGGGGCCTGTGATTTTTTAATTAAGCCTATAAGTGAGGCAGAACTCAAGAATATTTGGCAGCATGTTATTAGGAAAAAATGGAATGGGAGTAAAGAACTTGAACATTCTGGGAGCTTGGAAGATAATGATCCACATAAACAAGGAAACAATGATTTTGAATACACATCTTCTGTTAACGAAGGAACAGAAGTTTCATTGAAAGGTCATAAGAAGAGGATCAACGCTAAAGAAGATGATGATGGTGATACAGAAAACGATGATTTGTCTACATCGAAGAAACCTCGTGTAGTATGGTCAGTTGAACTCCATCAGCAATTTGTCACTGCTGTGAACCAGCTTGGCCTTGATAGTATGATCTTTAACTTTTAACTTTTTATTTTGATATACACATATTATTGTAAGGTGTACCCGGCGTACATTTCTTGACATCATAATGTGACTGCTCAACCCGGCTTTCTGTTACTGACAGAACTTTTTGTAATATTTCAGAGGCTGTACCAAAGAGAATTCTTGAATTGATGAATGTACCCGGTTTAACTCGAGAAAATGTTGCTAGCCATTTGCAGGTATAGTGCTTCCCCTCATATTGATAGCTTAGCTTGCTTTCATCTTGTTGTCTTTGTCACGGACAAGAATGAGTGAATGACACAAAACAGATGCATTTAAGAATTCAATGCATAAATAATATGTGATAATCAATACTGTAACTACAATTATGCATCACGCTTGAACTTGATTCAAAATCATCAGTTTATTTTAAAAACCTAACTTGAATTATGACAACAGTAATATTTTCGACATGCACATGGGTCTAATAATGAGTTGTGAATCAGATTTAGAGTATTTTACATTAGCTTTTCTATTTCAGATATCCATTGTGGGATGAGCACATATTTTTTTCAAAAGAAATTTAGAATTGTGTTTTCTTGCATTTACATTCCGGTGATCTTTTTATATGCATACAATATACTTGAGTTCTTCATTTGTTTTCCAACCAGAATTATTTGCTTATAAGAATTAAGTGGTTGTGCAGAAATTCAGGTTATATTTGAAGAGATTAAGTGGAGTAGCTCAACAACAAAGTGGGATTGCAAATCCTTTTTGTGGGCCCATGGACTCAAATGGGAAGTTGGGTTCGCTTAGTAGATTTGACTTCCAAGCTTTGGCTGCCTCTGGACAAATTCCTCCGCAAACACTAGCCGCCCTGCAAGCTGAGCTTTTAGGTCAACCTGCAGGGAACCTTGTGCCAGCAATGGATCAGCCTGCACTTCTACAGGCATCCCTACAAGCACCCAAGCGCCCCCCTGTTGAACATGGTGTGCCATTCATGCAGCCTTTTGCAAAAAGCCAATCAAACGTTTCCAAACATTTTCCACAATCCGTCATTTCTGCTGAGGATGCTTCTCTGGGATTTGGACAATGGAGGTCTAATAGTTGTAGTGCAGTGGCACCCAGCAATGATCATGGAGGGTTGAGTACTCAGAATAGTAACTTGTTGATGGGCATTGTGCAGCAGGAGCAAAGACAACATAAAAGAACGCAGCAGCAGCCTGTGCTAACCGAACCTAGCCGTACGTTTAATGTGCAGCCATCTTGCCTTGTGGTCCCCTCTCAATCATCAACTGGTTTCCAGGCTGGAAATAGTCCTGCTTCTGTTAATCAGAGTAGTAGCTTTAACAGGTCAACTGTTATTGATTACAGTCTGCTTTCAGATCAATCTAATAATTCCTTGAGTGTTGGACATATACCGACTGGAAATCTTAAAACTAGTGTCACTCTTGGTGGGTACTCTGGCCCTGGTTCTATTTGTGCCACGTCTTGCTTAGTTAATGCTGTCAATAGCACCAGTTACCAGAACTCAACTGCGACATTGAGTGATTCCAGAGAGTTGCCGGGGTCTTTGCATAATACGGCAAACAGCCAGGGTTTTTATGTTGATAAGTCAGGGGAAATGCTTGATCAGGGACCCCTTAGGAGTCTTGGATTTGTTGGTAAAGAGACTTGCATTCCAAGTCGATTTGCAGTGGATGATTTTGAATCGCAAATGAGCAACTTGAACCCTGGAAGGATCCATGTGGAGAGCAGTGGTACCCTAGTCAAGCAGGAGCCAAGTGAGGATTATGTGTATAACGCAAAACTAGGTATCCCAATATTACACCAATATTCTTCAAGTGATTTCATGAGTCCTTTCGCTGATTAGGTAACTATTGTCTTGGTATTATTCTAATTTTATTACTCTCTATATCACCAACATGTGCATAAGGGTGTGTGCGTCTGTGTCTTAGCTATTAGTAGTTCTTTGCTCGTCGATACTAGTATCTGAGAACCACAAGCTTGTAGATATCGTTATGTAATTCTCATTTTCATTTGCAACAGGCTTTCATTTTCAAGTCTCTTGATTTCCATGACGCGTACAGATTATTTCACACTATCAAAATGTTCAGTAGAGATTGCAGTTGAAGTATGTGTATTATATTCCTATGATTAGATCCAATATATGTGCCTGCACCGGACTCAGATGCAGAGCGGCCTCTTGCATCCGAGACTCGAAAAATTGAGGACAAATGTGGGGGGCAGGTTCACTTTCATTCAGTTTAGTGTTAATATTGGTCCGGAGGCAAATACATTGTGTTTAAGACTCCAGCAGCTTGGCATCTTGCCCGACATAGTTTTGTAGTTAATTGGATCAGGTTATGTTGGAATATGACTCGCAAGTCATGAATTTGTAGTATATATTTACTTATCTATAAATTGCCCAATCTTGTAAATGTAGTTTGGTTCAAACATTTTCAGCTTAGTTTGCATTCTTCACCGGCGCTTGCCGGATGTGCAACTCATCCCGCCTCGCAGGTAACGAGTTGGTATTTACTGATCACGTGACGCTGACGAAATTTTTCTTTGTCAACAGTCAAACATATTAGTAGTTTCTTTTACATGTCTGGTCACGTGAGGCTGTCACGAAATCTCTCGCGATTAATGCACAGTCGAATCTTTATAAATGAACAATGTGGAGACGAAAATAAATTATTATTTTAGAGAGGTAAATGAATAATTTATTAATAAATAAATATTTAGTTTACAAAGAATTTTAGGATCTATTTGATATCCTATTTGAAATTTTTTATCATTTCTCAAAACATTTCTTAAGAATATTTCTTGAAAATAATTTTCTTTAAAACTCAAAAACTTGATTGGTTTGCGATTTAAAATTTTTAAATCTTACAACTTAAACTAGACAAAGAGATCTAAAAAGAGGGGGTTGCAGGAAAGGGAGAAAGAGGAGAGAAAATGAAAGAAAGTAAGAGATGATTGAAAGAAAGAGAAAGAAGAGAGATGATTGGACGAGATAGAGAGGAAGATGAGTGAGAGAAAGAACCGAGAGAATGAAAATAGAGGATTAGAGAAGAGACGAAAAAGGTAAAAAGAAAAAAAAAGCAGGAGAAAGAAAGAAGAAAAGAGAGATAGATTTGGACTAAGATGGGAGGAGGGAGAGAAAAAAAAAGTGAGTTTAAGTTTAAAAACTCTAAAAATTCAATTTTTATGTTATTAGAGAATATATTATATTTTTGAGTTAGCCTTGAATTCAGCTTTTCAAAATAGTCTTGTCAAATAAGTTTTTAATGCCAAAACTTGAAAATTGATTTTGAGTTTAAAAAGTTAGATTCAAGTAGAGTACCAAACAGATCCTAATATTTTATTCGATTTTGTCTTTTTGTCTTTTTTTTTTTTTTTTTGTTGTTGTGATAAGAAACAAAAATATTTTTGTTTTTAGGTTTTAAACTTCAAAGATAATTTGAGAACAAGCAGAGGAAGTAATTTAAAAATTAATCTCCTAAAAGATGAAGTATTTCATGATATTTTATGCACGTGGAAAATAATCTCTTTACATATAAGTAATCTCATGGGCTCTTAATCATTATAACTATTATGCTTCTCCATGTCGTCTTATTTGAAAGAAATAAAGAACCTGCATTAACCGATGAGAGAAAAAAACATTCGATGAGATAAAAAAGCATTGTGCGTGTACAAAAGTGAGCATCCCTCTTTTAATAAGAAAGGAATTGCAACAATGGGTTACAACAAAAGTATCCTCTCTCTATCAACCAATCCACAATATCAAACGCTCTTAAAGGGTCGGCACAATATTTATCAGATGAGATGAAGAATAACAATGTAAAGACGCAGAGACTAGCAAAATATGCCGAGTGACAAAAATTATGTTCGAATGGTTTACAAAAATAGCAAATTATACAGCCACTCGTCGATGACTGCGACGGACAAACCTTTTGGCTGCTGAGTTACCAAAAAAGAAGCAATAAAAAAAAGACTAATTTGGCTGCATATCAAATTCGAGTGGTTCCTGGGCCAAGTTGTTTCTTCCACACTTTTTGCTGTCTGTTTTGAACCAAATTCATGACTCAATAGCGACGAACCAGTATTTTGCCCCACCCCCTCCTCCTTTCCTTACTTCTCCCTCCGTTGTTTAGTCCCCTTTGTCCGAAGGAGAGCAGAGAGTCCGTTTCGTCAACGCAACACTCTCTCTCTCTCTCTTCCAATCCCAGAAACAAAGCAAGTCTCAGAAACCAAAAAATGGAGAAAACCCAAGAAATTGCTCTGACTGAGATGAAGAAATCAGTGCAAAAGCTTGGATCTTCCACTGAGGTAAGAGTAAATTGCAATGCTTTCGCAGACAGTGTAGAGTAGAAGTCATTCCCTTTCGTACTTCTTATTAATCCATGGTTTTTTTGTTGGCAGAAGTTTGGAGACCCAACACTCATGAGGTTCTTGATTGCGAGATCAATGGACTCGGACAAAGCAGCGAAGATGTTTGTTCAGTGGCACAAATGGAGGGATTCGTTTGTTCCAAATGGGTTCGTCTCGGACGCCGAAGTGAAGGATGAATTGGACGACAGAAAGATCTTCTTGCAGGGTTTGTCCAAGGACGGGTACCCTGTCATGGTGATTAAAGCAAGCAAGCATTTTCCTTCCAAGGACCAGCTCCAATTCAAGAGTAATTATCTGTGTCTAGTTTTCTATTATTTCATCAATTTTTGGTGTTATATCACTCTTTAGAATGCAATTGGAGAGAAGTTCAAATATAAAGAGGTTTGGCCTGTCTTTTGCTCCAGCGTTTTTAATTCCCCATAGTCATAGATTAAAGTAGTTTAAACTATTAAGGAAAAAGGACTTTTATCCAAAATGATCTTGTGATTGCATTACTCTTCATCTTGGTCCTGAGATTTAAAATCGATAGAAGTGGTTCTTGAGATTGTCCACTGTCAATCAATCATTTTGGTCATTTTGTAAGAAATCTCCGTGAGTTTATTTTTGTCAAATCAACCTCTCACCTTAAATTGGTGATTTCTTCAATTTAACAGAGATTTTTCACACAATGACCAAAATAATTGACAGTGGACAATTTCAAAAACCACTTTTATCGATTTTAAATCTCAACAATCTCAGGACCATTTTAGCTAAAAAGCCAAGAAAGAATGACTTGTTGAGTGTGACTTGATCCACTAGCATTGTTGAGTGTGACTTGATCCACTAGCACTTTTTATTTTTGGCTCTTAAACATATATCCACTAGGACTTTATCAACTGGATAGTGGGGACTAATAGGTTTAATCCCACAATGCAGACTGCATAGGCAAATCAGTATTTTAATTCTATTTTTCACTAGAAGTAAAGTAATTGGTGAATTATGGATTCACTTTAGATCATCTCTTGTTGCAGAATTTGTGGTTCATCTGCTTGACAAAACAATTGCAAGGTACCTCTCAACTTTGCTAATATTGAAATGTCTATTCAACAATTCCGAATTTAACTGCTGAATGTGCACACAAGAATCCAAGAGAATTTAGCGGGTGGATTCGAGCTGCCAATGAATTGAAATGTCAATTCAAATCCTCAAAAAGGGTAACCCTTTGATGAGTGCTTGAAATGTCTATTCAAAGCAATTTAGGTACCTCTCAATATTGAAATGTCTGTTCAAAACATCGAAAGAGTAAGCACCTGCCTTCACATGAGGTTCTTGGAAGCATGATTGGATTTAGCAAGAATACATGTGGTACGCAGGATTATGATTCTTTAGAGACAGTACATGATAGGGCTTGCCTTAGCTATTCTGGTTTATGAAAACACTGGTCGCATAAATCGAATAGTGCCCATGCTTCTTTCAGTCTGAGAAATGTCACTAGTATACATGTTCTCCCAGTGTCAATGCTGTGAATTTGTTAACAGTAGAATTAGATGTTACATGAGATGCATATTTTCTGTTGATGCTGTAACCCTCAAATCCATCGATCGATGGAAGACTGTTTAGCTCTTTCAGGATATCTCAACATTTTGCCTTTTGTTTTGCTTGTCTAGCTCTTTCAGGGGAAAGGAAATTGGAAATGAAAAGATGATCGGCATTCTTGATTTGCAACAAATTTCATACAAAAATATTGATGCACGTGGTTAATCACTGGATTTCAATTTCTACAGGTGATTCTAATATTTCAATTTCAGCTTTTAAAAGCACTTCCATATGAGCCCTAAGATGGCATGGCTGCAGGCTTAGTGTAGTGTACAGTCCTAATAAGTGAACTATACAAGTTCAAGCAATTGTATTCAATGACTTCAAATTTCTTTTGAAGCTGATGTAGCTGTCGTCTTTCGTTTTTCATCTTCCTACCAGCTATTGACCATGCATAACTAAATGACGATTTCAAGCTTCTGGTGTAAATGTGATAGAATCCCTCCATGAAGATTGTGGTGCTATTTTAATAGCAAATGCAAAACATGTACTAGAAGAAGCCCCTGGTCTAGCGAGAGCATTTCCTCGCTATACATGAATTGTTGCTTAATCGCTTTGTATTCTTTTAAATGTGCAGTCTTACTACCCCGAGCGATTAGCAAAGTGCTTCATCTTAAACATGCCATGGTTTTTTGTAAGTGTCTGGAGGATGGTTTCTCGCTTCCTTGAGAAGGCAACACAAGAAAAGGTATGTTGTATTTCCATTTTTGATAATATGAATGAGTATTCTATAAAAATATGAAATTTTGGTACCTCTATGTAATCAAGGTGGTGCAACAATCTGGATGAAGTTGGTATATTATGAATTGTTTCGTTGTTTCTGAACGTAGAAGAATGGTAATTTAAAAGCATTTGCTGTTATCTTAGTTTGTGATCGTGACTGCAGGTTGTGATTGTGACCAGTGAGGAAGAAACAAAAAACTTCATCCGGGAAATCGGTGAAGAAACCTTGCCAGAAGAATATGGAGGACGAGCAAAGCTTGTACCTCTCCAAGATGTTATACTGGCACCATTGGAGGATTGATTCGACAATCACATCAAGATTGGGGGCTGCTCTCGCAGTCCGATATTCTAGGCAGACTTTGTACTGTTAACCCGCTATACATGCTCTCAAACATAACCGTTGGTAGGCAGTTTCGGCCTGGTTCTCTTTGTCATGAGTAGTAATATGTTGGCATGTATAAGGGCTTCCTTCTCATACTCTTATGTAATGTAAACAAAGAAGAAGGGTTCTCCATCTAAAAGATGATGAATTCGGTTCAAAACCCATAAGGGTGCGTTTGTTGCACTCGACTATCTCGGACTGAACTAGTTTCAAAGATTAAGCTGGACTGACTTAGACTAGACTAAGTTGTATTGATTTAGTGAAGCGTTTGGTGCAGTGTCGGACTAAGAAGATGAATAATTAAAAAAAAAAAAAAAAAAAGGGAAAAACCACCGGTGATATGTAAAAAAAAATTCATGTTATTTGCTTCAACTTCAATTTCAACCAACATCAAAATTTCAACTAAAATTTCTAGTTCCCAAATTCTACCAAAATTTCAATCAATTTCAACCAACTTCAATTTCGACCAACCTACAATCAAATTTTAAATTGCATATTACCGAGAGGAAGAATTGGCAAATTAACTCATAATCTACCCCAAAAATTCATGTTCTCAATTAAAAACCAAAGATTTACAATCTCAATTTCTCAAAAGCCACGCATTGGCAATATATTTCCCACGAAGGGTAAGCAAATCAAGCCTCCATCTGCGTCATTGAGGCTTCCATCTGCGAATCAAACCTCCAGTCACGAGCCTCCATTTTCAATTGCGGATCTCAGTCAACCAAATTCGTCCTCGTTCCTTCGACTTCACCGTCGTCTCCCCCTCCAAACCTCTCTTCTCTGATGACCCACGCTCATCCCCTATTCCAATCGACGTGAATGGCCTTGCCATCGATAGTGAAAAGCTCAGACTTAGCCTTGAGCCTATCGTCGCCGTTCTCATCTTTTATGTAGGTTAGACTAAACCCACAAAAGCGCGGAGCCGAGAATTTGTACATCTCGTCGACGATCGTCGTCATCGGTGGGCTAGTCCGGCAAGTTTGGTCTAGCAAACCAGGACAAAGACGCAAGGAGGACGGTTGGACGAGGACGCGAGGAGGAAGGGACGCGAATGATCTTAGTAGTCCCCTGCTGATTGGGAGGTCTCGCTAAGCCTTTCTAACGAAGGACTTAGTCGGAGCATGTCCAGTCTAATCCCATTAAACCTAATCCTTTGTGCAAACCAATCATGAGACTGCACTAGCAATTAGTCTAGTCTAGTCCAGTCCCCCTTAATCTGGTCAAACAAAAACACCCTAAGTTTTTTTGGCTTGTTTTGTTTTCGTAAAGGCTTTTGTGAATGAGGACACGATCCTCTTTGGATCCTTTTGGTGAGGATCCTGAGAATTCGTGAATCGTATCCGTTCATCGTACATTGTGCGGTCAATTTTTGTCAAACACTATTTGTGTTTAATTTTAAATAAAAATATTTAAAATAATTTATTACCATACGATATACGATGAACATATAGGATTGATGGATTCCCGAAATTCTCACAAAGAGGATTCGGGTTCGACTTTATGTGCCTTGTCAAACTTTTGTTTGGTTTCTTTAATTTATCTTGTTGCTTTTAACATTGCTTTTCACCCACTCACATGGTTTGGTTTGGTGGTATTTAGGATTGGTTGGTATTTTGAGGGATTAGACGTGAAAGTACTTTATCTCTTCTAATGCTTCGTCCCGGAATGATTTATCTTCAACTTTTAAGTTGGATAATATTAAAAGGAAATTAATGAAAATGATGTGAAAATTTTGAGTTTTAATGATAAAGATAAAATAAAGGGTAAAGTGAATAGTACTAGAATTTACTTTTTAGTGTAAAAATATGATTTTTCGTTAAAATGAACAGTACTATTAACTTTTCGTTAAAACTCTTTAATATTAATTTATTTACTCAACAGATATTAAAATAGTGAATTGTCAAATTCAATCCAATCCTAAACATATAGCGAGTCCTTTAACAATCAATTCTGATCGGCCCAACAAATGGTCAATGGGCAACGAAGTGGTGAGGCAAATACATACATATATACATATACATACATATATACATATATATATATATAAGACCTATTTTTACTTCTCACATACTTTTTTAATTTTTGATTGTCGGATCGGTTGAATTGCAAAAAAACAACGGACATAAATTAATAAAAGGTGTGTGAGAAGTAAAAAAAGGTGTGTGGATAACACATCCTTATATATATATGGAAGAGATGACATTTTGTTCATGCTATGCCCATAAGGACATTACATAATACATACACAAGTACGCTTAAGTGATTGAGATTGTTTATTGAAATTTAGTGTTTAATTCTACCCTCTCAACATTACTTGTAAATTCATTATCATACACTTTCATCTTCAAGTCTCTCGTCATATGACTAAATATCACGAGATGAATAAGATAAGAGAATTGAAAACACACATCCTTTTTAATTTTTTATAAGCGCTCATTCTCCCACGGTTTATGAATGTGCAAGTTAAAATTGAAGTCGTGTGCATATCCCATTTCCCACGTGCTATTTCAAGTTCAACAGTCACAAAGACCACAGTATATATACATAACCAGCCTTCGAGCAAAACTCAAAACCCCACTCCGCCGCCGCCGCCACTCGTTTCTCCTCCGGCTCCAACCAAATCTCCAAAATGTCCACTTTCACCCACCAACACAATGGCCTCCTCCTCAAGTAGCCCCTCTCGGCCGGTCTCGGGCTCCCCGTGTCCAGGTTCCGACCCGGTCCATTCACAGTCCGAATGTCTCTCCAAGAGACCGGTCCATCACTCGCCGTGGTCGGCGTCACCGGCGCAGTCGGTCAGGAGTTCCTCTCCGTCCTCCAAGACCGCGACTTTCCTTTCCGTTCAATAAAGATGCTCGCCTCGAAGCGCTCCGCGGGTCAGAACTTGAACTTCCTCGGCCAAGACTACGTCGTTGAGGAGCTCACCCACGACAGCTTTGACGGCGTCGATATCGCCCTCTTCAGCGCCGGCGGGTCAATCAGCAAGGAGTTCGGTCCCGTAGCCGTCGAGCGCGGCACCATTGTTGTTGATAACAGCTCTGCTTTCCGGATGCAAAATGGCGTGCCGCTTGTGGTCCCTGAAGTCAATCCGGAGGCTATGGAGGGAATCAAGGTTGGGAAGGGAAAGGGGGCGCTTATTGCTAACCCAAATTGCTCCACCATTATTTGTTTAATGGCTGTCACCCCTCTCCATCGCCATTCTAAGGTTGACAATTTTTTTTTCCTTATCTTTTGTGATTTTTGGAAGTTTTTGAAACTTTTTGAAATGGGTTTTTGGTTGTGGAGCTATAAAGTTGATTGCTTTGTTGTTGTTATGAGATTTTGTGCATTTTTTGGGGTTTGTTACGAAATCGGGTTTTCTTGAGTTTGTTTTTTGGAGCTACAAAGTTGTTTGCTTTGGAGTTATATTTGGATTTTATATGTGAATTCTTAATTGGGGTTTTTTGAAATTAATTGAGTTACATTGGATTATAATTTATGAATCGTTTTCAGGTAAAACGAATGGTGGTTAGCACCTATCAGGCTGCTAGTGGAGCTGGTGCTGCTGCCATGAGAGAGCTTGAGCTGCAAACTAAGGAGGTTTCTTTTTTACCATTTCAGTCTCATTGTTTTTTGTTGTATTTTTTTTCGGTTTCCGGTTGAAGTAATGTAATTTAATTTCTTTATAAAGGTCCTGGAAGGGAAGCCACCAACCACTAAGATATTTTCGCGACAGGTCTGTCTATTTATTGTGAATTATTCAAGTTTGTTGTGGAAATTAATTTTTTTTTTCCATGAAACATCATTGAACCGTACATTTGCGATTGCCTGTTGCAGTATGCGTTTAATTTGTTTTCGCACAACTCGGCAGTTCTTTCGAATGGATATAATGAAGAGGAAATGAAACTAGTCAAGGAGACACGAAAAATATGGGTTAGTTTCATACTATTTCATCAGTCAGAGTAATTTAATGGAAAGCAGCTTGTAAGTTTGCAGAGGTTAATAACATAGGTGTATGTATTATTTACTCGTTGTCCATTTCCTCAGAGTGACAATGATGTCAAGGTAACTGCCACATGTATACGAGTTCCTGTCATGCGGGCGCATGCTGAGAGTATAAATCTTCAGTTTGAGAATCAACTTGACGAGGTAATACCACAATGCTTGCTTTAAGTCAGTGGTGAACTCTATTTTTTTCAATACTTGCTTTGGTAGACACGTTGATGATTTTCGCCTTGCAAATCTTCAGTTAACATTGCATGACGATTCGTTTGTCTCTTATGCAATTTTAGGCTATTTTTGTATCCTATTTATAGTTAAATAATGAGACATTCTTGAAGGTGTTAAGATGCCTATGAATTTTATCCCTGTATGTTAGAGGGACTCAGTTCCTGCTGAATTTTATGACGATCTTATGAATTTTTATTTATGTACTTATTTTTTTCCCGTTCTCTTTAGAGTTCTAAATCTGTTCGCTGTCCAGGACACAGCAAGGGAAATTCTGAAGAAAGCGCCTGGGCTGGTGGTTATTGATGACCGGTCAGCGAATAACTTCCCTACACCATTGGAGGTGTCAAACAAAGACGATGTTGCAGTAGGCAGAATCCGTCGTGATGTGTCCCAAGAGGGGAACTATGGGTAAGGGTAACGGTACAAAATTTTATCTTTCTAACTATATATTTCAACAAACCACTAAAGGCATATCTCTAATCAGGTTGGATATCTTTGTCTGCGGTGATCAAATACGCAAGGGAGCTGCACTTAATGCTGTTCAGATTGCCGAGATGTTGATATAGTTAACTTCAATTTCAAGGGCGACGTTTTTCTATATAAATCTATGTGAGAGGTTAGATGAAGTGATTTGAGTTGATTCTGTTTTAGTCTTCAGATGTAGGCACAAGTTGAAATCGAGCAAATTAAGGCAGTTTCATTGTTTGTTTTTGTAGAATAAGATATTAGCAGCCGACCCCACTTGGTGGGATACGGCTTCGTTATCGTAGAATAAGATATTAGGCTTATCAGTAATTCATTTTCAAGTGCAATTGTTAGCATAATATCCTTCATTCTAGAGGGAATTTTGTTATAATGATCTTGTATTTTAAGAGAATATTTCACTCTCTGCCTCTTTTTTTTATTTTCGGATTAAGCTATTTTCTAAACCTCTATTTAGAGGAAGGGAGATTTGAACACGGGTACAAAGGTCAAGCACACTACTCAAGCCAACAGGCCCAACCAACAACCGCGATCTTTTGCTTTCTTGAGGCACAAGAATTGGTGATGCTCCAAAGTATGTTATTGAATCCCTTAGGAGCAAGTTCCAACTTTCCAAAAAGTACCCTAAAAAACATTCTAATGCTTTTAGACATCCTCTCAGTCAAGTATATGCTCTCAACCTTGCTCACCAAGGCCCAAAGTAACCCTTCATGGGAGGTATTTGCCCATTCACACTTGAGATTCTTGGAAGTTATTGGCCGAAACTTCTCCTTGGGGCTGACCATAGGATTGGTCCAAAACTTCCATAAGGTTCTTGGCCGTATTGTTCAATTCATCATTAGGAGCTCAATTAAGAGTTAATCACCCTATAACACCAATTTGATTTCTGAACTTTTAAGTACAAAACTATAAAATTCAAACTTATAAAATTACGAATTATGTTACATGCAATGGTAATACAGCTGGAAATTTATTGCATGTGGTCCAATATCCTAGTAGATACGGTGTTGAGTTTCCATCTATACGTTTCAGGTTTGAAACTAATATAGTTGAAATTTACTTATGCTGAGTTGTGAATAAAAGAAATAGAGTGGGAGAAATCAATTATGCCTATGCTTTTTGGTGCGGGTGCGATCCCTATCAATTTCTTTCATTATAACAACTAACTATCTCACTCACTCACTAATATCGCAATACTAAACAAATGACAAGAATAAAACAATCCATGATGATCTTGCTACGTGTGACCATGTGTAATCTTCGCATTATGAGGATTTGCTGTCGCTGCGAAGCAGGAGATCATGACACTCGTTATTCTACGCATTTGGCGCCTAACAGGAAGACACAGAGGAAAGCATACCTAGGATAACTGGGATGACAAGGTTTCTTCTTTTATTCTGCTACAACTGTAACTACAAGTTTGTTACTGTGCATATGATGGACCCATATATATACACAGGTGAGCTTCATTGGCTTTGCTCCTCACAATACAGCAGCGTTAATTTTGTTGGGAATAATCTCAGTGCTCATACATATTTCAAATTCAAGGTACCACTCTTTTTCCTTGTTGATAATTCTATTTAGACATACAAAAAGCGAAACTTTTTAATAGGTTATGTTAGCAAGTTAGTCATTTTGTGCGTCTAAATATCGTTACTCTTTTCTCATTTGCAGCATTAGCAATCATTTTATTGTATTTCTAAGTATTTTATGCATAGGGATATTGCAAAGAGTTCATAGTTTTTAATTTCAATTTGTACTTGTGAATCAGCAGTTGCCATCAACAGTATCAACATGGTTAAGACTACAATTCAGTTGTATGGATTTTCCTCTGTCGAATCACCGGAAGCAGTGAAGGCGTTTCTGGAGGAATACACTGGAGAAGGAACTGTCTCTGACGTGAAGGTTCGTCCCCAAATGATGGAAAATCAAGATCATCCGCCATAGTTGAGTTCACACATGCAGAATCTGCTGAAATAATAATCCCATTAGCTGATGATCGTCTCTTGTGGTACGGGGACTCTTACCTGAAAGCTAGGAAATGGAAGGTTGATAACTTTGAACACAGCATGGGACGTGTAAAGCTGCACTTCGGATGCCTGGTTTCCTGACGAGCAGTTTTCTGTTCTTTGGACAGCACCGGATGTTCAAGTCAACTTTGGGACAGAATTTAAGAATATCTACTTCTCGTTCTCTTATGATTCTGCTGTATACAAGCTCGAGGTCTCCACGGAAAGTATTAGCCAGATGGAGCTCCATATCGCACGCGATCAGCTTAGGAAGTATCTTCTAATCCAGGTTTGTCAGTCACATTTTCTCAAATTTCCCTCTCTTTAGTACAATGATATAGCTGAAATTTGTGAACCATTACTTTACAATTTGCTATGAAATGTACGATTGTAACTTCTAATTTTAGTTAGTGATCAAAGTTTATAAGTTGATTAATACAAAAGTTTAATTCACCCTGCATAAAAGATTCATAGTAACTTCTGATCCCACGTCGAATATCATGAAACAATCTGTCAGAGGAAATGACTAACATTTTTAATACAAAAGTTTAATTCACCCTGCATAATTTAATGTGTAATGTGTGACTCTCAGAGGAAATGACTAACATTTTTTCTCTACCTTTCTTCTTTCTCTTCCTAGTTACTTGGCACCCCTCGGATTTTTAAGCAAACATCTGACAATGACTGGGTTCGAGAAGTTGACTTCACTCCATCGTGCTGCATTGGCCAATCTTCTGCTGTATGTTTGGAACTTCCATATGGTTCTGTGCTTCCAAATCTACGTGAAAAATTTCTTCATTACCAAGAAACTGAAGGACTGCTTCGTTTTGGAGATAGGCAATCCTTTCTCCTGTAATTCAGATCTTGTTCCTATTGTCGGTCCACCTGAAGGCATTAACTTGCCGTATAAAATCCTGTTCAAGATCAATTCCTTGGTTCAGCACGGACGTGTTCCAGGGCAAGCACTTGATGTCACTTTTTATAAGCTAGTTGATCCTAGCAAAAGAAGAATTGACTACATAGAGTGTGCCCTGGACAAATTATTTCGCTTGAAAGCATGCTGCTATGACCCTGTGAGTTGGCTCTGTGAGCAGTACAGAGATTACAAGTCGTGCACGCGAATTCCTGAAACACCTGCTATCTCTTTAGATGATGGAATGGTGTATGTGCACAGGGTTCAAGTCACACCATCTAAAGTTTATTTTAGTGGTCCGGAGGTAAATCTTTCAAACCGTGTTCTACGAAAATATCCCCAAGATATTGATAATTTTCTTCGTGTTTCTTTCGTGGATGAGGACTTGGGTAAGATACGTTCGAAAGATTTATGTTTGCGTCCGCGCAAAAGTAACACTTCTGCAGAAGAGGAAAGGAGGACGAGAGTTTATGAAAGGATATTTTCCATTCTAAGAAATGGCATTGTCATTGGTGACGAGAAATTTGAGTTTCTTGCCTTTTCATCAAGTCAGTTACGCGAGCATTCAGTGTGGATGTTTGCGTCAAGAAGTGAGCTCAGCGCACAAGACATCAGAAATTGGATGGGGGACTTTAGAGACATCCGAAATGTGGCGAAGTATGGTGTTAGGTTGGGCCAGGCTTTCAGCTCTTCCAGGGAGACTTTTAATGTTGATAGGGATGAAATTGAACTCATTCCTGATGTTAAAATCGAAAGGAGTGGAGTCAAATATTGTTTCTCTGATGGAATTGGGAAGATATCTGCTGAGTTTGCTGAAAGGGTGGCAAGAAAGTGCGGGAGAAGTTCTACTCCATCAGCATTTCAAATTCGTATAGGTGGCTATAAAGGTGTCGTGGCAGTAGATCCAACATTAACAAAGAACTTGGCACTGAGGGAGAGCATGTGCAAGTACCAATCCAACAACACAGCACTTGATGTTCTCAAATGGAGCAAGTACCAGCCTTGTTTCCTCAATCGTCAACTGATCACCCTTCTGTCCACCAATGGAGTCCCGGATCATGTCTTTCAGAGGAAGCAAAGACAGGCTTTGAACCAATTGGAAGGCGTTTTAACTGACCCATCAAGAGCAAAAGAAGCACTCAAAACGATATTTCAAGGGGAGGTCACAGATGTTTTGAAGGAAATGCTTTCGTGTGGTTACAAGCCGGATGCAGAACCATTTCTGTCATTGACGCTACAAGCATTCTGCACATCCAAGCTCATGGAACTGCGGAAGAAAACAAGGATATTTGTTTCAAGTGGAAGATCAATGATGGGATGTCTGGATGAAACTGGAACGTTGGAATATGGTCACGTATTTGTGCAATACTCTCGCCGCGTGATTTCCACTGGCAGTGCTCACAGCAACACTACCTCGAGCGAAGAGAAGTTTGTTGTGGACAGGAATGTTGTAGTTGCTAGAAACCCATGTTTACACCCGGGAGATATTCGTGTTCTCACAGCTGTGGACGTGCCGGCATTGCACCACATGGTGGATTGTGTAGTTTTCCCGCAAAAAGGAGAGAGGTATGTCAACCTTCTCAGTTCTTGTAGCTGATGAAATTACAAATTCGTTTTGGATTGCATCTGCATATTAGTGTTACTCTGTTTTACAATAATTTGTTGCCTTCAATTGTGTACGTACTCACTATTATTTTTTTCTCGCTGAATTAGACCGCATCCTGATGAATGCTCAGGAGGAGATTTAGATGGAGATTTTTACTTTGTTAGTTGGGACTCAGATCTAATTCCACCAAGGAAAGCTCGACCGATGAATTATACCCCAGCACCAACTATTGAATTGGATCATGACGTTACAATGGAGGTATTACTCAATTTATTAAGTACAATGTAGCCGCTTATCGTTACTTCAAAACATATTCTACAATCGTGTTTCTGCCTTTTTCATTCAACATTTGGTGTCCTATGCTGTTTGTTACAGGAAGTTGCAGAGTCGTTTACAAACTACATAGTGAACGACATGTTGGGGATCATTTCAAATGCACATGCTGTCTTTGCAGACACACAACCACAGAAGGCCATGAGTGCTCAATGTATAGAGCTCGCCAAGCTCTGTTCCTATGCTGTCGACTCTCCAAAAACTGGCGTGGTAGTGGAAGTGCCGCGTAGTCTACGTGCCAAAGAATATCCGGATTTCATGGAAATGGTTGAGAAACCTACGTATGAGTCCAGACGTGTTATTGGGAAGCTTTTCCGACAGGTGAAAAATGTTGAGCTTGGATCACATTCAAGCTCAATTAAATCCTTCACCGTGGAAGTGGCTAGGAAGTTCTATGATCCCGACATGGAGGTAGACGGATTCAAAGCTTACATCGATGATGCCATCAACTGCAAAAGGGAGTATGACTACAAGCTGGGAAACTTGATGGATTACTACGGCATCAAAACTGAAGCAGATATACTAACTGGGAACATCACCAGTGTGTCGAAATTTTTCGATAGACTTGGAGACAATTAATTACACTGTAAGGTCACTTAAAAAGGAAGCTAGGGCCTGGTTTTATGCGAATCAATCAGATTCCAGCACCAATGTCGATAATGTATCCTCAAGAAAAGCGTCAGCTTGGTACTATGTTACATATCATCCTCGTTACTGGGGTTGCTGCAACAAGGGAATGGAAAGGGATCATTTCCTCAGCTTTCCGTGGTGTGTTTTCGACAAGCTCATCCAGATCAAGAGGGAGAAAACAAGTACGAGGAATTCTTTTCATATGTCCGACCAAAGAGGCGTCATGCTTGACAAATGCCGAAGCACGTGCTCTCCGCTTTGATTATGATTTGTAATTTGTTATGTTTTTTTAAGCTGTTAAAGTTCATGTAAGTACGGCTATCAAGGGTGCTACTTCCCTTGTCATTTGCCTCGGTTTATTTTAGTTATTTTCTGACTGATTGTATTAGCATTTCTAAATTTTCAGTTACATTTTGTTATTCACAATCGTGCAAACGTTGTAAGCTTCCTTATTACTGAGTCGAATTCGTTCAACTCTCGAAAATTTTCTGAGTTGAATTCGTTCAACTCTCGAAATTTTTCTAGCGCCCAACTCCTGCAGATCTTTTTTCGGTTTCCGGTTGAAGTAATGCAAGTTTGCAGATGTTAATACGGATCGTTTATTCGCCGTCCATTTCCTCAGAGTAACAACGATGTCAAGTTAACAGCCACATGTATACGAGTTCCTATCATGCGGGCACATGCTGAGAGTATATATCTTCAGTTAAGCGTTGCATCCTCTTGCGATTTTAGGCTATTCTTGCTTTGGAAGATTGGAGCTAAATTTTGACGGTAAATAAACAGGAAGATTCGGCTGAGGATGGCCCATTTGGTTCAAAGTGGAATTCGGCCCGTCTGTGTTTTGACAGATAATCCGTATATGAACCCAAGTCCGGTCACCATCTCTATTGTATAACAGTATCTTTCGCCACGTATAATTAAGATATTTCATGCTAGACACAGCCATGATACCTAATTATTATCATTGTATTAGAACGCATCAATATTGCTCGTCCAGTGGGGAGCTGCACACAGAATTGCTCCTTGGAAGTCCTTGCTGGGGAAGTTCAGCATGTCGTCTTTTTTTCGAGGTCACCAATCTATCACTTCACTTTGCGCCAAAAAGAAAAAGTATCTGCCACCCCACCACCACCAACTCCGGTTCCACAAGACTAAATGTTAGTCAAAAATACAGAATTTAAAGGGTAAAAAGAAAAGTAGAGTTGATTCTCAACTAACCAGTAATTTTTATCTACCATTAAAGAGGAAAAAAAGTAGTAGTTTCCTAATAGAATACTTGGTTGGTTTCGAGCTAGCTAGGGTTCAGCCATCATGTCCACCACCGCCGAGTCAAAATCCAGGTGCTGCATTTAAATAAGTAATTTGGAGGAGCGAGTGAGCGATAGAGCTTTGTTGATAAATTAATTCAGACAGGGCGGGTGATAGGCATGCACATTTCTTGGGACAAAGAAACCGAACGACCTAAAGGTTATGCATTTGCTGAATACAAGTTCGAGGAGACTGCTGAGTACGTTTTTAGGATCTTCGTTGATCTTGTCACTCTCTAAAATCGGACACTCAAGTTTTCCATCTCATGCCAACACAAGCAGCCCTCGCATAATAATATCAATAATACTGTTTCTAAGGCAGGTTCTCTCCCCCTGGTAGTCGCTCTAGGTCACGCCGTTGCAATATGAGCATCCTAATTAATACTTAGGAGTTGTTCTTGTTAATTTTTTACCATTAATATTCTTCCATTCATTTGATTCGACGATCGAAAATTAGAAAAATTTGTGAGAAAATAAATACGAGTATGCGGCTAGCACTACCCAATAGAATACGATTGTGTTATAGTTCATCCTTGCTGGGGAAGTTCATTTTCTGTCGTCTTCATGGAGTCAATCCACCACTCCAAAACATAGAAAACATAGAAAAAGTACGCACAAGACGACAAGAATCATCACGTTGAGACCGGACCCCTGTGAACTACATTATTCACCTAAAAAGCAAAATCAAACATTAAAAGTGAAATTGATTCTTACTTGATAAGCGTTTTCACTCCACCAGTTAGATAAAATCGACGGATATTAACCCTTGGAGTTTTCTGAACGGTGGATATTAAGACGCTTGCATAGTGTTGCACGTATAAAAAATGCAGAGGATCCTGGTTCTGTAGGTTCCTTCGTGGCAATGGCCAATGGCAATCGACGGACATCATCATCATAGTACATTTTAAGGATATTAGCCAAAGAACAATTATTGTCGCTGATATGGAAGGGTCAAGGAAGTAGTAGTGAGTGAGGACTGAGGGTGCGAGATTGACTAGGGATTGACAACCAACAGTAAGTCTCTCTCTCTCTCTCTTCTGCTTCGATCCAACTTCCAGCTTTACTCTTTTGGTAAAGTTGGTATTTTACTCTCATCAGACTTGAGACTTAAGGTATACTTCTCCCCTCTCTTCTGGTTCCGTTGCTTTTCGTTTGGATTTTCTCTGATCGCTTCGTTTCCTTCCTGCATCGTTGGAACAATGTGAGTTAATTGTCTCTGCAGTTTCTGTGTTTTTCTCTGTAGTTTTTGTTGGTATGTGATTGATTAGTTTTGTTTGATCAAGTTTTTATGCAGCTAGTATTTTTGCCTGTGTAATTTCCTCTTTGGGTTTCTCCCTCTGATAAATCTGTGTCCCTTACTCTTCCTGCATCATTGGGACATTTGTCCAGTTTTATTTTGTTCGGAATTTTTTATAATTTTGGATGTTTTGGGTATTTTTGTGCTTAGTTTTGTTCAGTGAAAAATCTTTACTTTTGCTCTCAACTGCAATTGCATAACAAAAGGCCTCTCTTTTTGGGTTGTTTTGCGTCTTTTTTGTATAGCAGAATTATCATCTTGTTCTTTCTGATTGTTGATCTGATCCTCTAAAAAATAATCATATACTTGCTAGGTTGTTACATATTTTGCTTTTGGGTGGCTTTGGGTTATAAGGTTCATATTTGTTCGTAGCTTAACTTTCTTGGATACATCCAGACTTTCTGGTTCTTAGGGCTCGTTTGGAACTGCTTTTAAAATAGTTGAGATCGTTTTTTTTTTTTTTTTTTGTGAAAAAATGTTTTTGGGACCAATTTTTAATAAAAATGCAAGTGAATCATGGAAAAACACTTAAACTTCTCGTAAGAAGCACTTTTTCTCTCAACTGCAATTGCATAAAAAAAAAGGCCTCTCTATTTTGGTTGTATTGCTTCTTTTTTGTAGAGCAGAATTATCGTCGTGTTCTTTCTGATTGTTGATCCTCTAAAAATAATCATATACTTCTTAGGTTGTTGCATGTTTTGCATTTGAGTGGCTTTGGTTTATGAGGTTCATAATTGTTCATAGCTTAATAATTTCAATTTATTTTCTTGGATTCATTGAGACTTTCTGGTTTTCGGTTGGAACTGCTATTTTCTTAAAATAGCTGAAAGCGTTTTGTGAAAAAATATTTTTGGAACCAACCTTTAGTAAAAATGCAGGTGAATTCTGGAAAAATACTTGAAGTACTGCTTCCTAAAACAAGCACATAACTGGTGGAAGAGCACTTGAAGTGCTTTCTACATGAAGCGCCGCTTCTCGTAGGAAGCAGTTTAAGTGCTTTTGGAACCCAAAAACATTTTTCCCAAATGCGCTTTTAGTCTTTTAAAAAGCACTCCCAAACGAGCCCTTAATTTCAGAATTTCAATAAAACCATACAAGTACATTTTACTCATATGGATTGTTTGGCAGCGTAAATACAGTGAACAGATTCACATGATAAGAGATGAGTAGGACGATAAGGTTGCATGGATTCCCTTCCGGTGTGACTGCAGAAGCAGTTGTGCAGTTGCTGGAGAATGAAACAGGAAAAGGATCTGTCTATGCTGTGAGATTAAGAAAAGCCAAAGATGGGAGAAGATATTATGCTACTGTTCAGTTTGACACCACCAAAAATGCTGAACTTATTCACCGCATGGCCAATGCTAGAAACTTGTACTATGGCACTTCCTATCTGAATTCTTGGAAGCTGGATCAGGATATTGTACCAAAGCCAAGAGTCTCTTTGCATACCTTTGAAAACATAAAGCTGGATTTTGGCTGCAAGATCGCAACAAATAAGCTATTTAGTTTCTGGAATATGAACAACGTTTCAGTGAATTTTGGGATTGGATTGCGGAAACTAGTTTGTCGTCTGAAATATGACGCTCTGGAGTATATGATCGAACTTTCCTATGAAAACATATGGCAGATTGAGTTGCATCGTCCACGCGGTTGTGCTGCTAAGCATCTTCTGATACAGGTTCCTCACCTATTTTTAATCAGCAGTTAAATTCAAATGATTGTCTTCTCCTAATCCTTATTCTGTTTACGATTGAATAATTTTATAGCATCTACATGGTGCATTTGCTTCTAAATATATGTGACCTTTTTCTGTTTTCCCATTTCTAGCAAATTGGTGAGCGTCAAATCACCAGTAGAGAATTGAGGGTTGTTCACTTTAAGGGTTAACATGGTAATCCTTGTCTGGATTTGGGCAAAAATCAATTTTCTTCGTTTGATGGAGTTTAAAAGTTTGTAGTTTCTACAATTTGAGGTGTTGAAGGAAGTGGAATATTTTTATTAACATCGTACGAGTTTATTGTACTAGAAATTGAAAATAACCCCTTTTATCACTTAAAGGATGACATTACAGGTGCGTTTCACTGTTGTCAAAGCATGTTTTGGTCCTCATTGCCATGTATTTGACTCATTTCATGCTGGCTACTGCAGTTGGCGAACAATTAAATGTTCTCTTTTATGAATTAGTAATCTTGAAAAGTTTGATGATTTGTCTCCAATTATCAGATGTACGGAGCACCTCGGATTTCTAAGAAACTCATACGCTCGTCAGGACAAGCATATGAAGATCTTTTTCTGAACTATTTCATGGACTGTGATGATCAATGGGTTCGGACTACTGATTTCACTCCATCACGTGCTATTGGGCAGTCTTTTGCATTAAGCTTGGAGCTTCCTCATAGTCTTCAACTTCCAGATTTTCGAGAAAACTTTCCTGGGTATGAAGAGATTGAAGGTAACCTTGTCTTGGAGGTTGGTCCCCCGTATTCTTGCAACCCGAGTCTGGGTCCCATGGTTTGTCCCCCTCGACATGTCAATGTGTATGTGCCATATGATATCTTATTTAAGGTACTCTCTCTGCTTCAGCTTGGGTATCTTTCAGGGCCAACACTTGATGTTATATTTTATAAGATGGTTGATCCGAGCAGATTTGATCGTGCATGTATAGAGTATGCCCTAGATAAATTATATAATTTGAAAGAGACCTGCTATAAACCTTCAGTGTGGCTTAATGAGCAGTACAGGAAGTACCTCACGTCAAAGAGACGTCCACAGTCATCTGTCATATCCTTAGATTCTGGGTTGGTATATGTACGCAGGGTCCAAATTACACCATGTCGTGTATTTTCTTCTGGTCCTGAGGTCAATGTCTCAAATCGTGTACTACGCAATTATGCAGATGATATTGATAACTTCATTCGTGTTTCCTTTGTTGACGAGGAGATGGATCGAGTTTATTCTGCAGATTTGCTTCCACGTACTTCTGCTGCCTCTGAGGATGGGAAAACCGACATCTACAAGCGGATTCTTTTTATTCTCAGAAACGGCATAGTAATTGGTGAAAAGAAATTTGAGTTTCTCGCATTCTCATCAAGTCAATTGCGAGAGAATTCTATGTGGATGTTTGCTTCAAGACAGGGACTTACTGCAGCTGATATAAGAGAGTGGATGGGGGATTTTCGTCGTATAAAAAATGTAGCAAAATATGCTGCCAGATTAGGTCAATCCTTTGGTTCGTCCACTGAAACTTTAAATGTTGGAAAACATGAAATGGAAGTTATTCCTGATGTAGAAAACAATAAATATGTCTTCTCCGATGGGATTGGGAAAATATCTGCTGATTTTGCTAAGAAAGTGGCCTCAAAATGTGGCTTTAATGGGACTCCATCTGCCTTTCAGATTCGATATGGTGGGTACAAAGGTGTGGTGGCTGTCGATCCAACTTCATCAAAGAAATTATCATTGAGGAGGAGCATGTCCAAGTATGAATCAGAAAACACAAAGTTAGACGTTTTAGCATGTAGCAAGATTCAACCTTGTTTTCTGAACCGCCAGTTGATATCTCTTTTATCCACCCTTGGGGTTCCAGATCATGCTTTCATGAAAAAACAAAGGGCAGCTGTTCAACAATTGAATGCTATATTGACTGACCCACTAAAAGCACAAGAGGCTCTGGATTTGATGTCTGCAGGGGAGACTACCAACTGCTTGAAGGAATTGCTTATGTGTGGTTATAAACCTGATGTTGAACCCTTCATTTCAATGATGCTGCAAACATTTCGGGCATCAAAGTTGCTAGAGTTGCGGACGAAAACAAGAATCTTTATTCCAGATGGACGAGCAATGATGGGATGTCTAGATGAAACCAGAACATTGGAATATGGTGAGGTGTTTGTGCAATTCTCTGGTAACAGGCATACTGTAAGTGCATCAAACCAGCGATTCATTATTGAGGGGGAGGTGGTTGTTGCGAAGAACCCTTGTTTGCACCCTGGCGATGTACGTGTTTTAAAGGCTGTGGATGTGCCAGAGTTGTACCATATGGTTGATTGTGTTGTTTTTCCACAAAAAGGACCAAGGTAAGAATGTGTAATGCATCATGAGTTCGTGAATTTAGTCCAAAATATCCATTCTGTGTCTTTATGTGTTTGCAGTAGATTATATAATGTAAAAATCAAGAACACTGATTTCGATTGAAAAAATCAATATCATCACATCTTGCAGTTAACATGCATATAACCATTATGTACTTGAGTCCATCGAGTGCAATTTCGGTCGATGTCCTTTCTGCTGGTGATAAACCAGTATGGCTTTGCATTTTATTTGTACAAACATCTGTTTCAAAATTTGGACTTGGTTTCCTTTGTAGTTGCTATTTCTTAGAAATTCTTAAGTTGCATACAAAGTTCTACTTTTCCTTGGTTTTTCTGCATAATCGAGTTCATAAACTTTCTCATAAACATTACTTAATGATTGAAATATTGTTTATATTGTTAGGCCTCATCCAAATGAATGTTCGGGAAGTGATCTTGATGGAGATATCTACTATGTCTGTTGGGACGACGAACTAATTCCTTGGAAGCAAATCAAACCCATGGATTACACCCCAGCACCACCTGTAGAATTGGATCATGATGTCACTATTGAGGTAATACTCTTCAATAAGCAACCGACTAAGTGGCATCGCCCGGGGGGGCTACGTGCCTTTGCTAACTTTTCATGTTGAGAAATGACTTGAATTTTAAAATTCAAGTACTAAATACGAAATTCTTTTTTTTCACATTGTAATTAAGATACCCAATCCAAATTTTGACTCTCTCGCTCCTGGTCTCATTCGTTTCTGTTGCTGGTACATCGTAGTATAGTACTGAACATAATACTTCTAGTGGGAATTTGATCGTTTCTCTTGACCCACAAAAGGAAAAAATGTCTTGATGATCGCTTTGATGTTCTTTTGTTTTGTTTGACTTTGATGTTTGCTTGAAGGGGAAACTTAATTTTAATTTATTTTGATGTATTTGCACTTGAGTGATTCTAACGCTTCGATTCACTTTCCTTTTCTTTTGTCTCATGCCATACAAGGCGGTTTTCGTAAGAAACAAAACCCAGTATACTTGATCTTCATTTTCTTTTGGTGCAGGAAGTTGAAGAATATTTTGTGAACTACATGGTGAATGATAGCTTGGGCATAATTGCCAATGCCCACACTGTGTTTGCAGACAAAGATCCCTTAAAAGCAATGAGCGAAGAATGTATAGAGCTTGCAAAGCTATTTTCAATTGCCGTTGACTTTCCAAAAACTGGTGTGCCGGCTGTAATACCTCCACAGTTATATGCCAAGGAATATCCAGATTTCATGGAAAAACTTGACAAACCCACCTATCAGTCATCCAATGTAATTGGAGCTCTTTTTCGTGAGGTGAAGGACATTGCGCCTCATGAAAGCTCTATCACATCCTTCACTCGTGAAGTGGCGAAGCAGTCATACGACCCTGACATGGAAGTTGATGGCTTTGAGGATTACATTGAAGATGCTATCTATTACAAGGGCAATTATGATTACAAGTTGGGAAATCTGATGGAGTATTATGGGATCAGGACAGAGGCTGAAATACTTAGTGGGAGTGTTATGAGAATGTCAAAATCTTTCACTAAGAGGCGGGATGCAGAGTCTTTAAACGTGGCTGTGAGATCGTTGAGGAAGGAAGCTAGGGCGTGGTTCAATGAGAAGGGAACTGGTTTAGATTCCGGAGCTGATGATGTATATGCCAAAGCTTCAGCTTGGTACCATGTCACATATCATCATGATTATTTTGGTACATACAACGAGGGGCTGAATCGTGACCATTTCATCAGCTTTCCATGGTGCGTTTATGACAAGCTCGTCCTCATCAAAAAGGATAAGGCAAGTATGAGAAGGTCTCTACACATGTCATCTCTAGAACGCCAATTCGGGGATGGGTTGCATTTGAGTTGAGAAAGTTGGAAGTTTTTTATGTTTGTTTCTTGGTGATGGGGTAAGCTCGTAAATTGCTTATGCTGATGGTAAAATTTGAGTGCATTTTGCTTATTGTATAATATAATAATGGATTGATCTTCGGTTTCTTGTTTCTGACACTCGGAAGTTGGTTTGAAAGCTTGCTGTACTTTTCTGGATAGAATGTTTATCGAGATGCAAGTATGCTATAGCATAAGATATCATATGTAAGGATAAATGCTTGTAATTATTTGAGCTTCAAGTTTCTTGCAATGTATGAATTGCTTTGTAAATGGATATTTTATGGAAAGTCTCTTGCAATTTATGAAATGCTTTGTAAATGGAAGCTTTATGAAGTAATTTATAAAATATTCATTCCCAAAGCATTTCAACCGCAAAATCATAAATTTTTATGTGCCGCCTACCTAAAACAGTCACACATCTCTTACAATATTGAAAGTAAGTATAAAATGTTATTTCAACCTTCTCTTTTCTCATCAAATTTCTATAAAGGAGTCTTTAAAGGATGAGATGAATATTAATCAAATTATGGGAAAACTTTTACACAAAAATATATTGCACAAGACATGCAATTTTTTCACTACCGTTGCTACTTTTTTTAGGTACAGATATTGAAGGAAACTAAACATATTAAACTCAGAATATTAACCCACATGTAAAATTGGTTCTGCATTTGGTTCCATCTTTATACTCATCCAAATGAATGTTCAGGAAGTGAACTTGATGGAAATATCTACTTTGTCTGTTGGGACCAAGAATTGATTCCTCAGAGACAAATCCAACATATGGATTATACCTCGGAGGTGGATTGTCTACCCTCCCATTTCCACTCTTCTCATGCCCTCCTGTTTGTATGATCACGGTTAAGTCACGTCAACATTTTATATTCCTATTACTTTTTGTTTTATTATTTCTATAAAAAATTAATATAAAATGTTAACGTGGCTTAACCGTGATCACACATTACAGGAGGGCATGAGAAGAGTATGAAAATAGGAGGGCAGACAATGCACCTCCTTATACCCCAGCACCAACTATAGAATTGGATCACGATGTCACAATGGAGCTATTACTCCTGATCATGTGGCTATGCTCAATTTTTTTTTTTTTTTTCCTAAGGAGTTTATTTGAATTTTAGCGATGGTTAAAAAGTAAAATTTTTTATAATGACGGTTAGTTTGAAATTCTTGGATTATCATGTTGTTGTACAGAATTTAGTGAAATAAGGATTTGTTGTTGTAATGATGGTTTTTGTAGACCGACAAAAGGAAAATAAATAAATAGAAGTATCTTGATGATAATTGGGATAAGGATTTATCAAGTACACACTAGCATTTACGTTTGGTGATGAATTCCAATCTCTCTCCTTTTGCTCCCTTTTATTTTCTTGAATAAGATGATGAAGCAATAATATTCCAGATTTAGTTAGAATCATTTGCGTTTGAGAACAGCTAGCAACTGACTTTTCTCGTCGCGTTGTGAGTTTACGAGGTCGGAAATGTCTAGAAGTTTATCGGTCACTCTTCCGAACATTTCATCCATGACCTCAATTCCAAAGTGTTTGGCAAACATCCCCTCCACTGCAGCCCTTACATGTTTCACCAAAGTTGGTATGTCAACTGGACGACCTTTCAGCCATGCTGCTGGGTTTGACGACTCCATTTTCTCTATCTTAAAACACCCGTTTTTCTTTACTATCTCCTCCATCTCCTCTAACGAGGCTGCATAGTATGGCAAGTTGAAGGAATCCACTTCACTTTCTTCAATTATTCCCTGTGGAAGACAAGGAAATGCAACATTTCTAGTCATCTCTATTTTAACTGTGTGTGTGTGTCTATACATATATATATATATATATATATATATATATATATAATTATGTTATTCTTTTTATTATGCTTGTGGGCCAACAATTATTTTATTTTCCAAAACACCTCTTTGAGGAAAAAATTAGAGAAGGAAAATACATGGTTCTGCTTCAAATATTAAAAATGAAAACTTTTTTTTATTAGAGAACACTAAATAAACAATAGACGTACATTCCAGTTAGTGAATTTTTTCTTTACTTAAAGATTTGTAAAAAAGTTCTATATTTTCCAGCAAAAACACTTATTGGCCTCTTTCATTTTTTAGAGCCCCAGCCTGTGAAATTCTAATTTCATTGTTTTTGTCTATTTGTGATATCCTTTAGCACACACCAAAGTTATTTTAATATTTTCAATGTAAATTATAGGAGCTTATAAATAATGAGTTATCGATTTACCTCTTTTGCCATATCCATGAGGCTAGACGACATACAATTGTACAACATACCCGCTGGGATTTCAGAATAAGGCATCCCTTTGGGGATTCCAGACAAGATCATTACCATCATTCCTCCATGCACAAGCTCTTTGGCCCTAACATTCAAAAAGTTCTTCATGTCCTCGGCAAACTGCGACGCATAAGCATCAACCACTTTATCCGGGGCACTTGTGTAGTGAATCCTGCCCTTGTTCCATGCCGGAGAGTCCTTGTTTTGCAATACTTCAGGCGACTTGGAGATCCAATGAAGACTAGATGAGGTATGTACAAAGTGGATAGACGACTTGGGAAACAAACGGTGATGGAAAGAACCGGGCACGCCGGCTGCAAAGTATTTCCTGTCTTGTGGGAGAGAGGTGAAGAGGGTATTGAAGTCATTCGCCTCTAGGTCGTTAAAGAAGACTTGAAATTCAGGTATTTGATGATCATCAGAGTACTGTTGATCAGCTTTGGGACATGATTGGGATAATTGGGATCGGTGTTTGCGTTGCATAGCTTCTAGTATATCTTGAATTATCATGAAAGTGTTTGGTCCAGTGGAACATCCCAAGTCTGCTAGACAAATGGTGTTTGAAAAAGATGAGAGTTTTTTCATATCAAGCTTCTGCTCAATTTCCTCAATGATTTTTCCCTTCTCAAGATCAGCGGATTCTTTCTGCAAAATTAACGGTACCATTAACCTAATACAAGTGAATTTTTACACTAAATTCATCTAAATTATGAGGAGAATGATTTAAACTTGAATGCAGAAGAGAAGCACATTGCTCTATAAACCAACATGCATGGCTAAGCTCGTATCTGAAATAGTACTAATTCTAAAAAATACCAAACCAAAGGATATGAATTAGTTCCTCTTTGTTATTTGTCCATCCAGCATTCTAATAAACCAATATGTTAATAGTGGAGGTGAATCCAATCTTTATAGGAAAGCAACCAATGTCTAATTGTTAATTTTAAAACACATATTCGGATGTTAATGGAGAACCCGATATGCAAATGGATGGATCTGATTATATTGTCAACATTTATGAAAAAAAGAAAGTAAAACTCCCCAATACAGAATTGTTCTTTTGCCCTTTATTCCCTGGTATTCTAAGAATTTAAGAAAAAAACAAAAGGCAAGATCGTAGGGCAAGGAGTTACCTAGCTAGGCTTGTAGGTAGCAAATATATACATGGGCGCCATACGGTCTCGGCAACAAATGAAAACCAAAACTGAAGCTTGATATAGAAACTATATATCATGCATGTATATATAAACTCCTATTCTCCTTGACCGCATGTTCTAAGAAAATTATGGTCACTCACCGTTCGACTTTAAAGTGCAACAACAAAATTTAAATGATCACCTATTATTGGATTGAGATCGAACGGTGATTGATCACAATTTCTTTGAACCATGAGTATAAGAGAATGAAATATACATGCATATATATATATATGTGTGTGTGTGTGTAGCATGCACATGATCATAATATTAATTGGTAAAGTCGAGGTCATGCATTACATGGCTAGGGTTTCATGCATCCATGATATGCATGATATATATTTACAAACAAACAAAAAACCTAAATACATATAAATCATGGGATTTATACCTGGTAGGAGGAGTTCTTGGAGTAGCTGTAAGTGCCATTTCCACCGTTCATAGGCAGCGAACCTGTGACCGTTTTCGCTCTATTTTCATAATCTCCGTTGAGATTCATGGGATCAGCTGAACCCGACAACATCGTTCGATCCCCTTCTGCCATATAATTAGAAGCTTATAGAGGCAAGTAGATTTGATTTGTGAAGAATGAGATTAGTAGGCGTGGGATTATATAGAACAACTCAAGGACCAAGGGGAACAAATGCTCATGCAACGTGTTGGTACCACCACTGCCTTATATTAATTACAAAGACATCGACCTGTTATTTCAGTCACTCTTAAGTAAACTGGGAAAATAAGTCATATATATATGTTGTGCCTTGGCCCGTTCGTTAGTGCGGAACCGAGATTCAGATTACAACCTCACCAAAATCACACACAGTTGAACAAAATAAAATACAAGAAATAAAGACACCGAGAAATTTACGAGGTTCGGCAAAAACCTGTCTACGTCCTCGGAGAGATATTGCTCTTCACTATGAGAAAAACAGTACAAGTTACATATGAGTTAAATCGACATAACCCAATCCCATATCCCTTGTACACCCACTCACAGAATTTTCCCAAGAGCCTCACTCTACCCCAAGAGTTCTTTCACAAGAGATCTTTCATTCTAGCTCTATTGATTTCTCTCACCCTTACCCATGGTAGAGCCAAATGCTCTCACCATCTCTTTGGATGCTTTACATCTCTTCATCCCTCTACCACTCTCTCTTCACCCGTGCCCCTTCTTATGCCAAATAATTATGGCTTTGAAAAAGCCACAAAACATGGAGCAATTTAAGCCACAAAACAAGGAAACATAATCCTCATCATGATGTTCCCTCATCACTACTGTTTTGTTTCATAGCCTAATTTGGCCACTATCCAACAATATATATATAGAAAATTGTTATTGACACTTTAAAATTTTCATTCGCATTCTAAAGTCCAAACTTTTTATATTTAGAAAGACAAATACACTCGAATAATATTTGAATTTTTTTTTTTTTTTTGTGCGCACAAGCACTAAACTGTATATATATGAACATTGATCAGCATGTATCATTTCCTAGCTTAAACAATTACATATACTCTATATAGGGCAAAGTAAATCTTTCCCAGGGCCAACCATATATATGAATCTATATAACGAGCATTTGTAATTCTGTGCAAAACCTTTGTCATATTGAAAGCGTGCATCTTAGCCATGTAATGAACCGCGTATATGACATATATATGTAACCCAGCGTATACGTTAACATAAACATAATTATAGCCAAGTTAATTGTATTATCACTTCAAATTTCAAGATTGTTCATGAAAAAAAAATTCATGTTTATTATTATTTATTTATATGTCCGTACCATGCGGGTATAAATACACGAGAGCATTGCGTCAAAAGATGCTGCCGAAGACTCTGTAAATTAAGAGAGTAAATGTCATGATATAGGGGTTATAAATTATAACACACCTATGAATACTTACGTACTTGTTAATTATTGGTTTATTAATAACTTGAAAACTTTGAGTTTTAACGATAATGATAAAATAAAAGGTAAAATGAATAGTACCAGAAATGACTTTTTAGTGTAAAAATGAGGTTTTTCTTTAAAATAAACAGTACCGAAAACTTTTAGTTAAAATTTTCTTGTTTTTTTTTTTTTTGTTTTTATTAAAAAGGATCGATGATAATACTGCAGGTTAAAGGGAAGGCGCTAGCTATACGTGGAACTATACATGTATATTTGAAATGTTCAGCTGATCGAGGACCACTTTTAGGGTTTGTTGGGTTTCGTTAATTAGTAAGTACTAGCAATAGTGTATGCGCGTTGCTGCAGGTGTTGAAACTATTGGATGTAAAAATACATTAAAAAACATGTGAATATGGCGTAAAATGATATGTAAGCCAGTTTTGTACTGAGAAGGCAGGCACACATCTTAATCAAAGTGAAAAATGATGTCTAAGGATTAGATCTAGTATATTTCAGCTAATGATACAACTGCCCTTGAATTCCATGTTGCAAACTTGCCTATTGAAAAGCCTCTGAATTTATAGCTTAAATCAGCATCGCACCATTAAATCACATTATTAAATCGGAATAAAAACATTGAAAAACATATGAACTCATGCCCAACTTTGATATCTGAACAAAACAAAGCCTTCAGATCAAAGCAAAAACTGAAGATGGTTAACTCAATTCAATAAAAACTGAAATATGATTACCCTTAAGCATGCTTTTTTTCAGGAATCAGTAAAACTTGAAAATATCCCAAACAGACTCTTATACCTCATGTATCCAATAGAGCTTGAATTTCTAAAGGACAAACTTGAAATCGTATACGGAAGAGTTGTATAAGAAGAGTGTCACAGGTGCCAGCAGATCTCAAATTCATTAACTGAGCAACCAAAATGTACTGTTTTAGCCGGGGAAAGGCCTAACAGAAATAAGCCAAACCATAAAAAAAATACTGAAAAAATTTTCCAGCCCCCTGCTGCACCAACAAACTGTGTATCTACAATTTGATAGCGTTTCTACCACACATATACCAAATCGCATTAATGATTATTAAACTTGACCCTACACTACATATGAAAATTTACTCATTACTCTGACAAATCACTCACAAATCCAAAATAACATAGATATCACTCTTCTAATTTTATCACGACTACCTCAAATCTTATGAATCAAGCATAACCATCACAGCAAGTCAAAGGAAAAAAAGCAGCTGTGGATTTAAATAAAATTGCTAGCACAAAAATCAGCAAGAAAACATGCATTACCAATTAACAAACCAAACATGCCCAAAAAAGGTCCCAAATCACCAAAACAAAACCAAAAAAAAGTAAAATTTAGCCGCAAAGAAAACAAATAATACATTTATATACCTTTAGCACAGAGAGTTCCAAGAATCAGAATCGAAAATCCAAAAATCTGAAAGGGACGGTTTCCCGAATCTGGAAAACAAAATGCATCAGACACGCACAATAACGATCCAACGAAAAAAAAAAAGATCCAAACCATATAAGCTGATAAACATGCAAAACTCACCTGGAAACGCCGGATTAGATCGGTCTCAACCAAGTTCGAAGCGAACCCAAGATGGGCACAAAATTTCTGAAATCAAAGAGCAAAGCCCATGAGATATTAACAAAAAGCGTCCAAAGGGCTTCTTTAGCCAACTCACTTTGCAGCCCACAAATCTTAAGTTTAAATATGTAAAACTGAAATTGCAATTTAACCATTCTACATCACCGCCCTTCCTTTTTTTTTGTTTTTTTTTTTTTTTTTTCTTCTGAGTTTCTTTCAAATCAAACCTAAAGCAGCCTAATCCATGCGGTCCAATAGAAAATCAAATAAGCAAACGAAATGAAAACACCGAACTAACTATAGAAATTTAATTAGTACAAAAAAACCCAGGGACAATGTCAATTCATAAATCACATGTATTCACAGATAAATAACGATCTTGGTATTTGTGAACTAAGGATAAGCTGATTTAGAATCACGATTCGTAATATTAGTCTTCAGACCTGTAAGCGACCAACAATCTGTCAGAACAATACCATTTTGTTTTTCCAATAATCCACATGAGATGAAACCCAAACATGTCAAAAAAATTTGTGCCTTTCAACACATGGATTAGTCCATTGACATTTAGCTTAATGAACCATTGTTCTTTACCACATGGCTGCAATTTTTATATACAAACATAGTCTTTTAACACAAATTTTCAAGATTGTCTGCGTGTTCACCAAAAACACAAAGGCTTCCAAAACTCCAACGACCCTTTTAATTTCTTCTCAAAAATTCAAAATCCATTTTAATCCAAACTGGAAAAAAGCAAAACTATAAAAAAGCACACGCAAATAATTTTAAAACAACTGCACTCACACAGTTTATATCACCAAGAACATATAAAAAAAAATTTAAATCACAATCTAAACTAATGTTTCCTCTCCTCCTCTCCCTGTTTGTAACCCCTGCAGCATAAAACCCAGAAAAATAAACCTTCACACAACCTCAACAACTCCTCTCATCAAAAACTACGAATCCATTTAAATCCAATAATTACCAATCCATATCCGAATCGGAAAAAAAGCAGAAGCGCAAAAAAATACCCAAAAAATTACAGCAACGTTGCAAATACCAGCAAATCAGAGATTTGCCAACTGAAGAACAAAAACGCAAGATTCTCCTTTAACAGGGCCAAGAGAGCACCACAATTGACAATAAAAGGAAACGATTAAGGTTTCATCAAAACAAAGGAAAATCCAAAAATAAAAACCAAAAGAAAATGATTATAAAATATACCTTAGTTGGATCACACTTGTTCCACAGCGGGCTGCAAAGACGCCACCATTGAAAAGAGGTGTAAATCGGCCAAAAACCCAGCCACAACCCAGAAATACCAAACGGAAAAAGGGGGAAATAGCAGGAATTCTTTACCCCAATTAGAGATGTCAAAACCCTCGGAACGCAAAAAATCCCAAATCTAAATAGACGCACAACGGCCCGGCAACCACAAAATCCCTTAAACCACGAAGATCAGCAACCCTTTCCGCGAAAGAAAGCACGGATATCACATGAAACAGAGGATTGGAAGAAAGAACAGCCAAAACGAAAAGAGCAAAAGCCGAAACCAAGAAAAGCAACGAAGGAACAAAACCCTAACTCAAAATGACTCTCGAAGTCGAGAGAATAAGATGAGCGCCTCGTGGAAAACAGGGACACAAACGGAAAGAAAACAGAGAAGCAAGGGCAGTTCCGTCCGGACACTGGTGATCTACAGTGCCGGGGAAACTCACGTTTAGTATATACTAGAAAGTGTGACCCGCGCGTTGTTGCGGGAAGTGTCACTTGCGTGTTGCTGCGGGATTGAAAATTTTATGACAAATTATGATTAAAACATACAAAAGATAATGCATCCAATGATTGTGGACCTAATAATCATGTAAATGTCATCAAACCAAAGCAAACTTTCATTTAACTAAGTTCTTGGCACTTCAATTAAATCTCAAGTTTTAAAAAGTAGTTCAATTTGACTAAAATTATACAGAGTGAGGGAAAAAGACAAAACAAATAGTTGCGAAAATGTGTACATTGACACTAATCCTGCAAGTCAAATATGAAAAATGTTAAGAATGTAGAAGCTTAAATTATACCTAGCATCAGTAGATTAACAATGAAGAAACAAAATTCATACGTTTATATTGACTGTCGCTTGACAATTCAGCATGGGAAAAAATGCAAGAAAAAAATATTGTTAAATATCATGTGAATAAGTGAATAACAGTGAACATTACATATAGCATAACATGAATATGCATGTGCATAGTAAATACTACGCAATAATATGCATAGGCAAACACTAACTATCAATTAACCATTTTAATTAACACTTTAAAAAAGTTGTTTTAAGTATAAAAAGATCTAATACAAAGAATAGAACACTAAATATTATAAAAAATAAATCCATATAATATACAAACACAATGATTATGAAAATATATATCATTTGACAATACAAAATCAAGCAATGTCTAAAGATGACAAAAAGATCCCAAATAGTGTTTTTAACCCAAAAAATAAAGATCCTAGATAGTGTTTCTTACGAAACGTTAGATCATATGCATTGAAACAATTAACAAATTTTCAATGAGCAATACTAAGTGTTTATTACTTAAGATCATTAAGTAATGATTGCTCACATTTTCATCAACCAGTATACGTGCAGACCTGTATATTTATCAGTTGTCATCAGAATAAGCAAACTTTAATTTTTACTGCCTTTTTATACGGTTATCAGTTCTGATCCAAGTAAACTAAAAAAACCAATTATAATTAAAGATTTATTAGTTATAGGCTAAATCAAACAATGATTGTATCTCAAGAAGTGAAAGATAATTAGTTGTGCCTAGTTTTATGTCAACACTTCATATTACATTCAATTTAACTATTACAACAATATAGTGACACACTTAACATAAAATTCTGCCAACCATATAACAATAGTAAATCAAGTAAGTAATTTGCAAAAATTAGAAATGTATCATAAAAAGTAAATATCTTATGTCATACGTGTTAAAATGATTAACAAATTCTTAGTCAGTCGTATCTTATTAAGACTCGTGGCTGAGAAAATAAGAAGGGAGAAAGAGAGAAATGAAACATTACCATCTAGTCTCTTTAACTGTGCAAAACTTAAAATTCACATAGTCAACGGCCATACTTGAAACCAATGAATAAAAAATTAATAAAACTTCATCAGAGATTCAGAGTAATAGTTAAAAATTTGGAAGACCCAAATAAAAATCATTTAGCTATAAACAGTATGCAAAAACGTGAAGAAAAAAAATAAAGATGCACTAAGACCATAATTCATGACTGTTATCCAAAATCTCCAAAGTAAACATACAATCAAATAGATTCCTCTTTATTTTTCATCTCTCTCCCTGTTATTTAGTATTGTGATAAGGTTATGATAAGCAATTATTTTTCCAAAATTTAATAATAATAAACATCACAATATAAGTTTAACATGAGAGAAATAGTCAATCTCTACCTTTGATATGTTGATCCTACCATTCCCCTGCATACTTGATCCTTTTTAAGTCCACCTATTGGCAAAATAATATAGACAAAACTTGTAACACTATTTAAACAAAAAGAGATTTCTCAATCAAAAAAAACTTCAATTTCAATTAATTTATTTTGTTATCAATGCAATATTGGAACTTGCATTTGGTTCAAAAAAGTAATGTAAATTGATCAAGCAAAAGAAACTAAAAATAGAATCTATACCAATTGGTCTAAAAGCATTAATCAGTATGACAATGAAAATTTCATACTGAAATCTCACCTTGTGACATTACCTTATATGTGTTCATTTCCTATTTTTCATCAGACGCATTCTCATTCTCTAGTTTTGAGTTTAATTTTTCTTTCGACTCCCTATGTAGATGGGCTCAACCTCCTTTTGTTTTTCCTAGAATTTTTTCATTGAAATACAAACCTGTGTAAGTGTTTGAAAACCTGTATTGGTTATGGATATTAACAAACTGATAGAGAACTTGTTACATAATATACATACCTGCAGCATTAGAACAGATGAGAAACGGTGGGTATCATCAATAGTACTTGTCATCAACATCAACTTATCATCCAAACCAGCATTTGATTTCTTTTATTCTTCATCATCTATGATATATATGAATAATAGATCTCAAAAGAATGAAAAAAAAAAAAAACAAACAAAATATGGTCGACATTGCTTTATAATTTCGTATCAATATGGCATGAAAACTTGGTTGATTCATTTGTGAACTAAATTAAAAACAAACTTAAACGATAATTTAGTGATGAGAGGTTGATTATTCAATGATAAACTACATATGCACACCGCTGTCTACTTAAGGTGAGCAATTTGAAGATTCTATACCTCAAGCATCTGGAACCGTACATACAAAAGCGGCAAAAACGATGGCCACTGCTTCCTAAAAATAAAAAACCAAATCATATACCCACACTAAAAATCCATATACAACACAACCCCAAAATTAATTATCACCAATTTTTTTTTACAGAAAATAGATCTGCAAACTAAACACGACCCAAAAAAATTTTAAATTTTGTTCAACAAAAGATATAAGAGGAGGAACATAAATTATATACCTTAATCAGAAGGGGCCTGCAAACTTCTATACAAAAACCATAAAATTCGAACGGCAACGTTTCCTGAAATAAAAAACAACCAAATCATACACCCACACTAAAAATCCAAACTCATAAACCATGAACACTTCTCCCTGTAAATAAAAAACAACCAAATCACAACCCATCCTAAAAACCCAAACAAACAAAGGAAACCTCAATAATTAATCATCCCACCAAAAACGAAACAGGACCAAAAAAAAAATTAAAAATTCTGTTGGAAAAAGATTTAAGAACAAAAATATAAATTATATACCTCACCCAGAAAGGGCTTGCAAGCTTGTACAATAAAACCTTAAAATTCAAAGACCAATGTTTCTTGCAACAAAAAACGAAATCAGATCAAAGATCCACACACAAAGTACGAAAAAAATTAAGAAAATGCTCAGCACAAAACGGCAAGACTTGAATTTTACACTAATCAATTTAAAAAAAAATTTCTTGCTAACCAAACAGAAAATAAGATGCGGATGAAGCAACACACCTAAAACTGCGCGATTGGTTTCTCGAAAACAGCCAAAAAAATCCAAAATGCCTTTCTAGACGACAGAATCAAAATCGAAACGGAGAGACAGACGAAGAGATGGAGAGAGCAAATGAAAAGGAAAAGAGACGGAACAAAATGGAAGACATTTCACCACCAAATTTCAACAAAGAAGCAACAAAGCACCAAAAAAAAAAAAAAAATCAAATATTTGGCTTTTGGGTAGTTGAGAAGAAGTGAGATTTAATTACCTGTCAAAGGCTAAATTGGGAGCACGATGGCGCGGCGAAGAGATTGAACAGATGAG
The DNA here is from genome assembly GCF_019419815.1 of Pyrus x bretschneideri. Classification (NCBI taxonomy): domain Eukaryota; kingdom Viridiplantae; phylum Streptophyta; class Magnoliopsida; order Rosales; family Rosaceae; genus Pyrus; species Pyrus x bretschneideri. The sequence goes on along the minus strand of NW_025999802.1, from coordinate 1,046,619 downwards.
GAAGTAAAGATCGAACAGATCTCACAAAGCGAAATCGAAATCGCTAATCGGTTGCAGAGCACAGTTTTTTCCTTTTTGGATTTCTGCGATTTCTGAGGAAGAGGTCGAGAGACTTCTATTGGACACCAGGTTAAAATACACCAGAAGAGTCTGCAAGAGTAAAAACAAAAAGAAGGGAGCACGATGACCAACACGTGTGAAACATGGCACAAATGCAATTAAACAAATCAAGCAGGGGCAAAAAGGGAAGCACACTGCCCTAAAACAGTGCCACCCGAGTTTGGATTTTAGTATATATAGAATGATTTTAAACAAATTAAGTGTACGATTAGCACAAAAATAAATGTGGCCAGATAGACGATCATCATCCTTAAATATATCGACAATTTGGTGAGAGTGAGATTAAGAGCTAGCTAGCTAGGGTTATGGACCATGCTATATTTATATATATTACAGGAGCTTAACATAAAACGACATGACAACATGACAACTTTCTAAAGCTTGAAGCACTAATCTCAGTTTGCCCTTGCGCCATTCTCCATTTTTTTATAGGCTATTGACAGTAACTCTTCATCTCAACAACACTAAATAGATGGCTACTTCTTTAGATATTTTCCAAATTAATGTTGATAATATTTCCTAACATTACCGATATTATATTTAACTTAACCACTTAGCTTCGATGTGGAATTTTATTCGCCATTATATGTAATACATGTGTGTTTGTGCAGGTTTGAATATTAGATCATTCGCTTACGAAATGGTGTGTCCTTAGATTTGTTTTGACTTTAAGGAAGCAGGTTAAATAACTGTAGCCAGCATACCAACAAAATTAATTTGGGGTTTAGATTTCAAGATTATTAACGGTTACCTGAGGTAATATTGTGTTTGTGTTCTTGACTACTTGTTATGGAACACATATTTTACGGGTGCTCTGCTTAAAAAAATATATTTTTTCATCTGCTAAAGCAAATAGTGGTCCTCACCAACCACCATGAATGTATCACCTAATTAAATTATTAATCGTATTCGATGTTGTGATCTGAAATAAAGCACCAATTAACGGAATAATATAAGGAGACAGATTGAATGCCCTCCTGTTTGGATGTTCTTTTCATCATTTTCTATTTGTGTAGTCACGGTTAAACCACATCAATATTTTATATTTTTATTGTTTTTTGTCTTATTATTTCTATAAAAAAATCAATATAAAATGACGTGATTTAACCGTGACCGCACAAAATAAAAGAGGATGGAAGGGACATCCAAACCGGAGGGAAGACAATCTGCCTCCGTAATATAATTAAGGTTGGGGACGAAAGATTCGCTGTAGCTCTAGCTTTGTAATTATATGGCAGAATAGATACAGCCTATTACGGACACGGTCGTAGCTAGGCAGGTGGGTTGGGTGTCGTGGTGTGGGGGATCATGCTTCATATATGTATATGCACTCTAAATTACTAGCAATTGAATATTAATCCTTTGATAAGATTAAAATTCAATTAAAACCTAATGTAAGATCAAATATTAATTATAGTCCTTTGACTAGATATCCACATAAGCATTTATATTTAAATTCATAATTAATTGTTACTAGATACTTAAATTCGTTTTTTTCATTCCCAAAATGCTCATATTAAACATTTGATTTTTTTTTTGTCAAACTAAAATTCTGATTTATTTGGTCCAGATTTTTTGCCATCATCCTTGACTTCCTCTATTAATAAATGCACCTAAATGGAAAACCGTAACAAAAAAATATTAATGAAACGTTAAGAAAAAAAAAATGCAAAATACATAAATATGCAAGTTGCAAAGTAAAGAGTATATACCAAACAATTATAAAATGATTGTACCTAAATAAGTGTATCAAAGTATGTGTACCAAAATATATGTACATAAGTATATAAATGTATCGAAATATAGTACCTAAACATGTGTACAAAAATATATGTACCGAAGCATGTGTATCGAAATATATGTACTGAAACATATGTATTGAAATATTGTACGAAGTATATGTACCAAAATGTATGTACCTGTATAGTTCTCAAAAGTATAATGTAGCTACACGAAAAAAGGCTTCTTGTTGAGATCACTATTGTTGTGAAAAATGGAAAAAAAAAGGCTTCGTATATTTAGGTATAACAATCACCAAATGGAAAGTTTCATTCAGATTAATAGAATTTTTTGAGGCAATTCAAACTAGAAGATGCAAAATCAAAATTCATGAAGTCCAAGTTTTTATTTCGGAGATTGAAAGGAGTTTTTGGAGATAATGTGAGCCTTTGGCCACGCCATGGAGATAAGTGGTGGGCACCGACTCACCGTGGAGCAGTATAGGTGGCTGTCTTGTAGGGGGAGAGAGGGAGAAAGTGAGAGAGTGAGAGAGTGAGAGAGAGATTGAGAGTGAGAGGGAGAGAGAGAGAGAGAGGATCATCACCTTATATCAAATGAGTAATAAATTCAATGCAAATATTTGAATTTCAAATGAGTAATAAAATTTGCAACATCTCTCATAAAAACAATTATTGTTCATGAGGATAGAATTGGAAGAAAGAAAACCATAGAATCAATGTAAAATGGGTAAAAATGATGTGGAATACGCATGATGACATGTAAAGTGGATCAGAGGACTAAATTCAATTCTTAATCTTATACCAGGTATTAATCAAAAGTTGATCTTATTCAAGGATTAGACTCTAATTTCCTATATCTAGAACCTTGTAAAATAAAGGGTGCTTTAGATTTTGGCCCTTATAATTCATGATTCCTAGATAAAAACTCATCTACATAAAACAGTCTAATAAAAGCCCAAATTTAAAATTTGCAGTCACATCGAAATACTATTGACCTTCTAATACAATTTATTTACACCCATGCCACTTTCCCAAATCCTAAATTTATTCCAAATTAAAAGTTGTAGAAAAAGTGAAATAAAATATATAAACTGTTGTATTGCATTAATTGTATACATATCATACCGAAAATTTACCTTTTTGTGATATATATATATATATATTTTGCATTAATTGGGAAGTAAATTAATTTGTTCCAATTATTAGAAAAAAATTATACTAAATCCATATTATATATTTTGAATCAAATAACACTTCTCTAACTTGTAGGTGAATTATTGAAAATTAATTTGTAGGTAGGTAAATTAATTTGTTCCAATTATATAAAAAATATATATACTACACCTTGATTATATATACACAAACACACACTAGCATATGGGCACACAAAGTGTGTGAGAAAATTTTTTATTTTTGTTTTTGAAATAGAAGGAGATAGGAAGAGAGTGATAGAGAATTTGGGAATGGGAAGTTTTTTTTTTTTTTTTTTTTTTTGAGATATGTTAGGATTACATGTAGGTGAGGCTTTGAAAAAAATAGCAAAATTTGGTTGTGTGAAATTACATTTCTACCCCATATTTCTTATTCATGTTTTGTTTTAATTAGAGGGTTAAAATTGTAATTTCATAGAGTTTTGGTTGACAATGAGTGTTTTATTAATTAGCAGAGATATATATATATATATATATTTTTTTTTTTTTTTTTTTTGAGAAAACCTAGATTATATAATTTGAATCAAATAACATTTTTCTATACATGGTAGGTAAATTATTTTTCATGTATTACATATATTAGCCTATTAGGGGGTTTTTTTTTTGGTAAAAATATATGAAGTAATATGTATATGATTGTTCGTAGATAAAAAGATACAATCAAAAGCATGATCCAATTCCTAAGTTTATGCAATATTTTGTTGTTGGTGTACAATATTTTGCATCATTGGAAATGAACATTTCAAATAGTAGGTAGGTAAATTAATATGGTCTAATTATATAAAGATACACACACACACACACACACACACACACACACACACATATATATATATATATATATTTGTCAAATAACATTTTTGTACATGGTAGGTAAATTACTTTTTTTTTTTAATTATGTATTATTACATATATTAGGTTTTTTTTTTTTTTTTTTTTTTTTTTTTGGTAAAAATATATATATGAACTGTAACATCCCACATCGCCCAGGGGAGTAATCCTTATATGTATATTCTCATCCCTACCTAGCACAAAGCCTTTTGGGAGCTCACTAGCTTCGCGTTCTATCGGAACTCCGAAGTTAAGCGAGAAGGGGGCTAGAGCAATCCCATGATGGATGACCCACTGGGAAGTTGCTCGTGAGTTTCCAAAAACAAAACCGTGAGGGAATGGTAAGCTCAAAGCGGACAATATCGTGTTACGGTGGTGGAGCGGGCCCGGGAAGTGATCCGCCCCGGGCCGGGATGCGACAATTGGTATCAGAGCCTAACCCTGGCCGCGTGTGTGCCGACGAGGACGTCGGGCCCCTAAGAGGGGTGGATTGTAACATCCCACATCGCCCAGGGGAGTGATCCTTATATGTATATTCTCATCCCTACCTAGCACGAGGCCTTTTGGGAGCTCACTGGCTTCAGGTTCTATCGGAACTCCGAAGTTAAGCAAGAAGGAGGCTAGAGCAATCCCATTATGGGTGACCCACTGGGAAGTTGCTCGTGAGTTCCAAAAAACAAAACCTTGAAGGAATGGTAAGCCCAAAGCGGACAATATCGTGCTACGGTGGTGGAGCGGGCCCGGGAAGTGATCCGCCCCGGGCCGGGAACATAGAATTAAGCCAACAATTCTCATATTTGATATTAATATGCAATGAATTTTTTAACATTAATGTCTTATTTTTCTTATTTTTCTTTTTGCAAAATCATTAACTCCCTTCTTACAATCTGCATAAAATTAATTATGCACATCAAATATGCAATAGGGTTATTTTAGGCATCTAAAAATGTAAAATGTATAAATTAATATGTAATTAATGAATTCACTTAGGTGGATCCTAGTCCCTTGATTTTTTTTGAGTAAAAAAAATTATGTCGGGTTTTATATGAAAAAAATTGAATTTGAGGGATTAAAGTCATATTTTCAAACTCTCTCTCCAAGTATCACTCTACACTCTGTACATTTTTAGAGCGACAAACCCAGAGCATAAGCTAGCTAGCTTTTGTGCTACAGTTTACCAAAGAACTAAAAAATTATGCTTCCAAATCCACAACGTTGTACATCAAATCTCGAAGGGAGACTGGTGGTGATGGTGAACATAAGTTTAACAAAGAGAACTTTACTTGCAAACTTATCTTCCCCTTCGCTAAGTTGAGCCTAGCTCCGGTGACCAACCAATATCCTGGACCGTCTTGTGGGCCCCTACACAGATGTGACATGTCCACGTACTTCACAAACTTTTGTAACTGCAGCGGCACCGGAGGCCCTGTCGGGAACACACTCGAATCCACAATCACTCGATCATCATCGGGCAGTACTCTATCTCTCGACCAATTACTCCCCGAAATCGATGTACTTATGGCACTGAAGAGACCGGACGATGACGACTTTTGGGAATGTTCCGACGGTGGTTCAGTCCAATTTGATTGGACAACGAAATGATCTGAGACTTTGGAGAACAAGAGCCGAAGATGGAGGACATTCTTTGTGTCATGCTTCTTTACAACAAGCTGGACCCCGGACACTATGAAGGACGCATCTTTCTTGGAGGACATCCATTTGGGGTCGTATTTTACCGGTACAGTGCACACATGGGAAATCTTTTTCCGGTTTATGGCTTCAAAGTAGCGGTCGTCGGCAATTTCATCCGATCCTCGCCATGTTGGTGTGTCATCTATCTTGTTTTGCAACATGAATGGTGTGTTTGACAGATGTTGGAGGTGGACGGCTAGCCTGAGTTCAGGTAACAATAAGGCATTTTTCATCATTATGTACATAGCATGATAACGTTGTACTATTAGGGTTCCTCATCGTGATCAACAAATCCAGTATATCACTTTATTGAATTTTGACACTTGTCATCCCTTCTATCCCATTTTTGAGGATTTGGATCCCATCTAGATCCTATTTGTAAGGATCACAGGATCCTCATATCTTATCCGTTCATTATACATCATGCAGTTAAAAGTCATTTTAAATTTTTATTTAAAATTAAATATAAATAGTATCTAACGAAAATTGATCACGTGATAATTAATTGAATCGCATGTAGAAGTACTAGTACCTGTTAGCTTTCCTGCCCTCAAGATACAAGCGCATCCCCGTGACAGGCCTAAATGCAACCCTAACTTGCGCAGAGTTTACATATAGTTTAGGACCCATCAAGCTGACGTGGATTGCAGGGGACTGAGTCGTCCTATTGGAGGCTGGGCCTAGAGCCAGCTCATTGAGAACAGGAGCCCAAAGTTTGTGGGTTTGAAAGTCCAAAAAGTACTGCAGATCATCTATTGGAGGCTTGTCTACACGTAACACATACAAAATTAAAAAGATAAATTAAGCGATGTTATGAATTACTCTAATTAACAGAAAAGGGGAATTGAATATGGTGCAGTGTAGCGGGCATAGTGCGTTAACTAACTGGGTTAGCTCATGTAATGAAAACTAGTTAAGAACGTAAAGGGCATTACAAATAAATTGAACTTACATCGAAGATAGAGGTTGATGGCATGCGACAGCAAACCCTTGCCTGGCACATCTTTGAGGAGAGAAGTGATCGGAATGAAACTAAACTGAATTGCGTCCGGCATTGATGGAGCTGTGAGAAGCCACTCGTAGTGGCTGCTGACCATCAGATCGCCTCCTTTTTTATAGAATATCACACTAGTACCCTGCAAAATTCATCTGTCACGTCGTCATGACAACTACTGTTAATCTTTTAATTGACTGATTAATTTTCCCTAATGCATGCTCCTTTCATTAAAATGAGTAGTATATATCCATATTAGTAGTGCAATATATAGAACCTACATACATCTTTTGTGTTTGTGGTTGAGAAGCCATTAATGGCCAACTGAGGATCATGAAAGACATTGAATGTCTGTGGTACCTGTAGTTAAACCATGTGCAAATATTATTATGGCTCAAATATTATGAGGATTAAAACTGTATATAACATATATACATATATATATATATGTATGTATATTTAATTTGTTGGTGATGTGACAAATGTTTACTCAATTATCATGTTATATGTATTCATATAATACGGACGTTAGGTGCATCACATGTCGTTGACACTGTCACGTTAAAAAACTTTTCTATACATTTATATACCTTGTGTTTTTGGTCTTTGGATTTGGAGTGTGATGGGGAGAAACTGCATGCCCCTGTAAAATGCTGATCTCCAAGCTCATTCAAGTGATTTTTGAGGTCCGATGGCTGCATGTTTGAAGATTTATCTTGCTTTACTAAGACAACATCCTCGGCACCAACACTCAATCCCACGACGATGTGAGTGCCATATTTCTCAATGAATCTGTCAAATGTGCACACAATTAATGTCAAATAAGAGCAAAATGGTTGTCTGGTATTTAAAGATAAAAGTTCTAGACAAATTAAATTGAGCAGAACGCTAAGTTGCAGCTCCCCTTGAGGGGAATTGGTAAACTAGATTTTGTGTAGTGAAATGATCTATAAAGAGACGATCAACAAAAGTGAAAGCTTCGGTGAACAGCGGTCAGACTATAACAGTCATAAAGTAGCGAAATTCTTTGTCGGGTAAGTAATGCCTCAGTACATGTTTACCAAGACAGACAAATATTCCAAAACCAAAGAATTGGTCAGTCCAAATAAGAACGGTCCACGATGGAAAATCAGCTATAATAAAGAACCGCCCAATTATGTGACTTTTACTAATTTTCAAGCCCCAGTGGAGACATTACATATACACATACACATACACTTCTAGTATAAGCTAGGTTTTCAAATCTCAATGCGGCTGGAAATGTTGACTATATATTTCCTTTTACAAACTATCAGATTGTTCGGAAATGTTTTTAAAATGATAGAAAAAAGGTTTTGATAAAAATGTATTTAAAACTAATCGTTAGTCAAAATTCAAGTTGATCCTAGAAAAACATTTGAAGTGTTTTCTGCAATAAGCATTTGAAGTATTTCCTGCAAGAAGCACATATCTAGTATTTCTTCCAAAATCACTTAAGTGCTTTTGGAAATTAAAATTGATTTCATCAAAAGCGTTTTCAGTCATTTTAAAAGCATTTTCAAACGAGCTCTATAAGATAATTTACACTTAATTCACAAGAAAAATAAAGAGTTGAACTTGAACGAAGACTATTGCTAACCAATTTGACTAAATCAAATTCTATTAAATATTTATTTTATCCAAAGAAAACAGAAATCAATCATGCATGCATGTAGATGGATGGCCAAAACCAGGAAAATCCAGTCAGTAGGTCAGACAGTATTGCAAGATCCAATAATGGCATATATATTTCTCGCCGTCAATTTGCTTATTTTTTATGTGTGTGTGTATATACACAACAGTATATTTTATTGATTGCCAAACAACATCGAGATCACAAGGCACAAATCATAGGCATCGTAGTTTGCATAATTAGTGGGGAAGACACGGGATTTCTTTATAAAAGCGCGTTAATTAGTAACATAGTTGACAATGTTATGGCTAGCTTCTAACAAGAAAAAGAAAGTAGAAAGAAAGTGGTCCTGTATTTTCATGTATAATATATATTTTTTTTGGTACGAAAATTAAGGCCTAGCTTTTGGGGAAAAAAAAAATAAAAAATCTTCATCTAAATAAATTCATAAGAGTTTTGAGTAAAAAACCAAGTATATTTGAATAATTCAAGAATATGTGAACCTTATTTGAAACCAACCATCTTTTTACCTTTATTTTTTCTATTTTATTATCATACACAATAAGATAAAGCTGGAATTGCTCCGTACAATTTTGTATAATATATGTTTAAGTTAAAATCAGGGAGTCTGGCATGGTGGGAGAGTTAGGAGGCACCCAAAACCTTCAAAATTCGCTTCCTTTGGTGAAAAATAACTTACAAGTAAAAACCCTAAATTTCATATCATCAATCTTAATTGAATTACTGATGCATGACTACGAGTACTACAATCTTGTATTCTTTCTTTTCACTTGTAACTAGGAGGCCTTATGTTTGATTTTCGTAAATGACTAATTCGATATCAATTTATTAGATTTATCTTAACTTAAATTATAATTTCATTGTATATTAAAAATAAAAATAATGGTATGCATATATACACACCTTGCAAGGGCAGGAGGATCCCAGGTGGATGGAACGGACTCACAGACATCTTCGGCGAGAACAAGAGGGTATCTATCAATATGAACATTGAAGAATATGATGAAGTAGCCATCAAGAGCCAAGTGCTTGATGTTTGCTGCATCCTTTGCCCATAAACCGCTGTCGAATCCAAACATAGCGTTGAACAGCCCTGATGGGATTTTCCCTGGCACACTCGACCCTTGGTTGAAAAACTCCGACATCTGCATGAATTATACTCACTAATATAAGTAATTGATTAAATTTACGGTAGAACTTTAACCTTCTCTTCGTTTATAATTAATTTGATCCTTTATTATTTGTAGAAAAATAAAGGTTATGTATGCATGTATACCTGATTGAAGGTGAGGATATCGGATTGGTAACGAGTACGATCGCCTTTGTCACATTTAATGTCGACGGAGACGTTCTGAATGGTTCTGAAACCAGGAACTGTGAGTTCTCTTTTATCGGTGTCATTGAGCACAACCAATCTTTGTTTGCCTCCCTTGCAGTATTTCAGTTGGAAATCTGACGTCAAATCAAATCCTTTGCCTAGGCTGTTTAGTGCCCTCTCCGCGATCATGCTATGATCGTCACCACTCATCTCTGTCTAACTGTCTGTCTGTCTGAAACCCAGTTAAGCTTTTCTGTATCTGTGATTGTAGTGGATGATAATGTTGGTAGGAAAACAGTGAAGAAAATAGTTTAAGGAGGAGGAGGAGGAGGAGGAGGAGGAGAGACAAGTAGAAGAGAATAATGTCAAGACTTGGTATATCTTGGTTCTTATTTGAACTGATTTGTAAATTAGGTAGGTTTGAATAAGGTGTTTATAATTTTTGTATAAATATCAAAGTCGTGCATATTTTGTTCCCATTCTTAAACCCTTATTCAGCGAGTTTGACCGCTTTTATTATCTGTGTGGATAGGATTTTTTTCCTTCTAAATTTTTATTTTATTTTAATTTTTCTCATTTTATTTAAACAGTCTTAATTAAGTTATTTCATGTGTTAATTTTTTATATTGGAAGAGAAAAACAAGAGAGAATGAGAGAAATGGGGAGGAGATTTTTGGGAAGATAATCCTACTCTATCTATATAACAAACATATTGAACTTTTTTTGTTTCCAAATTTATTGTTAATTATTAATCATAGTATTGCATTTTCAATCGTGACTGTTTGTTTTCTAATTTTTTAACATGTGATAAGTTTATTTATTTGAAATTAAAAAAAAAGTAAATAACGGAAAGAGAAAAGACGAATATGTGTCGGATCAGTTAGCTCCTCTAGTTTGATTCCTGATTTTTTATATACATCATACATTAGTTTACAAAATTAAACGTGGAGGGTCGACATGGTCTGCAAATATAGTATAATTTTTAAAAGTATCATGAGCGTATGAGAAGAAGATGAATATGGGTTACTTCAGTGTCGTGGTGCCTCAAATATTGGCTTGAGACATTTTTTTTTTTATCCATTTTTACCCTAAAAAATTAAGAGCACCCGCGTCCTTGTATCGATAATTATATTTCAGCTAACCTAACCTCCTCCATCTCTTGGAACAAACAATGGGTGCATAAATATTCACATGTTGTCCATCAACTACACCCTTTGGCTTGATTTTAAGCCTTGACTCACCCTTCGTGAACAAACCTTGTGGAGGAGGGCACACTTTATTAATCTTCATATGTATTAGTAAACATAAAAGAATTATGAATTGAAAATAATTGTGCTATCAATTTGTTTTCATAAACACTAAGAAGCGAACAACCAGAATATATAATTCTAATTCTCATTTGTGTAATAAAATCAATCATTCAGGGACATAAAATACATAATAAATTACATAAATCAGCCAACACGCTTGCAAATCTAGGTTGAACGTCAACTAGCTCTAGGAAGTAGGAAGGTCGGTACGCAATACGTACATCAAAACCCAACCTTTCTTGCAGTTAGTCGTCCAATATCACAATCAACAATATATAACCATTAATAATTGGTATTTGTCGTGTGGTGGAAGAATGTGTTGGTTTCTTATGTCATGGGTCCTAAAAAGAATTCCAATCAATCGTTCGCAACTAGTTTATTATTACAAGTTGCAAATATCCAAAACAATTTAGGGCTTCTGGTTGATAGAGGAGTAACACATACGTTCGCCAATTTAGGCAATTTATTTCCTCTAAAACGTCCAAGTGTTTCACCTAAATAACCACAAATGACGAGTTTCTAGACTAAGAATTCTTACCAAACAAAGACACTAATGAATCATATGATGATAGCTGAACTTTTATGAGTCTTTCTGCTAAAAAAAAGTAAAATGTTATTGCGAAACTACCAATTAAATGCCTTAAAAAAACAATAGCATTGGTACTTCTCTATATACACCACCAGATAAAACCCAAATGCATTTTATTTTTTAAATAAAACACAAGTAATTACAATTATAATTTTCCGATAATTTGCACAAAAATTTCTCCATAATTTTATCTTCGCGTTGATTTCCATATCTGGGATTTTGCATTTGACTTTTGTTGGACCGTTTACACACTTTTGCCCTTACTGTGCGAGATGCCGTTGTCTTAATCTCCAGTGTGAAAACTGGAAGAAGCTGACCAATAAGACAAAGGCAAAACTGGAAGAAGGACGTAAAGCCACGACATTACCTTACTCTCAAGTTATTGACGTGTGGGTTCGCTGAAACTGATCCACTCCAATGAAGTGGTGGATAATATGATATGGCAATTATAAAGACCATAAAAAAAGATCGAACGTCATTTGTAGAATAATTTTTATAAATGTATTAATTTTATTCAGCATAGAAGCTGACACGTCATCTGTTGAATAATTTTATAAATGTATGGAGCTGCTTGTGTTTTAGTTTCATTTAATCTTTTATTAATTTTACTCAGCATAGAAGCTGATAAAGTCAAACAATTTCATTGAAATTTCTTTCATTACCTGTGTTATGGCTAGACACTAGCTCTAACAAGGAAAATGATCCTCTCCGGATTCAATTTGTGGAGATCTTAGGAATTTTCACATCTTAGCCGTTCATCGTATATTTTACATCATGCGGTTAGTTTTTGTAGGTACTATTTGTGTTTAATTTTAAATAAAAATAATTAAATGATTTCTAACCGCATGATACACGATGAATTATTAAAATATGAAAATCCTCTTGATTGGATCCAATTCCCTCTAACAATAATTCTACACTTTTGACCTAAAATATACAAATAAAACTTACACTTGACCTGGCTGATGTATGTGGTCTGGAAAATTATATGACGCGGGACTTTGATAAAGTTGGTGTGTATCTATGCCAATAACTTAATAATGTTAACCATTTTTTCTACTTTTCACTTTGTATGAAATCATTTTTAAAAGATTTAGTAAATATTATTGGTTCGTACAAAAATTGAGTCCTGGACGTCAATCTTCTTGGCATCAGTCAGTGTTCACAAGGAGGGTGTGAAGTGTGAAGACGACCAAGTGATAGAAACTTTGTGTACTTGGTCAATCATTCCAGGACCCTTTTCTATAGATCAAAATATCATCTCCGCTTACTTCTCAAAAAAAAAAAAAACAAATTTCGTCTCCCCTTATGAATGTATAATAACACATAAAGTAGCTAAAGTTTTTCAATATCTACTCTAATACCACCTGAACTTTCAATTTAAATTTTCTTAACTGTTAGAATCTACCACATACGTTAATTTTCATCCATTTTTCTGTTAAAACATGTCATGCTCCCCTTATGTGAAAGGATATTTTGTCAATTCACTTCCTAGGGTTCGTTGGAATCAATTTGTACGAATGCTTCCTTTTTTTCTTTTTTTTTTTTTTTTTTTTTTTTTTTGCGAGGTTAGTGATAGGGATTTTTACCACCTGCAAAAGTAGGGATAAAAACACTTAAAAATACTTGTAAGAGAACAATGTAGTTGTAGTATAAACGGTTCAAGTAAGGTCGTTTCTGCAAGGATTGAATGAATAATATGTATTTATACTAATTCTTAACTAATTATTTGAAAACAAACATTGGAAAAGGTTGACTTTGAATTTAAATGTAATAAAAACGAATTTAATAAAAGTAATTTAGGAAAAACAACTAGTAACCAATTAAGAATAAATCAAATAAAAAAGAAAAGGTTTTGAGAAATAAATTTGGAAAAGCACTAGAGTTTCATTGTCCCCCTAACAATCCTACTTAGTTCTTCTAATTTCTTACGAATTACATATGCATATTTTGAAGGTTAGGTTTTCCTAAAATATATCCTACTTGGAACCTTCAACATAGAACGTATATCTAACATGCAAGACTCATAAGTTTTGTGAAAACCTTTTGAAAAACCATATAACTCTAAAGATGTGTCGTCCATCCTAAGTAGCTACACATATTAACCACAAGAAGCCTTGGTCAATTTTAGGGACAACCCTCCGCCAAAATTGCATCAAATTACCTTTCTAAATATCCTAATTGTCACGAATCATTAAGACAAATAGATAGTTTAAAGCACAGTGATTAATAATTCAAAGTATGCATGCATAATAACATAAGAAAATTAAAAAAAGACTGCATATTCTTGCTAAAGCTCAGGCATCGCCCCTAGCAAACGAAAATTAGTTACAAATAATCATAAAACAAATTATTATTAAAAACATGGATATAAAACACCTTGAAAATAAACTTAAATTGTCAAAAACAATTCTCCAAATAGTGTGTGCGTTCCACTGTAGAGCTAGCCCAAAAAGGCTTATTTATACTACTCTAAATAAAATCCTCCTAGTAAAAGGTCTTAGAATAAAACTAGGAAACCTAATAAATTGAAATAAAATAGGAAACATAATCCTAAATTAACTTGGTAAATCTGCACAGCCACGTTTTGGAGGATGTTGACTCGACGTCCGTTAAGTACGTCTATCCTTGCAGGCATGTTCACAGCTGGTATATGATCTCGTCACTTTAGCTAGATCAAAGGAATGCATATGGAGCAACATTCTGAAAGCTAGAAGTCATCACATTGCTTATCACACTTGTGCGGTACGGGGATCGAGATGAGACATAGTGGGCAACGTCCACGCCAATTCACATCGTTCTACAGAAACATTGACGTTCTTATCTCCTCCTAACGGCGGGTTGTCATTAAAGTGACAACCCGTAAATGAAGGGTAAAATATCGCATGCAAGGGCTCTAAGAGAACTAGTGTAAAGGAGAATCATAATTGACAAAGATTCACATCCTTCTTTGATGACCCATATTGGTACGTTGTGATGGCGCAACTTGGCACATAGAATGGACATCTAAATGCGTAAATATGAAAAACGTCAAGTTCGTACCCATTAACCAACTGTAACGTCGAATAGGTTAGGTGGCAATGGGCCTCAAGGTAGGCCAACATAACTGCGTACAACATTGCATAGCCTTAGGCAGAAACTTAAAACTTGGTACGTTTTCCAAAGTCTGGGCAATCATTTAAATTGCGCTTTATGATCGCTAGGCGAGGCTATTTAGGGTAAATATGAGAATTCGTTGTTCAATTATAAACCTAAAATACATGCAATACTTTATTGAAAACTGTCGATATAAACTCTCCAGCATTATCCAGTCTTTAAGGGATAAGTAGGGCGGTGAACCATTAATCGGCCAGGAGGTTTAGCAACAATGTGTGTGGACAAATATGTGACCAGTATTCCCTTAAATCCACTGTGAAAAAAGGTGATTTCGTATCTTTGTGAGGAATGATATAGAAAATCAATTTTCCTAATAAGCAAGCTTGGCAAAGTGTGCTTGTAGGCACAAGATCCTTACTTCGAGTAAGGAGATGCGTTGTAGCATCATTGTTCGACCTAAGTGTCCTAAATGGTTATGCAAAAGCAAGTAAACTGCTCAATGACCAGGCTCCAGGCCATCCACATGTGGTATGTTCCTAGTTAGGATACAACTTATTAGGCCCAAATCAAAGCTTTAGGCTCATTTTTGGAGGTGGTGCAAAGATATTTCACTCTATTTTTTTCAGTGGTTTCATTCATGATCATTGTCATCTCGAATATCCTTAAGAAAACTCAACAACATTATTCCAGAACAGATAGAGTATAAGGTCTCTGACATGGTAATTCAGTACCATTCATACAACGATGAGCGTACCAATGCTCTTAATCAGGATGGATAGACTTGAAGTTGTTGCCAGAGATGTGATTTAGGTATAAAGTCAGTGTGCGTAGTATCCCATTCATCCAAACAACTAAGTTTCCCATGTAATCACATGTTTAATTAAATTCGGTCACATTTATACAAGAAACATGATTCAATTAACTTGTATTTGAGGACAATATCAATAAGATTATCCATAACTAAAACAAACACCAAACTTGAATCCAGGAACATGGAAAAATGTTCACAAAGTAAACCAAGGTGACTAAGGGGATTCAGCTAACAAGGCCATTCATGTCAAAATTATGCTCTTCCAACGATGTTCAGTGTAGCAAAATCAATCTCACATATTGACTACGAGAATGGTACTCCTCAACAACATTGATAGGGGCATAAATAGGTAGATAACCAATGATCTCTTTAATCAACACGGAAGTAGATTATGTACGGTTGAGGTTCGGGAACAATATCCCTTATTTTTGAAGTTTTAGGTCTTAGGTGCCAAGGATCATACTTCAGGCATGATGCCACACCTTGGCAGGCCCTGATTCTACCATGTGTTGTAAAAACAAACTCGAAATTGGATTGTGAGAGAGACAAACCCATAATTGGGTTCAATAGGCTTCAACCGAAGCTGTAGGGGTTTATTTGGTAGGTCTCTGCCGAAGCAGAGAAGTGTTGTTAGGTGCACATTTGCTGAAGCAAGGCACCATCATTCGATAAGCTTTGGCCGAACTGGGTTGAGCCATTCGGTAGACTCTAGCCAAACTGAGTCTATACCTTTCTTTCAAGTTTATGGTAGTAATCAGATCCGAGAATTTGGTAAACTTTCGTTGTCTACACTGCTACTTCATGAGCGAGGTAGAAACATGGAATGATAAGAAAAGTATTCTCTAGTCAAAATTTGATCGGATTTATAAACTTCAAAATTGTACTCATTCATGGACGTAATCATGGTGTGCTTCAGGCAATGTCTTTCATGATTAGACATTCTGTAGAAGCGAGCCAAATAGCCATGGAATCTTTATTCGGGAGGTATTTCCGTTTGTAATGCTTCGGGCATAAGTCTTCAAATGAAGATCATGGCAGATGCTTATTCAGCTATTCCAAGTCATTGTTGGCTACAATGGTTTCTCAGCTTCTTGATAGTCAAGTGGAGATTCACGACTTGTACCCACATAAAGTGGTTTATGTTGGAAACGTCCAAATCAAGAAAATCGAACTTGTGATGGTTTGACAATCCATTGAATTTAAGGGAACAAGATTTGTGATTACTGTTGTGGGAATAAATCATCCATAAGCATCAAAGTTAGAACATTCGAGTTCTAAGATATGGTTTTTGATGAAAAATGTCAAGTTTTCATGGGTGTATTTGTTTTATGAAAATTTCGAGTTTCAAAGGAACTAATTTGAAACTACAGGTTTTTATGAACATTTAGTTCATAAAAGAGAGGTTCTTGTAAGAACACAGAATGCAATATGCTGATTTAAGTGTAGTGGATTTGAGTTGTTTCGAGAACTCAAATGTGAGCGCTTCGGGATTACAAAAGGATGTCAACGGTTAGTGGAAAAGAAATAAATTATTGAATTGTTAATGTCCAAAAGTGATATTTAGGTCAATAATTTTGAATTAATTATCAAATGAATGGATTGTAGGTCACTTTTAATTAATTCAATAGATCAGGACCATCTGGGAGTCTAGGCCCATTTATCATTTAATGTTGGTTGTAGGCCACACAAATAAATTAGGCCCAAATAGGGCTCAGGTGGGCAACCACTGCCCAAGCTGCGTTACGAACCAAATTAAAAGAGATACCCAAATTGGACTTGGTCCGTGAAAAAAAAAAAACACAGCCCATGCTGCTGGTTCCCTAACCGTGAGCCAGCTTCAGACTGGCTGCAGGGGTGGGCCACGGCTACTGTGCAGTCCAAAATGGCTGCAGGTTTAGCGAACCAATGGGAGAAGGGTGGAGCCCAGCAGCGTTAAGCTGCTGGCTTTGGACTAAGGCGTGAAAGAAGCCCAACAAAGTGTGCTGTTGAAGTTAGGCCGAACAGATGACGAAGCCCAACAAGGTTGTTGTTGGCTTCTGGTGTGAGTTGAGGGCTACAGGCCCAGCTCGCAAAAACATCCTAGGCCGAAGGCCTGGTGGTCTCGCACACTTGTAGCAAAGCCCGGGGGGTTGTTGTGGTCTAGAGGAAGCGGGCCTGAGCTGCTGGCTCGGCTAGGCTTCGGCTTGATTTTTCCCCTTTTATACCTTCTTTTTTTTTTTTTTTTTTTCTCTCTAACAGATTTTAGGGTTTGGAAAAACCAAAAATTTTCTTCTAATTTATTTCGATGCTTTGACTCACAAATTTCACATAGAAAAATTGCGTAATGCATGAAACGTGTGTGTGTGTGTATATTGACAAATATATGAAACATATACAATATATATCGAAAGGAAAATATAAACTTAGGAGGTTCATGCATCATGGGAAATGTTTTCATGCTTTATGGTTGTTTCAAATATCTTCCTTTATTTTAAGCGTACCTGATTGACAGAAAATAACAAAAGCCTTTGAATTTGTAGAAGATCTTTCTCGAAAAGTCAGAATTGCATCTCCAATGCGTTGCATCATGTTCAATACAGAAAAATTAAATTGAATCAATAGCCTGTAGATCAATTCAATAAAATAACAAATTAATCATAAAAAGAATGATTAAAACGTAATACTCCCCTGATTGAAGAATAAACTCTATTTAGCGCAGCGTTAAGAACGTGTTGATAACGTGTTGTAGGCATAATTTACTGAACAATTATGGAGGCTAGAGAGAGGGAGGTGCGACACATAGTGAGAGAAGAGAGAGATGTGTAATTGTGAGGTGTGTTCTTTTCCACCCATTGTGCATTTATTTAGAGTAGCAGGGAAGGTTAATCCCTTACCCTAATAGGATTTCAACTCTAATAAGATATTAACTACTAGGATTTATACAATCATATTCTTAATCTAATACGACTACAGCACATACTAGTATATATGCTGATATACATAGTACCTACAAATTAGATTGTGTTAGTTAACACAGTTAACTTGTGATGGAGGTAGAAGAAAAAATTGAGATACGAATTAGGAGCATAAAAAGAAGTAATAATATTTAATTTTTAGATTTTGTCCTAAAATTGAGTAAACGATAAAGCTATAAATAAGGAATGACATTTATCACAATTTGATAAAAGATAATATAAAAAGCTGAAGCAGATGACCAGTGAATATACCTAACCCAATAAGGTGGGCTAAACCCTAAACCCCAAGAACGATTCACAAAATTAGACTTAGATCAAGTTTACTCCAACTTTTTAGTAGTATCAACAGTATTTGGCTACAGTACTCTCTGTTGGCTAGGCATGGAATTTAGGAAAAATGAGAAAAGCAGAACAGAAGAACAGAACCCATTAGCCATAGATATAGGTGACGATCCAAGAAAATATGACAGTAACAGAACACGCTTAGCAATCAAACAACAAGCACGACAGAAAACGAGGATCATTGACTGCCGGGATTACTATTCCACTATAGAACAAATGTAAAGAACCCCACCATACAAGACAACATAATGTACAAATTCTGCCGAGTTATCAAGAAAAGCACAACAAGAGCCAAGCCAATAAAAAATTTGTATGCCCCATTAGCACCGGAAATGGTCGCTTAGGGTATACTCACCGGCATCACCGACTACGCCACTAGCGGATCCAAAGCCAATGACGCACTGTCATAGGATATAGTGAAAATACAATATAAGTTTAGAATACCGCTGTAATAACATTACCCACTACCCAACGTAGATAACAGAACCTCAAATACAAAGACTTGACATAACGGTCACACCAAAACAAATTTCTAACAAAGGCACCGAAAGGGTCCGGTATTATCAAACGACATCAATCTGCCAAGTGAAACCAAATCAGACAACAAAATTTGGACTTCCAAAACAAAGCTTGTATCCGAGGCAGTGGACATGAATGAGAGATTTCCCTCGTTAAAGACTATTATCAACTGCAGGTAAAACAAGCTCGGACTTCATGGACAAACACATTCGCAGATTTACAACAAAAAATGCGAAAAAAAATATATCCGATTGCATAGCTTCTCTTAACACCACATAGTTTTTACATGATGAACAAAAGAAGCAAGGAATTAAACAGAAACAATGTGTAATACACTGCGCGGCCTTCGTTGTGGCAGTTACAAACAGAGGAAATGGGACAACGCCCCTATCTTCGTCGCTGGTAAACTTACAGAGGTACAGTTTTCTCAGTGACACATGCCAATCCCTTCATCAACCTTACAATCTTCGCGGCATCATCCAGATAATACTTGGCTTTGCTGGGTTTTTGGCAGACTCTGCACGCAAATACTTATGCTCTGGGAGCGATGGATGGGCCTGATATGGAGCTTGTAATTACCTCAAACATGTCTTCATCAGATCGATCATCCCCTATGCAGGGAACAAAATCTGGTGACATTTCCCTATCTTGCATGGAGGAAAGTAGACGTTTCGCTACAAGTCCCTTATTTACACCCTGCATATACACGAGAATGTTACAGCTAATCGAGATATTGTAATTCCAGTTCAACAATCTGAGTCAACATATGCATTGCGTATAACAGTAGGTCCCTTTGTTTCAAACTTCGTGCTTCACATGAATCCATATAGTAGACGATGCCTCTTATATTTATTTATTTTATTAGATGCATGAAGTTGGTCAGGAATTTATCACAGGATGCTTCATAAAACACTTTCAAATGTATTCTGTCGTGATAGACATATCAGGAATCAGGATATACCAAAAGGCAAAAGTTCGCAATTCATACGAAGAAAAGTTTTCACACCTATGCAACCAAACCAACTAAATAAGCATGAACAATGTGAGTAAAGAAGCCTCGACTAATCATTAATGCTTGGGGAAACAAACAGAGAATACTTCATCTGTTGCCCCAAAGGGCCATAATCTTTTCCAAAATTTACATTTGTTAAAAGCTTAAAAGTATATACTACCTATTCCACTGATATTCATATCCAAGAATAGCAAGCCTAGCCCAGCTTCCATGTCCTCTAATCATATGATTAGTGTGCAACACAATTTCGATCGTGATGTCTGAAGAAGCTGGGGCTTCTACCATAAAGTTAATTGATAATATGAGGAGTAACTTAACTTTTTATAAGCTCTTGCATTGCATGGTTTGGTCCCTCACCGATGTGGGACTTTATCCTCACCTTCTCAAAACGTCAATGTGTCATGCATATATAAGTGGAGGTGTTGCCCATCTAAAATTTAATTTACTCTCCATGCTCCAACATCAGAAAAATATTGGCTCACCTCCATATAAAATCCTAAACCTGCCCCTAGAGGTGGCAAATCAACCTTGAGTTATTAATTAGTATCGTTAAGACCTATTTAATTTGATATATATCACCATAATATAGAGGTAAGATTAGTAATGGTTATGATAGTATAAGGTGAAATCGAACTAAATGAGTCTTAATAGATATCCATTAACAACCAATAGATTGATTTGACACCTCTACGTTCTAACTGCCCTTGCTCATCACCATTGCCACCTTCAACCCAAGTGGTTTATCCATATACAATCAATTGCTAAAAGTCTGTTGATAATATCATAACTGTGATTCAGTTACATACCTATTTCAAAAGGCTTGAATCCAAAATCTTCATTCAATTAAAAGAAAGTGGCAGTAGATCATCACTTAATTTGTTTTGTTCTGCAATGAATGTATAACTTCTAACTACGCGGACTAAGAAAATTGTATTATAGCAACTTAATTAATTAGACAAGAACACATATATAGTTAATGCATCGAGGCCTCTTTAACCCAAAAAAAAAAAAAAGAAGCATCAAACCCTAACTAATTAGCTAGTAAATGTGCCTTCGTCTATGATCACATCCTATATAAAAATTAACAAGTGTTCCGGAGTATTTATGCTCTGAATTTTCGTAACGTTAAATTTTTATTTTTGTGTTTTTTAAGAAAAAAAAAAATCTAATAATTAAAATTTACAGAATATTCAATAATCCTGGATACTATAAAATCCCCAATCACAAATCTTTCTTTCTGAGTACTTGTACTTGTATTTGGTCAATGAGTGACGCAACAAAGTAGAAAACTCAAAGGTGTAACAGTATATAGCAGAGTGTTGGGATATCGATGAGTGAGGGAGACAAAAGAGAGATTAAATAATTAATGAAACCTCGAAAGATCATTTTCCCTTCTGGGGCAGAAGTACTTGTAAGAATGGAGAGAAAAAAAGATGATTGCAGAGAAAGCTCGATCGACTTTCCTTCTGGGGCCTACGTTAAAAGATTGCAGGGAAAAAAGTATGTTCGAAAAAATCGAAAGATTTCCTTCTGGCCCGGCGGGCGTAAGTACGTACTTAATTAGAAAATGATTGCAGAGTAAGCTCGATAGATTTCCTTCTGGGCCGGCATAACTACGTACTTAAAAGATGATTCCAGAGAAAGCGCAAGTGCCAGAGTCCGTGCGCCTCTCCCGACTTTTATCATGATTTATGCATGCACGATTGCGTATCCATGCAAACAAATAGTTGATTTGATTCGAAAATACCACGGCAGAATCAGAAAGCACGCACGCGACTACAGTAGTTATTGCTTCTTATATATTCATATATTTGGTTAATAGTTGACCAAGTTCTAAGGGTTGGCTGGCTAGCTATCTCTTCTGTCTGTTGCGTTTTACACACACACACACACACACACACACACAGATAGAGAGAGAGAGATGGAGGAGATTTACAGTGGTGAGCATGAAGAGAATAATGGTGTTGTTAAGGTGCGCAGCACTAGAGAAAAAGGTGAAGGTGATATAGTGGAGGAAGAGGAGGAGGAGGAGGTTCTAAAGAAGAGGATTGCAGACCATCCACTGTATGGGCTGTTGCTGGAGAATCACACCGACTGTTTGAAGGTATATATATGGAAAAATTATATACATATATATGTATATCAGTCCTTTTTCAGTTTCCCTTGTACAGTTTATTTGTGGTTGTGAGAAAGATAAAATACACCTTAAAAAACAAAAAAAATATCTTCACAATATGATGGTCAAATCGAAGATGTGGAAGTCCTAAAAGATGAATCACGTGAAGATATTCCTGAAAAAATAATAATAAAAATATATCTTCACAATATGATGGTCAAATCAAAGATGTGGAAGTTCCAAAAGGGTTGTCCATTTTGCATGTAATTACTGTGGGCAGATGGGTTAGGCCGGATAGTTATAATTAAGGTATAATTTAGATACACATGCTAATCAAGTGGTTGCTAGGTTAATGGTTGGACAGCATGCAACACACACACACACACACACACAGACACTCTCTCTCTCTCTCTCTCTCTCTCTCTCTCTGGTAGCTCACCAATATCGATGTCAATATTGTCAGGTGGGTTTGGGTGAAATTGGAGATCAATCGGTGATAAAAGCACTACTACAACGGACAATAACATTGTCAATACCAAGCAACTCATCAAGGACGCTACCAGCAGCGATCCCAATTCTTCAGACCTTGATCAGTTCATGGTATATATACCATTATTTTCTAGAAAGTGCATCAATTTTGTGTGTGCTATACGAATTATTGATCGAAGTTAGCCTATCTGATATATATATATATACAATAATTATTGGCAGGAAGCGTACTGCAACGGTCTAAACAAGCTCAAGGAAGCCATGGCGGATCCCATGAAGGAAATGACATCTTTTATCACTGCTATGTATGCTCAACTTGAGGACCTCAGTGGTTCCAAAAAAAACCATTAACCACCCGGCCGGCCGGCGGCGACCTGGCTATATCGTCTGCGTTTCAGCCAAGGAATAAGAACATGCAGAGAGAGAGAGGCTAGCTACGTTAATTTGACTGATGATGAACTACTCATGTTAACTGATGTTGTGTCTCTATTACTTGATAAGTTAAGAATGTTTCTCCCATGCATGAGATTAAAGTATTCGTGTTAAGGATGTTTCTCCCATGCATGAGATTAAAGTATGCGTTATAGGTAGTGTTATTCACACATTATTTTTTACCTACCAGACATGATTGTTAGTTTTTTGTTCATTAATCTTCTTCAATTCATGCAATCCAAAAGTTAAAACTTGAGAGAAGTGTGTGGATAGCACCACCCTTTCCTATAAGACAATGTGTTGAACTATAAACCTTTGAATACTCGAATTATAGTAATAATTAGAATAAATAAAGTTCATATCAAAGATTATTAATCTTCATTCAACGATAATAATCAACTAAAGGAATAACATAATCCAACTATTTACCACTCCATCAATCTTAAGTAGAAACCCAAACAAGAATGGGGATCTTAGAACAAAAAAATTTAAGAGTGCACAACTGGACCCTTGAAAAGAAAAAGAGAACATCACTTGATCGGGGCTGGACTCGGCCCATTTTGTACTTTCCACATGTCAACATCTTAGTGGTCACGACACACAGAGACAATTATACATAAAGAATGAGAATCTTCTTAAAAATCTTTTTGTGAGAATTCAAATAATCATTTTAATCGTGTTTGTTTATCATAAATTATGTTGTTAATTTTTATCAGCTACTATTTGTATTTAAATAATTTAAATAATTTTTAACTATACAATTTACGATAAATAGACACAATTATAAAATCACTGTAAAAAGAATCTGGAGGCGTACACACATAAAAAGCATTCGACCGCACTACACAGAAACCGGAGAGAAAGTCCAGTTTGTCTTTCAAATTCAAAAAGTCCCAGGGACCATCTAACCCCGTCGACACGGCAACTCAAAGAAGCAAAGATCGAAACTTCGTCGTCATAACATTACACTTTCCATCCAATTCCACTGAACTCCTCCTGGGTTTTTACGAAAACCCAAATCCCAAATAGAATTCAATTTAAAAATCTTGGTTTTCTTGAACATGGTGAAATCGGCGGAGAAGGGCGGAGGAGATGGGTCGGGGCCGGCGGGGTCGGTGGCTCCTTTTCTCAGAAAATGCTACGAGATGGTGGATGATAAGGACACCGACTCCATAATCACGTGGAGTGAAACCGGCGACAGCTTTGCTATATTGGACATGGCCCAGTTCTCGATTTCAATGCTGCCCAAGTACTTCAAGCACAGTAACTTTTCTAGCTTCATGAGACAGCTCAATATCTATGTGAGTTCATTGTTTTCTTACCTTTTGATTAACTGGGCAAAGTTATTTTGTCTCGGTTATGCATTCATGGGGTTTTTCTCTTTGTTTAGTTGGCTTTTGGAATTGTGCTGATATTTGTATTGGGGTTTTTGCAGACTTGTTTGTTTGTTAATTGTTTGTTGTTGTTGTCGTTGTTGTTTTTGTGCCAATATAAAATTATTGCACGTTTGTAAATTGTAAACAACACGAGGTTTCACTTTCAGAAGCCAATTTTCTTTCCTGCGGATACGATCAAGTTAGCTCTATTTCGTTTCGACTGTGAAATCATGCTCGATTCGTTTGTTCAATGTTACCCTTCATCTATAAAGTGTCTATCTTGCAAGTATTGCTAATGTTGGGAGTTTTGCATTTTTTTTGGATTTCTTTCAAGTTGAAGGAATTGAAAGTTTTCTGTGGTTAAAAATTTAAGTGGCACTCGAAACGATCTGTCTAAGATGTGATCGTTCTGTTTCCCAAGCTTCATCCATTTCCCTTCTTTTTGTCAATCTAATTTAAAGGTTGTGCTTCAATCGCAGTTCCCATATATGCTTTCTTGACTGAATTCGGATATATTTGAGAAAATGGCACCTATTTAGATGGATTGGCTTGTAATGTAGCTGTGATAGACTGAAGTGTGAGACATAGTCAGATGGCTTTTCTTGTTTTACTCTTCAAATGTATGCATTGTACGTGCTCTATAAACACCTCTGTGTATATCTGCATGACTGTAAATGTTTTGTTACTTGATTTGTCAACCGATATCGAGTATTAATGAATCTTAATATTTCAGGGCTTTAGAAAAATAGATTCAGATCGTTGGGTGTTTGCAAACGAAGGATTTATTCGAGGTCAGAAAATTTTGTTGAAGAATATTGCTAGGAGGAAACATCCACAGGGCACAGATCAGAAAAAAGCATCACAGCAAAGTCCGGATAGGCCATCTGAAAACATTAGTGAAAATGGTCTATGGAGGGAAATTGAGAACCTGAAGACTGATAAAGTTGCTCTGAAGCAAGAATTGGCAAAGCTTAGGCAGCACCAGGAAACTTCGCAAAATAACTTGCGCCTCTTGAGGAACCGCCTTTGTGGAATGGAGAAGAATCAGCAGCAGATGCTGTCGTTTCTAGTGATGGCCATGCAAAGTCCTGGGTTTCTGGTTCAGCTTCTTCAGCCAAAAGAAAATAATTGGCGAATTGCTGAAGCTGGTGATATGATAGAACAGTGTGTAGATGATGATAAACCAGTGGTTTCTAACGGTGCGATAGTGAGGTACCAACCACCGATGATTGAAGCCCCAAAGCATGTACTCCTACCGAATTCAGGCTCAGAGAAACAACCGGAATCTGATGCTTATCTAGATGGAATGGAAGATTCTGTTGTGAATGCTGATTTCATGAAAATGCTAATGGATGAAAGGTCAAGCCCTGTAGAAAATCACGACCCATATACCCTACCGGATATATCTGACACTGGTGCATGGGAGCAGCTTCTTTTAGCTAGTCCTTTCTTGGAAAATATTGAAGGCACAAAGGAAAATGGTGAAGAGCATGCTGACACTAGAATGGAGGTGGAACCAATAGTATCTGATCTGGACAATTCACTTGATTTTGATTCTTTGGTCGAGCAAATGAAGAAATCTCAGAACTTTGCATTGGAATCAACAGTTTATGGAGCTAATATGGAGAGCTCTCAAAACTTGGAATTTATAACTGAACACATGGGACATTTGGCCTCTGACTCTAACATGGAAACGAAATCAGGAACGTAGCAGGATAACTTCTGTGTAACTTAGGTTTTTTCTGTCGGCTCTAATGACAGCTTATCGTGAACACTTTTCAGTCCATCTTCCTTCCACAACTCAGTTTTAACAAATGTGAGTTGGTTCTTATCCTCCACATGTATCATATCATAATGTGTGTCATTGTTCTTTTACAATGTCGTTGGAAATCATCTTTGCATTCATCGAGGCTACCTGGAGATTGGAAGTAACGTTATTTGTTGCTTGCTGTACGCTAAACTGTATCGACCTACGTCTTCTTGATTTTGCTTATTGACAGAATTTCGTAGGCTGGCACAACTTGGGATGATCACTTAACAGTTTTGCTCTGCTTGTACATTAATTTTGAGTGTTCTTCGTCAAATATAATAGCTACTTGGTTAAAGTGAGTTGAAGAATTGTCTGCGCCACTGCAGTTTTGCGCTGCTTCCATGTTGTACCTTGTAAATTCATGCGGACACCAAATGCTGTTCCAATTTTTCGCAATACAAATTAACACCTATTTCCTAGGTATTTACGACGTTTTATGTGCTACTCTTATTAGCTTTCGATGAAAAAGTGTAAGTAGGATCGCAGGATGAACTTGTAACGAAAATAATGAGCAACATCAAAATTTCCAAACATGAAAGCGAAGCATATGAATATAAAACAATCTTAACAAACATGAAACATGAAGCGAAGCATACGAACGTAAAACAATCTTAACAAAAGACGGGGTGTCGTATGATTTTGTAGGACAAATGTGTTCATGGATGGATGGCTTTTGCCAAGCCAAACGCAGTTGCGGATGCTATGGCTCCGATGAACGCAGTCTGGAAGGCACTCGAGAAGGGTTTGTTATCGGTGAAACGGCCCTTGGCGTACCCAAATATCAGCAATGCCAGCAAGGTTACGACAACTGACGCAACCAGAGCTTCCCTAGCCCTCGGAAAGAAGACGTAAGGAAACAAGGGTACTGCTCCTCCCAAAACGTAAGCAACGGCAATGGTGAGGGCGCTGTTCAAGGCTCTCCTTGGATCTGGCTTTTCCAATCCCAGTTCAAACCTGAATCATCACTCAAGTTAAGTTAATTATAATAGATGAAAAGTTATGAAATGACATGAAATATTTGGAGCTAAAGGAAGACTTGACACAAAACCAAAAACTGTAACATTCTACATGACCTACTACCAAAATTTCATTGGTGATCAATAACCCACCAAGTTTCTTACATGCAGAAATAATCCGTGCATAACGAATTTGGTATCAATAATGTCAATGTTTATATCGATATCATTGTGTCGGTAATATGTGAATATGTTTTATTCTTAACATGTTCATTGTACCAATATTATCAACAATTTATCGATATTATATCGATAAAGAAGTGTCATGTCCAAAAAAGAACCCGACTATTTTAAGTGAAGACAACTGTATGCTATATATGAAATAAAATTCTAATTAGTTAAAAGATCAAAACAACTGATATCCTATCAGAATAGCAGACAATTATTCTGAGAAGTGTGTGTGATATTCAAAATTTCAACACCAATGAACAAAAGATTTTAAGTGCTTTTTATCCATTCACGGTGTGAATGACAGAATGTGATGGATGACCACATGGGTTTTGTCCATGTTTCTAAAGAGAAGCCAACTTTTGACTAAGCACTTACACTTAACAAAAAATATACCCCCACCCACCGACTCGTGCAGTTCACAGAATATCCACATCACGAATTAAGATTCTTTTCATATTTTTGTGTCGTAGTCAACACATCCGGAAATCCGGATTTTCAATTTAAATGTGCAGCCTCTACTAGCCCATCACTTCACACACTTCATACAAAACAAAACTTTTAAACGGTTCAAATTTTCTCTTTCTTAGACGATTCGAATTTTCGAATCTATCTACTCTGAACACAGAGATTCGACGAGAATTTCAATTCCCTCATCACTTTACCTACTTCACAAAATATTCTTCTCTCTTTTTATGAACAAATCTCCGAAGAAAAAGAAAAATGTCTTCCTATCATTTTAAGTTTTCTTAAGTATATACATTTGACTTATTAGAAGTCGAATTTTTTTAAGATCATATTAAAAACTTAGGTACAAAGAAACGAAATATTACTCTATCCAACCAAGCTAACGCATGACTCCAGAATTTAAGCAAAGTAACTTACTTCATCATGAAATCGAGCCATGCTTGGGGCTTCTTCCTTAGAGAATTCACGACAGGTGTATAATCATGTGCCTCTATTCCATACTCCGCCAATATCTCCTCCACTTCTGCCGCCTCTGCAATTACCCCATAATAAACAAAAACAAATTTCACTCTCTATATATACAAGCAATAATAGTTTAACTAATTTAAAATATAAACTATTAGAAAATAGATTTCAACTTAGAGCAAAAACGGAGCACACCGCTCCATTAACTTGACTATGAATACAATACGATAAAATGATATGAAAAATCTTTAAAAAGTAAGATCCAATATGTCATAGATATGGCAGTTAAAAATATATAATAATATATAAAAATGAAAATGATATAATTTAGAACATATTTTGATAACACAGGAATTCGATTTCATCTCCGAATTTAAGTTTATTTAATTTGTTGGAGAAGAAAAGTTGAAAACCTAATTCCCTTGTTATATATATATATAGAAGAAGTGTGAGTTGTATTCATAGTTCCAATAAGGGGCAAGCTCTTCATATTTATCAGATTTCACTTGAAACTTTGTCTCCTATTAAATTTCTCTTTTTTAATTTCTTATTTGAAAGTATAAAAGTATCCAAAAAACATGATACGTGTAACCCTTGTATGGGATACATGTATCCATCAAGTCAAAGACGTATTTGTCGACTTGATACATATCCGATGGGTACTCGAGAGTATCTGACGAGTATCGTAACTAGCGAAGTATCAAATATGTGATACGCCACCAAAGTGAAGTATCCGTGAGGTAACCATAATATAAGGTAAACTTTTAAACTAACTGATAATTAAATTAAAAGAGGAAAATAATCCAAATTAAACCTGCATCAGGATCGTTTACAATTTCTTCTTGTTCTCTCCTCAGCTCCCTCACGTAGTGATCCGATTCACTTTTTGCCGCCAGATATCTGCGCAATAAAATACCAATGCATCAAAATATTACCAAACAAGCTGTGATATCAAAGGATGGCTGAATCGAAAGAGTACCCGCCGAGTCCCATGGAGATAGCACCGGCTGCGACTTCGGCGATGCCAGCAGTGAGGACGATAGATGACGTGGCATTGGCTCCGGACAGTCCCGCAGCGAGAGCAAACGGCACAGTAAGACCATCAGATACGCCGATGATGATGTCCCGGACGATCTCCCCGGCGGTGAAGTGGTTCTCGGTGTGTTTATTCAGCAGTGCTTGCTTCTCGGGGTCTAAGTTGGTCTTTTGTCCGTCATTAGCCATTGATAAAAAAATGAAATAGGGTTTTGAAGCCGTTTAGATATCGGAGCGTTAGGTTTACATTAGTACTGTAATGGTTTTTTATTTATAGACGACGAGATCCGGAGAGGATCCCGATTCACATTCACAGTGTACGTAAGGCTTGCGTGGGTTTTGCTTCTAAGGTACATACTATTTGGTTGCTCCTTCAAATAAATCAAACAAAATTAATAATTATAATGGAACAATAATGTATAAGATACAAAAAGCGAATGGTTATCATCTCTCTAATATTTATGAGTCTACTAATAACCAAAGATTTAATGATAATTTTTCGAAAATAACCAAATATTTGTTTATAATTTTTTTTATATGGAAAAATTAGTATTCCTTATCTAGTTACTAATGTTCATTGACCGAAACCTTATCAGTTTTTAGATTTTGATCAAAGACCTAGCATTAATGTATTAATGAATTTACATGTCAGTTACATAATGTTTTAAAATAAAAATTAGAAATTGATTTGGGTTTTAATGGTCATATAATTAATTTTCCATTCAAAACATTTTGAAAATGAAAAAAAATAAAATGAGAATAAGTTTGTACCCATTGATTTTGTATGAAAAGATTTTCAATTTTTTAATCTTAAATGTACCCATTCATATAATTTTTTATTTTTTCTAATCTTATATGTACTCATTCTTAAATATTCTAATTTATTATATATAAAATGTAACCATTTTTTATATATAAACTCAATTCAAGTTTTTTCTTATCTATTTTTTAAACTTATATAGGTACTTTATATTTCGTTGATTTCAGAATGTATTCATGTCAAGTTTAATGAAGGAAATTTAATAATATTATTAAGCCTAATATCTGTTATTTCTTTTGTGCTTTTGAAAAATGTCCTCATGTTTTGGTACAGTAATTTTTTGGTTAATTTTGATGAAGTACCCATGTTTTTGCATACACACACACACACACACTGGACAGTATAGTTTATCTTTTATCATATATATATTTTTTAAGATAATCTTTTTAATCCTATAAATTATGGGTTTATTTAAAATCTCATTAATTACGGTAAACAACTACAAATTTCAATTTTTAATTAAAAATAAAATAACTTACATAAAAATACATTATAACATTAATGTCAAGGACTTCAATAAAAAACTGAAAACCACCAAAGTTTTAGTTAAAGAACATTGGTAGTTAGGGACCGTATCCACATTCTCCTAATTTTATCTATGTGTTTATTAATAACCAAAGATTTTTGCTTGTCTGGTGGGCCGGTTGGAATAGGTTGTGACCAACTAACATAGACTTGAGTCCACTCCTTTGTTTGTTGTGTCAAAATGTGAGATAGACATGAGTGAACATGATGGATTATGAATCCATAATAAAGTGGTTTATCTAACTTATCCTTATACATAGTTACAAGTTATGTCTTATATATCACTGCCAATCCAATTCTATCCCTAAATTTTAATCTCATCTAACTCACCGAATGGTCCTCAAGTTTTGACTGGATTAACAAACAATGGTGACGACCAAATTATTACTGAATAAACCTTGCTTGAATAAACCTGCCTGCCGGCCTTGCACACAAAAATCCAAGACTTTGTACGCTTGCATGCATAGTAGGGCATGCAGGTGGTATCGCATGCATATGGAGACGGAATTGGGAATCTAAATTAGGAAAGAGAAATGCTAAAGACTCCATCAAAATAGAATTTTTCGTAATGTTTTATAATATTGACACGTAAATTGATATTAAACTGTGAGGTATGAAAGAGAGTATCCTTAGCATCAGAAAAACAGTCGATGCAATTATATTGGTACAGACAGTTGTAGCCTTTACACGTTCAGTGGGGAGTATTACTTCAGAATCTGTGGCTCTGAAGATTTATTCAGAAGGTCTGCTTCAATTGCACCACATGAAGGTCTGGGAATCTCAGGTCTTCATCCCTTCTAATGGGACACTCGACCCACGTCGGAAAGACCCAACGGAACTGGGAGTTTTATACAGTTTTGATGTGCAAATGCAGTTTTAAGGTTAGGATTTCAGAAAAAACAAGAAGAAAAATATGAAAATAAAAGGGAAAAAAATCCTCTCGAAGAAGAGGGAAATATGAGAAATAAAAAAGAAAAAGCATGAGGGAGAACTTGATCGAAAAATGGCAGCCCAGTAACACAGTTTTCTGCTTTGGTTCTTTCATTTTCCTTTAATTTTTTGCTTTTTTTTTTTTCAAATTTCTAGTCGAATAAAAATAAACACTTGTCAATACCAAAATACAGGCAGAAGGTTGGTAGAGAAAATATTGGCACACTAGGTCTGAACTCCCCCAAAAGAATTTAAGAAAAGAGAATAAAATACAGAGTTGTGTTCAATTTTGATTATCTGTCACTTCAAAGGCGTGTGCGCAACACAGGCCTCGATGACCACATTGACATGGACGTAGTCGTGCAAGTTGAAATGATTGGCCCCCTTTTTTACGATAAAATTTTTAAATCCTAAAATTTTGAATTTGAAGAGAAATGTAAAGAGTAATTTTTTTCAAAAAAAAATAAAATTTTCGTATATTTTTGTTCACTTCATATTTCTTGCATTATATTTTATAATATTAATATAAAAAAATTAATGTTAAATTATGAAGTAACAAAAAATTTATAATAAATGTCACTTTAAAAAACTCCCTGCAACATTTTTCTTCGAATTATTTTAAAAGATTGGAACAAATCGGAAGGCAGTTAGCAATTCCGATGACTCCGAATTTTATAATGCTGTTCTGCACTTATTTCGATATTTTTTTTTATATAGTATTCTGACTTTTTATAATTTTATGATACGTGTTGTTATCAACTTTGTATTTTAGTATTAGTTCTTAAATACATTTTGTTCATTATATTTTGTATTAAGGCGTGTGTCTGCCACAGGCCACTTTCATTGTTTTTTATATTTTATTGTTTGATCTGTCACTTCAGAGGCGTGTATGCACCGCAAGCCACGATGACCGCATTCACAGGCATCTAGCTGTGCAAGTTGAAATAAGTTGACCATTTTTTTATAGTAAGAATCCGAATATTTTAAAAGAATTGAGAAGAAATCGGAATGTATTTACCAATTCTGATTACTTTGAATTTTTTATCCAAATTTTTTCAAAGTATTCTGATCTATTCCAATAAAAAGTAGTAAGTAAGTAAACTGTCGTATTCACAAGAGAGACGGACGAAGTCGCCAACTAATTACTGTTAGCAGCTTCTGTTTATTCATTCCTTGAAGGAAGTGTTAAAAGCACAAAAAAAAAATTTGTAAAGAGTGAGCAAAAAGCAAATACCAATGAAAACAGAATCTAAAATTTCAAACAAGAAGTCTGCAAGCAAGTAGACTTTTAGGGTAGCAAAGCTAGCTCTTCGTATCATTGGCATTGGACAGGTGAATCCGGCTACATTCTATATATACTAAAAGCCGGTGGATTGGCACTGTTCATTAACAGTGCCCATCCGGTTTTAACCCTCATTTTATTCATGGTTTTTTGTACTTTGGTGGGATTGTGCAGTAAATGGTCTATTTTGCCCTTCTTTCATTTTTGTTTGCAGCTGTTGCTCCCGTTTGAAAGGTGCTTTTGGTGTTTTTGGTTGAGCTTTGGCCACGTTGCGTTTTATAGGAAAGATGCCAGAAGCATCTTCTACTTTTTCTTTTCCTCTTCGTTTTTCTCTCAGTCGTTCCGTTTCTCTTTAGTTTTCCCGTCTGTCTTTTGATTTCGGTTCCGATCGGATCTTCTCGAAGGTGTTTGGCGTTTTTTCCCCTGTTTTGCACAAACGAATTGCTCCCATTCAGGTATGTTGATTCATGTGTTGGTTTATTTTCTGTTTGGTTAGGAAGAAAATTTTATGATTGATTGTTGTGAATATGGGCTATTCGGCTTTTTTGCCCAGCGTTTTCTTTGTTTTTTCGTGCTCTACGTCTGGTTGTTATCTCTGATTTTGCATTTCGGTTGCAGGAAACATTTTTCTTCAAGTTTTAGGGTTTTATTCTTCCTAGCTTTTTCTGGGTCAGGTATATAATTTATCTCTTTGGTGTTATTTTTTTTTTGTTTGTGCTTTGATTTTTCCCTCAAACTTAAAAAAAAAAAAAAAAGAAAAAAAAAAGAGGAATACTGATGATTAATTTTTGGGTTTTGCTTTGTATGTTTCGGTTTTGTACTGTGAGTGAGGAATTTTTTATTTTGGTGTTTTAATTAAGGGCTAAACATTTCCAGCTATACAAATGGATGATCATGATTAATTTTTGGGTTTAATTTAGCTGTTGATTATTGTGGATGAGTTGCGAAACTTCTTTTCGATTATGTGATCTGTGCCTGTTATGTTTTTTTTTAATTATTTTTGCGTTTTAACTAAAATCGAAAGATTGCCGACGAATGGATATGGCTACGGTTATATAATTTATCTTTAACCTTTTTTTCATTTTTTTTGTGTTTTAATTAAAATTTAAAAATTGTTGAGGAAGGATATGGCTGCGGTTTAAGGTTTAGACTAATTAATTTTATTGTTGTTCAGGTTTTTTTGGGGAAATTTTTGGGTTTGGTTGTTCTAATTATCTGTGGTTTGATTTTTGTCCGGAATTTAAAAGAAGAAAAATGGCCATGATTAACTTTTGGGTTTTCTTTGTCTGTTCTGCATTTTAAAGTTTGAATTATGGATTTTTTTTGTATGTCAATCTTTAAATGATCACTGTATGGATTTTTTTTGTTTCGGCATATGCCCTTATTGGAATTTTGTGATTTGAGAATTGTAGAAGTTAGTAGCAATTCAAAACCCGTTAAATGGCATGAGAATTAGAGTGATTTGAAATCGGCGAGCAAGTATATACTAAAGCTCAGCGGATTGGCACTGTTCATTAACAGTGCCAATCCGGTTTTGCTCCTGATCTAACGCACAGTTTTCAGCCCTTTAAAAGATGCTACATGAATTGGCGATTTTGCCCCTTGGTAGAGTGAGTCTACATATGGGAAGGTGCTCGAACCCTCTCTCATTTTCTTCCGTTGTTTTTGGCTTTCGTCTGCTCTCTGTTTCTCTGCTTTTTTGCATCTTCGATCTTCGTGTTTCCTTGCTTCTCTGTTCATGTTGATCGTCTGCCGTCCGAAGAGGTGGGTTTTCTGGCTGATTGCGGTGTTTTAGGTGGTTTGTCTATTTTATTCTTTTTCTTTTTTCTTTGATTAGGAAGAAAATTTGTAGATCGATTGGTTGGTTGGTGTAATATTGAAGTTTTTTCGTATTGCATTGACTGTTTCGTTGATTTTTTACTGTATTCAATGCCGTTGTCTAATGTGAATCGGTTTTTTCTTGCAGGAAATATTGGTGTTTGAAGAAATTAAGGCTTAGCAAAGTGTGACTACCTATGCTTGAATTAATGTTGAAGTTTTGAGCTCAATTAGATTAAAGTGCATAGAACATCCATAGAAGTGGTAAAAGTTCTTCCTTCAATCAGCTTAATAGTAGTTAACATGTATGCTTACTTTTCAATTATTAAGAAACTGTACCTTCCAGTTGTATGAATCTCTAATGCATCAACATCATTTCTTCTGAGAAGTTCAGAGGTTGCATAAGCATCTCTTATGTACGAGCACACTCTGCTATTATGAATTGGAGTGGTTCTTATTGTCTTTAAGTGATTCTTATCACAACAATTAGGGAAGAAATCCCTTTCTTTTAAATTGGATTATCCCAACCTGCATAAAATTGAGAGTCATGTTGATAAAATCTTTATCTTTATTATGCTGTTATTAAAAGTAGCCTTGAAATATTTTAAATTCGTTTTATATTTATTTGAGAAGTAATTATTTCTTTGTTTGCAATCATCTGCAGATTAATTTTGGTTGAAAAAAAAAAAAAACTTTGCTGCATCTCAGTTCCTATTCTAATTTTAACTGCCAAGTTAGCTTTCAGCTGTCAAGTTTACAGACAATTGATTGTGTTTGTAAGTGCTTTTCACTTTGTTAATATTGTGTTCAAGATTATATTTCTTCCTTTTGTTTGACAATTGTCTGATTGTAGTTAATACTGTGGCTCTAAATTGTATATCAATCATTCTTTTCAAATATTTCTTTACTTAAGTTATAATGTTGAGCTACTTTATGTTATAATTTTATAACTAGATAGTACATTATCATAAAAATAGAATGTTTTGTTTTTTTTTATCAATGTTGTCTATGCAGTATAGTCTTTTTGTTTTTTTTTTTCCTTTACTCTGTATATTACCTTTTTATCTGAGAAGTTACTTTTAATTTTAGCTTATACATTTTAAACCCATCGGTTCCACGTTGTGTTAATCATGATTCTTGGAACCATAGATAGTTTTTATTTTTGTAGTTAACTGTGTTATCGTTTTTAGTAAAACTGTGAATATCATAGATAAATTATATGTAAAATGCTTTTTTATAGTCATATACTGTGTTATTAAAAAAGTTAAATGTTTGCAACAACTGTCAATATCACGGAGTGATATTACAATTTTCTATTGTGATAACAATTTTTGTTTTAGTTAACATATACATTTCTTTGAACATGTGTATTTGTTAATTCTGTGTCACCCATTGTTTAAAAAAGTTTTAGGGCTCCTATTTTCTCACGATATATTTGATAATCTAGCCATCAATTTATATAATTCATGTATTAGTAAAAATCAATTGGCTTTTTTTATTTTTTGTAATTTGTGTTTCATTGAGAATAAACATTGTTAATACTGTTGATCTTTGCAGTTTCCACTCAGCGTGGATAAGACAAGTAAGAAGTGATACTCCCATTGAAAACTTATCTGCAAAATAAATTTTGCTCTGTGGTTACATGGTGCATTAGTGCATAGTTTCACAACTGAACTATAAGAAGTAAGAATGTAGTTATCTTATTACTTTGTTAATTTTTAAATTTTTTTAAGTTCTATTTATTATTTGTTTTATATTTTGTGTCTTGCCATTTGTTGCTGAACTAAATTCTATTGTCCATTGTAATAATTGTTTGTTGTTTGCCTTTTTGAACAGATTGGCTATCGTATTTTCTAAAATTTCAATTGTTAAAGGTGAGCAATTTTAAATTTTAAATTATTTAGTTTTAAACTTTACTTTTTTTAATCTTCTTTTTTTTTTTATAACTTTTTTTTTCCAGTCGCATTTTAAAATTTGGGTGATCTATTCTTTTTAATCATTATAGTATATATTTGTTTAATCTTCACATTATGTGTTTGTTGATACTTCTTTTTTTCATTTTTTGTCTTTTTTTCAGCGTGGTTTGCACTAATTTGTTTTCAAATTTGTATTACAATTTGATTCCATCATGTCAAAAAGACTTGCAAATGCTTTAACAATTAATGATACAGAACACGAGAAAGAGTTTGTCAATAATCAATCCTATGCTTTATCTGACTATGACAGACAATTTAAAAGAGTGTGTAGAATAAGTTGTATACAAAACCATGTCGATGTTTTCTTATCTAAGAGTAGTCCAATTATTCAGGAAAACTCAGCCATTGACTACCAAGATGGTACTAGCACATCTTCTGTTCAACAAGATGTTGAAAACATAAGTTCTTCCAATATCAATGAATCACATTGCATGACTGTTGTTGAAAAAAATGTTCTCTTAAGAGATAAAAAGGGAAAAAAGGTTGTCAATGTATTAGACCAATCTACAAAAAATACTCAACAAACCCTTGATGATCAGAATAATAATCTTATGAACAAGGGTCAAGCATTTTTTCAAAAGAATAGAAAAGGTTAGTTCTTAATTTATGCATCTATTAATTTGATATATCATGAATTTCAATTTTCTAATTGCCTAAATAATATTACGCTCATTTTGTTTTGTTTTTGTATCTTTTTTGTAGGAGTTGTTAAAGAATATGCGGACTTAGGAGATAAAAGTTATAAGTGTGTTCATTGTGGTGCTTATTTTTGGCTAAAAGAGTCTCTTAAACCGAAGTGTAAAAACGATCTACCTGTTTTCACTCTTTGTTGCCAACAAGGAAAAATTAAGTTTCCAAATCCAAAACCAGCACCACCATTTTTAGATTACTTCTTGATCCAACTAAAGGGCAAAAAAATTTATCATTTCGACAAAATATTAGAACTTATAACTCAATGTTTGCATTCACTTCAATGGGAGCCAAAGTTGATAACTCAATTAACAATGGATCAAGCCCTTATATTTTCAAAATCAGTGGTCAAGTTTGTCATTTAATGGGATCTCTTTTGCCTGTTGATAATGAGTCTCCAAAATTTGCTCAATGTATGTCTATGATACATATAATGAGGTGGAAAATCGACTTAAAGTTTTTAATTCCAATGGAAACAATCAAAGCCTAGATCCAACAATTGTAGAAGGGTTAATCAAAATGTTTGATGCATCAAATGAATTGGTTAAACTTTTTCGAATGGCAAGAGATAAATTTGAAAACGATGCTCTTTCTTCATTAAAAATGACTTTGCTAGCAGGCAATTAAATGATAGCAAACAATATGAGCAACCTACAACTGATGAAATAGGTGGTTTGATAGTTGGAGATATAGGATTGTATGATTCTAATCGAGATATTATTATAGAGTCTAAAAGTCACGAATTAAAACGTGTAACAAAGTTGAACCTAAATTTATGTCTCTGCAATATCCAATTCTTTTTCCATATGGTGAAGATGGTTATAGACCAGATTTAAAATGGAATGAAAATTATAAAGGTAAAAAAACTAAAAGACAAAGAATACCAATGAGAGCTTTCATTGCTTATCAAATTCAAGAACGAGAACCACCATTAAGTACATTGTTAAGAGGAGGAAGACTTTTTCAACAATATTTGGTCGATTCTTTTGCAACACTTGAAGAAGATAGATTAGATTATATTAGACAAAATCAAAAAAATTTGAGAAGTGAAGTTTATAAAGGTATATGATGCATTCTCAAAAGGTGATACTGATGCAAATAATTTGGGACAAAAAATTGTATTACCTGCTTCATATACTGGAAGTCCTAGATATGTGATAAATAATTATCAAGATGCTATGGCTATTTGTAGAGAATACGGACATCCTGATTTGTTTATAACATTTACATGTAATGTTAAATGGCCAGAAATCACAAGAGAGTTTGAGAATAAGCCAGGATTCAAACCTGAAGATAGACCTGATATAATTTCTAGAA
This sequence comes from Pyrus x bretschneideri, assembly GCF_019419815.1. Classification (NCBI taxonomy): domain Eukaryota; kingdom Viridiplantae; phylum Streptophyta; class Magnoliopsida; order Rosales; family Rosaceae; genus Pyrus; species Pyrus x bretschneideri. Next base: position 1,007,676 of record NW_025999802.1, on the reverse strand, counting down.
TCTTCAAAATGAAGCTTGATCATATGATTGATTTCATCAAGTCCGGGAAGCCTTTTGGAGAAATTCAAGCAAGTAAGTTACTAAAACTCATTCTAGCACTTATTTCAAGCTTTTTAGTTTTCATTTATTATAAAATTTACTTTTATTCTTTTTTTGTTTTCATTTTTTCCTCATGAACAGATGTTTGCACAGTTGAGTTTCAAAAAAGAGGTTTACCTCATTCTCATATGTTAATATGGCTGAAACCAAATGTGAAATGTTTTTGCGCATCAGATATAGACTCAATTATTTCTGCTGAATTACCTAATAAAAATTTGCATCCACAACTTTATGAAACTGTTAATCAGTTTATGATTCATGGTCCATGTGGTTGTATTAATCCAAAATCACCTTGCATGCGAGAAAATAAATGTTCTAAAAACTTTCCTAAGCCATATAAAAGCGAAACAATTTTTGACACAAATGGTTTTGCTGTTTATAAACGTCGTGAAGATGAAGAAAAATTTGTGATTAAAAACGGTATAAAAGTTGATAATAGATTTGTTGTTCCTTACAATGCAGAGTTATTACTAAAATATAATGCACATATAAATGTTGAATCCTGTTGTCAATCAATGCTTATAAAATATTTATTCAAATATGTAAATAAAGGTTCAGATAGAGCACGTTTAGTTTTTCAAGAAAATTTGAATGATGAGATTTTAGCATACCTCAATTGTAGATATATCACCTTATGAGGCTGTTTGGAGACTATTTCAATATTTCATACATCATAGAGAGCCTTCTGTAGAGCGATTACCAGTTCATTTACCATTAGAACAAAATGTTGTTTTTACAGCTGATCAATCACTACAGTCAATCATTAATCAAAAAGCTTTTGAAAACACAATGTTAACAAGTTGGTTTGAATTGAACAAAAATTTTCCTAACGCACGTGAACTAACTTATGCACAAATTCCCACAAAATTTTTGTATGATGTAAAGAAAAAAACTTGGAAGCCAAGAAAATATAAAGCATCAATTGGCAGAATAGCATATGTACATCCTGCATCTGGCGAATTATATTATTTGAGAATGCTTTTGAATTTAAAAAAAGGCGCCATTAGTTTTAGGATTTAAAAACAATTAATGGTGTTGTACATTCTTCCTACCATTCTGCATGCAAATCATTAGGACTATTAGGTGATGATAAAGAATGGATTGAGGCTTTATCAAGTGCTGCACATATTGCATTGTCTACTCGATTGAGACAATTGTTTGTCACAATAATTTTATTTTGATGTAGCAAATCCTCAAAATCTTTTTGATAGTCATTGGTAAAACATGTATGATGACATTTTATATAAATTGCGAAAAACTTTTGCAATTCCAGATATGATTGTGCCAGAACATGAATTAAAAAATTCAGTGCTATTTGAATTAGAATTACTTTTTAATAATGCATCTACCTCTTTGAAAAAATATCATCTACCAATGCCTGATGCAGAAAAAATGTTAGAAATTCAAAATAGGCTTTTGAGAGAAGAATTAAATTATGATTGTGAAGAACTTTATAAGAAACATGCACTTTTGAAATCACAGCTTAACCAAGGTCAAAAACATGTTTATGATTGTGTTTTAAATGCTGTGAATGCAAAAAAAGGAGGTCTATTCTTTGTTTATGGTCATGGAGGAATTGGAAAAACCTTTTATGGGATGTAATTACAAGTAAGCTTAGATCTGAAGGCAAAATTGTTCTAGTTGTAGCATCATCAGAAATAACATCATTATTATTACTAAGTGGTAAAACAGCCCATTCTAGATTTAAAATCCCTTTGATTATTACTGATTCTTCAATTTGTTCAATAAAAAAAAAAACTCATCTTGTTGGATTAATTGAAAAAAGTGATTTAATTATATGGGATGAAGCACCTATGAATCATAAATATTGTTTCGAAGCATTGGATAGATCATTTTCGATATTTGTCAAATTCACAAGCTTTCGATAAAAATGTTCCATTTGGTGGAAAAACTCTTTTATTGGGTGGTGATTTTCGACAAATATTGCCTGTTATTCCTCAAGGAACTAAAGAGGATATAATAAATGCTTCATTGAATAGTTCTTATTTATGGCCATATTTTAAAATTTTTCATTTGAAAGAAAATATGAGATTGTCAAAAAATGGATTGAGTATTGAAGAAAAAAATAAAATTAGTTCTTTTGCAAATTGGATTCTACAAATTGGTGATGGACAAATTAATGATGCAAACAATGTGAATAATTCAATTGATAGGGATTCATCTTTGATTCAAATACCACAAGATTTGATAATTGATTGTTCTACAAATGCTATCCATTCAATTTTTTCTGCAACATACCCGAGTTTTGAAACTTTTTTTGACAATTTTGCTTATTTAAGGGAAAGAGCTATTATAACACCTCGAAATACAACTGTTACAGATGTGAATAATTATATAATTAATTTATTACCTGGACAACAACAAACATTTTTGAGTTATGATTCTTTATGTTCTTCAAATGCAAATGTTGAAAATCTTGAAATAATGTACCCCACAGAATTTTTAAACAAGCTTGAATTCAATGGTTTACCTGCACATAATTTGGTATTAAAATAGGAATGCCTATTATGCTACTACGAAACTTAAATCAGTCTTCAGGTTGTGTAATGGAACTAGATTAGTTGTTACTCATTATTTGATAGAATTATTGAAGCTGAAATTCTTACTGGTAATAATATTGGTCATAAAGTTTTTATACCAAGAATCACTCTTACAGCTACAGAAAATAAGTGGCCTTTCATCTTCAAAGACGTCAATTTCCAATTAGAGCGTTATGCAATGACAATCAATAAAGTCAAGGACAATATCTTAAACAAGTTGGTTTATATCTCTCCAGAACCTGTTTTTACACATGGCCAATTATATGTAGCATTATCAAGAGTGACATCAAGAGAAGGTTTAAAATTTTTAATAGAAATGTAGAGAGTAGTGTTAAAAACTGTACTTTGAATATGTTTTTAAAGATGTGTTACAAAATTTACAAGAAAATTAACCCAGTTCAGAGACTCTGCATCTCTCACTTTCTCATCTCAAAATCACTTCTCTCTCTTCCATCTCTCCCAATGTCTTCGTCTCTCGGCTTTCTTGCTCAATCTCTGTCGACTGAAATTTCGAGGTGATTTTCCAACCCTAAATTAATATATTCCATACCTTGATTTCATCTTAATTTATTGGGAATTGATCTACATATGTGTAGTATAGATAAATTTTTTCTTTAACTAATGTTATAGAATCCATGTCCTATTTAGAAATACTGAGATGGAAAAGGTTAAGGAAAAATTGCGAGGTAGAAATTCCATTATGAGTTCTCCGGCCGATTTGAGGTGAGTAGTACAAACTTTTATGTTAAATTGATTTGTTTTGGTTTTTCGGGATGCTTAATTTCATCTGCAAACAAGGTTGACCATCCAAAAGTTTCGGTTTTGTACCCATTATTCAATACTAGCTCAATAATCATAATGTTTCCTCTGACTTTGTTTATAAATTCTGATATATAATCATATTTTAGAGTTAGAGTTTTCTATTGGGGAAACTTAGGAACCGATTGTCCTACATCGAAAAAATAGCAGCAGCTGATCCTATTTAAAATGAATCTAATTGAAGAATTAAGGATTGGGCACCTTCTACAAACTACAGTAGTATTACTCTTGATGAGGTCTATTTCATTTCCTCTATGCTGTCTCAATCTTCATAACTCACATTTATGTGCATTTTTTGTCTGGTTCTTATTTAAAATGTATCTAATTGAATATTTATAACCAAAAGAATTAATTTTTCTAATTGCCCAACTTTACAGGTTTTGCATCATTGGAACATCAGGCCTATGTCATTGCTTTACCTAAGGTAGTTGAAATGTACTTACAATATCTTAGCTTTTAGTTTTTTTCTTCTTTGGCTGCTTAGAGATTATGTGTCATGAGCCTGGCCTTTAATAGTTTAGGAAAAATTTTGCATCTCTTTGAAAGCTACGAATTCAACTTTTGGGTTCCTTCAACTCAGAATTTATAGATGTAACATTTCAAGGCTCATGTTGGTATGAAATTGTATTCCTCATCCGTCATTACATTTTTTTTGACAGGGATTTCAGTTTATAAACAATAAACTGCATAAATTTGTAAAAGTCTACTTTTTTAGATGGTAAAATCTTAGATTGCCAATTGAGGATATAATTGCAATTTGAATTCAATCTGCTTTCCGTGCACATGTGATATGTATGTGTGCACTAAAATCTCCAAAATATAAAATTCCAATTTCATTCTCTCCCTTAACAACGTTATTACTGAAGAAATTAAAGAATATTTTCAGTTCAGAGTATGAGTGCTATATGTGTTTGTTTCATTCCTAAAAATTATGGGACATAATTATGCAAAACTTAATTGATGATCGTATGAAAGCTATAAAACATCTCTCTGTACAATTCTTTAAATCTGGTTCAGTTTTGTCTTAGGTATCCATACAATCATTATTTGTGAGATAATTAGTTCCATGGTTCAATTATGTTTTTTCCATGAGAATATTTCCATGTTGTAATAGAAGAATTGTCTAAAGTTCCTTAAACCTTTCATCTTTTATGTTTACCATAAAACAGATAACAATGCATGATAATGAATTACAAATTGTTTTTTATTTCTTACATTCAAATTTGGTTTTTATACTTTCTTCCTACGTATGACACCATTTTTCCATCGATGTCAACTAATTATTATTTATTATAATTAATTGCCATAAAACTTTTTTTTTAACACTTTATTTTACAATTTTAGGAAGGAAAAAAAAATTGCTAATTCAGCAAGGAGCTTACAGTGCTGACAAATACATTTTCAAACAATGAAGAGGCAAACATTCAAGGTATGTAAAATTAATTAATACTTTATTAATTTTGTTTTGTTAATGCTTTACGTTTAATTACAATTTTTTACTAAGCTTTCTCTTCAGAGGAATTAGCTATTACTAATATATATACAAACCATCTTCTTTTCACATGATCTAAATACATGACAAATTACTTGCTTGCATATTGAAAGGCTAAATTGAACATCCAAAAGTATAAAAGTAGACATTTCACTAGAGATATACCATGTCCACATATTTTAATCTAATATGTTCTTTCACAGATTTACAAAATATGGACAGGATTTATCTTTAATGGAAGGATGTCTGTTCTATACTTCCAAATGTTAGCCTTAAACCTTTTGCTAGACAAACAAATAATTAACCATGTATTCACAATAAGTTAGAAGAAGAAAGTATCTATATAAATTGGTAATAGTTAATTCCTCTGAAGAGAAAAGACGGAAATGATGATTCTTACTCCATATAATTAAACCTAAGTTTACCAATTTACGTAAATCTGATCCGTCTTAGATCGGCAACATTTAACTTTGTTTTAAAAATTATAATATTGCCAAATAAACTACTATTTAATCATAGCATGATTGCAATACTTTTCTAAGTCTTATATAACACTATCACTAAATATATTTATTGCAAAAGACATCAATTTTCATTTTTGTTGTACTAAATTGCAACAAACTTATATTTTCTGAAACATTATTCAAATTCTCATCCCAGGTATGCATCCAATTTCACTTACTCTTTATTTGTATAAATTAAAAATTACCAAATGCAATGGATAGTCGGGGGGCTAAGAATTCACAGTGTTAGTCTTTTTTTTTCATCTAAGGTTGTCTTTCAATTTTTATTTTAGATTTTTCCTAATTTGGATAAAACCCTAATGATTTCGTTTTGCTGTCAGTATATACATGCTTATTTAGAATCAAATGACACAACTTTATATTTTACAATTATATTTTGTTTCTAATAGCTTATATAAGTTTTTCTTCGTTTTTCCTATAACATCGTATCGTAACATGGTCTAATCATATTCAATATAATTGAACAAACTGTTATCGACCGGTTAATGCCAATTTAAACACTTCTAATAAGTTACAGCTACATTATTATCTCGAATTTCAACATCAAATGTAAATTGTTTTACTTCAAATATGTCGTTAATTATTAATAATCGTTTTGACGTGTTATATACTCACACTCATAAAAGCAGTTATCCTCTTATACATAATTCTTCACCACAAATTTATATCACTATTAAAACACTTCTAACCTTAATTTATAGTTACTGCAGTATGTTCTATGTGCACATCATTTTCTTCTTCAGTTTCTGCTGTTTTTTGTTCTCTGAGTTGTACATGTTACCGGTGTTCACAACTAAAATCAATTACACAGACTTGACTACAGGTATGCCGCAACTTACATCACTTTCTGCCAACACTCTACTTCTTTTTCTTATTATATTTTCTGTGTTTAAATAGCATGAACATACTAAAAACCTGTTAATTACAAACTATCCATTACAAGTTTGCATTGACTGTTTTCTTCTTTTATGTCCAATAGTTTTAAGACCCGCAGCAACGCGCGGGCACTATTACTAGTAACAACTATTACTATTTTCAAAATACTTTTAAGATTTTATAGTTATGTAGTATATTTTATTTCAACTTTTGTATTTTAGTATTAGATTTAGATATTTAGATATATTTTGTTTTTATATTAAGGCGTGTGTATGCGACATACCACTTACAAATGCTGAAGCTAAAAATACATTAGCTGACTAGACGTGTGTGAGGCACAAGCCTAATCCATACGCATGCCAATTTTTATGTGAGTTTGATTTGAGTGCTAAATTTTTCTGTAACTTCAAAATTTGTGTCATAAGAAATAAATTTAAGTTCAAGTTGAAACTAGAAATATAAATCAACAAACGAAATTAAAAAGTTTCATTCAAAACCATGAATTAATAAGTTACAAACCAAGAAATAACAACTACACCAATATATTACATTTATAATAATAATAATAATAATAATAATAATAAATCTCTGTAAAACTGAACCTACCAGGTTTTCTTACCAAAATCGAATTGTATACCTTCTTTCAACAATTATTATTTTTTTTTTTTGAGAAAGTACGATATTTATTAAGAGTACTAGAAACCGTAGAATGGGATGATAGTGTGCACACATGGATATATATTACTTGTGTTTACATTTTCTTTTTAAATAAATATTTTGGATGTATAGAAAATTAGCAGCATTAATTCATAGATAATGTAATATTACACAAAGGACCAATGAATTATCTGGTAAATAACTGAAACAAAACGATATGGAGCAAAATCTGATCATGCATGGATGTTCTTCAGTTCAGGTCTCCAGATTTTCAGCAATCAATAAGCTCAGGAGAATTCAATCTTTCATCATTAGAACCAAAATAATAAATTAAAAAAAATTCAAATACACACCAAAAATACTCAAAAAAAAACCCACAGCAATACCAGAAGCTCTACCAGCAAATAAAGATAACCCAAAAAACTATAAGTTCAGATTTGGGCCTCGGCCCATATTTTTACTTTATTTTTCTGGGCCTTTATTATTGATAATGACTCCTAATTTCATCATGATGGGCTTTATTAAAGTGAAAAATAGAATAACGGGAAAAAGAGAGACGAACAGAGAGGAGGAAGGAACGGGGGACGAGAAGGAGACCAACTCGCTCAAAATCTCTGCGCGGCGGTGGAGGAGGCAGACGACGCCGTGGCGGTTTCTGGTAAATTCTGTCTTCTTCCCCGCTACTTCACTGGTTTTCTTATTCCGGGGACCTGCTAACGTCGTCGTTTTGAACCGAATAGAGGAATAAAAGAAAAACCCTCTTTGCCTGAATTGGGGCTTCTCGTACTCGGTCGATTGGCATTGATTTTACTGCATTGTATTATCGAACCAACATATCATTTCTGTGAAGGAATTAGTAGGTTTGTTGTAAATTGTTTGCTGGGCTGCCAATTTAATTTGCTTTTGTGTTAATTTCTGCATCTAAATTTATGTAATTTTGTTAATTTTTTGCTAAAATTGTGCCCCGAATTTGTTTAAAGCTCATAATTTTATAATTATTTTTGTTTTTTTTCCTCTTATGGTGTTTCTTAATTACCCTTTTTTACCTTTCTTACCAGATTAATTGTTTTTCATCATGTCTTGGTGCACGATTGAGTCCGACCCAGGTATAGTTACATCTTTCTTGTCCATTTGGTACCATGTATATTAATGTTTGAGCGATAGTCTTGACGTGGAACTGTATAGTTCGTTGTTTTTGATATATCAATTGTACTGAAGTGAAACACATCACATGCTCTACGAGAATTGATATTTCTAGCAATAAGCATTATGGGGTCCATAAGTTTGGTTTTGGGAATGTGTTTTTGGGACCGTTTGAGTGATGAAAGTTGTGATCTGGCGACGCAGATTGATAGCGTATAGGATTTGAGTAATTTAGTAATGGTTAATACGCAGGAGGACTTCAAATTTCCAAGAAGCAAATTTATAATTTTCGAGAAATTGGAACAGCTGTAGTATACATGAAGTGTACTAGTTTTTTCAAGGTCTGCTTTGCCTTTCAGGGGTGTTCACTGAACTTATTCAGCAGATGCAAGTAAAAGGCGTGCAGGTACGCTTTCTTTGACGTCTTTTATGTCTATGACTCTATATTTATATTTTGTTTGGGATGCACTTATCCTAGTTTATAGTTGACGCCTACTATTACTGCTCGAGGTTAGGCTATAACTACTTCTTGGAGATGTCTTTGCTCCTTTTGTTGGTAGATTGATTATATCTAACACTTACCCCTTTTCCCCTTCTTGGCTATATCCAACTTTTACTTATCAAAGAAATTGTTTACTTTATTTCCGTTGGTATGACCTTGCAGGTTGAGGAACTGTATTCATTGGACCTCGATTCTCTGAACAATCTGAGGTACGTTAGTTTCTGTTTAAGATTTTATCTCCTGGGCAGATATCCTCATTTTTGTTGAAACAAATGTTTGAGGTTTATATCTATGTTATCATTGTTTTAGTTACTGTTTTTCCCTTGAAATTTACAGGCCAGTGTATGGTTTGATTTTCCTATTCAAATGGCGTCCAGGGGAAAAGGATGACCGCCTTGTAATTAAGGATCCAAATCCTAATTTGTTTTTCGCAAGCCAGGTTGGTTTTTTATTGTAAAAGTAGTGGTATATTTGTAAGGTCTTCTTATCAGAAGGTTTGTATATCCTCCCAGGTCATCAATAATGCTTGTGCAACCCAAGCAATCTTGTCCATCCTCATGAACTGTCCAGATGTTGACATTGGTCCTGAACTGTCAAAACTGAAAGAATTTACGAAGAACTTTCCACCTGAACTGAAAGGATTGGCAATAAACAATAGTGAAGCCATCCGTGCCGCCCATAATAGTTTTGCAAGGCCTGAGCCATTTGTTTCTGATGAGCAGAAGGTAGCTGGAAAAGATGATGACGTCTACCATTTTATAAGCTACTTGCCTGTCGATGGAGTCCTGTACGAGCTTGATGGACTGAAGGAGGGACCCATTAGCCTTGGACAGTGCCCCAGCGGGCAAGGTGACATGGAATGGTTGCAGATGGTACAACCTGTAATCCAGGAACGTATTGAAAGGTATTCCAAAAGCGAGATAAGATTCAATCTCTTGGCCATTATCAAGAACAGGAAAGAGATGTATACTGCTGAACTCAAGGAACTCCAAAAGAAGAGGGAGCGTATTTTGCAGCAGCTGTCTGCCTCACAGCAAGATAGACCAGCTGACGGTAGCAAGTTTGAAGCGCTGAACAAAGCTCTTTCGGAAATCAATGCTGGGATTGAGGGTGCAACAGAGAAGATCTTGATGGAGGAAGAGAAGTTTAAGAAGTGGAGAACAGAGAACATTCGCAGGAAGCACAACTACATTCCGTTTCTGTTTAACTTCCTCAAGATTCTTGCCGAGAAGAAGCAGTTGAAGCCGCTTATTGAGAAGGCAAAGCAGAAGGCAGGCAACACTAGATGAATGAGATACAATGATGTTGTGGTTAACTGTAGTGTGGGCATCTGGGGTTATTTTAAGTGTTGAGTTGTAAGTTAGGGTCAACCTAACCAGATTATGCGTGTTTTCGTGAGGTTACTCTCTAAACTTAGAAGTTATTTTGTTGAGACATTCCCTGGAATTGACTTGTTCACTTTTGTTTAGGTCAAGAAACATACATGTCTTAAAAAATCTGGTAGACATCATAGCTTCTGCGAGACTTCACGGGAGATTTTTTGTGGCATTCAGGCGGACATTGTTTAAATTGCTCTTAGACTGGCTAGTGAACTACCAGTCGCTACGGTTATATCCGCACTTGCGACTGTTGAACCGTATCGTATTGGAGAAATGAGAGTGATACAGTACTAGTACCCCCGTCAGCTGTGGTACTTATACTCAAAACTTGCCATTTGTACAGTTTTTTTACAGCTGCATTTAAAATTCATCATGCTTATATACAAGAACGAAAACAAACGCCACTAAAGCACTACGGTATAGTTGTATTTCTCTTCACTTGTAAGAGGTCTTAGGTTTAATTCTTACTAAAGGCGAATTTGAACTACATTAGACTAGCAGATAATATCGTTTGTTTGTTTAATGCAGATAATATCGTTTGTTTAAAAAAAAAAAAAAAAAAGGAGAACGAAAACGTTTAAAAAAAAAAATTCCGGAAGCGCCCACCGTGGGGCTCGAACCCACGACCACAAGGTTAAGAGCCTTGCGCTCTACCAACTGAGCTAGACGGGCTAGGACGATTAGTCAACCGTCATTAACATTAATCAAAAAGCAAAGCCTTATCCAAATCCTCTCGTTTTGGCGCCATCATCAACCGTCAACGTTTGATGGGTCGGCCTTCATATGCAGTTTAGATATTCAGGTAGTTGAGAGAAACAGAGACTTCCTAATTCAATTATTGAAATCAAGATTAAAGAAAATCAAACACATTTTCCAGATAGTCAATGGCTGACTGCACCGGAGGAAGACAAAAAGAAGGCTACTCAGTGGAGGCGACGGCGGCGGTGAGGAATCGGTTGTCCGGGCTCCGCCTTGACAGCACCTTCAAGTCTTCCTCCGTCGTTGATCCCAAGAACCCTACGAAAACATTGAAGAGGCGATCCCCCACCCAATCGCCGCCGGTATCCGAACCCAACGCCAAGAAAGAGAAGCTTTCTCTCCCTCCTACTCCTCTTCTCCGCCGCTGCATTTCCGACACTTTCTTTTTCAACCCAACTCCTCCGGCTCTCCAGTCTCCTCCGGAGCCTACTGTCACTGTTACACCGCCGTCACCACCACCACCTGCCCCAACAACCAATAAAGTCTTCGCTTCTGCCTCTGACTCGGCCATTAATTCGAAGCCCAAACTCCGCCGCTCCGTCTCCGATCCCACTCCTCGCTCACCGAAAACCGTCTCTGGCAGTGACGAGGATGACGAAACTCCCAATTCTAAGGTTTTCCTGAATTAATTAAATTTGCTAATTAATAATTTCATGGTGGTTCTTGGAAATTGATTATTGTGTGTGGTTCCAGAGGCTTGCGAGGATAAAGAACCGGGTAAGAGAGATGAGCCTGTGGTTCCAACAAGTCATGCTTGATGAAGTCGAAGATCACGAAGAAGGCGACGAAGAACAACACCATCAAGAACAAGATGAAAATGGAGGCACGTCACCCGCTGATCAGCATGCTAATCATAACACTAACTCTGTCAGCGCTGCTGAGGTACCTACTGGTGTTCTTAATTTCTTTCGTTCGTAAATTGGATTAATTCTGGTGTTAATTAAGCTTTGGATTGTTGCAGGATGATTGCGAGAGAAAATTTGAAGAATCAGTGAGGGTGGAGAGGTTGGAAGAGTGCCAAGTCATTCGCTTCAGGTGCGGCTGCGGCGTTCCTTATAACTTCCTTCTTGCCGGAGACAACTGCTACTACAAGCTCATGTAGATCCTTGTGGAGGCAACTGCTTCTACGAAAAGCACTTTTTATTCTTGGCTTTCCCTACTGTTTCATTTTGTTCTGTATTTGTTTTCTTTCATTCTTCTTTCGTTTTTGTTTTCGCTTTTCTGAAGTAGAAAATCTGGAACATATGATCTGAGACGATGTAAAAACGACGGCATTACTTTGTTTACTAAATTGCAAGTACAAATAAATAAAGTCTTCGGGTTCTATCTGCGAATGAATGAAAGAGTGTTGTTTTTCGATGGATTGCTCAACGGTGCGAAGTGAATTACACACGGTTCTCCTATTTCTTTTCCACCTGATAAATTTCTTGGTTCGTAAGTTCCTGTAGCGAAATCGAATCAAGAGGCTTGGGCAACTGAGGTCTACGAACAAGAAGCTCCTTCGTTACTTGTTCCATCGTTGGACGAGATTTTGGTTTGGTGCGCAAGCATCCCAACGCCAATGTCATAACCATAACCACACCAGAAGCTGTTTGTCGATTGCTGGGAGGAGAGAGCCGTGGATCCAATACATCTTCCAACGTCATTTGTAGAAGCGATGGCGACTTTGAGGACTGTGAGGAAGATGCGGAGATCAAGGAAAGAAGTTCTCCTGGATGTCTTCCCATGATTATTTCCAGAGTGAGCACTCCAAAACCATAAACATCGCATTTTTCAGTCACGGCAAATGTGTGTGCAAGTTCTGGTTTACGGAAAACAAGCAAGTGTATTAGGATATAAGAGCTGAATCAAAGAATAAGTGAAGTTAAAAAAGCTGAAAAAACTATGGGTTCACCTGGTGCAATGTATACCGGAGTGCCGGCAAGTATTATTGTTCGATTACGCAAATGAGGATATAAGAGCCGTGCTGTGCCAAAGTCGGATAAAGAAGCCACCATGTCCGAGTTGAGAAGAACATTGCTGCTACTCACGCTTCGGTGAATGATCGGTAGGGTGCAGTTGTGATGCATGTATGACAACGCATGCGCTACGCCTTCGATGATATGTAACCTCTTGGTCCAATCCAAATCTGCAGCTTCAACATCATTGCCCAGAACACTGAACAAGCTTCCCCTTTCCTTGTATTCATACACCAAGAACATACAACGCCTGTGCAAGCAAAACCCAAGAAGCTTCACAATGTTTCGATGTCGGATTTTTGACAGCATTCTTGCTTCATTCTTGAAACTCTTGAAGAGAGCTGGTTCCCCAGCTTCCCAGTGGTGGAGCTTCTTCAAGGCTACTACTTTTCCGCTTGGTAGCTGTGCTTTGTAAACACTGCCATAAGCTCCGCTCCCAATACAGTATTTTATGTCAAAGTCCTCTGTTGCTTTCGTGATATCCTTGTATGCGATTTTTCCATCAAAGTTCCATATCGAGAATAAATCTCCGTTCTTTGTTACTCCACCGGACTTGTTTTTCCGAAGTAATAAACATCGAGGAAAAACAAAATAACCAAGAATGAGGAAAGCTAAAAGAATTCCGGGAACCAAGATTTTCACGAGGACCAAGTTCTTGCTGCTGGACCTGGTTCCTATCGAGTCACCAAATGAATCATTGTTGCCGCTGACAAATACATCAGGTGGAAACGAATGCTGGAGATCAGTTGGGATATGACCCTTCAAGGAATTGTTTGACAAACTGAGTCGACGAGCTCTGTGCAACAAATTGAAAGAAGGGGGAATGGTACCAGTGAGTTTATTGTGGCTGAGGTCTAAATATTCCAACGAATTCCTCAGGCTCCCAAGCTCAGAAGGTACTTTTCCTCGTAGTGAGTTATGGCTGAGGTCAATACTAGTCAGTGCAGAGAGGTAACCAATCCGAGCGGGAATACTCCCAGTTAAAAAGTTGCGGCTCAATAACAAGAGTTGTAACTTCGAGCAATTCCCAAGATCAGTTGGGATCGATCCTATTAGACTGTTACTGGAAAGGTCTAGAACCAAAAGATTGAAAAGTGATCCGATTTCAGGTATTATGTTACCCGAAATTTGGTTTGACGAAAGAACAAGATACTGTAATTGTGTTAACTGAGAAAGCTCATGAGGTATGACTCCGGATATCTTGTTCATGGACAGGTTTAGTGCCTTGAGCTTGACTAGATGACTTAGAGACGGAGGAATTGAACCGGTGAGACTGTTAGCACTAAAATCCAAATGTTCCAAGTTGTTCAAATCCCCTATTTCGAAAGGGATGGAACCGTTGATCTGGTTCCATTCGAGGGACAGAGATTTCAAACTAGTTAAACGGCCAATGGTGGCGGGAATTGGACCAGTGAGCCTGTTTGCTGATAGTTGCAGGGTGACCAAGTTTTTCAAGTTCCAAAGACTTGAAGGGATATAACCAGTAATTTGATTGTAAGAAAGGTCAAGGTAGTTGAGCTTGGAAAGAGTACCTATTTCAGATGGAATGCTGCCCTTGAGTCCTCTTGCATGAAGCCGAAGACGAACAATGTTTGGAAAGCAAGAGAAGTTGAATTTTCCAAAATTGCCATCGTCCCCCAACTGGAGATCAGGTGGCAGCGAAATCTCCGTGATGCTTCCGGCAGTGTTGCAAGTAATGCCGGGCCACTCGCAGAGATGGTTGGTGTAGCCACTCCACCACCCGCTGGCAAGCAGAGCCCGGGCTTCCAGTTCTAGTGACCATGGCTGCTGCGACTGGGATGATACCGTCGCCACCGCTAATGCAACTGCCGTTGCAACCACCAAGGTGGGGATGAAACGAAAAGGAAGAGAGAGATGCATCTTCTTCCAGCCTACAGTTGTATGGAAAGTTGAAACAGAAAAGAACAGGTTAGTTTATCATTCAGTTGACTGGTTTGCGTTGACGCGTAGCTAATTACTTGTCCACAAATTAGAGTGCTATTACTTTCAAGTTTCAAATCAACGCGTTGCCTTGTTGACTAAGCACTCTTTTGTTCCCACAGATTTTTTTTTTAACCATGATTCTCAAAAATGGCGGGAGCTGCTTCAGTGCAGTGCCTTGGGTAAAAAGTTAAAGGAAAAACAGGAAAAAAGCACTGAAAATGCAAATGCTGGGTTTTGTTTTGTTTTCATCCCTACACTCAATTCTTGATCATAAGGGTCCACTTGTTTCTATGTATGTACAAAGCACCTTTGCTCGTAAACGCTTTTGCTACAAACATGTTGAAATTTCAATTGAAAATACAAGCATTGTGTTTCCTTATAAAACACTTGAAAGTGCTTCTCCCAGAAGCACTTGTATTACTCTAAATCACTTTTAAATTTTCCTGTCAAACGTAGTCATAATATAGGCCTTTAAGAAGCAGCCCCAACACAGGCACAACTCTTCCCCAACGTCAAAGGGCACGATCATAGAGACTACGGACTAATAGTAAACCAAGAAACACTTGCAAATACAAAACAGAAAGTACATGACAACGAAATGATAAATGATATCTATTTTCTACTTGCAAGTGTGTTGTCACAGAAATCTACAGTGCTGAGGGCCAACGGTTCGACGTGAGGTGCACAGAGCCAGTAGGAAATAGCACAATACTGAGCAACAATCAGGTAGGGCGCACCTCTCATTTCGTCGCACTGACTTAGTATACATCTCAAAAACAAGAAATTTCCCCTAATTCAACGAGAAAGCTCCATTGCAGTACCTGCAAAACTCAAAGAAAATAACTAATCCGTAAATATGCTCTAGCGCATTGTCCTCACGAGTGATCCGTGAAAAAGTGCAGCATTGAACAAAATATGTAGTACCTGTTGCTGAACTTCTCAACAGCATCAGAGGCATAGAGAAGCGTTTCATTGGCTTTCTCTAAAACCATATAAAGCTCCTTCCCTCTTGTAACCCGAGCAATAACCCAAGCATTGTTTTTTGCTCTGATGCTAACTTCCAATTCTTTCTCGTGACCAGCATTATCCGATTTCGTTCTACTTTTTTCCAAATCAACTTCTTCTCTGACCTTACTTAAGGCAAGTAAGGAGTCCTGCCACAGACGAGAAAAATGGACAACTTGGAACCAATAGATAAAAGTCATACATCAGCATTAATTTCATGAGATCTGGTCTGGTCAGTAACCACTAAGCCTATCTTGCAAAAACCAACTGCATTAGGGCCACGGATAACGCCCAATGTAGAAGAATGCACTGAAGATGCAACCTAGTCTAGCTGATGAATATCATGAGCATGGTACCAGTAAGAAAAGCAGAAGACTGAAAAAGAATAGAATAATGGCCACCTAAGTTCTCTCCCATAATTTCTTAGCTGCAGCTAGGGACTTATAAATTTTACATGTAGTAAACAAGGTGAAGATCCTCAACCAAATGGCTGTTTTAACAGGGACTGTGCGGAACAAGAGAGCAAGACAAACACTGTGGCAGGTTGTTTTACCTTGGTAAGGGTAGTGACTTTTCCTGGTGGAGAAGCCCTGGATACACTTCTGTCTCCATCCACTAGTAAATACCGATATCCACTAACATGATACGCATTCTCACCACCCCATCCTTTTGATAATTTCTCTTCAACTTTCAACAGCTTTAGGGATACCTGGTAAATGGTAATGACAATGCCAATGACAAGTTTATATTTAGAGAAGCTGTTTGATAACATAAGCATTACAGTTAACAGCAGAGCTAGAAAGCTCACATTTTCAAGAACTTGCTGCTTCACTGCAGAAATACCTTGATCGCCATTTAGTACCAAAGAAACAGGAAGGAGAAAAATTAAGGTGAGACTCTTATGCTGATGGGTACACAGATACATTCTCTCCTCTGTCTGATGAAGCAAAACTGTTGGGGTGGCAGAAGCTCCAGTACTAGTCTCTGCACCCCAAATATCACTGACAAGAAAACCGTCCTTTCCTTTGGACCACTTATCAGGTTGCAAGGGCCGTACGACACGAGAACTGTTATCTCCAGTAGGAGAGTTGTCAAGTGAGCCATGCAATTGTTCTGGAACAGCATCAGGACGGGCCAAACTAGAACCTGAGGATGTAGCTCCCTTCCGTAAATAGGACCAGGAACTTACTCCAGAGGATAAAGCACGGGGAGTCAACCTTAAAACAGCATATGCAAAGAGGTTTACGGTATCATCCTAACAAAAATAGGGAAACAAAATTCACGGAAGTTAGCATTTCCAAAATAAATGTACTGCGCACTCCTAGCACTCCTGCTACGAAAATTCAAAATAAAATTTATCTCAGTTCTTAAGGTTTTCTTGAACTTGAACACTAGATGGCTTTTGAAATGATTAAAAAACACCAATGTTAGGATCAAACCATACAGGAGAAAGTGTGGTGGACACCAACAGGTCCTGAAACAAGATTAATGAGTGACACGGCATGTTCCCAGCACAAGATTCAAGTACCCTAACAAGCGACTGCAAAGACAAGTGAACTCATTAAAAGAACTATACAAAATAAAACTATACAATATTGCATTAACAACGAAAAACTAGTATTAGGAGGTTCAGGTAGGACTTAGAAGTCCTCGTACGTACAAAGATGTAGAGTTTTGAACAATAAAAGTAGGCTAAAAGGTAGCTAATAGGACTGTTAGTGATGATAGATAGACCTAATGGTAAAGAAGCACTGGATTAAAAGTTAAGGTCGAAGAATCTATAGTATAACTGTGAAACTGAATGAGATGAAAATTACTGGCCAATATGTGAACAAGGCTTAAATATTCCTCTAACATATGATTAAAATATATTCTGAAAAAAAACCTGAACTTCGATTGCTGCTTCCCGCCCTACAGTAAGCATCTGTACAGTTCCACGCTCCTTCAAAGAGTCACGGAATGAGGGTAGCAGTAGTTTCTTCCCAACCAGAAAATCTGCCGCAGAGAGTAAAACCACACATATGAGACACAGCAACTTCAGCATTACTCAGGAAGAAAAATCCAATCGAGACAGCATGATACAGCAACTTCAGTATTACCCCAGCAACACTCATCGAATGGAGACCGCTTTTGAAATGCTGGCAATTAGTGACTATACAATGAAATTTTAACCCCAAAGACGATATAAAACTGGACTTCAATGCAACTAGTAGGAACACAATTGTACGATGACTTACCACCGAGATAGTCCATGATGAAATGGTACAAATGCGGTCGAGTTAGTCCTCCACCGGGGTCTTTATCAAGCAACGCTCTTATCGATCCATGAAACATCACGAAAAGAGAATGTACTTCCTTGAGAACCTTCCTCAATGCATCACTTCTCCAAATCGGTTCAAACTCCTTGTTTTTCTCCACTACCTACCACAATGTAGAGCAATGATTCTAATCTAATCTAAAATGTGGGCAGGGGGATTCGAACTTAACTGAAAAATAACTCAAATAATAATTGAAAATGAAGAAACAAGAGCTCACCATGACCATCCAGATATCGGGTTCCGCCTCGTAAAAGACATGGGAATGCCTCTCTGCTTCAATGGCCTCGCAAGCAGCCTCCGGAGAGAAGATTCTGCACAAAACACAACCCAATTCTTCTAATTAAAAACCAAAACCCCCCAAAAAATGCAATTGCAAAAAAAAGTAGAAACCTTGTAAATGTGATGAGTCCTTCACTGAGCCCGATCACAGAGAATTGGGCGGAGAAGGGCAAATCAGCTGGAAAGAAGAAGAGTATCTTGTCCAACTCCTGCCCTTCGTTCTGACCCCTCCTCAAATCGAATATGCACAATTTCACTCCCTCTGGAGTGGTAGCCGTAGTAGTGGCAGACGACAAGCCCATGATTTCTTCTTCCTAATTTAATGGCGCAATCAAACAATCTGCATAACGAATTGAAACCCTAATTTCGTGAGCTGCTGAATTGAAACGACAGGTAAATACGAGATTGGAAGGGGCTTACTTTGCCAAAGGTTGACGACGATATCTACATGTCACAGCGAAGCTTCCTGTAGGTGTTAGGGATTTTGGTACCAAATTATGATTTTATTAGACACAGATCGTTTTATTGCTTTGTCCTAAGTTTGAATGGTAGGTAACTGGGTGAGAGAATTTTCACTAATTACTGTGTCTGTACATAACAGAAATTTACCATGGCCCCGAGGAGTAACAAAACCGCCTTGCGGGGAAAGTGACTCCGAAATTTGGTTTATAATTAATTTTGTAAAATTTTTTAAAGTTGATTTGAAAACGAAATTATTTTTTATTGATTTTCAAAGTTAAAAAATAAAAAAAAATAATATAAACTAATAGTCGGCCCCCAAATACTTTTTTATGTGCCGAAAATCTTCAAATGGTCCTAAATTAATTTTAGGAAACATGTAGTGCGACGAGAATGACTCGAATTTTAGCTTATAATTAATCTTGTAAAAATTTAGTTTTAGGAAATATTTTACGTGAGAGCTAAGGAAAATTTTGTAAGATTTGAATGTGATCATACTGTCTAATAAAACCCAAAACTATTTTTTTTATGAATTTTTAAATTAGAAAAAATAGAAAAAGTAATATAAACTAATAATTGGCCCCTAAACATTTTTTCATATGCCGAAATTTGTCAGAATGTGCTAAATTAATTTTAGGAAACATGTGGCATGGGAGAATGACTTGAATTTTGGTTTATGATTAATCTCATTAAATTTCCAAATTTGATTTGAAAAGGTGGGTTATAACTCACAATTTTGAATGAAAAAAATTTCAAGTTGTAAGAAATATTTTGCGTGGGAGCTAAGAAAATTTTTGCAAGATCTTTGGATGTGATCCTACCATTTATTAGGTCCGAAAACTATTTTTAGGAAACATGTGGCGCAACGAGAATGACTCGAATTTTGGCTTATAATTAATCTTGTAAAAATTTTCAAAATAAAGTTGAAAACATAGGTTATATATAACTCACAAATTTTGTGAAAAAAAAAAAATGAAATTTTAGTTTTAAAAAACATTTTGCATGGGAGCTTAGGAAATTTTTTGCAAGACCTTTGGATGTGATTGTACCATTTGTTAAGTCCCGGAAGCACTTTTCTTGATTTTTAAAGGTGAAAAGTAGCAACAATAATATGGACTAATAGTGTGCCCCTAAATATTTTTTTATATGCCGAATATCTTCGAAATGTCTAATTTTAATTTTAGGAAACATGTGATGCGATGAGTATGACTCGAATTTGGGCTTAATTAATCCTGTAAAACTTCCCAAAATCGAGTTCAAAACGTGGGTTACAACCCACTATTTTTGTGAAAAAAAATTGAAATTTTACTTTTACAAAATATTTTGTGCGGGAGCTAAGGAAAATTTTGCAAGACCTTTGGATGTGATTCTACCATTTATCGAGTCCCGAAAGTTATTTTTATTGATTTTTAAAGTTGAAAAGTAGAAATAATAATATGAACTAATAATGTTCCCCTAAATATTTTTTTATATGCCGAAAATCTTCAGAATGTCCTAAATTAAATTTAGGAAACATGTGATGCGACGAGAATGACTCGAATTTTGGCTTATAATTTATTTCTATAAAAATTCCCAAAATCGAGTTGAAAACATGGGTTATATAACTCACAAATTTTGTGAAAAAATTGAAATTAAGTTTTAGGAAATATTTTGCGTGGAAGTTAAGAAAATTTTTGCAAGACCTTTGAATTTGATTCTACCATTTATTGGGTCCCTAAAGTATTTGTTATTGATTTTTATTATTGGGCCCTTGGGCCTTCCACGGAAGAGATGTTAAAAGTTAATATTGGGCCTTTGGTATAATTAACTCTGCAGTGGACGGCCCATATACCACATTAAGCCCAACATTGACGTAAATGGAGCGCGCAATGCAAATACGAAAAGACCAAATAGGACCTCCTCTCATCGCTCAATGTACGGATTCACGGAGTATTGACATGAGTAGTGGGACCATGAAAAGACCAAAAAGGACCTATCGCCTCCAACTTCCATAACCGCCTTCTTAAAACTGACTCCCTTCCTTTTCTCTCTTCCATCTCCGTTTCTCACTTTCACACTGAAACCAACCAAACAGCCCTCACACACACACACACACAATCTCTGCAAATTCACAAATTCTAATTTCAAAACTAATTCGAAAAAATGAAGTGCAAATCAATCCGAGCGATGCAGAACCTCCAAGCGGCGCCGTACCTGGAGGCGAGGAAGAAGCTCCGGTCAGTGCTCCCTCGCCGGAAGCGACCTCAGATCTCTCCGGTTCTTTACTCGCCTCTGAAGCACAATGCTCGCAACGAGACCTCCGGTTTCTCTGGTTTCTCTGTGAACTCGACCTCGTGTTTCTACTTCGGCGGTGAAGTTTCGTGCGAGTCGAGCAGAGTTTCCGTCGGATCTGAGACCGAGGCAAGGTCTGCTTTGAGGAAGAGGCAGTTCGATGAAACTGAAGGCTCCGGAGCTGAGAAGTACCGCGACGCACCTTATCAGAGAACTACGAGATCGTATTGTGGAGGAAAGGCGGTGAAGAAAGACGGCGAACCTGAGGTTTCTGAATCCTCGTGTGTGGAGTCTAATTCCGGAGCTGGTTTTGGAGGCTTCGCAGAGAGAAATTTGAAGCTGAAGAAGGAAATTGGAGGAAATGAAGGCTCTGAAGCCGTTACTAGATCGGAGATTTCCGAATGCGATAATGTTTCGCTTGGATTGAAGGAAAACGAAGTCACTTCATTCAATTCTGGCGTCGAATTGTGCTCTGAAGTCAAACTCGCAGAGAAAACGGCCAATGATGGTGGAGCACCGGAATTTGATTTTCCTGCAATTTCGGGAAACTACTTCGCCGAGAATTTCATCGTTTCAAACTCTGAGTCGACAATTGACCAGAGGCCGGAGAGCTTTCCAATCGACTCTGACCTCGCTTGTAAGGAGCAATTCTCTTACGACGACGTTTCAGAGTACTCTTCCAGTCAGACGTTCTCGGAGCTCCAATCGGATATTTTCGACGTGCATTCCGATCTCAATCTCTCAGAGTACACGCCGTCTATTTTCTTCGATTCTGGAAGCGAATTCTCAGAGCGTTCGGATGAAGATTCAACTCCTTCACTTACTTTCACCTTGCTCCTCCAATACAGAGAAGGATTTTCGAGATCGAGCACTGCTTCATGTCTCGATGATGCTTCCCGCGTTAACGAAGTGTGTAAAGATCAATCGACAGTAAGTTTCCTCAAGTCCAGGCTTACTAGTTCAATTTTCCCTTGCTTTCCTGCACTTTCTCGCCAGCCAAACAGAATTACACATTTTATTAATTTTTTGCAAAGATTTTAATATATTTCATATTTTATTATATTAATAATTATCATTTTAGTTTCTTGAGTTCGAAGACGAGGAGGACGAAGAGAGCTATCAGCTGCTGAGGAAAAGAGAGAGGATGCAAGTGTATTTGCGAGACTACACGGAGGACTACTCTTCCACGACGGAGTGCGGCGATGTTATCCTCCATCAACGGTGGCAAATGGTCCGTTGGATCATCGAGGTGAATCGCTTTACCGAAAACCTCGTTTCACAAAATAATCGCCGTTTTTTGTTTCCTTCTCCGATCGAAGTTCAATTAATAGCCGTAATTAGTTCTGGTTTATTTCCGGAGAATATGCCGTTACTGTAGAACGTACTTCTACATTCACGATTCCAACAACTAATTTCACATCCAATGATTTCATGCCACGTCATTGATGAATCAAACTTATACTTTATCACGGTTTTTTCTGTTCTCCTATTGGCCAAAGCATGTGATACAACATATTAGCGAATATTCAGGGTGCATGAGATTATACATCTTTGTGAAATATGCTTTTACGTAAATTCGATACAATTAATCTACAACAAGAAATTTTGGACATATTAATTACATTACTTTCACGTTGCACGCACTTACCACGCAGTAGTTGCACGTGCACTTGTAACAGTTACTGGGGGCACCTAGAGTTTGTTACTTGTTGGAAAGACTTTTTTTTTAACATACATATCTCATCATTTGTATAGTAACACGTAGTGTATCATTTCGTATGCTCGTCACACTGAAAAATTTCTAACGCTCACGATTTTCCGCTTATAAAGGAATTTCACACGTTTTAATGCTTAATCATGATTAATTAGTTGGCATTTAATTTCTAATTAGTAATGGGTGGCTATTTAAGAATAAAAAATCGTGATTTAGTAGTTAATTGTCAATTTGTGTTGCTTATAATCTGTCATTATCTGTTGTTAATGTGCTTTTGATTGGTTTTGCCAACAAGCAGCGGTCTACTGAAACGGAGCTACAGGCGGAGACGAAGTTTTTAGGAGTAAGCCTTCTTGACAGATTCTTAAGCAAAGGATATTTCAAGAACAAAAGGACCCTTCAGACTGCTGGAATAGCCTGCCTCACACTGGCTGCAAGAATTGAAGAAAACCAGCCCTACAACTGGTTCAGATTTATACTTTTCATATCTGTCTATTCTGTTTGGTATTTCAAATAAATTTGAGACATAACGAAGCAAGATGCGTTACGCTTTCGTTCTAATTATACCTTTCTGATGGCCGTTTTCAGCGTGCGGAAGAAGAAGTTCTACGTAGGAAGCAATATGTACAGCAGATGTGAAGTGGTGGCAATGGAATGGCTAGTTCAGGAGGTCCTCAGCTTCCAGTGTTTTCTCCCCACCATCTATAACTTCTTATGGTAACTCCCACCCTCCCCCTTTACTCCCAAATGCTACTATATTAGACATGATGCATACACAGTTTCCCTTGCAATCTTGATATCTTTATCCCTTGAACTAAATTGCCAGAGTTTAATCTGGATAACGCAGGTTCTATTTGAAAGCTGCTAGAGCTGATGGACAGGTGGAGAAGAGGGCCAAGTACCTGGCAGTGCTGCAGATGCAGGACCACGGCCAACTTCGTTACTGGCCTTCAACTGTTGCAGCTGCTCTTGTCATCCTGGCTTCTTTAGAAGGCAATCGTGATGTGTCCCGCCAACGAGTAATAGAGGTAATTGCCAGAATTTTTCTTTCAAACTACATTAGACTATAATGTAGAGCGACGGGGTTCTGTTATCGTGAAGAACACATCGAGTTCTCAATTACTCATTGACGCGATTTCATGGTTTTGCAGACTCATGTGAGAACAGAAGGTGATGATCTACACGAATGCATAGAGGTATGGATGAATTCTGATATCATGAATTTCAATCGCATTTTCATTTCTCCATTTAAGTTCCTAAGAGTTTCGATTGCAATTTCATATAATCATTGTATATTAACGTAGCTGCCAATGTGCTACATTTGACAGAGCCTAGAGTGGTTGTTAAAGTATGTATGAGAGCATCCTAGCAGGTAAAGGAACATGTACATCACCTTTCTGTTTCTGATTTCCTACTCATCTAAAGACATAGACGGAAGGTAGATCGAGCTGAGCCTTCTAAAGCCTGATCAAGAGGTAAAACGAATCTGATTCTTTTGTCAATCAACACGACACTGCGGCAACTTGTAATCACTCCATAAAAATAACTGAAATTGTACCTTCTAAATTGTTGCGAAGGACCACACGTAAACTGTAAGACCTTCTGCTTGAAAAGCTTGTCATTACTCACCATGAAAATATTCAGGAAAACGAAACCACTTTTCATGCTTGGGTTCTCAACTTTTTGTTTTTGTTTAGAGAAAATGTATTAGGTTTTCTAGCATACATAAATCTAGTGGATGCTCTGCTAAGGATTGAATTATTGATACCTCTAGCTCTAATGCTTGAACATCTGCGTAAAGTTTGAAGGTTTATATGGTCGGGTTGATAATTCTGTTTTTCAAAATCTCTGCACCATGTGCATCCTTGTTAGAGAAGGACCGGTTCTTTTGCTGGCTTATTATTATTAGCGTTGATAAATCTCTTCTTCAAAGCGCCCTCCGTAGAAGCTAACATCAGGCGGTTTATCGGCATTTCCAAAATACTGGCCTTGCTTTCTTCGATTTCATGACACCAGTTGCTTAAACTTTCTGCCTTCCCGAATTCACTTAAATCTCCTACGTCAAACTTTGCAGATTTATCATATCAACGACTAGTACATTCCTACTGAACAAGGTTTTTTTACTTTACAACAGAATCCTTGTATGAAACCATAGATACAGGGAAAACCGAAAAATACTTTATCTGTACACACCCGTCATTTAACTCCAGCCTTCATGTCATCGGGAGAACTGACCGGAAGAGAAGGCTTGGGAGCAGAAGACTCGTCGAGATGGGTCTGGGCAAAGTCAGTGATGATCTCTGTCCTCTGCCTGTCCATGGTCTCCTTCTTTTCCTCCTCGGCCCTCTCCACCTTCTCGTTGGTCATCATGCCCACATCATCAGCCACCTTTGCAACTGCGCTGAGTGCGTTTGAAACCCAAGAAGCCCCGGTCAATACATAAGGGTTGCTCATGATAGCAGATCCCGCGCTGCTTGCCTTCTGCTCAGCAACAGCAAAGGCAGACTTTGTCTTTTCGGATACCATGAACCTTTGATCCATTTCTTTCACCTTTTCGCTT
Source organism: Pyrus x bretschneideri (assembly GCF_019419815.1). Lineage (NCBI taxonomy): Eukaryota > Viridiplantae > Streptophyta > Magnoliopsida > Rosales > Rosaceae > Pyrus > Pyrus x bretschneideri. The sequence continues at coordinate 982,357 of NW_025999802.1, read as the reverse complement.
ACAACAGCTGTTCCGGCACTTAGCTTCTCCGTCAGCCCCATCTTCTGGTTAATCGAAACAACTGTGGCAGAGGCATTTGATGTCAACTTATGCCTCTCGTCAAACTCCTTCGCCTTGTTAATGGCATCCTTTCCTAAGGTGTATCCCTTGGCGAGCATAGCGCTGGCCACATCTTCTGCCTTCTTTACAGCAGAACTAGCAGCAACCAGCTTTTTCTCCTTCAAAGGTGAATACGTTATAGTAAGAAACGCCACTCATTTGAAGCGCGTACACACAAGAAGTTTTAGGCACATAAGACTATTAAGTAATGATCAAATCTTCATACGGCCTCCAATTTTATGTTCTACTCTCGAAAGACAACAGGACTGAAAAGTTTACCCCCAAATTTACGCTCCGCAAGATTAAATGGTTGAAAGATATATAACACATAAATGGATGCAAGCCATAGTATTTACCGGGCTTGATGGGAGCGGAATAGCTTCAGGAGGCAGCTTGTAATCCTTGGCGGGTCTAATGGTGACAGCAAGATCAGCTACGGTGGCTCCCTGAATTAAAAGAAAAACAACACACTTGGTAGTGAAAAAATGCCTTCTGCATTAGGCTCAGCTAACATATACGTGAACAAGCAACTGATGACCGCAAATGAGCTCGATGCGGTTAACAATCTTGGATTAGCAGTGAACATACCGACAGAAGAACTGCTGTATCTGCCCCTTGCGATTCCTTGAAGGTAACGTAGGCGAGCTGTGTATTTTCCGTTTCCCTGCAAAAATATAACACCGAAATCTTCAGAATCGCGAATGTACTATAACTGTGACCGATATAAGTAAAAAATGTGTACCGTTGCATTTCAACATATTGAATATCTCCAGAAAATGAACAGAACTCCTTGATATCCCTGTCAGTAATGGCTTGCGAGATGTTGCTAACTTGAACTGTTTTTATCTGCATATGGAATGCACATTCAATCAGTCCAAACCAATGCACTACAAGCAATATTCTACGTTGTTTAACGAAGCCATATTTTACTTTAAACCAATCTAAACTGCATGGAGCATGGAGTGGGAATTGAAATCGGCTCGACAAGAGAAGCACATCCGTTTTTTGGTTACAAAATTAGAGCTTGTTTCGAAATTTACTTTTAAAATGACTAAAAATGCTTTTGACGGAATTATTTTTAGGTTCCAAAAATACTTGCATTTTTACTGAGAATGATTGGTTTCAAAAACACTTTCATCAAATGTGTTTTTAGTCATTTTAAAAGGACTTCAAACGAGCTAACGGCTAATAACCACGGATTTCGCGACGAATGCTAATACAGAAGAAGTAGTAGTATTTTCTCACGTCTGAAGGTTTGGTAGTGGAGATTTGTGTGGGAGCTGTTGACTGGGGAAGTGCTTCAATCCCCTCATTTGCAGGTTCCGCCGGAGTCTGCACAGAAAACTCTCAACGCAATAATTTTAGGGGAAACTGAAAATACAGAAAGCATTAAGGGCAATCTAAAAATTAAAGAAATTATCTCAAAATTGAAGATTTATAAGGGAAAAAAAAAAAACTCACCGACATTTGGGTAGATTTTGTTTGAGAGGAAATGCAGGACGTCCCTTTGTTGGAGTATTTTCGTTCCTTTTTTCTCTTAATTTATATATATTTTAATTTTTGGTTAATTTCTTTTTTTGTTAACAGCGGCAAGCTCGGAATCGCTGTTGGGTGTTGATTTGGGGCAGTGAGTTGCCAACTCGTTTTCAGTTGGAGCTCCAATTCGGCGACGCCAACTCCTTTTCTTTTATTTTACGCGTTTAATTTGTGAGAGTTTAGGGATTTTTTTTTTTTTTTTTTTTTTTTTTTTTAATTTCAAAATTATTAAATTATGGTTGTATCTAACTCCACGTTAATCTTATTTAGTGTAAAAGCCGTCCCAATCTGACAGAACTTTTCTTGAGTTTAGGGTCTTTCTTCTTAATCCTTGACGTCCCCAGTTTAAATTCTTATCCTTCCTCCTCTAGTGTGAATCAAAATAATCATGTCGTTTGTACAAACCATTTTCATATCTGATGTGGAAGCTAAAATCCAAAAGCGCTTTTCAACAAAAGCAACTTACAAAACTGCTTTTCACATCAGCAAGCCGCATAAACATATACTCATGTGATTGATTCTACTTTTATCAAAAAAGGGTGGCAGTTGCCAAGCAAACAAAACATAAGAAAAAGTTGGTGATCCATCATCCATGTGCAACATGCATACAATTACAATACGATATATATATTGCAGCTCCAAAAACCATTTCTATTGCAACTCTTTCTGTCTGCCATAATCCATAACAAACAAGACATAAACTAAAGATTGTTGCCATAATGCACATGAATCCATCACAAACCTATCAATTTCAAAACAACTTATTTACACCTACGGTGGTGTGACATTTTGAACCAATAACACGACGTTACGTGCCATAATGCACATGAATCCATCACAAACCTATCAATTTCAAAACAACTTATTTACACCTACGGTGGTGTGACATTTTGAACCAATAACACGACGTTACGTGTTTTATATTTCTCACACATCATGTGATTAATTGATACACTGCTAACTTGGTATTCCCGTTTCATGTAAATTCTCTAGTTTTGGTTGCCATTGCCAACAAGATAGAAAGAAGAAAACAGTAAAGCAAGAACATTCCCATCAACATTTACAAGTTCTAATCTTGTCTTGAGAAATATGAAAAGTACAATAAATCCCAACAAATCTCTCAAGATATATATATATCATCTCTTTATGCTGTACAAATTAAAAAACTTACATTAGAAAATACTAGCTGTGGTTTTATGGTTTTATTAATGCTTTAGATATAACGAAAAATTTAGAAGAAAAAAGGAAGAAGAAGTAGGTAGTTAACAGACGGCACTCCATTTTTCACGTCGAATCCCTAGGAAAGAAAAAAAGAGCAAAAATATCCTTGATCTTGTTTAGGCATCAGCAGAGAGGAGCTCTGCGAGGAATGCCTTTCCTCTTGTGCAAAAGCCTCCTCGGCTTCAATGCTGGACACACCCAAGCATTCATCTCCTCAGATGACTCAGCTAACGAGATAGACGATGATTCCATTTCACTCATATTTGTTTCCGAATTGTAGTTACCTTTTGGCGAAAATTCAGCGTATTCGCGCATTGCAACGGTGATGAATTTGTGACTTTGGTGGTCTTTCGGCTTCACTGAAACTATCGATACCTGAAAATTTGAATAGCAAGCAAATGTTTCGTGATCCCTTACAGGCGATGTGAGTGCGAAATACCACAATGGAGTCGAAAATTTGGAACTGACAAGCAACAACAATTACCTTGCATGCGATGGAGCAGTAGCGATTTGGCATGTCCTGTAGATATCTCCCACAAGCTTCACAGGAAGCACCAAACTTTGCTTTTGTTGATGGTTTCGCGTCTTTGGATTGAGGACGAGAATTTAGATGCACAGCTTTCTCGCCATTGATTTTATATGTCTGTTAAGAATCATGCTGTCACTGTTTGAGATGATAAACATTCAATTCAACTGTAACATGTAATTTCATAGGTAACCAAAAATATGCCAAAGAAAAAGCCCAATGCTAGGGTTTATGTTATGAACTTGTCAACAATAAATAACCAAATCTGCGATTGATGTTACGATCGAAAAAGCACGGAGCTTCGAACAACAATAAAAGTACACATGAAAATCACATATTATTGCTAAGAGTTGTATAATTGAAGAAAGAGAGTGGGGAAGCAAACCTGAATTTTGGAGCAGTCAAGATACTTCTGAATTTCTTGAAGGCGAACGACATCATGATAAACGTATTTGCAGATCTGAAGCTTTTTGTGAAGGCAATGAGATGTCATACAATGCCTGCAGAGGCGCAGGCTGCAGTCTATGCAGAACACATTCTTCTCGTTTTTCCGAAGGTGTTGATGAACACCGCAGGAACCGAAGAATTGGCTAAGCAAAAGGGTGTTAAGCCAATGATCTCTTCTGTTTTTATTCATGCAAACCTTGCAGCCTACCTACAAACAATCCCATCCAACTTCCACAACTAAGAACAAACCTTTCAACAAGCATGTAGCAAAAACAAATTCATCAAAACTTCATCACCATTCCACACTCAAAAATTATTCAATCGAATTCACAAAACCTGCAAGATTCGCGGCATGTCAAGCCCTGGTAAGGTTCTTTGCTTTGCATCAAATTAAACCCAAAATTCATAAATTTGATCAAAACTTTGATTGCTTAGCCTTCGAACTCAAAAAACCATTCAATCAAATTCACAAATTCACAAAACCCACAACCAAAGATCATAAATTTGATGAAATTTATGTATACTAATTGGAATCCAATAACTTGATACAATCGATTTGAAAATAACAATGATCATAGTAAAAGACATTGAAAGAACTCAAATTCTTACCATTTCTTCGATTAGTTATGGACTGAAATTGAATTTTCTGTTACTGCAGGAGTCGACACTTGAAAATTTGAGTAAGAAAAACATGAAAATTTTGCAAAAATTGCAAAAAGGTCCACCTCCACAAGGGTTGTAAGCAAGTGAGAGAGGAAGAAAAAATGGGAACTCTTTTTATCCAAGCAGGCAGGCAAAGGCCTGTGTCCAATTTCCCACTTAATTATTGAGAAAATAGAAAATAAAAAATAAAACACTCCGCGGGAAGCTAAATGCTTTATTTCCGTCGGATCAAACTTAAATGGAATCCGACGGTTGTAATTTTGAGAAATTATTATTAATTATTGCACGTAATTGATTGATAAAATAATTAGGTCAGTGGGATTTTCGTACGGTGGCCATGTTACGCAAAACCCTAGTGATCAGTCCTAAGAAGCTTTACGTCCTTTCCCGCCGAAATAAGCGAGATTTTCGGAGCCGTTTTGTCTCTTTTTATTTTCCATTTGTTTTATTATTATTATTATTAATAATTGTTTGAGCTTTTTGCTGCTTCTCTGACTTGGACTCATGTCTTATTTGCCACTACTACAAATACAATGTATGATAAAATCAGTTAATTAAATTAAAATTTTGAAGTGGGATGAACTGGAATCAGCCAAGTTTTAAATTATTTTTTATCTTTTTCTAATTTTTTTCATGAAGCATTAATTTTGTTTTAATTTTATAAGAATAGTTTTCATTTTTTCTTCTCATACACTCCTCTTAATTTTCGGTTGTCGGATTGAATGAATTGAAAAAGATCAATGAAAAAAAATTAATACTGCCGCGTTTTGTTAATGCAAATGGAAATCATTACAATTTTTTATTTTGGAAAGAAGCGGTCTCTGGATAAACCTTTCGATCCGGTTAAAACCCAAATGGAAATTGTTACGAAATTAAATGTATTCAATTATTTTCTTTTCTTTTTTTTAAATAATACATACACATTTTTTTTAACCTCTCGCACATTCATTTTTATCATATATTTCTGTTTAATTTATTTAATCTGATAACAAAAAATGAAGAACTGTAATAGTGTGAAAGTCTCTCTTGTTTGGTCAATATATCTCTTTCTAGTCAGATGTTTTAAGGGAGTAAGTCAAAAGCACAAAAAATGTTATTGACTTTCGCAGCCTCACTAAACTTTAAAGAGAATTCCAAAATTTACTCCTACATTATAGTATTATACACAATATTCATATATATTTTCAATTTGGCACGGTTATCCGTCTCCAATAATTTTTCATCTCTATCATATCTCAGTTAACAAAAGAAATATATTTAGACGGATAAAGATGAAAATTTATTGAAATCACATCAATCGTCCGATCTTCAAATCATAAATATGAAAATTCTTAAATTTATTAAAATCGCATCAACTGTTAAGACTCGTATTTAGTAATTTCTATCTTCGGCTAAAACTAAATGTTAACAAGGGCCCAAGATTGAAGAAAATTTGGATTGGAACAATTGAATCACATCAACCGTCCGACCCTCGTTTTTTAAAATATAACTCCTGAATTTGGTCCAAGCCAACCTCACCTTTTACACACCCGCTCTTGAGTCTACTACGGTACTACCTTGCGCGGCGTCGGCACATAATAATCTTTCCATAGGTCTTCAAAAATAATGATTACGATTATGATAGGTCAAAAATTCGATGCGCTCCATAAAAGTATGCTTGCCAGAAGAATTGAAGTGCTCCGAAATAGCGGAGATTATTGTTGGTTTCACGATATCTTACATTAAACCTTTGTTTTGTAACAAAATTGGATGGTAATAACCATGCATAATTAGACTACATAGGCTACGTGATGTTCTAGCCGAACCCCATCTTCGTTTGCAGCCCTCGGATGGTCTAATGCGCAGAATTCGACAGGAACCCCGATCTTCAACTTGTTCGTTGGGGTTCCTTGAGCGGAATTGACAGAATAATACTGATATGTGAAAAGCAAAAGACTTCCCTTCTTTACGATCAATCATAATGAAGATGGTGTTTCCTCCTTTTGCACCTATTGACGTACCAACTGGCATGTTTCTGGAGGCCCATGCCTATCAACACCTTCAGGCTTGTCAGCATGACATACGTCATCGCGAAAAGGACGAGAGTCCAAAATAGTTTCCACGGAAGGGGACTGTAGGGAAGGTGAGCAGCATATACGGGAGTAAGCACTCGGATGACCTACAACAAAGATGACAATACCGTTCAGGATTATCTCATAATCATCGATATTGATAAACATTATTCGCACTCAAAATTGAACATTCCATTTTCAACACAGCTCAAATCTCATATCACAACCCTAATTCTTGTAGCCGGGCAATAAGTGAACTTTTCTATGCATGAATTTTTTTTTGTCTCTACCATAAAAAGTGGGGATGACTTCAAACCGTGAAAATCAACATCAAGATAAGTAAAAACGAGTGGCTTACCACACAAGCTGGTGCCAGAGGAATGAACGTAAGATTTTTCTTTGAACCCTCTGATTGTATGTTTAAAGTCTGACGAGAAGAAAACAGAGGATCAGATTTCTATATAACCATCTAAACATACTAAACATCCCATAACAACTGACCTACACTACTTTAAAAAAAGTCACCCGCAACTTTGGAGAAAAGAATACCTGCTTGCATAGGTCTTCAAGAAACTCCGAGTAAGCAATAGGCTTAATGTCATTGAACTTAGCAATGAATGAGTGCTTTACGATATCGATAATCATCTCACAGACGTATACTATGAGAGCATTCTGCAGTAAACAGATGTAAAAACAGTGATCAAAATGTTTGCTGCGCAACAAAATTTTCTCTTTTATAATGAACAGTTTCTCGTCAAATATTAAGGTCAACTTACAGAAAGGAAACTTTCAAACCAGGGACCTTCAGCCTCAAGAATGTTTTGAGCTAAAACAAATAAGACGAATGCTGAAATGTGGAATCTCTCTACTGAATCTGGTTGCAAGAAACCAAAAATAAAACAAAATTTCAGATCAAATGAAAAGATTAAGCCCAAGAGAAACTAGAAAACAAATATGACATTAAGATTTATGCCTGCATCTTTTTTCTGTAATCATCACACAATATCAGCAACAGACCTAATTGTTCTGTGCAACAAACCATAAGCAACTGAGGTAAAAGCTTCCAAGATTTTGTCTAGTCTATGCAATAGAATAGGTCTGTGACAAATTGACAATATATAACCAAAATGTTGCATTTTTTATACCCACAATATGATCTATATTTTGGTAGTTGAATATGGATACGGTGCAGCAAATGTTAAACAGCCTTACCATACTATCAGTGTATTAGAAGGAATGCATCAGAAAACAGCAATGTCAGAGAAGGTGGTAATTTTATTTTCGGCCAGCAAACTTAAAACGTTTTGCAGTGGGTAAGACTAAAAGTTTGTGATTTTGTAAACTATTGAAAATGCAAAAATGCAACAGAAAACAGGAATGTCATCCATATAGACCGTAAAATAACAGAAAGATAACTCACCGAAGTATACCAGACTATGAATGTTGTCCTTGCTATATCGCTTAAACACATTGCTTTTTATCTCAGAAAAATTATTGGACACCAGCAAAGCCCACAAGGCATTATTGTGAGCAACTATGCAGGTTGACAAAGTAATTGCCTGAGCTAATAAGATAAATGCATGAATAAGTACATACGGTTAAGGAACTCTGTAGGTTATGCATGAAAAGTGGGGTAAAAAAATCTATGAAGAAAATGATCTTTCCAAAGGATATTTGTGGCAGCCACAGCTAAAGCTTGGTCGCAAATGAATCTCCAAACCCAGAATCTCATGTTTTCTGGTGGACAGCTTGCAAGTCCATCTGCTGAGTTAAATAGAGTTTGCAATACATCTGGGTTAAAACTTTGGCATAGTTTATCAAATATCTGCAAAGTACAAAGAAAGCAACTTAGACACTGCTGACAACAACTATGGTTCTAAGATATATATATATATATTACACTGATATTGTGTTTCGCCTCAGCCTTTTTGCCTTTCAGAAAGATGAACTACATTTATGTTCTGAAGAGGAAATTGAAAAACATAAATGCAACAAGTGTCAAAACTAAAATCATATGATCAATAACATAATTACCTCCAACACGTTGTACACCACATATAATTTGATTGTTCCTTGACCACGGATCATGTGGTATATTAAGCTGATATCTGACGGAAGCAAATAAATAGGACAATCAGTACACTACATCCAACTCTTGCTCTAATCAATGGACCCAGTCATCAGGCTATAAAAATATCCACAAACTGGTTGAATAAAACATTACTACATGAAAGAATAACTCCATCATCTTCTTACTCACCTGTTTGCTCCAAGAGAGTGACTCCACAAGCCATTATAGTAAAACACCCAAAATCAGACAGCTCTGCTGCAGATGGCCTCTTAAACTGCCTGCCGCAGGTATGGTTAGGTTACGTTGTAAATATCTTCGCATTCATTACGGTTTAACAAAATTTCACACAAAAACAAAAGCAGCATGATAACAGAAATTACACTACACCGGTACAAACTTCAAAGCACCCGAATGACTCAGCCGGTATGAATGAAAGAACCAAACTTTATGAAATTATGAGACAAACCCAGAAGGGGCAAGTGAAGAGAAAATCTAACCTTGACTGTATAGTCCTCCAAACAGTCATCAAAATTCTTGTCGGCATGATAGTCAACAGTGACAGAAACGAATCAAAACACACAAAAAAGCCAACATCTATAAGCTGCAGCAAAAATGGTCACAGTTAAGACACAGTTTTACTTCTATACACATTTTCTCAAGGAACAATAAATCATAGCTGCAGCTAAAAGATTACCAATTCACATCGCCATGGCAAGCGAAATATCGTGTCGTAAACTCTCTCTCGTTCCTTCTCATTGCCAAGGGTGGTTGTGCTCCGCAACGCATTGCCATTCGACATCTCTTCCATGAAGTACTGCACTGGCGACTTGTCCACTGAAAACAAATCTGAGAGAAGAAAAATTCAAAATTTGAGCCATTGAAAACAAAAACTGCACAAGAGAAGCAAAAGGACCCTCACGATTTGGATCTTCGGCCATGAGCCGCTTCCAATCCAATGACTCAGCGGTCTGCAATTTCGGGATCACGTTCCCACTGAGCTCGCTCCTCTGCTTACTCGCCGAACCCCCCTCCGCCGCCCTCTCCTCCTTGGCCTGGCTTTCAATGCGAGACGATGCCGTTTCCGTCTCTTCCACAACTCCCCCACCGCTCCCAATGACAGTCCTCTGCCTCAACTCGGCGGTCCCGTGCAAACCCTGGAACTCGGGATCGACGACCTCCGTTGTGACGGGCAACAGCACGGTCTGGACGCTGTAATTGAATTCCAATCCGTTGCCGTGAACATCGCCGGTTTCTCTGTTTGTGGTTTCGGAAATGACATCGAAGGAGTTGGAAACAACGCCGTACATGGTGGTGGGGCTTTCGGGTATGGAGGCGTGGGCGGTGGCCGGTGTCTTCTTCTTCTTCTTGCGTTTTCTCCGGGCGAACTTGGAGTTGGTGGATTGATCGGATTGAACGGGATCTGAGTTGGATCGGTGGAAGATTGCGTGATCATGTTGGTCGTCGAGGGAACTGTTTCTGCTCAGAATCTCGAAGGACAGATTTCGACCGTTGGATCTCAACGCCATGAGAGAGTGAGAGAGAGAAGAAGACAGTGTCTGGATTTAGGAATGAGGAATTAGGAGGCGCTGCGCTGCCGTGGGCTCCGCCACGTAAATTCTGCAACCTGCCTGCCCCGCTGGTTCTTGGCTGTTCGTACAATGTGATTGCGTCTTGTGACACCATTTACCATATTCGACCATAAATTTTTTGTTTTCGATGATTAGGAGTACTAAATCGTATTATTATTCGGCATAAAACATTCTACGCTTAACAAATATTGTTTAACTATTTGGTTTTTTTTTAAACGACAAATGAATTGACCATGGTGATAGCTAAATGGTGATAAGCGAGGCAAGTAGCGTTTTATCATAATAGCAGAAAATAATAATATTTTTACATTTTAATGTGAATTTAATCTTCATCGATTCTTTTTTCCTAACAACTACTTATTACACTAATATAAAATTTGGTGATAATAGAGTATTTATCCTAAATTAAAAGATCACAAGTTAATTAGTTCATTAAACAAGGATAGCTTTATGAGAAGATACACATAAAACAGTGATGCAAAAATAGTAACGTCTCAAGTGTAGCACGTGTTGACATGGCAGAAAATAATAATATTATATATTCTACAGTGAGTTCAATTGTCAGTGATTCTCTCCTCCGAACAACTTATTATCGCTCTACTAAAAAAAATTGGTGATAACATAGTATTTAAGGAAAATTAACGAAGAAGGTTTAGAAACTTTGAGTTTTAACGATAAAGATAAAATAAAAGGTAAAGTAAATAGTATCAAGTTTGACTTTTTAATGTAAAAATGTAGTTTTTCGTTAAAGTGAACAGTACCGTAGGTTTTTCATTAAAACTCCTAGTATTTACCCTAAATTAAAAGATCACAAATTAATTAGTCCATGAAGCAAGGGTAGCTTTACAATTATTTGAAAGTACATGAAGTGACATACATCAAATGGTGACGCAAAAATAGTGGTGCCTCAAATAAAACACGTATTGACATCTAACTTAACTCTTTCACATAACGTCGTGTGTATAATTTAAGACATTTTTGCTTAGTTGACCCTTTTTTTTTTTTTTTGTTCATTTGCCTAGTCGACTTGGCACTAGATTTTTCTTTACCTTTAAATTTTTTGATGCCTAATGGAAGAGAAAATCTCGTGCAATTTCCATGTTACCGTAAGTAAAACCTTGTGCATGCGCGCTTGTACCCTTAGGAGACGGTGATTATGAAAGTCGAAATCCGCTAAAGAGTGTGTAACAACTCACCTGTCGAATCAACTAACCTCGAAAATGGATGGCGCTGAAGCGCGTGACCTATACCCAACCGTCAGCGTACTTGCACTCAAGATGCATCCCTTTATTGGACTAGTTGAAACGTGTTTTTCGTTGGGCAGTGTTGAGTTTAGCTAATGTGACGGTGTATGAGTGGTAATTGTGTTGTATTCGACAACATGCTCCGTGCTTTGACATCGTACTGTCGGCTCGTAACCCGCTTCAGTGATGCATCAAGATTTGTCTTGCGCACGCGATGGGTTTTTGTTTTGGCTACCTATTGTAAAGGAATGTTGCCTCCACCCCAAAATTCCACACCCCCCCCCTCTTTTTTAAAAGACAAGTTTTTTCGCATCAAGATTTGTCTTGCGCGCGCTATGGATTTTTGTTTTGGCTACCTATTCCTAAACCCTAAACCCAAAATTCCACCCCCCTCCTCCCCCCTCCCCCCCCCCCCCCCCCAAAAAAAAAAATTCACCCCCCCCCCCTTCTTTTTTAAAAGAGAAATGTTTTTTCCCACCTTGCCCTTTTTTAAGAAAAGAAACGTCCCTATTAACACTTGGTTGCCACAAGCTATCTTTGTGATAACTTTTTTTGACATCTCTAATTTCAAATTCCAAAAATCTAAAGGATCAATAAGCCACGCTTTCATGATTCGTAAATCAAAAGCGTAGCGTGCACGCCGTCGACCCTCTCGAGCACGTGAAGGACACTTTAGATTGACTGAAAAACTGAATTACGACTTTGAAAGTCTTGCCTTTGTGCAGCAGCACAAGCATTTTGTCAATTGCCTCAGCTATTGCGTTGCCTTTTTCTCATGGTAAATTTGACTGAATACAACGAGTTATAGACCATTAAATAGGGCTCGCATTTTCTTACAAACACGAAACAACACGACCCATTAATAGATAAGGTCTTTATCGGATCACCTATTAAGAATCGTAAAGATACCGAAGTTGACACAACAAGACATGTTAATGTAATGAGTATGACACGAAAATGACGCGAACATGACAAATACGACCCATTTGCCAGGCCTGCCATTAAACACCAACTCCATCCAACAAGCTACGCGAAGTAGAACCGATTAAGGGCTGGTTTGATATTGCTATGTTTTGAAAAAAAACTGCTTCTACTGTGCTGTGAGAATAAGCAGCTGTGAAATAAAGCAGCAGAGTGTTTGGTAAACTTTTTTGTAAAAGTGCTTTTGAAGAAAAAAAACAGTATTAGAATGTTTGGTAAACTTTTATGTAAAACAGATGTGAAAAAAAACCGATTTTTCAAAGCTGGGTTGAAATGTGAGGTCTACAAGGGCTAAAACAATGTAAGATATGAAGGCCGGCTTAACTGGTCATGTATAAATATTCTTCCTAAAAAATTTAGAGAGTATTTTGTGTTTGGTTTTCCAAGTTGGATACGTCTTTCTTTTGAAGGAAACGACCGGATTTGCCAGAGGTTCACGAGGACACGTTGGATTAGCCATCATGACTCAAGATTACTTGAATTTCGAAGGGATTGAGGACTTAGACCTGGTTTGGTACTAAGGTGATTATGAAAAAAGCTGTTATCAAAAAAAGCTGGGAGCTGTTTTTGTGTTTGGTAAACACTTAGCTTCAGCTTTTTTTCACAGTTTTGGGTGAAAAAAAGCCAAAAACAAGAAGCTGCAAAACTCAGCTTTGAAAAACCGGCTTTTTTTCACATCTGTTTTACATAAAAGTTTACCAAACACTCTAATACTGTTTTTTTTCTTCAAAAGCACTTTTACAAAAAAGTTTACCAAACACTCTGCTGTTTTATTTCACAGCTGCTTATTCTCACAGCACAGTAGAAGCAGCTTTTTTTCAAAGCACAGCAATACCAAACCAGCCCTTCATCAGATATTTTACATTTGTTTGAAAAACTGTAGACATAAATCGTATCGATGCGAGAATAAACGGGTTAACTATAGTCTATAAACATGCTTCAGATATGATATTTAATCATTAATTAACATTGTTAACTCTGGCTTACTGGTCTAAGACGAACGGAAAAATACAAGTTCCTAACTGTGAATGATGTCTGAGTTCTCTTTCGAAGAATTTTTCGCAGTTAACTAATCGAACGAAGATGAAATTAAGAAACTTATTTTGTTGTTATCTCATTCATTCGCCGCCTGTGGATTGGCATTAGCTAGCAGCCGGCCTCCTTTAAGAAGCTGACTAAACAAGTTTAATTAATTTCCGTATAAACTTTGTAGTTTCAGCGTCGATTGAACCAAAGACAACATCGTCATTGTATACACAGAACCAGGAAAGCAACTTCTGTAACAAACTGCGACTTCATCTCGCTATATTAATATTGTCCTACTTTCTTTCTCTTCCTCGAGTTCAAACACGAAAAACCCTCTTCCTCTGGTTTCTCTCTCGACATGCAGCGGCGATTTCGGCAAGTTTTCAGTGCTCTAAGAGAGCACAGCTCCGTGAGCTATGCCAAGATTGCCACAGTTGGAGGGTTTTGCAATGTCGAACTCATCATTATAAAAGCAACGGCTCCTGATGACTTGCCGTTGCCTGAAAGGTACGTTCAGGAGCTCTTGAAAATATTCTCCATCTCCCCATCTTCGTTGAGAGATTTTTCACTCAGCTTCAATCGCCGCTTTGTCAAGACTCGCTGCTGGCGGGTTGCGCTTAAGTGTCTAATTCTCCTCCACCGCCTACTCCGTTCGGTGCCTGAAGACAGCAACTTCCGTTCTGAGCTCCTTTGGACGCGATCCAACGGTTTGATGTCTCTCAATCAGTGTCCCTTCCGCGATGATTCTTCCTCAGCTTCAAAAGATTACACAGCCTTTATTAGATCATACGCTCGCCTCCTCGAAGAAGCACGTCATTGCTTTTGGTTGGATAGCAAGCCAGCGTATGACCAGCAAGATCAACAACAATATGAAGAATATCAATATCGCGAACAAGACGAAGAGTACAAAGAAGAAGGAGAAGAAGAAGAGCCGCAACTCGAGAGCTTATCGAATAGAATGATGGAAGTAGGCCGAATGCTTGAATTGTTGCCGCACCTGCAAACCCTCATTGACCTTGTCATGGACTGCCGTCCCACAGGACCAGCATCCAAAGCCTTTCTCGTCCAACTCGCTATGAAACACATCATGAGAGAAAGCTTCATGTACTACACAATCTTCCGCCGTGAAATCGTCACAGTTCTGGACAGTTTGTTTCAAATGCCATACAGTAGTTGCATCTCGGCTTTCAGCATTTACAAAAAGGCAGCCGTCCAAGCAAACCAACTCTCTGAATTCTACGAGTGGTGTAAAGCCATGGGATTCTACGGAGGGTACGAGTATCCCTTTATTGATCAAATCCCACACATACAAATTCATGCTCTCGAGAAATTCCTCAATGGTATGTGGCAGTTGACGGAGTCCTCATCGACACCAACTTCGCCAACTTCTTCGGCATCAGTGCTGTCATCTTTTGTGGAGTTTTCAAGTTCCACCACTTTGACAGAGGACGATATTGGTGACAGAGTTTTTCTGTCACAAAAGGATCATATCCTTGTTAGTACAAAATGGGAGAAGCCGTTGATTCGGTTCGAGAGAGAAAGTTACGACAAGGAGAAGCTGTTAATTCAGTTGGACGAGGAGAAGCCGTTGATTCAGTTCGAAATAGAAGATTTCGACAAGGAGAAGCCGTTAATTCAGTTTGACGAGGAAAAGCCGTTGATTGATTTCGAAGATGATATCGACAACGAGAGCTGGGAGAGCCTGCTTGAAGCTTCCATTAACAAGTCTCCAGCTGCTCAAACTCAACAAAACATTTCATGGCAGATGCAAATATACAACCCCAATGCTCTAAATCCATTCCGTCAGCCAGTCATCAGGCCAAATTACCATGGGGACTATATATAACGTTTGGTGTGCTCAAATTTAGCTGAATAAAAAGCTCCCCACGTGAAATATGGAATAAATTAGCCTTTCAACTTAGAAAAAGGAAAAGAAATCTGCGGGAATTACGTACATTGAATATTTATTTGATTTTTTTATATTGGCCCACATTTTTTTGTGTGATTTAGCACGCTTGTATCTTATAATGGTTTTACTTGGAAAACGATCGTCGCCGCATACTTTTTTTGGGATCTGGTAATCGTAACTGTTCATCGTAAATCATGCGGTCAATTTTCGTTAGTTACTATTTATATTTAATTTTAGAATTTAAATTTTGAAATGATTTCTGACTGCACGATGTATAATGAACGGTCATGATCGCATGATCCTTAAGATCCAACGGAAAAGGATCCGGTGGGAGTCCTTTTCCGTTTTACTTCCTAATTATAATCCATTGGAAAATTCTTTGGGATGTTCGAATCAAGTATGGACTTACTACTTTTAACATATACGGTGGTTGGACACCTTTAGTAGGAACAAAATATTGCAAAGCATGCTCAATACTTGTCTATCCTTTTGTCTATGAATACATTTATCTCGAGAGAGAAGAGGAGAGGATATCGAAGATGAATTAGTCTAACGCCCGCACCGATCAGGCAATGATCTTGAATCTTGCACTTTCTCTTTCTTTGAAGCTTCCCGAAGGTGGCAAACAAGATGTATGCGATCATGCTGATATTCCCAAACGGATTTCACGTTTTACGTGTGTGGTATTCAATGTAATTCCTATTTATTCCTAGCTAGTAGGTAAAAGGGAAACATTGAGTCTGAGAAACTCATAGCTTTTAAACTTTTTACAAAAGTCACTAAAATTCAACTAAATATTTCCATGCTTTCATTGCCGAAACCACTCATTCCCAATGCATTTGAAATGCCATGACCACTCCGTGTTCGTCTTCATTGTCGTCAGATTTTATTTCTGACAAAAAGGCGGTAGAGCTAATTATGGAAAACCAAGTATTCAATCTCAAAGCCCAAATACCTTTCTCTCAAATGGTGGTTATTGTTCTCTCCAGCTCCAAAGAAATTTGCCCATTTTCAGAAGGTTTCATACAAACTACGAATAAATAATACTATTGCAGTGAACTTGGACGAGGCAATATAGCATTGGAGAGTTTTGTCGCGTAGGAGCTGATTGCATATGAACAAGATTTCATTGTAGAACCATATGGAAACATCGAAAATTCAAGACTGTCATTTACATCTCACTCCATGATTTTCTTCAATTTTGATATGTTGTATGTTGGACCCTAGTAAACAAATACGATGAGTTACTAAAATATAAAAACTTCCACCAAAGCTCATCCTAGGGCATGCATGGTGAATTAAACTTGCACATCCTTCTCTCCTAGGCCATGCATGATGAATTAAACTTGCACATACTTGTCCTAATAAAGAGTTTACTTGGTGAACTTAGATCCACCACTTCTATGTTAGGATCAACCCGTTTGATATGCTAAGGACTTCCTAACCAGGAAATAGATTCCTAATCATCCCATTTTATTGACCCTGTGTTTTGTTTTTTAAGGCACCTATTATGCTAACAGTCAGTTTGCTCCAATATCTCAAAATAAATAAGACTCCATCTCGATATTCAAGTAAGTGTTCAACAAATACAGAAACAAATTTTGATAGAATTTTCAAATGGGCTGCTAACCCACGCTTTTCGGTGAAAAATATAATTTTTTATTTTTGTAAAATATTTTCCTTAAGCTCTAAGGAAAACTTTATAAGGTATTAGGAAGCGTTTTTACAGCTTTTTGAGCAATAAATGTATATTTAATATAATATTTAACATGAAAACTAAGAAAATAAGTCAAAAAACACAGTTGTGAGGCTCAAAACATTGCTAAAATGGGGTTGCATCCTCTAGAATATCAACAAAAGTCTAACTTTAATTTTCAAAATTTCACAGTGAGGCGAAGGTGAAATAATTACATTGAACTATGATTTATTTACAAATTTGCAAAACCAACTAAAAACCATGAGTGCTAACCCCCTTTTTTGGTGAAAATGTGAATTTTTTTATTTTCACGAAATATTTTCCGTGAGCTTTTAGGAAAGCTTTATAAGGCATTTGGAAGCAGTTTTACATTTTGAGCAATAAATGTATACTTAGTATAATATTTAAATCGAAAACCAAGAAAATATGTGAAAAATAGGGTCGTGAGTTAAACCCACGTTCTTTTGGTCAAAAATGAAATTTTTTATTTTTGCGAAATATTTTCCGCGAGCATTAAGGAAAACTTTATAAGGTGTTTGGAAGTGGTTTTATGATTTATTGAGCAACAAATGTATACTTAGTAGAATATTTAAGCTGAAAACTTAAAAAATAAGTGAAAAATACAATAGTGAGGACCAAAACATTGTCAAATGGAGTTCCACCCTCAAGAATCTCAACGGAAAGTCTTACCTTAATTTTCAAAATTTCACAGTGAGACAAAGGTGAAAACAAATGGATTGAACGATGATTTATGTATGAACTTGCAAAACCAACTAAAAATCGCGAGTGTTAACCCAATTATTTTTGGTCAAAAATGCAAATTTTTATTTTTGCGAAATATTTTTCGTGAGCATTAAGGAAAACTTTATAACATGTTTGGAAGCAGTTTTATGATTTATTGAGCAACAAATGTATACTTAGTAGAATATTTAAGCCGAAAACTGAAAAAATAAGTGAAAAACACAATAGTGAGCACCAAAACATTGTCAAATGGAGTTCCACCCTCAAGAATCTCAACGGAAAGTCTTACCTTAATTTTCAAAATTTTTACAAGGAGGCGAAGGTGAAAACAAATAGATTGAACGATGACTTATGTACGAATTTGTAAAACCGACTAAAAATCGTGAACACCCACGTTTTTTTTGGTAAAAAATGCAAATTTTTATTCTTGCGAAATATTTTCCACGAGCATTAAGGAAAACTTTATAACGTGTTTGGAAGCGGTTTTATGATTTATTGAGCAACAAATGTATACTTAGAAGAATATTTAAGCCGAAAACTAAAAAAATATGTGAAAAATACAATAGTGAGGACCAAAACATTGTCAAATGGGGTTCCACCCTCAAGAATCTCAATGGAAAGTCTCACCTTAATTTTCAAAACTTCACATTGAGGCGAAGCTAAAAATAAATAGATTGAACAGTGATTTATGTACGAATTTGCAAAACCGACTAAAAGTCGTGAGTGTTTGCACACATTTTTTTTGTCAAAAATGCAAATTTTTATTTTTGTGAAATATTTTCCATGGGCATTGAGGAAAACTTTATAAGGTGTTTGGAAGTGGGTTTATGATTTATTGAGCAACAAATGTATACTTAGTAGAATATTTAAGACGAAAACTTAAAAAATAAGTGAAAAATACAATAGTGATAACCAAAACATTGTCAAATGGGGTACTGACACACCACGACTGAAATCAAGGCGTGCTGGCTGGGAAGTTCTCGTGTGAGTTCCCAGAAACAAAACCGTGAGGGTGTGCTGGGGGCCCAAAGAGGACAATATCGTGCTATGGTGGAGTTGGGCCCGGGAAGTGGTCTCGCCCGGGCAGGGATGTGACAGGTTCCACCCTCAAGAATCTCAACAGAAAGTCTTACCTTAATTTTCAAAATTTCACGGTGAGACAAAGGTGAAAACAAATAGATTGAACGATAATTTATTTACGAATTTGTAAAACCGACTAAAAATCATGGGTATTAAACCACGTTTTATTGGTCAAAAACGAAATTTTTTATTTTCCCGAAATATTTTCCGTGAGCATGAAGGAAAAATTTATAACGTGTTTGGAAGCAGTTTTTGGATTTATTGAGCAACAAATGTATACTTAGTAGAATATTTAAGCTGAAAACTGAAAAAATAAGTGAAAAATACAATAGTGAGGACCAAAACATTGTCAAATGGGGTTCCACCCTCAAGAATTTCAATGGAAAGTCATACCTTAACTTCCAAAATTTCACGATGAGGGGGGAACAAATAGTATGAACGATGATTTATGTACGAATTTGTAAAACCGACTAAAATTTGTGAGTGTTAACCCACTTTTTTTGGTCAAAAATGAAATTTTTATTTTTGTAAATATTTTCCACAAGTATTAAGGAAAACTTTTTAAGGTGCTTGGAAGCAGTTTTATGATTTATTGAGCAACAAATGTATACTTAGTAGAATATTTAGGCTGAAAACTGAAAAAATAAGTGAAAATTACAATAGCAAGGACCAAAACATTGTCAAGTGGAGTTCCACCCTCAAGAACCTCTACGGAAAGTTTTCCCTTCATTTTCAAAACTTCACATAAAGGTGAAGGTGAAAATAAATAGATTAAATGGCGATTTTATGTACGAATTTGCAAAACGGACTAAAAACTGTGAGTGTTAACCCACGTTTTTTGGTCAAAAATGAAATTTTTTTTTTTAAGAAATATTTTCCACGAGCATTAAAGAAAACATTATAAGTTGTTTGGAAGCAGTTTTATGATTTGTTGAGTAACAAATGTGTACTTATTAGAATATTTAAGTCGAAAACCGAAAAAATAAGTGAAAAATATAATAGTGAATACCAAAACATTGTCAAATGGGGTTCCACCGTCAAGAATCACAACAGAAAGTCTTACCTTAATTTTCAAAATTTCACGATGAGGCGAAGGTAAGAACAAATAGTTTGAATGATGATTTATGTATGAATTTGTAAAACCGACTAAAAATCGTGAGTGTTAACCCACGTTTTTTTTTTGTTGAAAAAGAAAATTTGTATTTTTGTAAATATTTTCCGCAAGCATTAAGGAGAACTTTTTAATGTGTTTGGAAGTCGTTTTATGATTTATTGAGCAACAAATGTATGCTTAGTAGAATATTTAAGCCGAAAATTGAAAAAATAAGTGAAAAATACAATAGTGAGGACCAAAACATTGTCAAATGGGGTTCCACCCTCAAGAATCTCAATGAAAGGTCTCACCTTAATTTTCAAAACTTCCCGTTGAGGCAAATATGAAAACAAATAGATTGAACGGTGATTTGTGTACGAATTTGCAAAACCGACTAAAAGTCATGTAACACCCACGTTTTTTTTTGGTCAAAAATGAAAAAATTTACTTTTGTGAAATATTTTTTGCAAGCATTAAGGAAAACTTTCTAAGGTATTTGGAAGCAGTTTCATGATTTATTGAGCAACAAATGTATACTTAGTGGAATATTTAAGCCAAAAACTGAAGAAAAAAATAAGTGAAAAATACAATAGTGAGGGCCAAAACATTGTCAAATGGGTTTCCACCCTCAAGAATCTCAATGGAAAGTCTCACCTTAATTTTCAAAACTTCACATTGACGCAAAGGTGAAAATAAATAGATTGAATGGTGATTTATGTATGAATTTGCAAAGCCGACTAAATGTCGTGATTGTTAACCCACGTTTTTTTGGTCAAATACGAAATTTTTTATTTTTTTGAACTATTTTCCCCGAGTTTTAAGGAAAACTTTATAAGGTGTTTGGAAGCGGTTTTATGATTTATTGAGCAACAAATGTATACTTAGTGGAATATTTAAGCCAAAAACTGAAAGAAGTGAAAAATACTATAGTGGGGACCAAAATACTGACAAATGGGGTTCCACCCTTTAGAATTTCAATGGAAAGTCTCACCTTAATTTTCAAAACTTCACATTCAGGCGAAGGTGAAAATAAATTCATGGAATGGTGATTTATGTACGAATTTGCAAAAATGCAAAAAAAAAAAAAAATCTTGAAATATTTTCAATAAGCATTGAGGAAAATTTATAAGGCATTTGGTAGCGGATTTATGATTTATTGAGCAAAAAATATGTATTTAGTAGGTTATTTAATTCGACAACTAAAAACATAAGTGGAACATATTGCAGTGAGGCCCAAAACATTGTTAAAATTGGGTTCCACCATTAAGAATATTACCGGAAAGTATTACTTTGATTTTTTAACTTCATGTTGAAGCGAATCTAAAAATAAATTGTTTGAACGATGATTTATGTACAAATTTGTAAAACCGTGAGTGTAAACCCACGTTTTTTGTCAAAAATGCAAATTTTTTATTTTTGTGAAATATTTTCCGTGAGCATTAAGGAAAATTTTATAAGGCATTTGGAAGCAGATTTACAATTTATTGAGCACCAAATGTATATTTATTAGGTTATTTAAGTCGAAAACTAAAATAATAAGTGAAAATATATAGTAGTGAGGCGCAAAACATTGTTAAAATGGGGTTCCACCTTCAAGAATATAACGGAAAGTATTACTATAATTTTCAAACTTCACAGTGGGGCGAAGGTGAAAATAATAGTTTAACGACGATTAATGTACAAATTTGTAAAAACTAATGTACAAATTTGTAAAAACTAACTTAAAGCAGTGAGTGTTATCTGCAAATTTTTTTTTTTTGCGAAATATTTTTCGTGAACATTAAGCAAAATTTATAAAGCATTTGGAAGTGGATTTACAATTTATCGAGAAACATATGTGTCACATCCTGTATAATTTCCCAGAAATAACAGGCGTGACTATAACTCAAAAGCAAAACTAAAATAACAGTCTCATAGTTATGCCATATCAAATATCTCAATAAGAATAAGTAACCCAGGTGAAATAAATCAATATGAAATGGTATGTCAGCCGGATCCACCTATTGTGGCCAGTACGACTGAACTAATAACTCATCAATCAATGCTAGCAAATAAGTCGGGAGTCACCTATAGTGACATGTACGACTTATCCTTATCTCATCAATATGCTAGCCAAAAGCCCAATAACATGCTAGCCAATAGCTCAATAACATGCTAGCCAATAGCTCATCGACATGCTAGTCAAAAGCTCAATAAGTATACTTGTACACGAGTCAGAACCACCTATTGTGGTTTGTACGACATGACTGGATGTAAATAAATACCTCAAGTGCTACAATCACGTAAAGACTGTGCGAATAATCGCGGGTCACCCATTGGGAAGTTCTCATGTGAGTTCCCAAAAATAAAATCCTGAAGGCGTGGTCGGGCCCTAAAGCGGACAATATCGTGCTACAATGGTGGAGCAGGCCCGCTATGTGGTGGACCCCGGGTTGGGATGTGATAATTTGGTATCAGAGCCTAACCCTGGCCGTGGTGTGCCGACGAGGACGTCGGGCCCCTAAGGGGGGTGGATTGTAAGATCACACATCACCCAAGGGAGTGATCCTTATATGTATATTCTCATCCCTACCTAGCACGAGGCCTTTTGGGAGCTCACTGGCTTTGGGTTCTATGGGAACTTCGAAATTAAGCGAGTAGCATGCTTCCAAACACCTTACAAAGTTTTCCTTAATGCTTGCAAAAAATATTAAGCAAAAATAAAAATTTGCAGTTTTGACCAAAAAAACGTGGGTTTAACACTCATGAGTTTTAGTCGGTTTTATAAATTCGCACATAAATCATCGTAAAATCTATATGTTTTCACCTTCGCGTCGCCATGAAATTTTGAATATTAAGGTAGGACTTTTTGTTGAGATTCTTGACGGTGGAACCCATTTGACAATGTT
Source organism: Pyrus x bretschneideri (assembly GCF_019419815.1). Taxonomy (NCBI): domain Eukaryota; kingdom Viridiplantae; phylum Streptophyta; class Magnoliopsida; order Rosales; family Rosaceae; genus Pyrus; species Pyrus x bretschneideri. The sequence goes on along the minus strand of NW_025999802.1, from coordinate 959,496 downwards.
TTGGTCCTCACTATTGTATTTTTCACTTATTTTTTCAGTTTTCGGCTTAAATATTCTACTAAGTATACATTTGTTGCACAATAAATCATAAAACCGCTTCCAAACAAGTTATAAAGTTTTCCTTAATGCTCGCATAAAATATTTCGCAAAAATAAAAATTTGCATTTTTTACCCAAAAAACGTGGGTTAACACTCACGATTTTTAGTTGGTTTTATAAATTCGCACATAAATCATCGTTCAATCTATATGTTTTCACCTCCCCTCACCATGAAATTTTGAAAATTAAGTAAGACTTTCCATTGAGATTCTTGATAGTGGAACCCATTTGACAATGTTTTGGTTGTCACTAAATATACATTTGGGCTTTCGACTTAAATAGTCTACTAAATATACATTTGTTACTCAAAAAATCTTAAGTCCACTTCCAGCTGCCTTATAAATTTTCCTTAATGCTCACGGAAAATGTTTCACGAAAATATAATATTTGCATAAAAAAAGGGTTAACACTCACGGTTTTTTGTCGGTTTTTCTTAATGCTCATGGAAAATATTTAGTGAAAATAAAAAAATTTACATTTTTGACAAAAAAGTGGGTTAACACTCACGTTTTTTTGTTAGTTTTTACAAATTCGTACATAAATCATTGTTCCAACTCTTTATTTTCACCTTCGCCTCATTGTGAAGTTTGAAAATTAAAGTAATACTTTCCGTTAATATTGTTGAGGGCGGAACCCCATTTTAACAATATTTTGGGCTCACTACTATATTTTTCACTTATTTTTTTAGTTTTCGAGGTAAATAGTCTACTAAATATACATTTGTTGCTCAAAAAATCGTAAATCCACGTCCAAATGCCTTATAAAATTTTCCTTAATGTTCACGGAAAATATTTCGCAAAAATAAAAAATTTGCACTTTTGACAAAAAAAACGTGGGCTAAATACTCATGGTTTTTAGTTAGTTTCTACAAATTCGTACATAAATTGTCCTTAAAACTATTTATTTTCACCTTTGCCTTATCGTGAAATTTGAAAATTATAGTAATACTTTTTTGTTATATTCTTGATGGTGGAACCCCATTTTAACAATGTTTTGGGCCTTACTACTATATTTTTCACTCATTTTTTTTTGTTTTCGATTTAAATAGTCTACTAAATATATAGTTGTTGCTCAATAAGTCGTAAAATGTAAGATCCCGCATCGCCCAGGGGTGACGAGCCTTATATGTATATTCCTATCTCTACTTAGCACGAGGCCTTTTGGGAGCTCACTGGCTTCGAGTTCCATCAGAACTCCGAAGTTAAGCGTGTTCGGGCGAGAACATTCCCAGGATAGGTGACCCACTGGGAAGTTCTCGTGTGAGTTCCCAAAAACAAAACCGTGAGGGCGTGGTCGGGGCCCAAAGCGGACAATATCGTGCTACGGTGGAATCGAGCCTGGGATGTGGTAGGGGCCAGGGCCAGGATGTGACAATTTGGTATCATAGCCAATCCCTGGCCTTAAGTGTGCCGACGAGGACGTCGGGCCCCTAAGGGGGGTGGATTATAAGATCCCACATCGCCCAGGGGTGACGATCTTGTAAGCCTTATATGTATATTCCCATATCTACCTAGCACGAGGCCTTTTGGGAACTCACTGGCTTCGGGTTCCATTGGAACTTCGAAGTTAAGCGAGTTCAGGCGAGAACATTCCCAGGATGGGTGACCCACTGGAAAGTTCTCGTGTGAGTTCCCAAAAACAAAACTGTGAGGGCATGGTCAGGGCCAAAGCGGACAATATCGTGCTACGATAGAGTCGAGCCCGTGATGTAGTAGGGGCCCGGGGCGGGATGTGACATAAAACCACTTCCAAATGCCTTATAAATTTTGCTTAATGCTCAAAGAAAATATTTTGCGAAAATAAAAAAATTTACATTTTTGACAAAAAAACGTGGGTTAACCCCCATAGTTTTTAGTCGATTTTTACAAATTCGTACATAAATCGTCGTTCAAACTATTTATTTTCACCTTCGCCCCACTATGAAGTTTGAAAAATAAAGTAATACTTTCCGTTAATATTCTGGAGGGAGGAACCTAATTTTAACGATGTTTTAGGCCTCACTACTATATTTTTCACATATTTTTTTAGTTTTCACCTTAAATAGTCTACTAAATATCCATTTGTTGCTCAATAAATTGTAAATCCGCTGCCAACTACCTTATAAAATTTTCCTTAATGCTCATGCAAAATATTTCCCAAAAATAAAATATTTACAATTTTTTACAAAAAACGTTGATTAACACTCATAGTTTTAGTCGATTTTTACAAATTTGTACATAAGTCATCATTCAAACTATTAATTTTCACCTTCGCCTAATCTTAAAGTTTGAAAATTATAGTAGTAGTTCTTGTTATATTCTTGAGGGTGGAACCCCATTTTAACAATGTTTTAGTACTCGCTACTATATTTTTCACTTATATTTTTAGTTTTCGACTTAAATGGTATATTAAATATCCATTTGTTGCTCAATAAATTGTAAATATGCTTTCAAATGCCTTATAAAATTTTACTTAATGCTCCTGGAAAATTTTTCGAGAAAATAATAAATTTGCATTTTTGACAAAAAACGTGTGTTAATATTCATTGTTTTTTTGTCAGTTTCTACAAATTCGTATATAAATCGTCATTCAAACTATTTATTTTTACATTCACCTCACCGTGATGTTTAAAAATTATAGTAATTCTTTTTGTTGTATTCTTGAGGGTGGAACCCAATTTTAACATGTGGGCCTCACAACTATATTTTTCACTTATTTTTTTAGTTTTCGACACAAGTAATCTACTAAATATACATTTGTTGCTCAATAAATCGTAAATCCACTTCCAAATGCCTTAAAAATTTTCCTTAATGCTCATGGAAAATGTTTAATTTGCATTTTTGACAAAAAAACATGGGTGTTACACTCACTGTTTTTTGTCAGTTTTTACAAATTCGTACATAAATCGTTGTTCAAACTATTTATTTTCACCTTCGCCTCACCGTTAAGTTTGAAAATTAAACTAATACTTTTTGTTAACATTCTTGAGGTTGTAACCTTATTTTAACAATGTTTTGGGCCTCACAACTATATTTTTCACTTATTTTTTAAGTTTTTGACTTAAATACTCAACTAAATATACATTTTGTTGCTCAATAAATCGTAAATCCAATTCCAAATGCCTTATAAAATTTTCCTTAATACTCACAGAAAATATTTAGTGAAAATAAAAAATTTGCATTTTTAACAAAAAACATGGGTAAACATTGATGCGTTGTAGTCAGTTTTTACAAATTCGTACATAAATCATCGTACAAACTATTTATTTTTACCTTCACCTCACTGTGAAGTTTGAAAATTCTAGTAATACTTTACGATATACTCTTGTGGGTGGAACGCAATTTTAACAATGTTTTGGGCCTCACTACTATATTTTTCCTTTATTTTTTTTATTTTCGATTTAAATAGTGTACTAAATATACATTTGTTGCACAATAAATCGTAAATCTGCTTCTAAATGCCTTATAAATTTTGCTTAATGCTTGCAAAAAATATTTCGCAAAAATAAAAATTTTGCATTTTTGACAAAAAACGTGGGTTAACACTGACGGTTTTCACAAATTCGTATATAAATCGCCGTTCAAACTATTTATTTTCACCTTCATCTCACCGTGAAATTTGAAAATTAAATTAATACTTTCCGTTAATATTCTTGAGGGTGGAATAGTATTGTAATAATGTTTTCGGCTCACTACTATAATTTTCACTTATTTTTTTAGTTTTCGACATAAATACTCGACTAAATATACATTTCTTGCTCAATAAATAGTAAATCTGCTTCCAAATGCCTTATAAAAATTTTCCTTAATGGTCATTGAAAATATTTCGCGAAAATAAAAATATTGCAATTTTGACAAAAAAGGGTTGTTAGTCAGCTTCTACAGCTTCGTACATATATCGTTGTTAATTGTTCACCTTCACCTCACCATGAAGTTTGAAGATTATATTAATACTTTTTGTTATATTCTAGAGGGTGGAACACCATTTTAACATTGTTTTGGGCATCCCTACTATATTTTTCACTTATTTTTTTAGTTTTCGACTTAAATAGTCTACTAAATATACATTTCTTGCTCTATAAATCGTAAACTTGAATGAAATAGAAAAGGATACGATCAGTACTTACATACCGATTGTATAAAGCTACTGTCGCTAGATTGTTAGCAACAGTCCTAAGTTTGAATCGCTATATTCATACCGAACACCTCTTTTCCATTTTTTCTTTTGAGTTTTTAAGTTTTTGTTTTTTGCTTATGTTTGTTTTAGTTCTTTTACCATAACAACAAACTATCAAACTCATATTCTTCAAAATATATTTTTTCATGCAAAATCTATTATCGTACATATTTAAACACTTGTACTTAACGATTTAAAACCTAAATTTGAAGATATTTGAATTTAATAGTGGTTACTCAGATAAAGTGATGTACGAAGAAAACACTCAAAGGAATAAACAAAAAAGCAGAAAAAACTCAAAGTAATGTACGTGAAATTTGAAAATTATAGTAATACTTTTTGTTATATTCTTGATGGTGGAACCCCATTTTAACATTGTTTTGGGCATTCCTACTATATTTTTCACTTATTTTTTTTAGTTTTCGACTTAAATAGTAAACTTGAATGAAATAGAAAAGGATACGATCAGTACTTACATACCGATTGTATAAAGCTACTGTCGCTAGATTGTTACGAACAGCCTTAAGCATGAATCGCTAGATCATACCGAACCCCTCTTTTCCATTTTTTCTTTTTAGTTTTTAAGTTTTTGTTTTATGGTTATGTTTGTTTTAGTTCTTTTACCATAACAACAAACTATCAAACTCATATTCTTCAAAATATATTTTTTCATGCAAAATCTATTATCGTACATATTTAAACACTTGTACTTAACGATTTAAAACCTAAATTTGAAGATATTTGAATTTAATAGTGGTTACTCAGATAAAGTGATGTACGAAGAAAACACTCAAAGGAATAAACAAAAAATCAGAAAACACTCAAAGTAATGTACGTGAAATTTGAAAATTATAGTAATACTTTTTGTTATATTCTTGATGGTGGAACCCCATTTTAACAATGTTTTGGGCATCCCTACTATATTTTTCACTTATTTTTTTAGTTTTTGACTTAAATAATCTACTAAACATACATTTATTGCTCAATAAATCCCAAATTTGAATGAAATAGAAAAGGATACGATCAGTACTTACATACCGATTGTATTAAGCTACTGTCGCTAGCTGGTTAGCAACAGTCCAAAGTATGAATCGCTAAATTCATACCGAAGCCCTCTATTCCATTTTTTTTTTTTAGTTTTTAAGTTTTTGTTTTTTGCTTATGTTTGTTTTAGTTCTTTTACCATAACAACAAACTATCAAACTCATATTCTTCAAAATATATTTTTTCATGCAAATTCTATTATCGTACATATTTAAACACTTGTACTTAACGATTTAAAACCTAAATTTGAAGATATTTGAATTTAATAGTGGTTACTCAGATAAAGTGATGTACGAAGAAAACACTCAAAGGAATAAACAAAAAATCAGAAAACACTCAAAGTAATGTACGTGAAATTTGAAAATTATAGTAATACTTTTTGTTATATTCTTGATGGTGGAACCCCATTTTAACATTGTTTTGGGCATCCCTACTATATTTTTCACTTATTTTTTTAGTTTTCGACTTAAATAGTCTACTAAACATACATTTATTGCTCAATAAATCGTAAATTTGAATGAAATAGAAAAGGATACGATCAGTACTTACATACCGATTGTATAAAGCTACTGTCGCTAGCTGGTTAGCAACAGTCCTAAGTATGAATCGCTAGATTCATATCGAACCCCTCTTTTCCATTTTTTCTTTTTAGTTTTTAAGTTTTTGTTTTTTGCTTATGTTTGTTTTAGTTCTTTTACCATAACAACAAACTATCAAATTCATATTCTTCAAAATATATTTTTTCATGCAAAATCTATTATCGTACATATTTAAACACTTGTACTTAACGATTTAAAACCTAAATTTGAAGATATGTGAATTTAATAGTGGTTACTCAGATAAAGTGATTTACGAAGAAAACACTCAAAGGAATAAACAAAAAATCAGAAAACACTCAAAGTAATGTTCGTAAAATTTGAAAATTATCGTAATACTTTTTGTTATATTCTTGATGGTGGAACCCCATTTTAACATTGTTTTGGGCATCCCTACTATATTTTTCACTTATTTTTTTAGTTTTCGACTTAAATAGTCTACTAAATATACATTTATTACTCAATAAATCGTATACTTGAATGAAATTGAAAATGATACGATCAGTACTTACATACCGATTGTATAAAGCAACTGTCGCTAGCTGGTTAGCAACAGTCCTTAGTTTGAATCGCTAGATTCATACCGAACCCCTCTTTTCCCTTTTTTCTTTTTAGTTTTTAAGTTTTTGTTTTTTGCTTATGTTTGTTTTAGTTCTTTTACCATAACAACAAACTATCAAACTCATATTCTTCAAAATATATTTTTTCATGCAAAATCTATTATCGTACATATTTAAACACTTGTACTTAACGATTTAAAACCTAAATTTGAAGATATTTGAATTTAATAGTGGTTACTCAGATAAAATGATGTACGAAGAAGACACTCAAAGGAATAAACAAAAAAGCAAAAAATACTCAAAGTAATGTATGTGAAATTTGAAAATTGTAGTAATACTTTTTGTTATATTCTTGATGGTGGAACCGCATTTTAACATTGTTTTGGGCATTCCTACTATATTTTTCGCTTATTTTTTTAGTTTTCGACTTAAATAGTCTACTAAAAATACATTTATTGCTCAATAAATCGTAAACATGAATCAAATAGAAAATGATACGATCAGGACTTACATACCGATTGTATAAAGCTACTGTCGCTAGCTTGTTAGCAACAGTCGTAAGTTAGAATCGCTAGATTCATACCGAACCCCTCTTTTCCATTTTTTCTTTTTAGTTTTTAAGTTTTTGTTTTTTGCTTATATTTGTTTTAGTTCTTTTACCATAACAACAAACTATCAAACTCATATTCTTCAAAATATATTTTTTCATGCAAATTCTATTATCGTACATATTTAAACACTTGTACTTAACGATTTAAAACCTAAATGTGAAGATATTTGAATTTAATAGTGGTTACTCAGATAAAGTGATGTACGAAGAAAACACTCAAAGGAATAAACAAAAAAGCAGAAAACACTCAAAGTAATGTACCTGAAATTTGAAAATGATAGTAATACTTTTTGTTATATTCTTGATGGTGGAACCCCATTTTAACATTGTTTTGGGCATCCCTACTATATTTTTCACTTATTTTTTTAGTTTTCGACTTAAATAGTCTACTAAATATACATTTCTTGCTCAATAAATCGTAAACATGAATGAAATAGAAAATGATACGATCAGGACTTGCATACCGATTGTATAAAGCTGCTGTCGCTAGCTTTTTAGCAACAGTCCTTAGTTAAAATCGCTACATTCATACCGAACCCCTCTTTTACATTTTTTCTTTTTAGTTTTTAAGTTTTTGTTTTTTGCTTATGTTTGTTTTAGTTCTTTTACCATAACAACAAACTATCAAACTCATATTCTTCAAAATATATTTTTTCATGCAAATTCTATTATCGTACATATTTAAACACTTGTACTTAACGATTTAAAACCTAAATTTGAAGATATTTGAATTTAATAGTGGTTACTCAGATAAAGTGATGTACGAAGAAAACACTCAAAGGAATAAACAAAAAATCAGAAAACACTCAAAGTATTGTACGTGAAATTTGAAAATTATAGTAATACTTTTTTTTATATTCTTGATGGTGGAACCCCATTTTAACATTGTTTTGGGCATCCCTACTATATTTTTCACTTATTTTTTTAGTTTTCGACTTAAATAGTCTACTAAACATACATTTATTGCTCAATAAATCGTAAATTTGAATGAAATAGAAAAGGATACGATCAGTACTTGCATACCGATTGTATAAAGCTACTGTCGCTAGGTGGTTAGCAACAGTCCTAAGTATGAATCGCTACATTCATACCGAACCCCTCTTTTCCATTTTTTCTTTTTAGTTTTTAAGTTTTTGTTTTTTGCTTATGTTTGTTTTTGTTCTTTTACCATAACAAAAAACTATCAAACTCATATTCCTCAAAATATATTTTTTCATGCAAATTCTATTATCGTACATTTTTAAACACATGTACTTAACGATTTAAAACCTAAATTTGAAGATATTTGAATTTAATAGTGGTTACCCAGACAAAGTGATGTACGAAGAAAACACTCAAAGGAATAAACAAAAAAGTAGAAAACACTCAAAGTAATGTACGTGAAATTTGAAAATTATAGTAAAACTTTTTGTTATATTCTTGATGGTGGAACCCCATTTTAAAATTGTTTTGGGCATCCCTACTATATTTTTCATTTATTTTTTTAGTTTTCGACTTAAATAGTCTACTAAACATACATTTATTGCTCAATAAATCGTAAACTTGAATGAAATAGAAAATGATACGATCAGTACTTACATACCGATTGTATAAAGCTACTGTCGCTAACTTGTTAGCAACAGTCCAAAGCTTGAATCGCTAGATTCATACCGAACCCCTCTTTTCCATTTTTTCTTTTTGGTTTTTAAGTTTTTGTTTTTTGCTTATGTTTGTTTTAGTTCTTTTATCATAACAACAAACTATCAAACTCATATTCTTCAAAATATATTTTTTCATGCAAAATCTATTATCGTACATATTTAAACACTTGTACTTAACGATTTAAAACCTAAATTTGAAGATATTTGAATTTAATTGTGGTTACTCAGATAAAGTGATGTACGAAGAAAACACTCAAAGGAATAAACAAAAAAGCAGAAAACACTCAAAGTAATGTACGTGAAATTTGAAAATTATAGTAATACTTTTTGTTATATTCTTGATGGTGGAACCCCATTTTAACATTGTTTTGGGCATTCCTTCTATATTTTTCACTTATTTTTTTAGTTTTCGACTTAAATAGTCTAATAAACATACATTTATTGCTCAATAAATCGTAAACTTGAATGAAATAGAAAATGATACGATCAGTACTTACATACCGATTGTATAACGCTACTGTCGCTAGCTTGTGAGCAACAGTCTCAAGTTTGAATCGCTAGATTAATACCGAACCCCTCTTTTCCATTTTTTCTTTTTAGTTTTTAAGTTTTTGTTTTTTGCTTGTTTTAGTTCTTTTACCATAACAACAAACTATCAAACTCATATTCCTCAAAATATATTTTTTCATGCAAATTCTATTATCGTACATTTTTAAACACTTGTACTTAACGATTTAAAACCTAAATTTGAAGATATTTGAATTTAATAATGGTTACTCAGATAAAGTGATGTACGAAGAAAACACTCAAAGGAATAAACAAAAAAGCAGAAAACACTCAAAGTAATGTACCTGAAATTTGAAAATTATAGTAATACTTTTTGTTATATTCTTGATGGTGGAACCCCATTTTAAAATTGTTTTGGGCATCCCTACTATATTTTTCACTTATTTTTTTAGTTTTCGACTTAAATAGTCTACTAAATATACATTTATTGCTGAATAAATCGTAAACTTGAATGAAATAAAAAAGGATACGATCAGTACTTACATACCGATAGTATAAAGCTACTGTCGCTAGCTTGTTAGCAACAGTCCTAAGTTTGAATCGCTAGATTCATACCGAACCCCTCTTTTCCATTTTTTCTTTTTAGTTTTTAAGTTTTTGTTTTTTGCTTATGTTTGTTTTAGTTCTTTTACTATAACAACAAACTATCATACTCATATTCTTCAAAATATATTTTTTCATGCAAAATCTATTATCGTACATATTTAAACACTTGTACTTAACGATTTAAAACCTAAATTTGAAGATATTTGAATTTTATAGTGGTTACTCAGATAAAGTGATGTACGAAGAAAACACTCAAAGAAATAAACAAAAAATCAGAAAACACTCAAAGTAATGTACGTGAAATTTGAAAATTATAGTAATACTTTTTGTTATATTCTTGATGGTGGAACCCCATTTTAACATTGTTTTGGGCATCCCTACTATATTTTTCACTTATTTTTTTAGTTTTCGACTTAAACAGTCTACTAAATATACATTTATTGCTCAATAAATCGTAAACTTGAATGAAATAGAAAAGGATACGATCAGTACTTACATACCGATTGTATAAAGCTACTGTCGCTAGCTGGTTAGCAACACCAAAGTTTGAATCGCTAGATTCATACCGAACCCCTCTTTTCCATTTTTTCTTTTTAGTTTTTAAGTTTTTGTTTTTTGATTATGTTTGTTTTAGTTCTTTTACCATAACAACAAACTATCAAACTCATATTCTTCAAAATATATTTTTTCATGCAAAATTTATTATCGTACATATTTAAACACTTGTACTTAACGATTTAAAACCAACATTTGAATATATTTGAATTTAATAATGGTTACTTAGATAAAGTGATGTACGAAGAAAACACTCAAAGGAATAAACAAAAAAGCAGAAAATACTCAAAGTAATGTACGTGAAATTTGAAAATTATAGTAATACTTTTTGTTATATTATTGATGGTGGAACCCCAATTTAACATTGTTTTGGGCATTCCTACTATATTTTTCGCTTATTTTTTTAGTTTTCGACTAAAATAGTCTACTAAATATACATTTCTTGCTCAATAAATCGTAAACATGAATGAAATAGAAAATGATACGATCAGGACTTACATACCGATTGTTTAAAGCTACTGTTGCTAGCTTGGTACCAACAGTCTTAAGTTTGAATCGCTAGATTCATACCGAACCCCTCGTTTCCATTTTTTCTTTTTAGTTTTTAAGTTTTTGTTTTTTGCTTATGTTTGTTTTAGTTCTTTTACCATAACAACAAACTATCAAACTCATATTCTTCAAAATATATTTTTTCATGCAAATTCTATTATCGTACATATTTAAACACTTGTACTTAACGATTTAAAACCTAAATTTGAAGATATTTGAATTTAATAGTGGTTACTCAGATAAAGTGATGTACGAAGAAAACACTCAAAGGAATAAACAAAAAAGCAGAAAATACTCAAAGTAATGTACGTGAAATTTGAAAATTATAGTAATACTTTTTGTTATATTCTTGATGGTGGAACCCCATTTTAACATTGTTTTGGGCATTCCTACTATATTTTTCGCTTATTTTTTTAGTTTTCGACTTAAATAGTCTACTAAATATACATTTCTTGCTCAATAAATCGTAAACATGAATGAAATAGAAAATGATACGATCAGGACTTACATACCGATTGTATAAAGCTACTGTCGCTAGCTTGTTAGCAACATTCGTAAGTTCGAATCGCTAGATTCATACCGAACCCCTCTTTTCCATTTTTTCTTTTTAGTTTTTAAGTTTTTGTTTTTTGCTTATGGTTGTTTTAGTTCTTTTACCATAACAACAAACTATCAAACTCATATTCTTCAAAATATATTTTTTCATGCAAATTCTATTGTCGTACATATTTAAACACTTTTACTTAACGATTTAAAACCTAAATTTGAAGATATTTGAATTTAATAGTGGGTACTCAGATAAAGTGATGTACGAAGAAAACACTCAAAGGAATAAACAAAAAATCAGAAAACACTCAAAGTAATGTACGTGAAATTTGAAAATTATAGTAATACTTTTTGTTATATTCTTGATGGTGGAACCCCGTTTTAACATTGTTTTGGTCATCCCTACTATATTTTTCACTTATTTCTTTAGTTTTCGACTTAAATAGTCTACTAAACATACATTTCTTGCTCAATAAATCGTAAACTTGAATGAAATAGAAAAGGATACGATCAGTACTTACGTACCGATTGTATAAAGCTACTGTCTCTATCTTGTTAGCAACGGTCCTAAGCATGAATCGCTAGATTCATACCGAACCCCTCTTTTCTATTTTTTCTTTTTAGTTTTTTAGTTTTTGTTTTTTGCTTATGTTTGTTTTAGTTCTTTTACCATAACAACAAACTATCAAACTCATATTCTTCAAAATATATTTTTTGATGCAAAATCTATTATCGTACATATTTAAACACTTGTACTTAACGATTTAAAACATAAATTTGAAGATATTTGAATTTAATAGTGGTTACTCAGATAAAGTGATGTACGAAGAAAACACTCAAAGGAATAAACAAAAAAGCAGAAAACACTCAAAGTAATGTACGTGAAATTTGAAAATTATAGTAATACTTTTTGTTATATTCTTGATGGTGGAACCCCATTTTAACATTGTTTTGGTCATCCCTTATATTTTTCACTTATTTTTTTAGTTTTCGACTTCAATAGTCTACTAAATATAAATTTCTTGCTCAATAAATCGTAAACTTGAATGAAATAGAAAAAGATACGATCAGTACTTACATACCGATTGTATAAAGCTACTGTCTCTATCTTGTTAGCAACGGTCCTAAGTATGAATCGCTAGATTCATACCGAACCCCTCTTTTCTATTTTTTCTTTTTAGTTTTTCAGTTTTTTTTTTTTTTTGCTTATGTTTGTTTTAGTTCTTTTACCATAACATCAAACTATCAAACTCATATTCTTCAAAATATATTTTTTGATGCAAAATCTATTATCGTACATATTTAAACACTTGTACTTAACGATTTAAAACCTAAATTTGAAGATATTTGAATTTAATAGTGGTTACTCAGATAAAGTGATGTACGAAGAAAACACTCAAAGGAATAAACAAAAAAGCAGAAAACACTCAAAGTAATGTACGTGAAATTTGAAAATTATAGTAATACTTTTTGTTATATTCTTGATGGTGGAACCCCATTTTAACATTGTTTTGGTCATCCCTTATATTTTTCACTTATTTTTTTAGTTTTCGACTTAAATAGTCTACTAAACATACATTTCTTGCTCAATAAATCGTAAACTTGAATGAAATAGAAAAGGATACGATCAGTACTTACGTACCGATTGGATAAAGCATTTGTCGCTATGTTGTTAGCAACGGTCCTAAGTATGAATCGCTATATTCATACCGAACCCCTCTTTTCCATTTTTTCTTTTTAGTTTTTAAGTATTTGTTTTTTGCTTATGTTTGTTTTAGTTCTTTTACCATAACAACAGACTATCAAACTCATATTCTTCAAAATATATTTATTCATGCAAAATCTATTATCGTACATATTTAAACACTTGTACTTAACGATTTAAAACCTAAATTTGAAGATATTTGAATTTAATAGTGGTTACTCAGATAAAGTAATGTACGAAGAAAACACTCAAAGGAATAAACAAAAAATAAGAAAACACTCAAAGTAATGTACGTGAAATTTGAAAATTATAGTAATACTTTTTGTTATATTCTTGATGGTGGAACCCCATTTTAACATTGTTTTGGGCATCCCTACTATATTTTTCACTTATTTTTTTAGTTTTCGACTTAAATGGTCTACTAAATATGCATTTATTGCTCAATAAATCGTAAACTTGAATGAAATAGAAAATGATACGATCAGTACTTACATACCGATTGTATAAAGCTACTGTCGCTAGGTGGTTAGCAACAGTCATAAGTTTGAACCCCTCTTTTCCATTTTTTCTTTTTAGTTTTTAAGTTGTTGTTTTTTGCTTATGTTTGTTTTAGTTCTTTTACCATAACAACAAACTATCAAACTCATATTCTTCAAAATATATTTTTTCATGCAAAATCTATTATCGTACATATTTAAACACTTGTACTTAACGATTTAAAACCTAAATTTGAAGATATTTGAATTTAATAGTGGTTACTCAGATAAAGTGATGTATGAAGAAAACACTCAAAGGAATAAACAAAAAAGCAAAAAACACTCAAAGTAATGTACGTGAAATTTGAAAATTATAGTAATACTTTTTGTTATATTCTTGATGGTGGAACCCCATTTTAACAATGTTTTGGGCCTTACTACTATAGTTTTCACTCATTTTTTTTGTTTGTTTTCGATTTAAATAGTCTACTAAATATACAGTTATTACTCAATAAGTCGTAAAACCACTTCCAAATGCGTTACAAATTTTGCTTAATGCTCATAGAAAATATTTTGTGAAAATAAAAAATTTGCATTCTTGACAAAAAAACGTGGATTAACACTCATAGTTTTTAGTCGATTTTTACAAATTCGTACATAAATCGTCGTTCAAACTATTTATTCTCACCTTCGCCCCACTATGAAGTTTGAAAAATAAAGTAATACTTTATGTTAATATTCTAGAGGGAGGAATCTAATTTTAACAATGTTTTAGGCCTCACTACTATATTTTTCACTTATTTTTTTAGTTTTCGCCTTAAATAGTCTACTAAATATCCATTTGTTGCTCAATAAATCGTAAATCCACTACCAACTACCTTATAAAATTTTCCTTAATACTCACGGAAAATATTTCACAAATAAAATATTTGCATTTTTTTACAAAAAACGTGGGTTAACACCCACATTTTTTTTTAGTCAAAAAAGCAAATTTTTATTTTTGGGCAATATTTTCCGCGAGCATTAAGGAAAACTTTATAAGGTGTTTGGAAGCGGTTTTATAATTTATTGAGCAACAAATGTATACTTAGTAGAATATTGAAGCCGAAAACTGAAAAAATAAGTGAAAAATACAATAGTGAGGATCAAAACATTGTCAAATGGAGTTCCACCCTCAAGAATCTCAACGAAAAGTCTTACCTTAATTTTCAAAATTTCACGGTGAGTATTTTCTGCAAGTATTAAGGAAAACTTTATAACTTGTTTAGAAGCGGTTTTATGATTTATTGTGCATCCAATGTATACTTAGTAGAATATTGAAGCCAAAAACTGAAAAAATAAGTGAAAAATACAATAGTGAAGACCAAAACATTGTCAAATGGGTTCCACTGTCAAGAATCTCAACGGAAAGTCTTACCTTAATTTTCAAAATTTCATGGTGAGGTGAAGGTGAAAGCATATAGATTTTACGATGATTTATGTGCGAATTTATAAAACCGACTAAAAATCGTGAGTGTTAACCCACATTTTTTGGTCAAAAATGTAAATTTTTATTTTTGCATAATATTTTTTGCAAGCATTAAGGGAAAACTTTGTAAGGTTTTTGGAAGCGATTTGATGATTTATTGAGCAATAAATGTATACTTAGTAAAATATGTAAACCAAAAACTGGAAAAAATAAGTGAAAAATACAATAGTGAAGACCAAAACATTGTCAAATGGGATTCCACCGTCAAGAATTTATGGAAAGTCTTACCTTAATTTTCAAAATTTCACGATGAGGCGAAGGTGAAAGCAAATAGTTTGAACGATGGTTCTTTTAGCAATTCCTCCATCTATTTACTTCTTTTTTCTTAAATGAATCTCTATAAAATTCTCATAATTAAATAAAAAAGTTTTAGAAACCCAAAGGGAGTGACCAAAACACGTTTGGGCCTTGAATTAGGTTCGAAGAAAGAAAAAAATTTGGTAATTACGATTACCATACCATGCCAACCAAACTATTTGGCATACCGAAATTTGGTATACCGAAAGTTTGGCACTGTAATGGTAATAGATTTTGTCATACCAAAAGTTTAGTATGGTAATTGGTACATGAATTTCGGTACGATAATCGTACCAATACCACCCCTATGCTCAGGTGTGTTTCATACTGAGTGTGTTTTTGGTCCCAATTATATGGATTTGGATCCTCTCATAAGCTTAAGAGGCTGAGCTCCTGAGCAAAGCACACGGACTGTTGAATTTTGATCCAATAGTACAATTATTATAACGTTTAGAGGGCCTCCAGATCAAAATCTAACGGCCTGTGTGCTTTGCTCAGAAGGCTCAGCCTCCTAAACTCATGAGATAATCCAAGAAAAAATTGTGCTTTGATCTAGTCGTTATCGTGTTTTATTCCCAAGAAAAAAACATGACTATACGTACATATACAATGTATGACTACATATACGTACGATGTATGACTATATACATACGGTGTACTCTTGAAACAAAAACCCTAATTCTCTCATTTCAACACAAAGCACAAAAGCAATGATCAATCATAATATATTTTGAACCCAACAACAAAATCAAGACCATACTTCGGTTTCTCACTAGGAGATACGTTTAATAGATAATGTTAGGGAGACTAAAATTTTAAACTAAATGATATCACTAATAGGAAATAAGCACGTTAGTCAACACTTAAATAATAATTTAATCATAAAAAATCACATCATTTAATTTAAAAAATTGGTCTCCATTATCCATGTTTTATAAAACTAGCCTTCATACACGCGCTCACGCGAGTGCAGAAGGCATTTTTTGAACCACGGTGTAATACGATGAACTTACACGTTAAAAAAAAATGTACAAAAAGAATTAATTATGCGTTATGCGCGTGCGAAAAATCTTTTTTATAACCGGCACTATACGCCTTTTAAGATATTTTGAACGTGTTTAAAAATAGAGAAAATAAGATTTAATAAACAATTGATTAAATCACATTATTGATAGCTCATTGTGAGGTACTAATTATTAAAATAAATAAAAAACACGATGTACTACGATGGACTTCGACGTTTTAAATGTTTTTATATTAAAAAAATATACAAAAAGAATTAATTATGCGTTATGCGCGTGAGAAAGACCTTTTTTTATAACCGGTACTACACACCTCTTAAGATATTTTGAACGTATTTAAAAATAAAGAAAATAATATTTAATAAACAACTGATTAAATCATATTATTGCTAACTCATTGTGAGGTATTAATTATTATTAATAAAAAATTAAAAAAAATTAAAAAAATAAAAACTGTACATGAAAAAGTTAAATATTAAACAATTGTTTAACACTGTACATTAAATAGTAAAATATTAAAACACTATTTATCACTTTGTTGACAAAAGAAATGTCAAATATTTGAAGTAAATAAATAATTTTAGATCATGTTAGAAGTAACCTCTCATAAACTAATTAAAGTAGATAAATTCACATAATAAAATCAGTCTTTATAGAATTTACATTAAGAATAAAAAAATAATATTTAATAAACAATTAATTGAATTACATTATTTTTAACCATTGTGAGGCCAAGCTAACCCTCTCCCCCTTAGTGTAGATAATATTATGTGTTAAAAAAAAATCATTTGACAATTAATTTAATCACATTATTATCTGCGTGTGAAAGACCTTTTTTATAACTGGCATTATATGCTTCTTACGATGTTTTGAACGTGTTTAAAAATAGAGAAAATAATATTTAATAAACAACTGATCGAATCACATTATTTCTAGCACATTGTGAGGCTAAGCCCACCCTCTCCCCTTAGTGTAGATAATATCGTTTGTTACATAAAAAAAATAATCATTTGACAACTTATTTAATCACATTATTATCCGCGTGTGAAAGACCTTTTTTATATCACGTGGCACCATCAATTTTGTCATTTGTTTATTATTTTCTCTCTTCCCTTTCATTTTTTTATTCTTTTCTCTGATGAACAGTGGAGAACAGTGTGATGAACAGTGGAATTTGGGGTCACACATGAGACAAAAATTTTGGTGTCGCCCGCTTCGACAAAAAGAAGTGGACCAAAATGCCCCTTAACCAAAAAAAAACCTGCCCAAGAGCATATTTCAAATTATGTAAGTGTAAATTGGTCATCTAGCCATAAAAAAAACTGTGATGCACTGTGACCTTTTCCATTGGCTTTCTATATAGGATAGTGGGCCATTTAAGTGTCTAGAAGAGAAATTAAGGAGATATAGCCTAATCCGTCTCTTAAATAAAATAAAAAATAAAAATAAAAGTTTAAGACGGTTGTTTTGCTCTAGAAAGTCTTCTATTTTGTAGCTATTGTTGAATGGCATGGTTTGATGAGAATCTAAACTTTAATCCGTATTCAAGATTGCAGAAAAAAGTTTATAAGAAAACCCAGATAGTCACCCTTCTCTAATTTTCAATGAAAAGAAAATTTTTCAAGCCTGCAAAATGATATATAAGGAAATTAACCTAGATAGTCACCCTTCTCAAATATTTAAAGGTAACCCCCAAAAAAATTGAAAGTTGCATACTTAGACTTTAAAAAAAAAAAAAATTACTAATATTATTAGGGGATGAGAAAGTTTAAAACTATTACAATAATTTAGATGAGGGGAACACATGGATAGATATCCAACACATTATCCACAAGAATATTGAACTACATACAGTTGCATACTTAAACATCCAAGTTGCTAGAGTATTGTGCACCCTCTTTTGCCTAAGTTCATCTTATAATTTAGATTAATTTAATGTAGATTAATTTAATGTAAACTTATCGCTTTTATAAACAGCAAAATTATGAGTACAAAATTGGAAGCAGCTTGATGTGAACAATTAACCAACTGAATATTATACATACATAATTGCTTTTGGAGAGCAACTTTAGTGCGTTCTAAACCAATTTTACGCAACCTTTAAGATTAGGCAGCCACATTAAAAATGTGCGCATGTGAGACCTAGTTTGGTTAAAAGAAGAGATAGGGGTTGTGTTTTGCTTGTTTTTGTATTTTCCAATTTCTTTTGTTTAGTTTCTAAAGATCAGTCAAATCGGGCTCCTGGGAACTTGCGGACCCATCAACTCCGAGTTGATCTGCAGCTAACATGTGTGTGTGCAATCGTTTTCTATATTTCCAGTCACAAATGACAATCACGATTATTGAATCTACCTTTTATACTCCATGTATATGTAAAAGCCGGGAACGCGAAGCGCAAACGAAGGTGAGTTGCTAGGCCAAATTCCCTGCCGACTATCGGAAACCGAGTGGTAAAGCCATGATCCCCTTACTGGTATTTGTAACATTCGAGTTACCATCCACCTTAAAAGTCAAATTTAAGTTTTCCTTCAAGATAATTCTCTGAATTCATTCATCGAGAGATTGGCTCATTAATCAAACTAACTTATATATGTGTATATCTAATGGTTGTATAAATTACTTTTCCTACTTTACCGATCATATGATATTCATCTTTATTAGAGACGTGGTTAGTAAATATGTACAAATAACATTATTCTTCATTAAACACTCAAATTAATCAACTCAATAAAACGTACACACATAAAAAACAAGTACCAATTGAAGAGAAATATTAAGGGAACTCTCTCAAAAGTGGGACTCTCCATTGGCTCTCTGTCACCTCACAATTTAACTTCAATTCTCGTGCCAACATTATAAAACAGACGTAATGCTACACGTACAATCTATTTGTATCATCTCTCTAATAAATGTAAGGTTCATCATCGCATGTGGGTCTCATATCTATTAGAGAGATGGTACAAGTAGATGATAAGGATAACATTTTTGAAAACATAGAGCAAAAAACACTAGAGGGCAGCGAGTCCATGAAAAATCCCATTTTTGAGAGAGTTTCCTTACCATAACTACATACTCAAGAGGCCAATATAGTGATTACCACTTAATTTCTGTAAAGCATTTAGTATGTATAGTATTTGTATTTGTATTTTGTACAACATTGATGAACTGTGAAAATATTGAAAAGGGTCAATCAATAACCCTGGCTTTCTCTCATCCTAATTAACAACTACAATATTTCTGAACATTGATGAATAATCAAAAAGGCCTCTTGAGCTGCTTAAAATCCATAGAATCAATACACTCCAACCTCTCCCTATGAATGTTCAACGCCTTTAACAAGTCCGTGACCTTGTCTTTGGTCCTCTCCGCACAACCAACTTGCAAAAGTAGCAAGAGCTTTTGAAACGCACCCACTTGAAGGGCCTCCACGAGCACACCTCCGTCTTCCCTAGTCTCGTTCTTGCAAAGCTTCCAAAGAATAGACACGGAAAACTCCGTGGCCAAATCCGAAACCCTAAGTATCTTCTTCACCACAACCGGCATGGTCAAGGCATGAAGGTAGGCCTTTTCCCTGCCTTGCTTGCTTCCGCAAAGTCCGTCTAGCACTCCCAACGCCTTCTCGCAAATGCTTCTTTCGGCATCTACAAGAATGTCCGAAAGCAGCGACACCAATCCCAGCTCTACAAATCTCTCTTTGATTTTCTCTTTGGAAAGAGAGGAGGATGATGAGTTGACCATTTGATACATGATGACCAAGGACGCTTTTGTAGAAGTAGGGCAAACTGGTTCTTTGATCAGCTTCACTAGCACCTCCAGAGCTCCTTCGATCTCTGCCAAAGCATCGATCTTCTGATGATCATGATCAGATGAGACAGCGGTCTCTTTGAGCACCAACGATGCGTTTCGTCTTTGTGAGAAATCTCCACTCTCCAAAAACCACACCATGCAACACAACGAAGCAGGCGATCCGAGGTACAAGTTAGCCTCCTTGTCAAGCGGGAAAACCAAAGTCAAAGCAGACAAAATCTCCTCCAAAACGGCAACGTTTTGATGGTGTTGAGAAGTTGAAAATGCATTAAACGCACCCGCTAGAACGCTCCCCGTGCCACTAGCCACAATGCAACGCTTGTTACGCTCGCTTTCTTTCGCCAACGCCTTGATCTTCGCCACCAAAACTCGGCAATCATCCTTGTTCTCATGATGACTCGATGTCGTAATCTTTGATAAAATCTCGGTCACCTGAACCGAACTGATCGGAATGCGAGGGGTGGGAATGCGCTCGATTCCAAAAGACTTTTTCTCGACGCACCAACCCTGTATCATCTTGCGGATGGTGTGATTGGGAATTGGATCGAAGCTTGTGAGGACTTGGTTTGTTATAGGGCACGTGAAGTTGCCGGCTTCAATCCACGTCTCTATGCTCTGACGGTCGTACGTGATCCCGGTGGACAGCGTGACCGGATCCTTCATCAACTCAAGTGAAATTGGGCACCGGAAATGGTTTGGTATGGTCAGCTCCATGTCGCCGGCCTCACCCTCCTTGGCAGCACCGCGGCCGGCTCTCAGCCTTCTCCATGATAAGGTCATGACAACTGAATTAATGAACTGTGTCTATCTGAGATATCAACGTTGGAATGGTATAATAGGTGGATCGACTAGTACTATGATATATATGTATTGTTGTTGGGTTGGAAATTTGTAAGGATGGATATATATATATATATATATATATAGTGGTTGATGTTTTTTGTATGTTTAAAATATGGACGCGGTTCAAGTTGGAAACTTAGGAAACGTTTATAAAATAGTGATAACTAATGGGTTTTGAATATTTGACCGTTGAACGTTTGAAATGGTAAGAGACGAACAGGAAGTGGTGCACCGTCAAAGGAGGAGGTGTCGGGCAATCTGTACGTACTGTTTGGAAAAAATCAAAGGTTTGACGCCAGGCCGGTCAACTGGTCGGTGGATTGACCGACTCGGATTATATCGCATTTGTTAAACCTTGGACCAGATCAGCATGTGAGATGAATGGGTTCACTAACTGATGAGATTGGTCTTTTCTTAATGTGTTTGATTAGTTTCGCCATTGGGCTAATATATACGCGCATCAAACAAGAACCCGGACTCAAGCTGGTGATTCTTATCGGAGTGGCAAAAAGTATTGATGGTTATGCATTCTAATGCATGTTCGATCCCCACCGATTTCATTCTTCCGTAACTCGCAATCATATTTATGCTTTAAGGTGAATGTTAGACATACAGCATGTAGAATTATCAGAGAGATGGGCAATACGGCCCACTTCCAACAACACCGATATTATCCCCAACTTGGTAATTACCACCTGCACAATCCGTCAGATGTGGGGTTTTATCACAAAACAACACCGATATTATCCTGAACTTAGTAATTACCACCTGCACAATCCGTCAGATGTGGGGTTTTATCACAAAAGGTCTTGGTCGGCAACCACGTGGAGTCAAGGGGACTCACCCTACATGCAGGGCCAAGGGACCCACCATCATCGAGGGGACCCACCCATCACGTGGCAGTACAGTATAGGCCCGCTCCCTGGCTCTGATACCATGTAGAATTATCAGAGAGACAGGCCATACAGCCCACTTCCAACAACACCGATATTGTCCCTAACTTGGTAATTATTACCTGCACAATCCGTCAAGTATAGGGTTTTATCACAAAAAATCTCGGTATTAATTAAAGTGAGGTTAGGATATTTAAACTATTAGTTTTCTTTTTGTATGACCAATGTAGGATTCAATGTAGCATACTGATCGAGACTATGGCTATCTGCCATGAGTGTCAACAAAACCCTAGAAAAAAGGAAAGTAATAAACTACTTGTTTGAGAGAGAGAGAGAGAGAGAGAGAGAGAGAGAGAGAGAGAGAGAGAGAGAGAGAGAGAAGCTTCGTTTTACTGTGATTGTGAGATTTCCTGTGATTGTGAGATTTCAAGGCCAATTCACTTGGTGATTTGAGCCAATTTACAAGGCACCGATTGTTTATAGTCGTGTGAAATGTCACACGAGAAAAGATGCGGACGCAATTGTTGAATATAACAGTTTCATTTTAAAAAAACATTGGGTTGTACTTCCGATAACACATGGTCATCTGTTTATACTAAATAAGGAAAACTAATGATATAATTTGAAAACTTTGAGTTTTAAAAAAAAATGATAAAAATGCGTTGTAAGTGAATAGTATTAGGATTAACTTTT
Source organism: Pyrus x bretschneideri (assembly GCF_019419815.1). NCBI lineage: Eukaryota > Viridiplantae > Streptophyta > Magnoliopsida > Rosales > Rosaceae > Pyrus > Pyrus x bretschneideri. Next base: position 936,766 of record NW_025999802.1, on the reverse strand, counting down.
TAGGGTGAAAATGTGATTTTTTGTTAAAGTGAACAGTACCAGGAGTTTTTCGTTAAAGTTCCCTACTAAATATCCCTTTCATGTATTTTGGTACCATTCATTTTCTAGTCCAACTCTTTACGCCTAGTGGTTGTACAAAGACGTTTGAACACAAAATTTTCTCCTACTAAACTAACCATATTTTGGGCTCCATTGGTATTGGCATTCTATATATTAAGTACAACACTTTACCGTTATATATTCTGGAGGTGACAAAAATGGATGTTTAAGCTTAGAAAGATAATAACTTACATGGAATAAACAAAGGTTTATGATATGATTTAAGCTGGCCATAGCCTATATAGCACTACTTGCCGGCTTTTGTGTTAGGGTTCGTTCGAATATGCTTTTAAAATAATTGAAAGCGTTTTTAAAAAAAATAATTTTAGGTTCTAAAAGCACTTAAAGTGCTTTCTGCTGTGCTTCTTCTAGGAAACACTTTAAGTGTTTTTCTAGGATTTACTTGCATCTTTACTAAAAATTGATTCTAAAAATATTTTCACCAAAAACATTTCATTCATTTTAAAAGCACATATAAACGATCTCTTATATTATTAAGATGGAAAATAAAAGCCTCGTGACTTTCGACACAAAACCAACACTCTAACTCGTGAGTTTCATTTTTTATTTTATTTTGTCACGCATAATATTTATGACAAATGCACTGTTACTGTAACATTTCTATTTAATAATACAAATTTTTATTTACAAGATGAATCATTCACACATGATATCACGATAGAAACATACTAATTGGGTTTGACAATTTCTTGTAAGACCCGTTAACTAAACACGAAACGACATGAAAGATTTCGACATCAACAAGTTAACGATTCGGGTCTTTACCCGTCGCTCATTAACGAGTTGAATCGTTATTGGATGACTCGTTAAAAACCCGATAAGATGATGTTTATTAGATATAGACATTAGCCATTGCAATTTTTTCCATAACCTGTTAAGTTGACACTAAACGACCCCACTCAATCGGGTCATTATTAGGTCACATGTTAAAAACTTGTTAAGAAAGCGAGTTTATATGATACGACCCGTTAAGATAACAATCATAATATAAAACGACACGAGTACAACAAATACAACCCGTTTATCAGACCTAATACCAAGAGAGAGGATCATCGCCATATCCTCTTTGTGAGGATCCCGAAGATCCTCCAATCACATTCGTTTATTGTACATCGTGCGGTCAATTTTCGTCAGGTATTGTTTCTATTCAACCTTAAATAAAAAAATTTACAAAAATTTCTGACCGTACGATATACGATGAATGAATATGATGTAAGGATCTCCGGAATCTTCACAAAGAAAATTCAGCGAGAATCCTCACGCTACCATGTAAATTATTATCAAGCATAAAATATGTTTTTCAACTAAAATTAAAAAAAATGGACTAGTCAACGTTGCAGACCTGACAAATACGCCACATAAAGAATTGGAATCAGGAGAACGGCGAGTGATTTGGGGACAAAATCGAGACATGTGGGATGTGGCCCCCCCCTTAAGTCACTGTTGGAGTTGGAGAATATTCTATAACTAGAAAAACAAAACAACATTGTAGCTAGCAAACCGCGTAAGATTCTCACTCTTCCGAATCCCTCCTGCTTCTTTCCTCTTCTCTTATATATATATATATATATATATATATATATATATATATATATTTTTTTTTTTTTGTGTTTTTCTCTCTACAAAAAAAATTAGGGTGAATTATATTTTCTTACTTCAGGTTTGGGGTCTATTTTAATTCCTTACAACATCTTCAAAACATTTCACTTCCTTATAACATCTTCAAAACATTTCACTTTCATACCTTAAGTACTATTTTATTTCAAAATAATACCCCCGTTACATTTTCCATCCATTGATCCGCTAAGTGCTGACCTGACTGACACATATATAACACGTGGCTGCCAAATATCTACCACATGAAAAAAAAATATTAAAAAAAAAAACCTGAATTGAAAATAAAAATAAATAAAAACCTGAAACCCATTCTCTTTCCCCTTCCCCGCAACCCCCAACCCAAAGCCTAAATCCCATATCTTCTCTGATCCACTCTTCCCTGTTCACCTCCCCGACCCACTTCGTCTTCTCCACCCTAGCACCCCCCTTCTCCCATCCCCTATCATCACCCACCCCTTCTCCCGTCACCAACCCTATCCATCAGCCCCCAGATCTTCTCTGCCTTCACTTTCGACAACACACTGCAGCCACTACGAAGCCTCGAGCTTCAGCAATCCTCGAGTTCAACAACACATTAAAGCCTCACGAAGCCCCGAAATCAACGACTTTGTTGCGGTTCTTCCTCCTTGCTACCTCGCCAACATTAAATTTCTTCCCTACCATGACCCCCATGTGGGTGTCAAAGACAGAGAGGTAACCCCACTCCACCCCACCATTCCTCTATTTTTTTTCTCTAACCACCAACACTGTAACAACTAATAATCCATTCTTCAGCCAATAGTTGTGCATCATTGCAAACCCACAACCCAAGCCTCTTAATTTCCCACAAATTAATCTCTTACTTTTATTCATTTCTAATTCTAAAGAGAAAGCTGAAGCTTTGAACTAAGAAAATTGGGGATTTGAGATTTCGTCTCCAGGACAACCATTTCGTTGAATTGGGATTTTTTTAGGGTTTTCTCCCTGCAACCCAAGTTTTATTTGCTTCAGAAAGCCATGGAATTTTTCAATCAACGTATGGTAGTTGTGATTTCACTAATTTGTGGTAGCTGGCAGGGCGAAGGTGAGGGTTTAGGTTAGTTGGGAGAAAAGTGAGTTTAGTTGTTTGATTTCTAACGAGGATGGGTGAGGTTACAGAACACGAACCCAGAAAAAGCAATTGTCGGGCTCGGCGGGGATGGCGTCGAGGTGGCAGTTGAGGAGGAGGGAGGGGAGGGAGGGTTGGACACGGTGGCGGTGAAGAGCATTGGAGGTGGAGGGATTTGGGCTCGATGAAGGTGAGGGGGTCGGGAGGGGAGGGAGAAGATGGGTTCTGCGTTTTCTGGGTTTGTTTGGGTTTGTTTGTTTGTTTGTTTTTTTGTTTTTGCTTTTTTAAAATAATTTAAATAGGGTAAATATTATTATATTTTAAATGTATAAAAATTATTATTTTTATTACATGGCAGACATTTGGCAGCCACGTGACATATATGTGACAATCACGTCAGCATTTAACATATCAATGGATAGAAAATGTAATGGAGGTACTATTTTGAGTAAGAAAGTGAAAATATTTTGAAATATTTTGAAGATGTTGTAAGGAATTGAAATCGAGCCCAAACTTAAGATATGAAAGTGTAATTTACCTAAAAAATTAATATAAGATATTAGTGTGATTTAGTCACAACCTTTAAAAAGGTGAGAAAATGAGAGAGATTAAAAAGAAAGGGAATTCTACTCGTTGTCAAACAGTATCTACTTTAGTCCATGTCGGACACGTGTCGCTCATTGCCCTCGTTTTCCATCAACCATTTATTCGATGCCATTCGTGGGCAAAATCCAAGCGAGGCTGAGCTGTTGGTTCATTCATGCATGCTAGTACAAGGGAAATGGGAAAGCATACGCGCCCCCATTACATTCGAGTTTGAATAGCTCTCTACGTAAATTAGACTAGTTCACAGGTTTTCTTGGTTCGAGTTCATAAAGGGACGGGTGGACGATAATCGCACCAAGTAGAGGGAAGGAGTTGGTTGCATGGTCCACAATCGTTATGTGTAATTTGTCTCGCCCAATCCTGTATGACATTGACCAAACCCAAAACAACTTTGGGCAAAGTTTTAAACTAGGTTCACAGAGAGGGACAAAATCTTGGATCACATCAAAGGCTTAATCAGCCATCTTCATTAACCTCTGAGACTAATTAAACTATCTTAACATAACGAAGTAAACGACAAATGCATCCCCTGTTCACATCAGGATAATAAGCACAGTAACTACAAGCCATTTGAACATTCAATGTAGCTCCGAACTGCTTTCTCCACCTTTACCGCCCATCCGATGATGTAAACGATTCTGCAAATCCAGGTGGCCGAGTAGGTATGCTGGTTTGGGTGTTATCCCCGCTGGGAAACAATGATGAAGACGACGAAGAATCGTCAAGGTTGCTATTGCCCTCAAAAGCCCGCCACTTCTTCAGTGCTTGTGGTAAGGTCATTTCGAGGTCAATTCCATGCATATCATCAGAATCTTTGAGTTCAGATGGTTTCCATTGCTCAACGAGCGACGAAAGCACATTGACTGCATGACCCATGTCAGGCCTCTGGTAGGGCTCCCTTGCACTGCAATGCCCAGCAAGCTCAGCGACAGTGCTAATACTAGAAAGAGTTTCCTCATTGAGATCAATGGTTGGATCAATGACATTCCGGAGTGCATCCTTGTTAATGAGCATTCTACGGAACCATGTAACAAGGTGCAACCTCTCCTCTGGTTGGCTTTCATCAATTGCTTTTCTACCCGTGATCAACTCCATCAAGATCACTCCGAAGCTATACACGTCAACCTTGAGTGTCATACGCCCAGTTGCTGATACATTACAAACTTGTGGTTTTAGTGCCTTGAATTTTTATTAATCGAAAGACTGTAAGCATAAATAAGTACGGCAAACCATATGAATTCAGTCAACATGTTAGAGACAACAAATGCAAGGCACAGACACGAGCCATTTCACTCTTTTCTATTTTCTTCACATTCCTTGATTTTGAAAATTATGCATGCCAGAATGTCCATGGAAAATCAAAGAATTGGAACATAGAATTTTAGTGCGCAAATGATGCGGTTGATCTAATTCAGTCCTACATGTGTTGACTAGCATATGAAAGTCTCATACTGTCAATGCAATATAACTTGATGCCATCATATTTTCACGATAAAGAATATCATTTTCACAGTTCTGTCCCCGTCACTGATTATTCCAGTGGTTTGCACAAAGAACAATCAGTGAGAGATAATCTAATAGTTATTGTAGTTCATTGAACAATGGCATTTACTGGAATATCTAATCATACATTATAAAGCAAACACCTTTCGCACTTCTAAAATGGAATTTGAAAAGAAAAGTGCGTATAGAAATATTTTACCTGCATACTCTGGAGCCAAATAGCCAAAAGTTCCGGCTAGTCTCGTCTCAATTGAGGCTTTCCCTTCTGGAGCAAGACGAACCAGTCCAAAGTCTGAAACTTTAGCCCGCTTATCATCTCCGAGTAAAATGTTCGAAGGTTTAAGATCCCTGTGAATGAAAGTCTGGTTGGCTAAACCGTGGAGATACTCAACCCCTCTTGCAACATCCAAGGCAATGGTCAGCCTTCTAGTCCATTCAAGTGGCTTCAGACCTTCCTCTATCCAGTTGAACAAGTATCTACTAAGAGTCCCTTGAGGCATGTATTCATAAACAAGAAGCCTCTCGTTTCCTTCCAAACAATAGCCAAGAAGTCCAACCAAGTGGCGGTGTCGGACCTTAGTAAGAACTGCAATCTCAGACTTGAACTCTTTTAGACCCTTCTCCGCCACCACTCCAGATTCCATCCTCTTCACTGCAATCTTTGTCCCATCATGCAACTCCCCTTTGTACACAGTTCCGAAACCACCTTTTCCTAATACATTATTTTCACTGAAATTATTGGTCACATTTCTCAAAACTTGGATTGAAATGACCATACTTCCCGCCTCAACCACATGATTGTCATTAGGTCCACTACTTGCCGGACTCTTATAGGACTCATTTCCACCGCGATTAACACCAGAGCTAGCAACCGAGATCTTGACTGCATTTTGATCTCCAGAATGACGAGGACGAATAACCAGTGCGTTTGGACTTTGCACTCTGCCAGAATGCTTTCTCTTAAGTAGACAAAAAGCAACAAACCCAACTACAACCAATCCACCAACACTGCCGATGACAGCCCCAACAACCACCCCAGTCCTAGATTTTTTACCTCCACCTGAGTGCGAGCCAGGCAGTGAATTAGGAGGTGTCGCAGGCGAAGGGGGACCATCCTTAACAATACGAGGGTTCCCACCTGTTTTCACTTGCACAGTATCATTAAACTTGGGTACTTGACCATCAAGTTGATTGTTACTAACATCTATCTCTTGAAGGTTGGGCAGTTGCGTAAGTTCCTGTGGTATAGTACCCGTGAGATTATTATTGTCAAGTCTCAATGTTTGCAAGAAGGTAATCAGAGAATAATTTGTAGAGATCGTACCCCTCAGACCCAGGCTCCGAAAGATGACAACGGTAATGTTTCCTCCATGACACACAATTCCCTTCCAGTTATTACAAGGATCATTCCCTTTCCAACTCTCTGCAAAAACAGTAGGATAACCCATGTCTTTGACGACCAAAAGCAAAATATTGACACGAGCGTCGCAATCAACACCCGGCTTATCACTGCAAAAACTATTTTGCGATGTCATATCCACCTGAATCCCATCGCCAAACTTGGGCATTGGCCCTTGAAGCATATTGTTGGTCAAATTAACAGAAGTAAGGGATTTAAGATTTAACAAAGACGCCGGAACAACGCCGGTGAGCTTGTTATCCCTCAAACTCAGAGTGGTCAAGCTACCTAATTTCAACAAGTCCGGTATTGGACCGGTGAAAAAATTACCATGTAACCAAACTTCACGCAGAGAAGTCATGTTCTGTAACACATCAATAGTACCATTAAGCCTATTGGTGCCCTGTTGGCCGTTCAACCAGAGGGACTGAATACTCGAACTCGAAAAACTAGCAGGCAATTCGCCTTCAAGGTAATTGAAAGCCAAATGCAATTCAGTCAAACCTGGGAAATTGGAACCGGTGAAGATATCGGGGATTCTTCCGCTGATGTTGGTCTCGGTTGCGGAGAATTCCCTCAGCGCTGTGGCGTCTTTGAGAGTGTCCGGAATCTGCCACGCCGCGAAGGGGTTGTGGTCGATGTTGATGCTGTCAAGAAAGGTGAGTCCGGTGAAGAAATCGGAAGGGAAGAACGAGAAGTTGTTGTCGTGGGCGAGGAGTACCTGAAGCGGTTGCAGCCCGGAGAGGCTCGGAAAAGGTCCCGTGAGTTGGTTGTTCTGAACCTCGAGTTGCTGCAAATTTGAAAGTTTTTGAATTTCCGGCGGAAGCGTGCCGGTGAGTTTCTGATTACCCAATTGGATTTTGAAAACCTTGCCGTCCTTGGTGCAACTGACTTGTCCCCAGTTGCAGTAATCGGTGCCTGACCACCCGAGACTGTTGGGGCCGATGCTTTTGCTGAGTGCTTCCATGGCCGCTCCGTCGTCGCCGCCGGCGGACTGGGAGTGTGCTGATGGTGGGTAGAGCGAAAAGAACAAAAGCAGCACACCAGGGAAACAACCCCAGAAACCCAGATGGGGGTCCTTCATCTTTCCTGGGAAAATCAGCCCAAAAGTGTAGAGAAAATGAAAAAGGCAGAGACTTTAACAGAGAAAGAAACGCAGAATAATGCAGGACTAATGGGCGGAGAATCTGAGAATCGGGCGGAAAATAGGAAGAAGAAAAAGGTGAACGTTTTGAATGATAATTTGATTTACGTGGGAATTTATTTCTCTCTCTCTCTCTCTTTCTGTTTTCGATTTAAAAAATTCAAGGGAATAAATGGAAAAGGAAAGATAAGTATTGGTTGGCTTTTATTACAAATTTCTTGTTTTCGTTTCGAGTAATGTTATTCGTGTCATATTTTTATATTACATTTTCATATTATCTTAGGTAGTATTTGATGTAGACAGTTTGAATTAATCAGATTTTTAAATTTAATTTATTATTTAATAAACTAATAATTAAGCAAAACTAGTTAATTAAATGATGATTATGGTATACAATGAGTCTTTCTCCTTTCTTTCCTTGGGTTTTGCAAATTTTTCAAATGATATGACTATCCACATCAAATGTCACCTAAGATGGTATAAAAATATGTTATAAATAACATTACTCTTTGATTTTATACTGCACGTATTGCCTGTTTGGAGTTCTCATATAGTGGACAATCGATATGAGCTTTGCTGTCTTCCATCTCACTATTTGTTTGGTATTATTCCATCTCAATTTTCTGATACGCACAATAATTTATATGACACGAGTACATCGTTATCGTTTTATTTTGTGCTAATATACAATGTTATGTGTTAGTTTTTAAGTTTGTGATGTTGTATGATTGACACAAATCAAGTGACGGTGTATTTGTGTTAGTAAACTATTATTTTGTATAGGTATGGTGAGTTGGTTGAGTAGTGTCAATTTCATTTTTTGTCAATGTTCATTTTTGCTTCTCGTGAATTTAAATAATTTAGAATATCGTGTTATTCAGAAATACGATCATGATTTGTGATCTGCAAGAGTAATGTTATTTGGAATTAAATCCTAGTGGATTTGTTAATTGACAAATATGTGGTGTGAATGATATCAAAGTAAAATAAGGATGATTTGGATTTTGGAGTAAATAATTGTGTGATTTTTTTGGCCTTTTCTATCTGTAATCTTTGTATTTGTGTACCGAGTACGGATCAACCCTTTTATGAGAAATCGGCATTAATCGGGCACTGAAATTTCTAATTACCTTAATTAATTTCCTTAATGGTGAACAAGTTTCTTAATAATTATTTTTAATTCATGGAGGGTCAACTCTTTGACGACCCAAAGATTAAAATAAGAAGGTCCATTGGGCCCAAATCTCCAAACGATCTTTTGCATGGCCTCCATTGGACACTACTGACAGAAGGCGGATTTTTTTTTTTAATTTCCCCCTTCAATTTTTTTTTACTATTTTTTGCACAAAGATTCAACCTTCCAAATTTCAAGCGCTAGAAGAAAAATAATATAGCAATTTGCAGCAAATTCATTTGTTCAATATTATTCGTCCATATCTGGTTCATAATCCAGCAATTTTGGTAAATCATGTAACATTATAGCTAATGCTATAATTTGTAGATTTTTCATGTTGAAAAATGAAAAGTTAAAAAAAATTTCAATAATTTGTAAGGAGTTAGATTACTCTTCTTATTGTCAATTGATTTCAAGGTAGAATTTCAAATACTTTTAAGGTGTTACAATTTACGACAGATTTTCAACATTACAAATAGAGCCACAGGGCCTCTACTATATATGCCTTGATGCCTGATATTTTCAACATTACAAAAAAAAAAAAACAACAAAGCTAATTGGGTACGTTGCTCCAATGATCAATAAATTATCTAAAGTGAACATACTCAAATAAACAACTCAAGTAAACCTCTACACGACTATCACAAACGCAACGAAAATAAATTTGTCACATGAATGATTGACGCAATAAATTCGTATCTACAACTATAACTAATCTATCGCCGAATAAAGAGGCCATACAAAAGAAAGACTACATAAAATCATCATTGAGATGCTAGACCGCTAGCATCGTCGCTCGAGTGCGAAGACCCTATCTAACCATTGGAATATCGCGACAACATTCGGGTTGTGTCGGGTCGGGTGCATAAACGACTTTGTGATAGAGATGTATTTGTATTTTGGTGAAGTAGATGGCGTTCAACAAGACAACGTCGAATGCTTCTGTTGTGTGGACCATCCAAAGGTGGGACATTAGTGAAACACATAGCATGGGTCCTACATTTGTTCCCTTTCGCCACTTGGCACCATACAGAAATTGATATTCTGGTAAAAGCCAATATTATATATTTATTTATTATAATATAACGCTAATACTTGAAGTCTGTTTTCAAGTTGAAAACTTCAACTTGGCAAACGTGTATTTTATCCCTTCGACAAGTGACAACCGAGCAAGAAAACGACTGCATCTTACATATAATGTGTGTGTACGCCACATAAAATATATGCGTTGGTTTTTCCAATTGAAAACACTATATATTGAATTGCCAAACTTAGAAAATCACTAAACCCCATTTAACCCAAATTATTGCTCATGCGTGTCTATTCTGGTTGACGTGAACCTAGTTCAATCGGCTTGAGTAGTGTGTATCATGCTCTTCCTTATAGGTTAAATATTTACAACATAGAGATCAGATGTCGATGACATACTAAACATTGACAATTTAACAATTTGAGATTTTAAAATTTAATTATTTCAGATATTTTCTCTAATTAAATCATTCAAGAGAATCTTTGAGAGGGTGTAAATTGAAATTCTTACAAGCCCTCAAGTCCAAAATAATGAAAAGTCTATATGCCCAATGAGAAATCCTGCAGAAATGCAGTGCCTTCAAAAACACCAAAACAGAAGGAAAAAAACAAGGACGCGGCCAGCGTACATGCATTTACTTAACTCATTTACCATCTAACAATCTAATATGATCGAACATGATATTCTCTCTTTCTGATTACATATCTGAGCGCTAGACGGTGAATATATTAAGTAAATGCAAAGGCGTTTTTGAAACCTCTTTCCTCGTAAGAAAGATTCAAACAAGGCATACAAAATTATAACATTTACACATTTTGCTCCTCTCCCTTTTCTAAGGATCACCCTACTATACATACAAAGTGGGATATGGAGGTTTGCATCAGTATACATGTACGTGGATACCGAATCAGAGTTAAAAATTTGGTTAGAAATGATTCCTCGAACCTGCATTCAAGCCATTAAGAATCATCAAAGTTCTAGGACCAACTCTCAGCGTTCTCTCCGGGAATATCAAAAAATTGCTTGTAAATCCTACCAACGAAGATGTCTGCAGGTTTTGGGTTTGAAGATTCTTGTTATGAGTCACTGCTTGTTTAAGTTTTGAAGAACTTGGCCACTGCTTGATAGAGATTCTCTTCCTCGAAGGGCTTTGAGACGTACCCATCCATCCCACACTTCAGGCACTCATCATAGGTGGCATGAATAACATCCGCCGTCATAGCTAATACAGGCAAATGCCAGTCACCCTTACTTGTTAGTCCTTCAAATCCTCCAATCATCTCAACATTTGCCTTGCTCTCCATCTGCCGGATTCTGCGAGTTGCCTCAAACCTGCAATCAAAAGTCGCATTTATAAATAACAATTCCAATTTGGTCAAGCACAATGGCTAGAGACTTTTGCTAAAAAAAACATAACGAACGGGAAAGCATCAAAATAAGGGCATTTCGAATCTAGAATGTAATAACTGAAACACCAAAACATACCCATCCATTTCAGGCATTTGAATATCCATGAAGCAAGCATCAAAATTGTGCGGTAATTGAAGCAATGCCAATGCAGCTTTGCCACTATCAACACACTCTACATTAGCTCCAAACTTCTTTAGTGCACCTGCAGCAACTCTCCTGTTTACCAAATTGTCATCAACCACCAAAATTTTCTTCCCACAGAGCAGACTTTGGAGAACGTTAGATCCATGCAGCACCACTCTCCCTGGTTGCCCCTTCTTTCCTATGCCCAGGACCTCTTGAAGACACGCAGCCACCATACTAGCCCTCAAAGGTTTCATGATTACAGTATCCGCAAAACCTGCTGCCCTTACATTATCAGATTCAGCTTGACTAAGATTTTTGGTTGCAAGAAGAATCATTTTTGGCAGCTTAAACGCATGACCGTTCTGTTTCCAGTCCAATTTCTGCGCATTAAGATCATGTTCTTCACCAGAAATCCATGAATCCTTCTCAACTAGAACTATATCTGGCTGGATACTATTCCTGTCATATATAACGAAGTAGTTCAATTCAGCTAATCACATCCTACTTATTTCTAAGTCTACCCTTTTTTTGGTTTTCCAGTCTACCTTTTCATTGGCAGTTAATAAAGATAACATCGAATCGTCATATTGTTTTAGTTTTAGTGCAGTAAATATTGAACCCCTTAAAAACTTTAAAGACATAGCAAGAGTAAACGTACCCGGATGCCACAGAACCATTTCTTCCACATGAAGCAACGGCCATCTTGATGCTGCTCGCAACTTCCACAAGGATTCCAAGTCTCTTCAAGTGGTATTTGGTTACAGCAGCTCTCACAAGTTTTCTATCAACTACTATTGCTCGCAATCCTCTCAAACTAGAAGGTAGATCCTCAGGATTAGGTTTTTTCATGTCACTAAATGCGTTTTTCTTGCACCTCCTAAAATTAGCAGTGAAAGAAAATGTACTCCCAACATGTGGTCGACTTACGAATTTTATCTGACCACCCATCAGTTCAACCAGACACTTACTGATGCTCAAGCCAATACCAGTTCCTCCATAATGTCTAGAAGTTGAACTGTCTGCCTGCATGAAGGGCAAAAAAACACGTTCCTGCGCACCTAATGGTATACCAATCCCCGTATCCTCCACAGAAACCATCAACGTGACCTTCTCAGAAGCTTCATCAACATCAGCTCTGTATTCTTCATCAGATACCAGATGCTTAAACATATCCCAACTATTCCAGTCATTAGCTGCTTCGCACCCACTTAAAGTTTTAAACTGATGGCCATCGGATGTCAGCACACCTTCATCTGGTCCTCCATTCAAGTAAGTCTCTGACTTCCCATTTATCATCACCTTTGAGGGCTCAGCTAGATGGACTTTGACAAATATATGTCCTCGTTCAGTGAACTGCCAAATGTATAGCACAAACGTAAGTTTTCTATGATCACTAACCTGAGCAGGACAAACCGAAGATTTTATTGAATCCTATTACTGCCTGTTGCTAATAAAGAATGAAAACTTCCACTTACTTTAATAGAGTTACCCACTAGATTTGTAATTATCTGTCTGAATCTCCCTGGATCTCCCATAAAAATTTCTGGGACTTTATCGGAAACAAATACTGCCAGCTTCACATCCCAAATTTAAATCGGAATTAGGAGATTTGCAGATGTAACATGATACTATTAGTTATGACAGTTCAAATTTCACAATTTAAGAAGTATCACCATCACCACCACACATTAAGAACTACAAAAACATTGCAGTAACTCTGAGCTGAAGTCATTGAGGCTTACCTCTATACCCTTATTTCTAGTTTTTTCAGAAAATAAAGACAGGACATCATCTAGTATGGACCGAATACCAAATGGAACTTCTTCCAGCTCTAACTTGCCAGCGTCAATCTTTGCACGGTCAAGCACCTCGTTAATTAATGTTATCAACGCCTTTCCACAAGCTTGAGCAGTTCGAGCATAATCCATCTGGGTCGAACTCAAAGCTGTATCTAAAAGCAAGGCAAGCATTCCTGCAATCATAGAAAAATAAAGATTGTACCTCCTACAAGAGTGCATTTTCGGACTGATATATAATGTAATTCTGAAAATAAAATCTTAAAAATAGGGAGATCTGTTAGCATACCTAGGATTCCGTTCATGGGCGTTCTTATTTCATGAGAAACAGTAGCAAGAAACTTGCACAAAAAAAGAAGGCAACATATCAAAAAACATGCCATTGAGGAATGAGCAATGTTTGGGGAATGTTGAAAACAGTACCTGGGACTTGGCAACATCAGCAGCTTCTGCTCGAACTTTTAGTTCCTCCATTTCACGGAAATCATCCTCAACTTTAACAATGTGCATTGCTGCTCCATATAAGATATAGCCAACCAATAAACCAATCACAAAGAACAAGAATGCAGTGTTAACCGCTGTCCATGACGTAGGTGCCGTCTGATGATATCTGCTCAAGAAACCAAGTATGTGTTTTAGCACGACATAACCACTCAATTATTCCTTGTATCATTAGTTATTGAATGGTTGCCCTTACCTACATATCATCTGATGCCTTCGGAATGGATCTCCAAAATCCAGCTTGCTTTCATGCAGAAGAGATGTGTCACCATCTTGATATTGGTGACCATACATGATTAGGGGATCAGAAGTGTTTGTAACATCATACACATAAACCTGAATGACTTGACTCCCAGCAAGTTGTCCAAGCAAATTCTCCACTAGGGACTCAACATCAAAGGCACCACCAAGGTACCTGCATTTTATACAGAATCAAATGCACCACCCCATAGGTTGCTAACTTCTGTGGCAGATGCACATGGAACCGGTGAAAGTATATGCAGGTAATAACAACAGCATGCAAAAAGCATCTGAAGAGCGTTTTCATAGTTCTATAGTTGTATGCCGACTTACCCAACGGCCGCCTGGATGCGCTGCTCCACAGTTGGGTTTGGAGGGAGCTTCGATTTGTAAACGGGGAAAGTCAATACAACACCAAGATGATGAGAACCCAGCAGCCTAAATGGACTTGTTAGAACAGCTTTTCCAGTAGCTCTGGCCCTCAAAATGTTTTCTCTGTCCTCCTGCATCATGTAGTGGAAAAATTAAAGGTTAAATGAAACGCCTAACGAATGCTCCAATTAATGCCATGGAGTTCAACAAGATATGCAAAGTGAAAGTAAATAATCCTTTCATTACCTCCCCAGACATCATATCAAGTGACTCGATGTAAGAGACGGTTTCCTGCGAAAAAATTACAGGCGCATACTCATCTCGGATGGGCGATGGTTCCCTCTCCATTGTCTTTATTGTCCAACCATGTTGGTTTTCAAACTTCTCCCTATCCGAATCAAGCACTCTTTGTGCATAAGCCACCCCACTTAAAAGAGGCCTCTCGAAGGCGGTTCTGGCAGTGTATTCAGCAAATGTTTCCTGCATTTTCCCCAAAAAAACAAAACCCAAATGACAAACCAGCATTACCACATTCAACCATCATAAAAATAGAGAAACTACTTGTCTTATATCAACCAAATTGTACAATTAGTAAAAGATATTATAGCAAGAAAACGGTTTTGATCAAAATTAAAGAATAAAACATACCTGATCAATTGCTGAAGGGTTCTTGTAGTAATGGAAGGTGGAAACAAGGATTGCAAGGGCATGCACATGATTAACACTAACACTGAACTGATCCTGCAGCATTCTTGCCCTCTGATCACACATGCTACCAAGAAGTTCTACCCTTCTCACTTTGTTATCAGCATCCATGTATCTGTAGGTTAACCAGCCCAAGAGAAGCATCACGCCAACCCAAAGAAGGAAAAGTTTTGGGAACCAAGCCCTGTGAGCCTGCACGAAGGTGTAGCCTTTTTTGGCCCCCAGTTGCTCATTCAACCTCACAGCCACCGAGTGGTGGCTCTTCATCTTCCCAGCCATCAGCATTAAACCAATTTCTTTGATTTTCCTTCTTGTTTCCTCTTTACCCATCACATATCTTATCTGAAACAAAGGAACCCACTTTCTTAAAAGTGCTTATTTTTCACACTTTTTTCCCGAAAGCATAAGCAAAATATGAGCAAATAAATATCTCCTCCGTGGAGTGTGGACTTTCTTCTCCCCTCTCTCACTGAAACCCCATTGTACTATTGCAAAAAGTAGAGAGAGAGAGAGAGAGAGAGACCCAGAGCTCGAAAAGAAGAATTATTTCTCAATTCAGACACAGCATGGTTCTCAAAAGATGGGGAAATGAAAAAAAAACTCAAATTCCAAAGTAGTCTATTTCTCTCACTCACTCTCTCTCTCCCTAGAAAATGGTCTGTCTCAGGCTGTGAATGCTAAACAAATTTTTTCAAGGAATAAAAAAACACAGAGAGCTCCAATCATGCCATCTCAAAGCGTGAAGCTTAGTTAGAGGCATCCAGACAAAGTAGAAGCACGTTCACTGTTTTGCCTCCATATAATAATCAAAAACACACAGCTAAGCTCAGCACACAACACAGAAATGCACACCAACGAGAGTTTCAGAGAGAGAGAAAGATGGAGAGTTGTAGAGAGAGAAACAAAAGAAATAAAGAAATGGGGTTGCTGAAAGAAACGATCTTTACCTCTACAATTATACAAAGATGGTGGATTGATGCAGTACAATGAATGTATAGTAGAAAAGGAGTTTTGGGTCGTCCTCATCTGAGGATTTTTTTTCATTATTTATGATAGTGTTTTTTTTTTAAACTTTAACGAAAAGTTTTTTTGTAAAACTAAAAAGTTTTTAAATTATTTTTATTATTATTTTTTTCTTTTCAGTGTGAAATAGTAATTTTTATGGCTTTTTATACTCTGTTTTTTTAAGCAAGCAAACTGAATCGATTTTTTTGGATTTTCAGAGATACGCTCGTCTCCCTTTCTCTACGATCCCACTTTATAAACTAATTTCTCCCTCTCTCTCTCCCTCTCTCTCTCTCTCCTCTGTCTACTTTCTCATAATATTGCATTTTGCACTACTCTCTCTCTCTCTCTCTCTCTCTCTCTTCCCTACGTTCTCTTTCTGTTGTTTGCTTTGCTAATTTTTTTAAATGAAAAAATATGGTTCAACCATTTGAATTCAACTGAGAAATTATCAGGGGTCTGATGATCCTGACCCTTTAGGAAGGAAACACCCGACATGGGTTTTACCTTTTTTTTGGTGCTTTTAAGTTATCGCTGATTTGTTATTGTTGTGATATAAAAAAATATGGTTTTTGTTGTGTTATGAAAATAAATTTATTTTTACTGTTTCATGTTTTCAACTTTTTTTCATTCAAAATTATAAAAAGCTCTTTTTAAATGTTTACTAAACATATTTTTTAACTCAACTTTTTTTATACCCATTTTTTATAAAAGTACATCAGTATCAACCCAACAACTGAGTCCCGGTTGGATGATCCTGACCCTTTAGGAAGGAAACACCCCAAATGGGTTTTACCTTTTTTTGGTGCTTGTAAGTTTCAACCAGTGAAAAAGGGATGGATTAAGTACTGATTTGGTACTGAAATACTTTTATAAAAAGTGTGTATCAAACAAAGATGAGCTTAAAAAGATGTTTAGCAAACACTTAAAAATAGTTTATTTTCAAAGTTTTCGTTGAAAGAAAAAGCTAAAAACATGAAGCAGCAAAAATGAATATATTCTTACAGCACAGCAAAAGTAATTTTTTTTCAAAGTACAACAATATCAAACCAACCCTACAGACTCTCAAAGGAAGCATAATTGCCCATTTAAACATCAGAAACAGTCTGATATGATGTCTGCCTTTTCTAGTTTTCTTTTAATTTCTTGTGTGAGTGTTAAATCATCCTATAAATATTTGGACACCTTAACTACAACTAAATTGTGATTCTCGAAGAGTGATTTATGCGGTCTGTTTTTTTTTTATTTACTTGGCCGTATTATTGTTTATTTTTAATATTTAAATTGAATAAATTAAAAAAAAATCAGATGACGGAAATAATACTTGGCCGTATTATTGTTTCTTCAAATTGGTCAGTTTTGTTATTCTTTCCAGACGTGTGCGATGTGTTATGGGATTAATCCAACCAATTGGGCAGATGGAAGTCCAAAAATCGCAATCACAAATCTTTGGGAAAATGACATTACGACAAGCCCCGGATCTCATTCCCTTTAAATTACATAAAGCCCCGAACTTCTAAACTGAATTCCGAAAATACCCCACCCGTTTGAGGCAGATTTGGTTTGGATAAGAAAATTTGACCGGCGGGTACTGGAATATGAGTATCCATCACGTTTGAGCATCTCCAACAATACTCGTTAAATGATCCAAATGTTAGTTTAGCTAAATAATTTAATTGTTAATTTGGCTATCCACCAGTTTTAAGGTTAATTTGTTACGGTCCCCACTCACGGAGGATGGCAAATTGGCAACCTCCACAAGGAGCCCCTAGCTACTTTAGTATTAATTTTGTTTTTCTAAACTTAACAACCCAAGGCCTTTTTCTTCTTTTGAAGCTTACAAACAATGAAATTTTATAATTTTTAATGTGTAGCAAAAATTTAAATTTCTCTATCCTCCTAACTAAATTTATCTAGTTATTGTTCACAAAGTTAAGATAGCTAGTCATTTAGCTAGAGTGTTGAAGTTTGATTTTTCTACATTTTTTGTTAAAGTAGCCAACCAACCTCATTTCCCTTGTTTGTTGGAGATGCTCTAACCGTCTCTAAATTCAACGTGTTTTATATTTTCTATTCAAACAAAAAATATACAATAAAATTTTCATGTAAATAAAAGCGCACAATGATTTTTTGGAGTTTTATAAATAATTTCCTAAATTATATTTTTAAATGATATTTTTATTTCTCAAGTCATAGTTTTTTCTTCAAGATCATAATTGTAAGTTTTGGAAGTAAAAAAAAAATTGTAAGTTTTGGAGATGAATGTTTTGTTATTAGATTCAGTTGTTAATTGATATGAGAATTGTTTTTGGAATGAAACAAAAGTCCTCACACACGTTTCTGATTTGAAATGATACTTAAATAGTAGTCGATGCTGGTTTTTGCATGGGGACCCTTTCCATTTACACTTATATTCTATGTTTGAAATATTTTAAGACGAGAGGTCGGGGCCTTGGTTTGTCCTCTAGCAATCGTCAATGGCTATTACTATTAGGTATGAAACTCCGTTAAATTTGAGATTTCGAATTTATAAATAATATTAATAACGTGTGAAAAATATAGTTAAATAAGTTAACCAAGGTTTTACAGTTGAAAGCAATATTCCTAACATGAATATATTGTCATTGTGATGTTTCGTACTTGTAATATAATAATAATTAGAACAAAATTTATAAATTATTAACATAAAACGTGCTTGTCCTTTGAGGCCATCATCTATCTTTTTCTGCCACTCAAAGTGTGTGTGTGTATGTCGGCCATGTCATGTGGTCTGGTAGTGAAGGTGAAGCCCACACCCATCACTTTCTATCCCAAACAAAACAGTCTAATTTTCTTTCTTTGTTCAATTAAATGATCATATCGTGTCCCTCCCTCCCCACTCCTGAGTCCCGCCAATGCCATGCATGCCATGCCATCCCCGTCCCTCACCCTCCCAAGGCCAGGCCAGTCCAGTCCTGTCAGGTGCTTCTTCTTCTTTATGGTGGACTCTGAGTGCTCTTTTTTCTTGGCTTTCCTCTCTCTAGGCTCTATCTATCCACCTCGCCTGATTCCCGATCTAGGTAGATAATCGACCTAATAAAAGCATTTCATTTCCATTTCCATTTGCATTTGCATCCCAATGGGAGTCGAGTCGAGTCCCATGCCATGCCCTGCATGCTGCAGCTAGCACTACCAAGTACTGGTACCGTACGCATTACTGGAGTACTACTTCTGCCTTCTGCATGTGTTGTTGTACGTGGTGCCCTAAATTTGGTTTCACTGAGCCATTTGATGCTTTCATTTCAGGTCCCCAGCTAGCTAGCCAGATGCATTATGTTTCGTACAAAAAGTTAAAGAGTATGAAATTTGATGTTTTAACCATTAGATGTTGATTTTTGTATATTTTAACCAGGTGAAAATCCATGTTTCATATTGCCCATGATTTTCTTGGATGACCGAGAAAGTTAAGAAAAAGGTATTATATATGCAAGTAAACTAGTTAAACTTACTTCTAAATCATTTTTTGCTAATCAAATTTAATTTTGTGAATTGTAGGTAGCCTTGAGAGTCTGAATGATTTCGCTGATTGTGCGACGATGATACATATTTATAGTGACTTTGATATTTATTTGGTATAACAACATTCGCTTGATTTCCCAAGCTAATTTTTCAATCTAAATAGAAATGATTTCTAAATGTTAATACTGATGGGCGCTGCACATGATCAAACAACACAAAATCTGGCAAAGATTTAGTGCTTCAAAGGTTCATTGCATTTGGGACTCCTGCACACCAATATATTTAAATCGTAAAACCCTGGATTTGCATGTGCAATGATACTACTACTACTGCAACTGTGTGTTTATTATGCATGCATCTAACTCTTGATAAACTCAGTTTTGTCCAAGTAAATTAGCTTTTTTATTTTTTATTTTTGTAGAAGATGTCACAGTTGTTAGCTTGTTATATAATTGAAATCCAAATTGTTCCCACATTTCTTAACAGTTTTGTAGCTAGTGATATATAGATATTCCCCATATGCAATTCAATCACTTTATCGATCTCGGACGTTATCATCTTTTTTCTTTATTATTACAAAAAGCTTAGGGGAAGGGAGGCCACTCAATTTTTAGACAAGAGCATACCCCAAGTCTTGGTCTCTCTTTTTTGTGTTTACAAATCACTCATCAAGAGAGATTATCAGCAATGGAATTTGAACCTAAGGTCTTGATCTATCAAATAGAACAATCCTTATCAACTTAACCCACCATTATTGACGTTTTATACCTAGTACAATAAGGTGTTCTATTTAAAAAATGTGTCAAAAGATAAGAAATTTTATTAAATTTAAACGAAAATGTTTACCTCAAATGCTAAAGTATTAAATAACTATTCCGGCTAAAAATAATAATTAATTGTGGTATATAGTTAAGGGTGGCTGTTAATTAATTTCATCTTCTTGTTTATGATCTTAGAATAATAACGAGATAAGAGATTCTAGATGAAAAGATTTGGAATATTAACGTAGCAAATCTCATAGTCAACTGCCAAAGCAAGATAAAAATGATTAGTATTGCGACAAGAAGATACCCCATTAATTAGTGGGGCAAAAGCATATAGCTAGTCAAAGCAAGAATATCAAAGTCTTTAAGTAACCAAATTAATTAATTGGCATTCTTGTGAGATTGTAAGAATATGTCCAAGAAACTAGCTGAGATACATGATGAGAAATATTTGTGTATCTGAAATACATGATGGTATAACTATACAACACGTGTTATATTATAAGTGAACGATAAAGTTGATTATGTCATATTTTAAGATATGTTTCTCAATATTTATAACACGTAGTGTACAACATTATGTTCCAAGTACACTAAAAAATCTATCAGGATGAGAGTTGAAAATAGCATATCGCTTGAGTTGAGTACTTGCATTTTCCATTTGTGACTTTCGTAATTAAGATCAAGTGATAATTAGTGGTAGGGCTAAATAGAAGCTTGTCGGCCTGTCTAAGGGCAAGCAAAATGCCTTGAAATGAGTACTTATATTTATTTTTTTAATTTTTTTTAATTATGGGATGTAAATTTATTTGCACCGGAATATGTAAATAAAGCTTTAAATTTACGTTCTTTTTCACATCTTTGTCATGTTGGAGAGATTTTTTTAGTGTGACCGGCACACGAGATGATACATCACGTGTTATTATATAAATGATAAGATATGTGTGTTAAAAAATTAATAACTTAAAAGATAAAATTTATTCTTATTTACATAAAAACACATAATATATCACTCGTATTTATATTATAATTAAAAATTTATTGTCATATTGGTTGGGCTTGAAATTATTAAATTAATGTTGGCTTGTTAAATTAGTGATTAATTAGATGACTTAGTTGAACTTGCATATTTTAGAGTCACGAGTTGCAATTTTCGGCCAGTAAGTCAGTGGGTTGCGTGCAGTATTTGACCAGACACACTACTGTAGACTGCAGCGCAAGTCCTGGCCACAAGATAAGAATCTGCACGAAGGAGGTTCACCACATTTCTGAATCCATGGCAGAAATGCTAATTAGACTCTTACGAAATATGATTATTTGTATATTTTTTGTTATATTATGTTTTTAATTCAATTTTTATAATATTTCTCAACACATTCTTTCTGGATCATTACTGTAACTCTTCGGGGTTTCATTTACACGAAGGGGTATGATATCTACATCATTTTTTACTTTTAACATATCTTTTTAATTTTTAACTGTCAAATCGAATAAATAAAAAAAAAATCAGATAATAAAAATTAATAAAAAAACATATGAAAAATAAATAAAATTGTGTAGATAGCACATCTCTTACACCGAAATGGACAGATGTGAATGCGTCAGCCGTGGCTTTTAAGTTTGTCATCTCTGCCATTTTCCTGCTCTGCTTCACACGCAAGTGGATGTGGGGATGGCAGGTGACGGGTGGCTTGACCTTGACCAGGCGATTTGCAATTAGTGCATCTGGAGATTTCAGAATTGCAGTGTTCTGTTGTGTACTTGGCTCCATCACTACTCACTAGTACCCAAAAGTTTGATGATAAAAGTCATGACTAAATATTCCACTCACCGTTTGAGTAAAACTGAGAAAAATTAATGATAAATACTTGAAAATTTTAAGTTTTAACGATAAAAATAAAATAAATGGTAAAATAAATAGTATCAGAATTGATTTTTAATGTAAAAATATGATTTTTTGTTAAAATACACAATACCATAAACTTTTCGTTAAAATTTCTTAAAACTTAGGGTAGGAACACATAAAACTTGGGATAGAGACACCGTACACGACCCTCATAGACAAAAGTTTGAGTGTATCGTGCTCTCAGTCGTTTCATGCTGGTCTAAAGAGTTATCAGGTCGAAAATATCTGCTACACCACCTGTAGAGCATTTTTAGTATAAATATAATAATTTTTTGTATTTTAATCTCACTTAGCTCACGTTGATATTTCTAACATAAGTGCCACATTAGTAGGATACCCCGAAGAAGTTTGTTGACCATTATATGTAGCTCGTCAATGGCATGTTAGTCTTCATGTTTGTTGAAGCATGCAATCGCACATAAAAACTTGATAGAATAAAATTACTTATATTTGAATGGTTCTACTGTTAATTGCACATAAAACTATTATGATAAAATCTACATTTCTCGAACTATGTAAGTGGTTAAATTAGTACAGTATTGAGCCGCTAGCCCAACTTTGTAATCTTGACGATAATCTCATCCAACCAAACAATTATTTATTTATTTTTTTGCAAACGCATAATGTACATGATACTTAGCCTTAGTTTCTGTCACCTCAATTATGAGCCCAGTGATAAAGTACTTTTTGTAAAAGCCCAAAGTGCTTTTTTCTTCCTAGGCCAGAGTTTTGAGTAACGTTTTGTTTTGCCAAAAACCCATGTGTTAAATTGTTAATCATAGAACATAAAAGTATAAATCAAACAGGAAGCAGATATTAGAATAATGGTTAAGAACTCGAAGCATATTAAAAAAATAATACAAATCGAAATCACACACTAAACAAACAGTAACGTGCTTTAATCTCACAATTATTATATTTAAATTATGGTGCTCAGTGCTCTTTCTAGTTTCTACCGCCAACCTAAGGGAGGAGATATTTTGTGTGAACACGGTTGCTATATTAAGTGTTATGATATAAATTTTTTTTTTTTTTTTGTCGTCGTCAAAATGATACAAGTAATTAAATAAAAAAACTTCAACCAATTGTATTACACACTTATTGTATAAGAATGTATTTTGGTATATTAAAAAATTTCTTTAAAGCAAGTGGAGACTATTACAACTTTTCTTGTCGTGGATTACACGTGTCAGCGCCACGTTCAAGTGGTCGGCCATTTCTTTATTATTTGGTATTTTTTAAAGGTTTTGGAGTTAGTGAAAGGGGTGAGCAGTTAAGTTGGAGATATTTTTCAATATAATCGAAACACAAAGTAATACACCACGTGTCGTAGATAATTAAGAAATAACGAGCAGTGATGAAAATTTGATTCATTTAAAACTTACTATCCTAACGGGAGAAATTTTTTATTATGATCGGTTCATGAGTGATACATCATGTGTTTTTATATAAGTGATGAGAAGTTTTATTTTTTAAACGATTAACCTTTTAGCACATATATCTCATCATATGTATCAGAATACATAATATACGTGTTCCGATCGCATTGAAAAATCTATCTTCCGACAATGTCGTTATCGAATTTCAAGAAAAACATCGCCTTTTTTTTTAATCATTTTTGTGATCTAGTTCGGTCATTTCACAAATCAAGATGAGATCTTGCAAGAAATTTGTGGACCCACATTCAAGGTAAGCACATGTATTTATAAAATGATAAAAACAAATTAAATAAAACAACAGGCAAATGGGATAAAAATAAGAAATATCCGGGTCGATGATATGAACTTATAACTATCTGCCTCTTTTGTTTGAAGAGAAATAATAATCAGACTTTTTAAAAACAAAATTCCTAATGAATTTTTAGTCATTTCATATTTTTTACATAAAATTTTATAACGTTAATACAAAAATTGTGTAAAAACATGAAGCATCAAATAATTTATAGAAAGTTCATAAAAAATTTCACCTTCTTAGTATTTTCCTTGTTTTAAAACTGAAAGAGAAGAAAGAGAAGAAACAGCAAAGAGACACTGGTCTCTGCAAATATCTTTTATGTGGGACTTGAAGTACCCCAAGTACCCCTTTGCTGTTTCTGTCTCTTTGGTTGCTCCTCTCTCTCTCTCTCCTCTCGGTCTTTCTCTCTCATCTCATCTCATTGATTGATTAATAGGTCAGCTGTTGGGGACTGGAAGGAAGAGCAGCTCAAAATTCAACAAAAATAGAGTGATTAATAATATATTATCTGAATTATCACTCTCTCTCTCTCTCTCTGTAAAATTGTCTGACTTGACACCATCATCGTCCCCATCTCTCTCTCCTACCACAGTAACCACAGCCCTTCTTTTCCCAACAGTAACCACAACTGTTGAGAATTTTAAAAATTCGTAAATCGTGTTTATTTATCGTACATTGTGCAATCTGTTTTTTTAAATATTATTTATATTATTTTTAAATAAAAATATTTAAAATAATTTCTAACATATAAAATAAATGAACACAATTTACAAATTCTCAAAACCTTCGCAAAAATATCCGGCACTCTATTTCCTTAACTGTACAACTTTTCTCTGTATCTGTCTTTCTCTTCCTTCCCTCATCTTATCCTCATTTATTTCTCTTTTAATTTCTTTTACCCACTACTATTCTGGTAAAAATCAAAATACACAATAAAAAACCCAGATGCCTGTTTTTAGTCCTTTCTTTGTGGTGGTGCTGGTGGTACTTCACTTGCACTTTCCCAAGTGACATGAACGCACAGGCAGTACCCATGTCCCTAACCCATAGCTGATGGCTAGCCTGCCTGCCTGCACCTTCAATACTATACAGGTATCAACTCTCTCTTTCTCTCTCTCTCTCTCTCTAGATTTGATTTTTATAGCAGCTTTTGTGTGCTTTTGAATTCTGTCAGTTTAGTCCAAGGTTGGTTGCTGCTCATAATTTAATCCGATTTCTTTTTATTGGCTTTTGACTGTTTAATCACTGCAATTCAACATACTACATGCTATCTTTTCTAAATTTCTAGTTTTGTTAGTATTTTTCCTCACAAGATTTTAAACTACTCTAATCTACGAAGAGGACGATTCGAACTTGGTGCAAGGGGAAGCATACTGGCCTAACCCCGCGTCTCCAATTTCATGTTGGTATTCAATTGTACATACCTGGTGAGTTCTGGTTGATTTTGTGCTTCTCATTTATTTTTTTGTATATATCCATCCAGTCCATGCTTTCTGGTTTTCTTTGTATTGTGATTTTCCTGGTGGCTTTTCTCTCTTCCCCAAAATAAAGAAAGGATTATGCTTTTTTCTGAAGTTGGACCTTTTGGTTTGGATGCATATTATTACAGGAAACTAAACTGTTTGTGGTAGATTACCAAAAGTGAAAGGTGACAAGCAATGATAACAAAATTCATATATGCTAACTAGTATTGTCATGTTGAAGAATTATGTATTATTGACAACTTGAAAGTATGGATGTCTCCTCGATCGGGGCTTTTGTAATGTATGGCCACACATGTTATACTCCAATGATGTGATTATCACTTACAATCACACTGAACAACAGCGATTGCGTTGTTAATTTGTTCTTGCTTTGCGTTTTAAGGTAACTTGTTGAAGCATATATCAACATATCGATTTCCTAATTTGTTGACTTTCCTCTTCCATTCTTAGTGATGCTCCTGGAGGTTTAGATTTTCATCATGTTCTCCAATTATTTGAACCTCTCGTCTTCAATACTTGGTGGATTGTTGTTCCGTCTTTCCATTTAAATGCCACTTAGAGATAACTAATAGCCGTTGGTTTACTGATTCCTCACTATAGCTTCAGACTACTTGGAGATAACTGATGATTCCCCCGCCTTTTAGAGGACGGATATCCTCTTTGACCAAAGAGACACAAAGGCACCCCAGAGCACAATTATTCTTTGTATAACTTCAGTGTGACAAATATGTTCTTGGACACCTTGTGCGTTTGAATCCCAATGCCTTCCAAGCTCCGTTCAGTTTCCAAAACCACGTATCTGTTTCCAAGTCATAATATATTACTTTTAGAGAATGTTCATACGTTCAGAGCTTGCAAAACCCCATATTCTATAGGAACTAGGAAGCTGTGTACTGTGTTTGATAAAATTGTTTTATGAGTTTCAGTTATGTAGTATGCAGATGGAACATTGTCGATCATATTTTTTATGTGAAAATGTTCAACTATCGAATTTCCTAGTTGCAGATACAATGGAATGTGTTTTGTATGTTAAAATGTTCTCAAGACTGTGATAATTAAGTTGATGATCGATTAATTGGTCTTTATTAGACGACATGAAATGTTTTCTTTTGTGTTTGACATGCATCCTGCTCCTTCCTTTTGAGCCGGTTACACGTGTGCCCTAAATGAGATACCAGCGCAGCTCCATTGACAATCACTCACGCTACGTGGCAAGTGGCTGTGAAAAGAGACATGATTTTGCCTGCATCATGTTCTCGGAACGGTCACGATTGTGGAGGTGGGGAATCGACGGTGGAGATCGAAGGGGTTTCAATTATTTGGTGGTTCCATAATTTCCATTTGGTTTCTCTCATTTAGGGCACACGTGTAACCGGCTCGAAAGGAAGGAGCTCGAGTCCTCAATTTCTAACATCATTGATCCTCCATTTCAAATTCTGTCGCTATGAAATAGAGGAGAAGAAAGAATCCCACTTTGTCATGGAAAATGACTCATTTTGGCATTCAGGATTGCAGGTGAAGGGCAAGCTAACAACGACACTCTAAGAAAAGTTTATTGAACTCTTCGTGTGACTACGCTCATATAGAAGAAACGAAGTCCTTGACTTCATTGTCCTGCTGAAACATGTTAACACAAAACTTGAACTTGGAATTTGAAAATGATTCAGAAGTCACGGGCCAAGTAACTTCGAGCATACCTCTGCAAGAAGAATCTCCTGACCCCTCTAAGGACAGCACAACCACTTCTTCGTGCCTCACAAATCAGAACCATCAACAACAAGATCCCGGACCTGTTTCCCTTGACTTGACACTCCAGTTTAGCTCAGGCGACACTGAATTGAAGGGCACGGGGGAGACTAGCAGTGAAGCAGTTGCACCCCCTACTTCAGAAGGAACAATCCCAAGGGTATTCTCATGCAACTACTGTAAGCGTAAGTTCTATAGCTCACAGGCACTCGGTGGCCATCAGAATGCTCATAAGAGGGAGAGGACAATGGCCAAGCGTGCTATGCGTATGGGAATGTTTCCAGATAGGTATACTAGCTTGGCATCTCTCCCCTTACATGGTTCTGCCGCTTCAGCGTTCCGGTCTCTTGGTATCCAAGCTCATTCTGCAGTGCACCAAAACACAATGATAACATCAGATCATCAGAGGTTCCCTGTCCCCGACACAAGAGGCGTAGCAAGGTTTCATCAGGGCTATATTGGAGTGCCGATGTTCATGGACGAGGATGATGTGGGCATGTTTTGGCCCGGGAGTTTCCGACAGGTGGGTGAGGAAGCTGGAGGTCATCAATTAGCCCAAAATCCAAATATGAATACAGGAACAAGCATGGAACCAAGAAATAGTACAAGTTCGTCTTCACCCGATCTATCTCTAAAGCTTTGAGATTTTTGTTACTTCTGTTTAATTAGAGGTATGTTTCCTATTAATTAAGCATGCATGCTGCCATTAATCGAATAGTATTAATATTAGTTTTGTACAGTGAGATATGCCATTTGTAACGGCGGCAGAGATTTATAAATTGTTTTAAGGCTGTATTTGTTTCTTAACTTCATAATTAAGGATGTTTTTATTCTTTTTCTTCACTTAAATTATTACAAGAAGGGTCAACAACCCCCTCAGATGCATAGGTAAATGCTCTTGACAATTTGAGCTATAAGTATCATGCAACGCTCAATATAATTTGACAAGAAATTAAGTTTTTGTTGAATTGTTCCCAATGGTAGAGATAAGGTGGGGTCATCGGGTTCAAATGACCCCAAGAGCTACGCTTTTTAATCTTAATCTCAACGTTCAATCTTTGCAATATTTTTTATTTTTTTTAACAAATGATATTATCTATACTATAAGGTGTGGGAGTGAGTTAAGCCTCATAATAAGCTATCAATAATATGTTCAAATTTATCTTTAACGAAAATCTAACATAAGATTTTTTACTTACAAATAAAAAAAAATATCACTACAACATAATACTAAGTGACCGATCTCAATATTCAATCTTGGATATAAGGTGTGAAGTGAATATTAATGTCAAATGATTAATTTTTGTTTTTGGACAAAATAAAAACAGAAAACGAAAGGGTCTAGAAAGCCGCAGCCGCGCAAGTCAATACCGTGTTGACTTTGTCCCTCTCCCCCTCCCTCCCTCATGCATGCAACTTGGCCAAACAATCAATATAACGTATCCTTCCTTCCAGTACTCCTTCACTCACTTTTATCTAGGCTCAAACCATTCACTTTCTTTCAGATTGCACAATATGGATATTTGCTTTTCAAAAAAAATTTAGGATGATTCGGAGTATAAGATATTATATGTATTTTGATCATTCGTTTTTGTATTTTTATATAAAAATTTAACAGTTAAAACACTTAGAGTATCTCATTTTTCAAAGTAGCATACAAAATTCTGTTATTTTTAGGACAACAAAATATGAAAATTCTACCGTTAATTAATTACGTGAATTAATGTTTGAATATTATATATATATATAGAGAGAGAGAGAGAGAGAGAGAGAGAGAGAGAGAGGATATTAAGAATGGCAAAAACGAAACAATGCCTCAAATACATGTCAAGATAAAAATAGTTAGCTACTTAAGCTACAAGTCATTCCTCAAGTTTAATATTTCTTCTCTTTAAAAAAACAAAGTTATAATCATTTCATTCAAAGTTAATGGCTAGACATGAGGTAATGGGATTGCCGGACGCGTTTTACCTGTTCGACGTCGTTTTCGTGTCTAGACCAAAAGCAACCCACGTTACATGGTTTACACCGCTAATTACCAAATTAACCAAACCACTAATTGCTGTAAGATTCCCATGGCCCATGTGATTAATTAATTAAGATATCATGACTTTCTTTGCGAACAATGAATCAGTACTAAGATGATGTATTCATGTCCTACAATTAACAGTTAATTAATCATGTCTTGCCCGTCCTTAATATTTATTAATCACTTATCTGCGTGGCAATCGTAATCATCAAGTAATTGTTAAAGCGCACACTTGAATTTTTGAATCCCTCCCACCCTCTTCCTAGTAACTTACATCAACAAACTCATGCAAAAAATAAGAAAAAACATCTGATTAATCATTTTTTATCACTGAACAATGTGTAAGAATTCACCGGCGGTGGTGAATAACACAGTTCGAATATAATCCTACAAAAACAGTATTTGTTGGTGTCAAAAGTAAAAGAACAGTGGATGACCAAATCCATTACATATGTTGGATTAGCAAGAGAGGAGAATGGTCGACTGAGTCAACAGATCGACCAAGTCTAACTTTGTTGCCTCTTGGACACGGCATGCATATGATGTTGTTGGTCAGCTGCAATAAACTGTTAACTGGATAACAGCAACGTTTAAAAGAAACAAAATGTCAACTTTTCTTGCACATATTCAATTCAAATAAACTAAAACTTTTTATCATTTTCATAACTCTAAACCTGAAAAAAAAATATGGATAATGAGCACTTCAGTATTAGATTGCACGAGTTGGGATACACTCCGGATCTCACGGTCCGGAGCTTAAGATCAAGAAATTCAGACCGTTCAAGAGAGGGGGATTCGGGCCCTTATTTTATGTGAGGTGGACTAATGAAATTGGTTAATGACAACCGTTAGATTTAATTTGAAAGGTCTAAATTTCTTGATCATTGGATTCAGAACAATGATCCGGAGAGAATCTCAACTCCTTCAACACTAGAGTATTAGACTGTTTGGGTTTCTCATGCCAGCTTGCTAGTAGCTACTGCTAAACAAATTGAAAACTTTTTATCGGTGAAGTTTCTGCAAATTCAACTCATATTTTTGGCATTAAACTACGATAAACTAGCGTGTATACTGGTTATTCTTTTTTAGGACGATATGATATTTACGAAAGTTGTCCCGATTAATTATATATTACATTCATTACAACAATATTGTCTTTGGTTGCCAACATGTGTCGACGCCACTAAAAAAAATTTTAAAAATCACAATATACACCATTTCTTATGCACGGATGCTAAACGTATGTGTCTATATTCAATGCCCATGAAAGCGATGCAACTGTGCCAAAAATAT
The DNA here is from genome assembly GCF_019419815.1 of Pyrus x bretschneideri. Classification (NCBI taxonomy): domain Eukaryota; kingdom Viridiplantae; phylum Streptophyta; class Magnoliopsida; order Rosales; family Rosaceae; genus Pyrus; species Pyrus x bretschneideri. The sequence continues at coordinate 906,477 of NW_025999802.1, read as the reverse complement.
GCCACTAAATAAAAGGCTAATTGGTTATCATACACAAAGACGATTATGTTAATAGATAGTTCAGATAACACTTTAAACATAAAACTTCAACGTATGTCACTTAGTTTATAATCAAAGGTCATATAAAATGGAAGTCTTTAAGGATAATAGTTTGTTCCTTCATATAAAACAAAAAGGATTATGTGCTTTGGTTAATATTCTTTGAATTCGAGAAGTTCACCAATATACCAAAATCATGTTGTTGACTACCTTCTGGATAGGCTTATAAAATTTCATGCGATTGTGTGACACATTTTATAATTCCATCTCCAAGTCAAAAGAATAATTCTTGCAATCTTTTTGAGCAAAGTTGTTTTCCGATTTGACAGAAGCCATATTCTTGATTAGTGACTAGAATATATAGTTCTCCAACTGACTTTGAGATTAATTAACACACGATGAAGCACCTAATTTTTGTTAATCTCAATCATTAATGTGATTAATCACCCCAAAACGGGGGATATATTTTGATTTGATGCATTTAATTTGTCTCAGAATATTGCCATAAAATAGTCCATGACAGCTAAACTTGATTTCATTTGACCAATAACATCTTAGCTCCGAATTCAGGTAGCAATTAAGCTACATTATTAATGTCCCCAAATTTTCAGAAAGTCCATGACATTTTCCTTATTGCACACTTCCCTTTCGATGAAAAATGGCAATTGAGGTAAGTTGATATTGTCAGTGTACTTTGTAACAACATTTATATAATGGAGGGTATATAACTCATCGTTTCCGAGAGCCATAATTTTATAAATAAAGAAAAATATTATTAGACCGTGATACTATTTTAAAAGTTAATTTATTAACAGTGTCCTTAATTCATTATAACATTTACATGAATATTTCTTGAACTTGTGACCCTTTACCAGGAAGGAAAGGAGAAAACCTTCAAAGTGTATAATATTCAAGGGGTACTCCATGTATCATAATATAAGAATAAGAATACAAAAATCTAAATTATCTATACTTATATTATGACATATGAAGTACCGTTTGAATATCCGCCGCTAGAAAATACTAGCTAAAATTTGACTCATAATTGAAAGCAATTAAGCACCTTTTTAAGGATGTTGAACGTTAATTATGCTCTAATTAAATGTTAATTCATATTTTTCTCCAAAAATACAAAAAGTCGTCCCCTTCCTGCAGCACCACCCCCGGACTCCAGTCAAGGTATTTACCAAGAAAAAGATGACTCAAAGCATTGCATAGAGTAATTCCACCAAATTCAGATGGCCAGTTCGGTAATTTCAGATCAAGGCCAGAAAAACGTATCGCCGTTTTGCGGTGAAAACGCTTGAAAAATCCAGCCGCTAGGGCGCCTCCCGTTGCAGATTTACGGATACTGAGATTTCAGTAATGGTGTGCTGAAGGAATCAGTTGACAAACACACCCCCAGATTCTTTACTAATTTCCAAACAGCCCCTGTAGACCTTTTCCTCTCTGTTTCTCTTTCACTTCGTCTTCACAGACACACTTTCTATATCTCTCTCTCTTACCTGGTAAGTCCTCTCACTCTCTCCCTCTCTCCCTCTCTCCTTCTCTTTGTGAATAAGGCCGTATTTGGTGACATGGATCGAGCGAATGGGAATCTTGCCACCGACGAGGCGTCTCAGAGCAAGGTCACTCGCCATATCTCCAAGCAAAACAAACACAACCCAGAAGATAAAATGGGATTCTCCGAAAAGGGGTTCGGGTTTCTCAGAGACTCAGACATGGGTTCTGATGGGTTCCAATCAAAACCCTCAAAGACTGGAAATTTAAGTTCCCAGGAGCTGACTCTCAGCTACCTCTGCGACAGTTCCAAACTGGGTTTTCTCGAGAAGGAGTTCGCCGGCGCAAATTTGCTGACTTCGTTGGAGAAAGAGAGTTTCAAAGGCAAAGAAGCCATGGTTTCGGAGAATTCTAACAAATGGGTAGAGAGAGATTTCCTTAATTTGAACGAAACCAGGTTGAATTGCTCGAAGAGAGAGCTTGCTGAGGAAGCGGAGAGAGAAAGCAGGGACGACAAGAAGCCAAAGCTCGAGACTTTGAATCTCTCTCTAGCCTTGCCGGAGGTATCTTTCTCTCTCACCGCCTCAAACGCCTTGCAGAATGGCGATCCTCCGGCGATGCCGCGGCCGAGCAGAAGCATACAGTCGTTGGCGCCGTCTGCTAACAACACACAGACAACTTGCTCCAATGATTTCACAGCAGCTTCATTGTCGTACTCTTACTCCCACCCATTTTCCCACAACCCCAGTTGCTCGCTTACCCGAAATTCGACGGATTTCGAGTCTTCTGTTGGGAAAGATGATCAAATTTGGAACTGTGGGGAGGGCACTAATGGGTCTGTTCATAGCAGGTTTAAGCCGATTGGAGATGGAGTTGGTTTGTCGAATCACGGGGGCGGGATTTTGTCAATGATGCTGGGTAATCGTAAGGATTCTTGTAATAATAACAGTGTTTATAGGACAACTAGCTCTGATAACCTTTCCTTTTTTCCATCTGAATTGCCTGCTAAGCCGACAATCGATACCCTTTCTGGGGATTCTAGAGGGAGAGGTTCTGAAAGTTTGAGAGGATTGGAGGGTATGGATGGTGGGAGAGCCAGGAAACTTTCTAGACCGGAGAGAATTCTTCGCGAAATTGTTTCGGAATCTGCTACTGTCATGGCTCAGACAATTCAAGAACTTCCTGAGGAAATGCTCTTATCAACTAAGGAATACTTGAAGAATCTGATATCCACGCCGGAGAAGAAGGAAGAATTGGTGAGCCTTCAAAACCGGCTTCAGAGAAGGTCTGATCTTACAAAGGAGAATCTTTCTAAATGTCAGAAGGATCAATTGGAGATGTTGGTTGCTGTGAAAATGGGACTCGGGAACTTTGTATCTGGGAAAAACCGCCTTCCAGCAACTGAGCTGGTGGAGATTTTCTCGTTTATGAGGTGTAAGAATGTGAATTGCAAGAGCTTATTGCCTGTTGATGATTGTGACTGCAAAATTTGCTCTGCCAATAAGGGGTTTTGTAGTTCCTGTATGTGTCCTGTGTGTTTGAATTTCGACTGTGCCAATAATACTTGTGGTTGGGTTGGCTGTGATGTTTGTTCGCATTGGTGTCATGCTGCTTGTGGTATTCAGAGGAACCTCATCAAACCAGGTCCTAGCTTGAAAGGTCCCTCTGGGACAACTGAGATGCAATTTCATTGCATAGGATGCGGCCATGCTTCAGAAATGTTTGGTTTTGTTAAGGATGTGTTTCTGTGCTGTGCAAAAGACTGGGGACTAGAGACCCTTATCAAGGAGCTTGACTGTGTTAAGAAGATTTTTAGGAGAAGTGATGATTTTATAGGCCGGGAACTGCATATTAAGGCTGAGGAGATCATCTCCAAGCTTGGAAGCCAATTGATGTCTCCATCAGACGCCTGCAGTTTCATTATTCAGTTCTTTAACTGTAAGTCACCCTCTTCGGTTTTCTATTTCAACTTGTATGTTATTCTGTTACGTTCAATTTGTTTGTCTTCTGCTAGTCCCGTTGCGGAGTATGAACTGCTTATGCATCAGTGTGGCTTATTCCTTGCATGTTAAGAATGATCTTATAACTATTGTGACAAAAAACATACTAAATAGATGTAAACGAAAAATTCTACGAATTGCCATTTGGTCAGCTACTATTTATGGGACAAATGTTGGGCATTAATGTAAAACAAGGGCAATGTATTGATGTACCAAAGTGGAATGTTAAGGTAGATGATAAAGAGTGTCTTGGAGAAAACGTAACTAGCAATCTTTGTATTAGAAACACCACACAACCTTTTATTTCTTCACATGTTGAATATAAAACCATAGAGATGATAATTCTATATAATCTTCAGCTCGCCGTATTCTACTGTAGCAAATGTTACTTTATCAAATTAGAAAACAATTACTGAAGGAACTTGATTGGGTAGAATTCTATGCACGTATTGGAGGCTAGCGTAATATGAACTATGTCAAATAGAATACTCTGAGTTGATTACTTGAGGCTTGTGACTGGCTGTCTGCATAGCTACAGTGAGGATCATATGCCTGTGGCTGTTAAAAACCATTTTAATCTCTACAGCTTACTTTTTTGTTGTGTTGGCCTATTTTCTTCTTTCCTTTTCATTTCACTTTTGATTTGAATGTCCTCGATGCAGCTTGAGTTGAAATGTTTGCTTATATACTCATTCTAAATGTTTCTTCCTCGACTTAGATATATGTGTTATTCAGTATCTGTTCATGCCTAAATCTGGATTTGCTTTTCCTTTTAAATAGATACAGATGGAGTGTCAGAATATCCTGCTTCTACCTTATCCACAAAAGAGTTGGCTGCTTCTCAAGCCGGCCTGAGAAAAGATTCGACCCCTTTTTCACAATCTGTTTCTGTACCTCCGAAATATGCTGTTTACAACACAAGTTCTAGTATGCAATGTGATTCACTGTCTAATGATACCCGTCAGAACCCCCTCAAATCGTCCCATATAAGCAATGAGGATGAGTTCCAGTTTGGAACATTTCCAAAAATAGACGGGTTTGAGAGCTTGGAAAGCATAGTGAGGATAAAGGAAGCGGAAGCTAGAATGTTCCAGAGCAAGGCTGATGAAGCTCGGAGAGAGGCAGAAGGGTACCATCAGATGATACAGACGAAGACAGAGAAGCTGGAGGAAGAGTACGCCGGAAAGTTTTCCAAATTCTGTCTGAAAGAGACGGAGGAAAAGCGAAGGAAGAAACTGGAGGAGCTGAAAATTTTGGAAAGTTCACATTGCGATTACTACAACATGAAAACTAGAATGCAAGCTGAGATTGCTGGCTTGTTGGAGAGAATGGAAGCAACAAAGCAGCAACGGGCCTAGTTTCTGTATTTAATTCTTTTTTAACAATGGTGCTGACTGTGTTAAGTATATTGATGAGTGTTATTCAGTTTTGGATTCTGCTTGTTATTTTAATCAAAGTGAAAGATTGTCTCGCAGTTGTGGAATTCAAACTTTATTCTTCAATTGATTATATAGCTAGTGCTGGCATCATTCCATCTGCATATGCTCTACCTGGATAACGAGAGATTTTCCAGTGTGCTAGGAACACAGTTTGGTATATCAAGTGTCATATTACAAGTTAGTTTATGACATGTAGTGTACGGGCCGCGTTTCCAGCACACTAAAAAATTTCAACTGGATAACAGTGGTTGAGCAGAGCAACGCTGCACACGGCCTCCCTCTACCTCTTTGCCATAGCAACGAGAGATTCTTGTGTCCGTCTGGAGGAAGATTGTCTTTCGTATGCTCATACACACAATTAAGTGAGACCTTCTGCATTGTAGTCCATTACAAAATTTCACGTGTGGCCGTACGAACGAGGTTGTCCACTGGTGAACACAAGAATTTCTCCATAACGACAAAAAAAAAAAAAATATATATATATATATATATATTATAGCGCTCAACGGTGGCACATTACATAGCACCTATGTGTGCACAACCTTATATAAACAATGCAAGGACATATCTTCTAGTGCAAGGCATTGTATAGAGCCTTTGTTTTCTAATGCAAAGATTTGCTCCATCTTATTCAAAAACACCTGAATCACCGCTATTTTTTACACAAAATATCCTATTTTGCATCACAACCGCCTATTTTTTTACACAAAAACTTCCCACTTTGTATCAAAACCGGTCACCAAATCACTCAGTTTCAGCCGCTTGATCAAATCACACGGTGAGAAAAAAGTCTGTATGCAAACTCCGCTTGCGCCAAGAAAAACTGCATTGGTGCCACCACTTCCACCATTGTTAAAACTAATAATGTTGTGGGTTCAGAAACACCATCATTACTTAGTGATTTCAGGTTTTGTTTTTATATTGGAAGCAGATTCAAACACAGATCTCGAATATAAAAGCAAATATTGGTGATCACTTAAATTACAAGCATCTTACTTTGCGATTGTAGATTTGCAAAATATAACATATACACATGTTGAAAAGAATGAGAAACTTATGCTAAAAGTAAAATGGTACTGATCTACTTTCAATTTTTTTTAATAAATCGTCTATACTTTTACGATGTAAAGTAAGATGAGAATAATCTTTCTTGAATGTTCATTGCTTTATTAATTTAAGTATACAAATAGGCTATCCATCTGGCTTAACAAATTTTTATGAATGTGGAAATGAACTAATATTTAAGAGCTCATTTAGAAGTACTTTTAAGAGCTCGTTTAGAAGTTATTTTAGCCTTATGAACTAATATTTAAGAGCTCGTTTAGAAGTACTTTTAAGAGCTCGTTTAGAAGTTATTTTAAAAGCATTTCCAACGAGCCCTAAGACTACTATTCACTGTTATTTTCCACTTCTTAGCGTAAATATAACGTTGTATAAAAATAACACAACAAAACTAATTCGTCTCAAAACAACATATTGACAAGAGAAAATACTCAGGTAAAGATGAAGAATTGGTATGATCAATTAGTAAGACCCAGGGAGGAGGACGGTGAGGCTGACGGTGGCTGCAAAGAGAAAGAGCAAAAGGCCAATGAAGTTGACTATAAGTACTTGTTCATTCATTTTTATTACGCCCAAGAAAAAGAACCTCTCCAGCAACCCCGTCTCAGCCGTGCACACTGCTAGAAGAAATATCACCATCCCGAAAAATGTGTGCCATGGCATAAAATTTCCCCTCGACGACTTGTCGCCACCCGGAAACACATACAGAACGAAGCCAAACAAATACTGGAAAACAAGCAACAATATAAGTGTATGATCATTTAGTTAAGAGGCACTTCTCCCTCAAAAGTGGCATGACACCATAAGGTGTTGACATATTTTAAGTATCATAAGGTGTCGGTATTACCTGAAGACCAAATAATGAGATGGTGATTATGCCGAGCCAGGAATGTAAAGTAAGAAAATGTTGAACTCCGGATTCGTGATCAAACTTGATGGCACAGTAAAGCCCAAAAATTATAGCCACCAGAGCTAGAAGATGCAATATCAGGTGCGCCCCTTTTTGCGTGTTCCTTTCCCCTTGGACTGTCTTGTATGCCATGATTGCTGCACCAATCAATTGCTACCCCATCAGATCAGTCCTTAATATTCTAGGGATGTTTAGCAATGTTTTTTTATATAAACGATAGTCTAGTTTAAACTAATATGAACTGCGAAGAGGGCACATTTGTGCTAGCAAGGTTATAGACACATTTTTTTGACCTAGTGAGCTCCAATATGATTACCTTCTCCACCGATCAATATAAACCCAACCACCATTAGAAACGTATGAACCTGTGAAAGATGAGAGGAAGAATATGATGAGATGAAGGATATGATCATATAAACTTCACTTATGATATGAACATATAGTATACGTATGCAAGATTTAAAAATTTACGAAACGTACATTTATAATTTTCTCTTTGATGAGGGTTTCGAGAGCGAAGCCACCGCGGAACTTTAGGATCCAAACAAGAACCAGGATTGTTATGGCTATAGCTAGCAAATGCCCAAATATTGTAGCTGGGATTGCTGATATTTGGTAGCTACGACTCTTAGCTGCCATTGTTGTAACGTGTGAGCGTAATCCTCTCAAGAGCTACAAGCTTTACTATGACTGTATTTAAATCACAAGAGAAACGGTGTCGACGAGAAAAGCATGGAAGTTTGGATGAAATCAAAGTAAAGATTTAGAATTTTATTTGCCCAAACTAAACAATGTTTGGAATATGGAAGGATCGATGCCGCCAAGCATTTGGAATATGGAAAACCGTCTAGCCGGCTGATCTTTTTAGGTGGCCAGGCCAAAAGCTTCGACTATGTCTGTTTTGCATTCTGTTTCTGTGTGTCACGTACGGCTAAATTAAGTCGTCGTCAATCACATTTACAAAGCACCCCAATCAAGCAGGTACATTTTCTAGGTATACGGTCTCTAAGTTGAATAAACTTTTATAAAAATTATCTTTAGAATATGATTAAGAAAATAAATGATTCTAATCATGATGTTTGTACGATAAAATCATATCACATCATCATTGAAGATACAGACTATTAGGGGGTGATGCTCTAAGTAAATTGTGTTAGAAAAGATTCCAGTTATTAGGGACTGATACAATTTACAAACTTAACCGATTAAGGAATCAACACATTACCTGATCATTAATAGAAAAATAATTGAATTCATATCATAATGAATATATTGGTCTTACACATGAACCCTCGAATACATAAATTCGCTCAAATTAATCACACCAAAAGAAAAAAGGATTATACATATGAAATAATTAACATTATATATAACACCAAACCAATGTCTTCAACTGAATAATCCAGCTGAAAAAAAAAAGGATTGAAATTAAATTAAGAAACTATATATCACACATAACGGGCAAGAGCGACAGAGAGATCGACGAAGATGCCAAACAGGAGGATTGATAGTCCAGTGAAATTGATCAAGTGTGATTCCCTGCGACCCAGCACATTCGAAATTCTAAGGAATGTGAATTTCTCCATCAGACCAGCTAGGGCAGCACAGATCGACTAGTACAGCAGTGCCCTACCTATACTCATATGCCATGGAACTCTTCTGAGCCTCGACGACTCTGACATACCTCTTGAAAACAAGAACGTAGCAGCTCCAAACAGCCACTGCATGCCAAATCAAACCATGCATACATGCTTAATTAAGTAATTAAGGAACAATATATTTACTTTAATTAACTAATTAATGAAGTTATCGTTATCACTTATACGTACGTACCTGCAAACCGTACAAGATAAAGGTGGTCAAGCCAATCCATGAATGCAGGGAATACATGTCATTTATCTATGTCCCTCATGTCATGGTATCTGAAAGTAGCGCAGATCCCAAATATCCCGGAACATGGAGCTACCAGATGTAAGAGGGCGTGAACGTACTTCTGCACATTGTGTCTCGACATTACGGTCTTGTATGCCATCATCGCTGGTGTATCAAATACATGCAATAATATTTCGTTCAGATACTAGTAGTTAAGCATAAGAAATTAAACCGTAGTACCCTAATATGTACGTACCTTCACCAGCAAAGAAAATAAATCCGAAGAACATAAGAAACGGATGAACCTGCCAAATTGAGGAAACGACTCTAACTTTAACTTGAGCCACTATTAAGCAAGCAAATGGTACTGGCTGGGTATGTGATGGTTTAATGATCACTTACATTGAAAACTCGATCTGAATTATCAGAATCATAGTCGATGCCACCACGGTAATGCAGGAGCCAAACAAGCAAGAGTATGAGTGCTAAGATGCCAAACAAGTGTGCACCTACTGTCAACCTAGAGGCTGATCGTTCGTACCTATAGTTTATAGTAGTTTGCATTGCAATTAAGTGATCAAAGGACAGATGACGGTGAAGTTAATTAATATTGGGAATTAAGGATGAGTGTTGATGGATTAATATCTTCTACTTCGTTCCTTTAATTTTGATGTGCGAGTGTTAAGCTAAAGAGGTTGTGATTAAAAATGCATGCATTGTTCTTGGGATTGCTTGCTGTGTTGGTTTTGGGAATCTCTCCTGGGGAAACTTTGAACTTTAGCTAAGCATCAGACTCTCATTTTTCTACTAAGGTATTTATTCTGCCCAATTATTATAAGAAAAAGGAAAACCAAAGCATCACAAGTTCACATATATGAATGATCCAAGTATATATCCGCTCTCTTAATGTTACACTTTGTAGAGGCGTCCTAGCTATCTAGCTGTTTGAGCATCACCCCTTGAGGAATTCTATTTTTCCAAAGAGAAAAATGTGGTTGCAGAATAGATTGAAAAGGTAAAGGTTAGCCTTTTTCAAACAAATAAATCCATGAGAGGTTATGCCAACCTTTGTTATGTTACTCACAAACAATTTTTCAGTGTACAAAGAATATGACAATTTAATGAGCAGCCAATAACCCCATATTAGCTCCATCATTGCTTGAGAGCTCCATCTTAGTAACGATGTTGGTGGCACAAGAACCCCCTGAGGTTTGATCGATCTACGGAAGAAAAAGTCAGACCTCAAAGGTTTGGTTTTTACAATTGGGTTAGCCTGACCCATATTTCTGAACTGGATTAGGACTTACAGACCAACCTTGAAGTCATTACTGTCCATCAGATAGAATACAGGACCGGCCTGCAATAGGCTATGGGGACACGTAGCAAAAATGAAAACCCTAAACTCTCATATGTTACTTTCAGAAATAATTGTGTACTCTTGGATTGGAGGAATCAGGAATGCCAAAACTCTCATATGTTACTTTCAAATAATTGTATACTCTTAACAAACACAAACTTATAAACTTGAATTGGATATATGACGTTGACTAGTTATATGCAAAAGACCAATCCCTTTCTTAAGAATTGGCCGCACAATAAAAAGTCTAGAGACATTTCCCACAAATTCCTCCCTTGGACCCTGCTACAAAAGGCAACAAAGAGTACTGCTGGTAGTGATTATGTTCATGAGCTTGCATGCACTTGGAATTTCATGTTTAGGACCACGCTTCAAAGTGATTACTTTTTCAATCCCAAGTTGCTACATACTTGCTAGCCATAGTAGGGATTTTATAAATGGACCGGTTCATACCATGATTCAGAATTTTTAATCAACGACACAACAACTAAGAATCTTGAATCATAGCATGATGCCAGTCCATTTTAGAATTTACGGCCACAGCAATACCAATCCAATACATGTAGACTCTACTTTTAAAAGTTATTCCTACCCTCATAACTATGATGAACCAAACACTAGTTGTACAGCTAGGGTTATGGAGGAAGGATGATGAATTTGAGGAATGGGAAAATGACAATGGATTTGCTATCATTGATGCAAGCATTTCCTACCATTTAAATGTTTTTGATTGTTCCTAATCATGACTGCATACTCAAGGCCATCATTTTTAATTATCTATTTGTGGGATTAGCATTCATAATATACAGATAAATAATCATCACGGAGTCCTAGTGGTTGTCAGATAAGCTTCTTTAATTTCCGAGTTAGGTTTCTCAGCATAACTACTTGATGGAGACTGATGCTTAGATTTTTTAATGTAATTGGAACACGAAACGATACTATATATGTCTTTTTATAAGTGGAGGAAAGTTTTTTTTTTTCTTGAAGTGTCATTCTAATTGTATAAAGATATGTAATGTACCGTCCTGTGTTCCAAGCACATTGAAAATCTCTCGCTTCCTTCCAGTTCCATCACCCTTTCAACACTTTCTTCATTTGAACTTTTATTCTTTAAAATTTTATCCGCATTATTTTAATCTTCTTGGATTATGCTTGCTTACTGGAAAATTTAGTTTTTTAACCAATATATTAGTTTATTAATTATACTATCGAATCCAGGAAAGTATAGGGAGCTGATGGACAAACTTGTGTTGCACGTAAATGTTTGATACCATATAATATCGATTCTTAACTAGTAATTACGCTATTTTCAAATAATTTAGTTTTGTGTGAAGCATGTGGATGTAGCAAGTAAAAGGATCAAGCTGTATCCAATTTCTCAATTGTCTCGATGGGCTATGATATTATTATTACTTTCATGCAGCAAGAGCAAAGGAGACTCAACGACAAAAAAAGTATCAAATTAAAACTTTAAGGATGAGGAAATCGGAAATCATTAGAGAAAGAGGGTCAAAGTTTATTGATTGATAATATGGTAGATAACAAACCCTAGTACCCTAAAGGAGGTTTGTATGGTGTCTTTTAGTCCTCAACTTTATAAGAGTTCAAATAAGAAATGAATTAAACAAATAACAAAATCTCGAAAATATCCTAAAAACTTAGAATCCTATTACACATTTTAATTGATAGAATTCGGTTGAAAAAGCTCATGTCACAGCAAAGCATTATGTTGGATTCATGATAACGTTCTCTTCGAAACAATGAGTCGCGGGCTCAAATCAGACCAAATTCAAAGTTTTCCAAGTATTGTCGAATTTATGTCTTTTAAGTTGATTTCAGATTTATTTTGCCATATAAACTACAACATATATGTAGACATTTTGGGATCATGCGAAAAATTTAGATGCATGACAATAACACGAAGGGATTTGGATCGAGTTAACATGAGTGGCGTGTATTTCCTGTGAATGTCTTTCGTTAATATGCATACATCGACTAGTTGGCAGGCACATATTTGGCCCGTATATATCCATCAGATGTGCACTAATTAAAAGCCATGTCAAAGTTGAGTGGTGGATGATATTGATTTCGTTTCTAAATATTCATTCTTACAGTTGTCCAAGAAAAAGACTTCCTAATGAAGATATATTAAATTAGAACTCATAGTTTAGACAAATTCCTATATATGATATATCAACTAAATTTTCTAGTTGCGATGCAGTGGCGAAGCCAAGATTTGCCCAGGGGAGGGGCGAAATTCAAAAGAATGCAAAGTTTAATCGAAGCGGTTGCTTTCACATTGGAGAGTGTAAAGTTTTGAGTCAATATTCATAACAAAAAATAGTATTTCCATCAAAACGGTTGTAAGCAATAATATCAAAGCCAATGGAAGCTTAAATTGGCTAGGATTAGATCCTCTTAAAATATTAGGCGGTAGTCAAACAATGGATTGGAACCTAGTAGCTAGGTGCCTAGGCGAGATCTAGGCAAGAGCTTAGATGGATTTAAATTATCGTAAAATAAGCATTAAACAATATTTACATTGTTTTTAAAAAGTAATACAATATTTATAAATAATGTGAAAGTTTAAGATAAATACGGTGGGAATCTTAAAAGAGAAAATAAAAATACATACAAGAATAATAATAATAATAATAATAATAATAATAATAATAAATGAAAAAATGGGTTAATAAACCACAAAAAAAAAAAAAAAAAAAAAAAGATGGGGCCAGACGCAAGCCAACCCATTTAAACCCAATACCAAATTTAAAACAATCTCAACTTTTGCTATCTTCGTAACCAAATGCAAACCAACCCCTTTAAACCCAATACATGTCACATCCCGGCCCGGGCCCCCACCATATCCCGGGCTCAACTCCACCGTAGCACGATATTGTCCGCTTTGGGCCCCGGTTTTGTTTCTGAGAACTCACACGAGAATTTCCTAGTGGGTCACCCATCCTGGGAATGCTCTCGTGCAAACTTGCTTAACTTCGGAGTTCCAATGGAACCTGAAGTCAATGAGCTTCTAAAAGGCCTCGTGTTAATTGGAGATGGAAATATACATATAAGGCTTATAGGATCTTCATCCTTGGGCGATGTGGGATCTTACAATACCAAACAGAACTCTTATTCTCCGATGTCTGCTAATCTCCATGCCATGGCTATGGTTTCTTCTTCAGCCCATCTTCTTTCCTCCATCTTCTCCTCCCCCCCACCCCTCGGCCGCCACCGCCGCCCCAACCTCTCTCCTCCGTCTTCATCATTCCTCTACAAATCCAACCAAATTATCGCCCTTCCTCTGCAAATTCCACCAAAACAACGAAGGGGTTGAACTAGCGCTCCTAGGCATGTTTTCCAGCAAGGGGAGGGGCGGCCGCCACTCCTCACCCTCATGTACCTTCGCCACTGTTGTGATGTGTGTGTGTGTATATATATATGTTCATTTTTTTTTACATTTTAGTGGAAATATGGAAAAATTAGAGAAGATATGAAAATGGGTTAGACTTCACTCTATACTGGAGAAACTCTTAAGTTCCAACTAAAATTGACAAATTTCGTCGATACTTCTGACGTATTAACATTCCCTAAAGTTTCAATTTAATTTTCATGTCTTTAAGCAAATTTCCATCATTTTTATTGAAGACACTGATATCGTTATCGATTCATCTTGACCTAGTCTAGAAAAAGGTTAAAATCAACTACCTTATGCTAGGGTTTAGGCCGTGACCATGTAGCTAGCTGGCTATTTATATAAAGATGGATGGACATGATTAAGCAACGAAACAAAGTGGCTGGGATATTTGATTAATCTTACTAAGAGATACGTATTAGGGTTCCATCGATGAGAAATGAGCTTGAAAGACGAAAGCAACTGTACATTGCGTCCTCAATCAAAACGCCTTTATTTATTATGTTAACTACCAACAAACAAACATAAATAAAATAAATTAGTGGTGGTGACTCCAATTTTGAAAAACTTAGTTCAGATGTTCAATCATAGGATAGGTGTCAGTTACACATGAATGAAAAGATATACATGCAAATATGAAATGATTCAGAAGTAACAAGGGGAGTGGCAAATGTGTCAAATGGGGAGATTTTAAGATGTGCTTATTAACACGTTTCAATATATAAAGTGTCATGATTTAAATGATTGACTATTTAAAAAAAATTACAAATATTTATATTATGACACTTTGTGTATCAGACTGTGTCTTTAGCACACTACAAAATTTCCTCATTTGATGGGGCTAGCTTTCCAACGCTCCCCTCTGTCTCCAAACCATATTTTTCAACTCAACGGCACTCGTGCTTTAATTTGCGTGTGTCCACCACTTTCGTTTGTTACAACAAATTAAGGATCCTTTTAGTAATTATTTTAGTTTTCAGTTGTTAATTTTTATTTTTTAAACGAAAATTAAATTTAACTAAACAAATTTTGAGGTTTAAAAAACTAAAAGCTTAAAGGAAAACTGTGAGTATAAATTGATTTATAAATTCAAACATCAATAATTTGACAAAACTTTGAACATCAAACGGAAAGAAAAAATTGTCAAATCAAACAACACCATTTGAGCGGTTGATGATATATTTATTCATCACGACAAATAATAGTCATGATTTACATCTTTTTCTTGTAATGTAAGCAATGACACATTGGAAATTAGCCTCTTGAGTCCTGACGTGTCGAAACTCGTAATAGAGAGAGAAAGAGATGGGCAAAGTAAGGGATCGGAGCTTGGTTGATTGCATCTAGAATTCGATTTGTGGAGCCACTTTATACTACAGTTTCGTAATATTCTTCTTCATTTGTAAGTGAGAGGTCTTAGATTCAATTCTTGTCAAAGAAGAATTTAAATCATATTATTATTATTCTATTATAAAGCTAAATAAGTTAATTTCTCTTAATGTAGATAACATCATTTATTAAAAAAAAAAAAAAAAACGATTCGTTGGGTTTAACATGTCGGGAATAAATGACGTGAAACGGGCATACAGATATATATATATATATATATATATATATTTGACCACAAATACTTCTGTATATACAAATTTATAGGATGCGATGCAGTAGTTGTTGGAGGAGGAGGTGCCCACCAGAGTGTTCATAATTATTATTTTTGGCTTCATGCTGCGTTCGGTGGAATCTAAATGATTTTGTATACATACACGGCCATTTATGTAATGATTATTTTTCCTAAATTATCTGTTTTATTTCTTCCATGCACCATGGTTTCACAGTGGAAGCTTTCAATTTTAAAGCTTATTCTGGACAGCCAACGGCTATAAAAACAGACTCATTATGACATCCCACATCGTCCAGGAGAGTGGTCCTTATATGTATATTCTCATCCTTACCTAGCACGAGGCCTTTTGGGAGCTCACTGACTTCGGGTTCCGTTGGAACTCCGAAGTTAAGCGAGTAGTGCGCGAGAGCATTCCCAGGATGGGTGACCCATCGGGAAGTTCTCGTGTGAGTTCCCAGAAACAAAACCGTGAGGGCGTGGTCGGGGCCCAAAGCGGACAATATCGTGCTACGGTGGTGGAGCGGACCCGGGAAGTGGTCCCCCCCCCGGGTCGGGATGTGACAAATTGGTATCAGAGCCTAACCCTGGCCGCGATGTGCCGACGAGGACGTCAGGCCCCTAAGGGGGGTGGATTGTGACATCCCACATCGCCCAGGGGAGTGGACCTTATATGTATATTCCCATCCCTACCTAGCACGAGGCCTTTTGGAGAGCTCACTGGTTTCGGGTTCCGTATGAACTTCGAAGTTAAGCGAGAAGGGGGCTAGAGCAATCCCATGATGGGTGACCTATTGGGAAGTTGCTCGTGAGTTCCCAAAAACAAAACCGTGAAGGAATGGTAAGCCCAAAACGGACAATATCGTGCTACGGTGGTGGAGCGGGCCCGGGAAGTGATCCACCTCGGGGCGGGATGTGAAAACCCATCAATTGTTTTTTCTATTGTATCTTTTCTATTTGTTATGTCAGAATTTATATATCTCTGTCTGGTATAATTTTGAGAAAATTTTGAATTTTTTATATTATTTTTGGTACTATATAGAAAATTTACGTGAAGAATAAGTGTATGTAACATGTTATATATTACGAAATATTATACGTACAGAAGTTTTCATCATCTAGAACATGTCAAAAGTAATACCTTTAATTGAATACATATCTCATCACGGATCATAGTTGTAAATAATCTGAATATGGTTGGGCTATTATTTTTTGTTAAAGATTGTATCTTATGATCTGAATTAAGATGATAAGATCTATAAAAAAAAATTAGTCACATAATATTGTAAGACAAATATATTGATATATGGATAAGCCATTCTCTTGTGGGCGTGTTTTGAAATGTGATAGAGAATAGATAGTACATGGTAGGGTTTGCCACATAAGGAAAAGGACAACCAAAAATCGGCGCGGGAGGAAGGAACAAAAGAACCACCACCCACCACCCACCATCCACCGCCCAACGCCCACCAGAAGCCAAAAGCAGAGAAGGTCAGGTCCTCCTCCTCCTCGATGGCTGACGTGGAAATATCTAGGCGAATAAAAGTCGCTATTTTCCTGACCGCGTACACGTGGTTGAGAACTATTGATCGGACCCCACCCCACCATTAAAAATCTTAAATATAAAAGAGTGCGAGACAAGAAACGAAAGAAAAAGCTCGATTTTTAGACCGCAGGCGAACATCCCCCCAGGAACTCGAGAAACAATTATTTTTAGGTGTATTTGTTTTGGTCGGTATTATTTATCCATTATTTTTAGGTGTCGTATTTGTATTGATTTTTTTAAAAATAAATTCATTTAAAAAGAGAAATCTAGATTGCAACCACTTTCAATACCATCGAAGAAAAAAATCGTGTAAGTAATCTGATGCCTGCTATAATAATTTTCAGCATTCTTGTGTTAAACTTAGTACACTAAAAGAGCTGGGAATCAATATAACTTTGCAAAGTATTTATGTGACTCAAATCTCTTTCTAATGCATAAAATAAAATTAAACGTAAGCGTTGATAATATGGTGACTTGCACCATTCCAATACTCAATTTTGGGAGATAGGATTCTCGTCGGATTCTCTTTGTGAGAATTTCAGAGATCCGTTAATCATGTACTTTAATCGTACATCATGCAGTTATAAATCATTTAAAATTATATTATTTAAAATTAAACACAAATAGTACCTAACGAAAACTGATCGCATAATATACGATGAACATACATGATTAAGAGATTTTTGAAATTCTCCCAAAAAGAATTCGACGAGGATCCTATCTCCACTTTTGGCATCAAATATTACTTTTACGTTCTTTTCTTTTTTCCTGGAAATAGCCTTAAAACGTGTTGTGCTCTATGTCCCATGTTCTCCAATAAGAAATCCTAACCGTTGATAGTCATCGACTGCCAAGAAATCCACAAAAATTCACATGTTGCATAGTGATTGGCAAAAACATATTTAACAACTCCGAGACAAACATCAACCGTCGATCTGATGATCTTGGGTAGTGGACGGCTATAGATCTTGCAAACATGTGCCTGCATGGCAACCATCATTGCCATAGGCAGCATCATCCTCCATGCAACATCGGGATGATCTCAACTCTCATATATATAATATGTTAGATCCCCATATGTTATTTCCCATGCGGGGCAAATGCCACGGTGCCACGTGGTATAATGCCATGCAAACGGCGTATATTAGCACAGTCTAGTTTGGGCTACTTAATTCTTGAAGTCTATCATTTACGGCGAAATCTGTAGCGATGCCAATTATACCGTTGTCGTAGGGTTTTTGATTTTTTTTGATTTTTTATTTTAGTACAACAATATATTTTACATTAAAAGGAGGGGAGAGTTTGGCTAAACTACACAATAGACAACTTAAGTTGGTATCAAATTCATCATTCAAAAGATTCGAACCTAAGACCTTTCATTTACAAATAAAAAAATATATCATCAGATCGTGGTACTGAATGGCTACTGTTGTGGTAGTTATCATAAGAATTTTACCCAACTTCTGTTATATGCAAATTCACTTCAAATCGAATTCACGAAATTATTGGATTGATTAGTAAATACTACTCTATTAATTCTGTTAATTAACCAAAATTAGCAACTAACATAATGTTGTTATCTGTTCTGCGTGAAATGTGGGGCCTAATCAGGAATGCATTTTTGCTCATCACCATTTAGTGTGGTGTATGATCATCACTCTATTTATTATCGTAAGATAAGTTCGAATTTTGAGATTTGTGTTTATCCACTATATGAATCTTGAAATTTAAACTCATTTAACGATGATAAATAAAATGGAAAATATACATCATATTAAATGGTGGTGAGAAAAAAATGCTCTCCTAATCAGGGGAGGTGACGCCGTTTTCAACTGACACGGACGTTAAGCAAGCTTATGATTAGGGGGGTCACGGACTCATGGCCCAGGGGACTGTGCTTTAATTTCCTTTGACGGGATTGACCCCGTGATTAACGGCGTTAGGAGCGGGTTCCTTAAGAGGCCCATGAATTACGGTCCAAATCCATTTCTTCGGAACTCGGCTTCTTTTTTGTGGATTCTGGGTGGGTCCCCTCAACGGCTACTTGGGATTTGAGGTGTAAGGGAGACAAGGTGTCACGTCAGCAGTGCAGCACCGTTTGCCAAGTGGAATTTACTAAAGTTGGAAAAAAAACCAATATTCTTGATAAATTGTGAGTAATTTGCATATTCGCCCGCTCAGCCGGTGTCCGGTGATTTGGACCACGTGTCAATTCCTCCACGCGCCGAAATTAGACGCTTCCCCCAGATTGGATTAAATTGCCTAGATGCTCGACTTAAATTACCAGATTGGTATCACAGCCCGCTTGTTTTGTTTAATGTTTAAAATATCCATATCGATATTTTCATCCACAGATACATTGTATATAAATATAGGTTGCTTACAATCTAATTATGAAATTTAAAATGAAATTTTAGGAATATTAAACATTGGTATGAATGAAATATAAAAGTTTTTTTTGATATTTAACAAATGTGTTAGAAATATCGATATTCGACAATATCTATCGAATTTAGCCTAGACTTGATAGTTTCTCCGATATAAGGTAAAGTTTAAACTTCACCTCCTATTTCCCTATTGTTCTCTAATTTTTTGAATATTTTTATGAAAATATTGACCATAAAAGAAATTTTAAATGACAATAATTGGCTACTCAAAGATGAGTAGGAACTCCTAGTTAAAATTTCTCAAAATTGTTCGTTGTCAATTTATAGAATTTTATGTTTATAATCAGAACCGTTCATATTATAAATCACCATATAATGATTGCAAAAAATCAATTAAAATTAATGTTGTTTAGTCATCAAACTGTTTAAAAACAAATGAACGAAATTGATAAAAACATTACGAACTGTTTATGTATTTGCTATAATAGATTGACTAAACGATCTTAGTTTTAATTTATTTTTTGTAGAGATGATATTTACAGTGTGATTCATAGTTTGAATGGTTTTGATCATAAACACAAAGTTTTGTGATTAAAATATTAAGAGTTTTAAGTAGGAATTTCTAATCATCTTTAAGTAGTCAAATATGGTTCAATATTAAATGCTGATTGTGGCAAATCCGTAAATATATGCCGTAATATGGGGGTAGTTTAGGAAAGCAAGCTGCACAAATAAACTTGAAAAGGGACGGCGCCTTGGGCGGTTGCCTGATTGAGCTGCTTTTCCTTTTTTTAATTAAGTTTTTAAAAAGGATAAAAAGAGTTTAAAGGTGAACTTTTTTTTGCCCCAAAAGTCTTAATAATAATTTTTTTACCCGTAATGATTCATGCTTTCTCAATTCTGTCTATTTTTATTTTATATTTTTACTTTTAATGGAATTATTATTTGAGCACTTTATACCTCTTTGAAGAATGTAGACTTCTTCAAAGATTAACATTCAAGCTATGAGTACTCTATTTCAAAGTCTTGAAGGTGGGATAAAGTGTTCGAAATCACTGTATAAGGAATAATGGAATTAAGAATTAGTTAATGCGTGTTACCGACGACTTAAGCATATATCTAAATTGCGATGGCAGTTTAAAATTCAAAGCACGTTAAGATGTTATATAACCGAAAGGTATAATTATGTATATCAATGCCATAGTAGTATAGACAACAGAAAGAAAGTGAAGATGAGAAAGAACAAATAACTCATTTTCAACGGTCCACCAAGTTCTTAGATATTCTTAATGAAAAAGTGGGAGGCACTTCTCGTTGAATAGAACAATAAAATGTGTCCCATATGAGTTCATAATTCTTCTCAATGCAATAGTAAACCGCATGCTTTGCATGTCTTATTGCAAAGTATGATGATAAGTCATGTGTTCAGTCCAAACATATATTGATCATATTGTTGACAAACTCTCTAATATAGGAGTTCTACGTAATACTGTTTGGAAGGTATTTATGAGCATTAGATCTTTTCTTTACCAAACTTGTAAACGCGTAATTATAATTTCATTTAAAACATTCACCAACCCCTGCAACATACAACATCCATACTATGTTATAAATTCTTATGATATATTCCATATAATTTGAAAAATCATTATAATATTGCTACGGTTTATTAAGTAGTTCATTCATACGTATGTCGCTTATGTGGTGTTTGATTGGTAACAAGACGGATCATCCATTTCACTCGTTGTATTACCAGTTAGTCGTTTGTATAACGATATTTGGTTTTACTTGATTAGAGAATGATTCAAGTTTGACTAAAAGTAGATGACAAACACAGTATTTATCTGAGTTGCATACCTAATCGTAACCTATAATTTTGTGATTGCATATATTGAATGACAAAAAATACGCAACTATCCATTCATTTATAAAAAAATAAAATAACTCTTAATTTGTATTGTGCGCAATGCAAATTTGATTACTTAATTTGAATTGAACAATTTCGAAAAAAAAATCCCCTTAGACCATCTCTAATGGTTGGGTTAAAAGTCAAATTTTTTAGCCCGAAAAATTTAGTTTTTAGCCCAGAAACAGTTTTTCTGTTCCAACCGTTCTAGCCTAAAATTTTAGCCCGAAATTATTAAAGAATGAATTTAGGCTATTTTTTTTTGTTAAATTAAATTAAAAAAATAAATAAATATGTAGACTATCGTAAATTAATTTTATGAACATTTTAATCTAAAAAAATTTAAATTCCGATAAATATTGGGTGGAGTTCACTCCCATTTATGGGCTAAATTTTGGGGGGAATTTGGCATTGGTTTAGCATTTAGCATTTAGCCCAAAATTTCTCCTTGGGTTGGAGTGGGTTTGGGGGAAAATTTTGGGGGGTAATTTGACTTTTAGCCCACCATTGGAGTTAGTCTTATTAAGGATAATTATATTGTCCCTTAATTAAAGAGATTGCATTACAACAAATTTTGAAAAATTAATATGACAAATCGTTCAAAATTTTATTTTATATTATAAATTTTAAAAAATGTATAAATTCATGACATTTCAGAATTTTTTTAGAATTTTTTAAAAAGAAATTTACCCTATAAATATAAATATAAATATAAAAGTAATAAAATAATTGGTGAAATAAAAAAGAAAGAAACGAAAAGAAAGGCGTGGAGCGATGTGCATATGAACGGAAAACAGCTCAACAGCTTCCACTGACACTCGGCAATAAAATGACTTGCCCTTGGCCTTGTCTTCCTTCATTCCCCCCATTAGCCTTTTCGGCTCTCTCTCTCTCTCTCTCTCTCCATCGCTGTTGAGAGATAGGGGTATTCTTACAAGCGTCTCTCTTTCTCTCTCTGCCCCTCTCTCTCTGCTCTTGCTCTCTTCTAGTTCTTCACCTTCTTATATATACACTCTGAATTCTCAAAACAAATAAAAAAGCTCAAAAGAAAGCAAGAAAGAAAAACCATTTATTTTTTAGGTGAAAAGATGGGGTTTTTTCATCTGGGATTGTTTCTGTGTGCCTGCCAAGTGCTTGTTCTTGGAGTTGTTGCTTCTGCACCCTCTGGAAATTTACCAATCATACCCTTCGATGAAGGGTACACCAAGCTTTTTGGGGATGACAATTTGATGATCCTTAGAGATGGGAAATCCGTCCATCTCTCACTAGACGAACGGACAGGTCTGTAATCTGTTTCCCTTTTGGGTTTCTGTCTCGAGAATCATGTGAAAGGGTTTTGATATTTTTGGTTTCTGGGTTTTTGAGGTGGCGACGTTTCATGAGTTTCTTTTTTTTTTTTTACCTTGAAGTTGTTGTCTTTGTTTGGTTTTTGGTGGCTATGTCTGTTTGCAGGGTCTGGATTTGTTTCTCAGGACCTCTACCAGCATGGGTTTTTCAGTGCTTCCATTAAGCTGCCTGCTGATTACACTGCTGGAGTTGTTGTTGCGTTTTATGTGAGTTAATCCTGTTTTTCTATCTGATTAAGGGTTTTAATTTATTTTGTTTCCCTCTTTGTTTGTTGTTTGATTGTATCTTACGTTGTACAAAATAATATGACCCAGATTTTTACTTCTCAATTTAACAGTTCAGTAAAGATTCAATCTTTATGGTTAGCTGATTAATCTGAACAGTTTTTCCTTTAAATTTGGTGGTGTGGAGCCCAGAAAATGTTGTGGATCTAATTCTACCAATATCCAATTAAAAACTTGTTTTCTCAACCTTCTGAGATAACCCAGATAGGCTGCTTTTAACTTTTTACATTTTAAATGTCCATTTTGTCACCTGAAATTCACACCCAGATGAGTTTTTACTTTCATTTATTGTGTTCAAGATTTCGGTCCTGTTAAACGAACAATTTTCGTTATCAATCGGATGACTAAATACTCCACACTGATGTTTGCTGGTGTTTTCCTTTTTATTTTCTCATTAAGCTGTTAAATGAATAGGAATACAGGTTCTAATCTGTTTAATGTTAACAGATGTCGAACGGTGACATGTTTCCGAAGTACCATGATGAAATTGATTTCGAGTTTTTGGGGAATATACGGGGCAAAGAATGGAGGGTTCAGACCAATATTTACGGCAACGGAAGCACCAACACCGGCAGGGAAGAGAGATACAATCTCTGGTTTGATCCGTCCGACGATTACCATCAGTACAGCATTCTCTGGACTGACTCTCAGATCATGTGAGCATCAATCAAAACTCTCCACTCTAAATTCGGATTAGAATGCTAAATCTATCTGTTAGCATATCAACTTTTCGTGAGGCATATTTTTCCATATTGTCACCAATAATGTCATGTTCTCTGAAGTCTGGAGTTTACTGTTTTGGGGTGGGAGGTTTGATGTGATGCCTCTGTGTAGGGAAAATGCAGAGGCGGGGTTTCTCCTTTTAGGAAAATACAGCACATAACTTGTTCTTTTCGTTGTTTTAATACCGCCTCTTGTTTTGTCAAAACCAGCTGTGGTTGGTTTGTGAGAAAAGTAGAAAAGAAAAGGATAGGAATTTTGGTGCACGTTTTCATATTAGGGAAACTGGATGAAAATAGAATTTTTGTAATTCAAGCGAAAATTTTGTTCGTAGCGATTTCTCGCCTTTTATTGTTCACCTCATTTTTTATGAGTTCTGTAATTCAGATTTTGATCGGCGTACTTGTTTCCAATGTCAATTACTTGCAGCTTTTATGTTGACAATGTTCCCATTAGAGAGTTCAAGAAAACAGAATCAATGGGTGGTGACTTCCCTGCTAAGCCAATGTCATTGTATGCCACAATATGGGATGGATCTGATTGGGCTACCAATGGGGGCAAATACCGAGTGAATTACAAGTATGCTCCCTATTTGGCTGAGTTCTCCGACCTTGTTCTACACGGCTGTGCAGTTGATCCAATCGAACAATTATCAAAGAAGTGCGAAAAGACCCAAAATTCAGAATCAGTCCCTACTGGTGTCACCCGCCTCCAAAGAATGAAGATGGAGAGTTTAAGGATGAAGCACATGACGTACTCCTACTGCTACGATAGAATCCGATACAAGTCTCCTCCCTCAGAGTGTGTGATCAGTCCCCAAGAAGCTGAAAGACTGCGTGTGTTTGACCCCGTCACATTCGGGAAAGGGAGGCGCCGCCATGGAAAGCATCACCACCGGAGCAGAGGAAGCCAGGCAGAAGTGGCAACTTCTGTTTGATGAGGGCTGCAAGCAATGTATGGATTCTGGTATGAATGAGCACTACAGTCACTCCATTGGTATTTGGTCGATATATATCTGCGCTGGGTCAGTTCTTCGGTGTATAGAGAGAGCGGAGAAGCATAGATTTATTGAAGGTGGATAGAGTTTTACAGGGTGTTTTGGGGGGGCTGGTTTGTGTATAGTTTGTACAACTTTTAGAATGTCTCCTTCCCAGGTTTCCATTCATGCTTTTCTTTTGGCTTTACGAATTGAGATTTTCTCTGTACTTATGACTCACCCTCATGGGTTCAATAAATATTTGAGCATATGGAAGTTTCTGTAATATGTAGTAGGCATGGATTTTCTATTTGTTGTGTACATTTCTACGGTAAACCAGTGTATGGGATGCGCCAGAGTTTGAATGGCTAGATTGTGGCCGTTACAATTCAGCCGTCCACTGCACCGGTGCATTGCTTGTAGGATTTTCATTTTTTTAAATTAATTTAATTTTTAACTTTTTATTAATGTCAAAAAATTTGGGCCAATGTCGTTTTATCTTCAAAAGTCATAGCTGCCCAATAAATGGTTGGATGGTAGTTTGTCAATGGTGAATTGGAATCCAAGGTCAGTAGGATGTGACAAGAGATGTAAAATGGGTTCAGTATGTTGTTCTTTACCTTCATGGTGAAATGTGAATGCTGCAGGTTGGATTCTTCAAGGCTTCAAAGCTGGGTCCGTGACTTGGAAGGGGGAGAGGTAAAAGTAAAACCAAGTAAACATGAGGAAACAAAACCTGCTAGCCTACACATGGTGGCCCTGGCAGAAATTGACCCAAAAAAACTGACTTTATAGAGAAAATTAGTACGAGTGTCTGACCTCGTCATTTGTAAGTTAATTTCACAAGAAAATGCAGAATCTCTTATGTTTTGATCTTATTTGACTTCACGTTTTACTTATTCAGTGACACACCCCGACCTGGAATGTCTATCTGGATTTCGAATCGAGTTATGCTGACCAATATCAGGAGGGTGACAGAGCCATAAGTGTAATGATGTGGAAAATGTGAATAAATTAAAACCTAAAAGTGCCTAAATATAAGAGTGCGCTTGTGAGCGGGAATGAACATATTTCACACGTGATGTCAAAACATAAGTAAAGTATAAGTAAAGTAAGATGAGAATTATATCCTCGGAGATAACCGCCTACGCACTCGTTGGGTCACGTACTCCGAAGATATGTGTGTAGTAACTTTGGGTCAAGCACAAACAATAAATAAATAAACTAACGTAAACGGCCTAATTGTCCACTTGCTTAACAAATCCAACAAATAAGTTATCAATATTACGGTCAACAGAAATCAGCAATCTCGCCTCAAGGGGCATTTTCATCAATTTACTCTTTTAAAATTAATAAAAGAGTAAAATTAAGGACGGGTTGTCACATTCAATGCTAAAACTACCTTAGTCAGACAACTCTATTGAAAGTTTTCCGTCATTCATGAACCACTTTTGTTCTTTCCTTTTTAATTTTTTTTTTTTTCTTGAGGTGAAAAATAATTTGAATTTCTAATGGAATTTGTTTTCCTGGAAATCCTTTGGACCACTAGAGATGAGAAATGAGCGGTAGAAAATTGGTTTGGCATGAGGCTCATTGGGTAAGTGGTAAGGTAACCCACCCTTGCTGACATAAAAAAATGAGGTTTTGCAGCTTTGCGGTCCTCTTGTCCACTTGATTTCTGTTGGTCTTTAACGGAAGGGAAGATGAAAAGGGTAAAAAACATGATGGCATGCTTAAACAGGGTGAACGAGTACAATTGCCAAGCAAACGGTTACAAATATATAACTAAATAGTTCAACTATAAAACAGACGTCCGTTTTGTTTTTTACAAATGAGCAAGTACTGATGTGTCATCGATATTGTTGATCAGTGTCACAAACAAAACATATCTACACAGTATATGTATTTTGTTGATTATTGGCATTGGTGAATCATATGGTGGCCAAAGGAAGAGGCTGAAATGTCTCTACGAGTTTTCTCAGCCCTAAGATGATGAATTGTCTTTGCAAAGCCACTAGCTGATTTTTTATTTTTTTATTTATTTAAATAGTTCAATTGAACAGACTTATCACAGAGAAAATAAATTACAGTAAGTATAAGCTTCATGCAAATTCAGTTTCCTTTTTGCGATGGTAAATTCCGACCTGTAATCCTCTTTTATGTCCTTTAATTGTTTATTAATTTCTTCACAACAAGTTACTACTTTAACATCTGCAGAAAAATATAAGTTAGATAAATAAAATGGTCAAGATTCTTGTGTAACAAAAACAAAAACATTCAGAACCGACCACTTTGGGTGAGTTTGGTGCATGTTTTTGCCAAACTAAATAAATATTAAGGTCGTAATTAGAAAACAAATACGAGGTTAGAACCTTATTGTCGCGAATCGCTTTGACATCTGCTGAACGATAAAATCCATCTGACACAGCTAATCTTGTCCGCAGCATTATTCACTAACCCTAATACAATAACCATAAAATTAAAGAATCTTATACCAAACTTTATTTTATAATATTGGTTTAATTATATATATATATATATATATGGTTATATCTTCAACCAAAAGCAGTAAATTTACAGTTTTATATTGGTGGTTGCTAGCTTTTCTTAGATGTGGTAGGTCAAAATGTCTTAATGCAGATTTTTTAACCATAGTAGGAGAGGTAATAAAAAGATTAGGCGAGTGTAACTGCACACCACGTAGAGCAACTATAGTTGTCTACCCTCCATTTGCAAAGCTAGCCCTTGATTTTATATTTTTGGTCAAACATGAACTTCATTGATAAAAGAAAATGTTACAAATGTTAAACGAGATAAACATAAAAATAAGCTGCAATTAGGTCGAAAAGACAAAGAAGTCCAAGCAAAACACATCATGACCAAATTAGACCAGTCCGTTGATAGAAAGCTAGCCGGACATGAAAACAAGAAATAACATAACAACATATAAGAAAATATAACATAATTACTAACAAACTATGTATAATAATTAGGTTGTTGTGACAAACCTGGGTGCAGCCAAATAGCTAACGTAGTGTGCCTCGTTTCTACACCCAAGTTCATTCAAGTCTCCCGCTTAGTAGTTTAAATTAAATTAGAAAATCACTCGAATAAAAAAACAAAAAAATTAGGTTGTGATGGTGCTGGTTGGTTTTCTAATAAATGGGATTAGGCTGGCTCTAAGTTTTTAAATTTTAAAGTTACTTTCAACATTTACAAGAAGCAGATCTGCTGTTTTTATAGCTTTGTGGACTTTATTGGATGTATTTGGCATAAACCATTCTGCTTGCTTTTGCCTATGCAGTTTGCATAGTGGGTTGTTGCCTTTGCCTTTACATAATCTTACGGCCTGTTTGGTTTCGCATATTATAACAAAAATGGATAAATCTTTGGCTTCAAGAGATCCTAGGACCCGTTTGGTTCGCAAATTAAACTAAACGCTATTGTAAAAATGATAATTAGGCCTAATAACTTCTTGCACAACATGTTAACTTGACACGAAACAACATGGTATAAAAATAACAAGTTTCGGATCAACCCGTTAACGAATCAGGTTATTATCAGGTCTTCGCTAAATACGCGTTAACAAATTAGATCGTTATGAAGTCAACTATTAAAAACCCGTTAAGATAACGGGTATGACACACAAATGACACAAACACACCCGTTTGCAAAGTCTAGACATTAGAGACAATTTTTTGCATGACCCATTAATCTGACACAACACGACTCGTTAACGAATCGTTTCATTATCGGGTAAGATAATGGATTTGACATAACACGATAACGAATATGACACGAACATGACAAACACAACCTGCTTGTCAGGTCTAATGATACTACACGAAACTACTAGTGAAAAAGACTCATTTGAATAATTTTTTGGTCCCAAGTATGACTGGAGAAACAAGCAGCTCACTAACAATCGGGAGACGAAGCTATATGAGCAAGATCCATGTTCAAGAAACTGAGAATTATAATAATACACTTGACCAATAATACATGTGGCTTTCAATTTTTGTTGTCTATTATTTGAAAGCGAGTACACGGGATGAGTTTGACGATAAGGATATTTATATTTATCACCATGTCACATAACATTGTGCAGAATCTGCAGATCAGTCAAGCCTCTAGTTCTCAGATTCAGACTCTTTTCTCTCTATCGACTTTATAAAGTTACGCACAATTGTCTTCCCTTCGGAAGTTATGATACTTTCAGGATGGAACTGAACCCCCTGCAAATTTCAAATACATTTGGTTAGAAAGAAGGCATAGAAGTCAGATTCAACAATTTAAGATCTAATGAGATTAAAATTAGTTTGTTTGAGGCGAAACAACTGCAATCCAACGCTACATCGTGGCAGATTTTCTGTTTCGTGGATGTATCGCATGGCAATGCATGTCAAGGAAATGAAGAACATCAGCTAACTGAATCGACGCAACTTCATCAACTTTTATGCTACATGATTAACAATTTTATATCATGCAACAACCGAACAAAGAATACTTCTTCCAGCATGGTATTTTTAGCGTGCGATAACTTCTGTGTCTATGCTACTTCAAACATTCCTCGACCCTATTTCATATATTATATTTAACCCCATGACTGATCTACTAATTGGCCAAATCATCTATTGCCCACAAAAAAAAAAAGCAACCATAATCTCCACAGGGCTCTCTCCAACAGTACCTACTACCTATCTACTCCATGCCTCAAGTTCAATAAGTGCCAAAAATTACTTTTAAAGCTACGAATTTTCAACGCAAAGCATTGTCATTAAATCTCTCTGTAACCTAATAAAGGAATCCTAGGATCAGAAATGAATCGCACGGAAACTGCCTGTCAAAATCTTATGACTCTTCTTTATATGGTACACAACCTGTCCAGGAAAGTGCATTTTCTGTATCCAAAGCAACTTATGATTTATATTACCTAAACAGCACAACATTCTCCCACTGCATAATAGTTTTGAAAAAAAGAAAAGTCCAAGGAAACCGTTTCTTACTTGAAGATGCCTGTATTTCTTGTGACGAGCAGCCATTATCAGTCCATCCTCTGTCCATGCTGTAATCTCAAGTTCTTCACCAGGAAAGCTGTCCTTATCGATTACAAGACTGTGATATCTGCCAGCAGTGAAAGGGCTGAAAAGACAAAAAGAAAGTTTAGTTGTTATTTGAGATCCCATTAATGCACAGGATGGTTGAAAGTTTAAAAGGTAACCTAAGAAAGGTTTTCTCATACTAGTTTATTATTTCATTACGTTGCAAACAACAGGAGAAACCTCAAACACTAAATGAAACATTTCCTTTAGCAACTAATCCAACCCCTAATATGCTACTGTCAACCACACGCCAGCCCCAAAATGTTACTTTCCAATAATATCCTGGCCAAAGTAGTAGGATTTATGGTATGGTTTACATATACAATCAAGAAATTTCAAATACAACTGGCATTTGCTACTAAGCTTACACAACATTGCCGTTCTAGAAAGGACTAATAGTAAAATGCAATTGAGTCAACATTAAAGCCTGCTTAGACAAAAGCCACAAGGAACTATAGTTAACAAACAATCAAGAAAGGTACAAATAGCAGTTTACAACAAGGTACGTGCAATCATTCATAACGTTAAAAAAGAAAACAAGTGTAAAATGTGAATAATGTTTGGAAACGGTTAAATAATAAATAGGATTTTTAATATTTGCTGACGGCCAGGGTAAAATTTAAACTAGGAAGACAAAAACAGAAATAGGGATCACAAAAGGACAGAGAAATTCATACTTTGACAATCCCGAAAACAAGCTATCTTCCTCCTTCTCATCATAATATACAGGAGAGCTCTTCCCATGCATGACGCCAAAAGGAGAACGAACAATTTTCCCTGCAAGACCATGTGGATTATGATAAAACACCACAATAAATAAGGGTGCAATGAAAAGATACCATATAATAGTCAATTGCATAAACCAAATACAAAGATTTAAAAAGACTTTATCATATGTAAGAAGACTTACCACCAAATGCCTCCCCGATGCACTGCAAACCCATACATACGCCAAATAAGGGTACAATGGGCCCTAGCTCCAACACAGTTTGCAATGATATTCCAGAATCTTGGGGAGCGCCTACAAAAAGGAAATACTATGTGTCAAGATCTAAAAATTGGCACTTGCTTCCTTTCCCAAACATCTACCTATAGATAAAACATCACCAAAAGGTCCAGAACTAACCTGGCCCCGGAGAGATTAACACTCCTCTGGGATTTTTCCTGTAAGAATGGAAAGAAGAACCAGTTAGTTAAGTCAGATTCCTTGCAGAAAATATATGTTTATATCATAATTGCTTTGCCACCCAATACATTGCACTTGCGGATCAGAAAACAATG
Source organism: Pyrus x bretschneideri (assembly GCF_019419815.1). Lineage (NCBI taxonomy): Eukaryota > Viridiplantae > Streptophyta > Magnoliopsida > Rosales > Rosaceae > Pyrus > Pyrus x bretschneideri. The sequence goes on along the minus strand of NW_025999802.1, from coordinate 875,713 downwards.
ATTAAATAGGTTAAGTACAGCTACTTACCTTTTCAGTTCATCAACACTTAGTTCATCGTTCCGATAGACTTCAAAGAGACATCCTAACTCTCCCATATACTTCGCATCAAAAGAAAGGTGTTAGTACAATGTCTTCTTGATTTGCAAGAACCATCAATAAATAAAAGGACAGATAGACTAATCGCGTCAAACTGTTTCAGGAACTCCCACCTGACTCTGGAAGAGGGCTTCTAAAAAATTCAGAGTACTTAAAGCACATGAATTCAAATCAAACGCATGTTTCGGGGAGCATTCCATGAATAGTCATACAAAATCTCGTTGCATTGCACTCTACTAAAAAAAGAAAATCAAGGTGTCTCATTTTCATATCTTCTCTCTAGCGCAGTAGTCACAAAGCTAAAAGAGTAACAATGCATGGTTTTTGTAACAGTTATATTGAAGTTTTGGCTCTAGAAGCTCAAACCTCCTCTGTTCGAAAAGGGCAGTCTCCATGAATACAGAAGAGAAAACAAAAATCTGTGCAAACTAACTAGCAAAGTGGAAGAAAAAAAGGGGGAAATTTAAATTCATTGTTGTTCATGAAAAGAAGAAACTTCGAAGACAAAATTAATCAAATTGGTAACCTGGCAGAGATTGTAGGTAAAGCTATCATAATTGTCAATGACAATGATGGGATTGTTGGTCCTCTTTTCGGCAACAGGGGGCTTCGAATTCGTTTCAGCGACGGCCATTGAAGCTTTCGCGGCGAACCCATTTCCCAATTTCACACCAAATCGCAGTCCTGCACCCAAAAATCACATCTTTGTGTCAATTTCAGATAGCTGACATGAGAGTGAGAGAGAAAGCGGGTGTGTGTTTGAGAGAGGTACGTGAAAGGGAGGTGGAGGGCACGGCAATGGAGGCAGGACGAGGGTTTTGCAGGGTTTTTGAAGAGAAAGCGGGTTTTGACTGTATGATTGAGGACTGAGAGGTCACTATGGCCGCCATTGATAGAGAGAGAGAGAGAGAGAGAGAGAGAGAGAGAGAGAGAGATGCCTCGCCGGTAATTTTTTTAGCCTTTTTATATTTAGAAAAAACTAATAGGGATCTGCCTGTCTGATGTCCAAAATATTTTTACCATACTTTGAGCGTATGATTAGGAAAATGGGATTTCTTGATTAATGATAATTATGATATTGCTTTCTTTGATTTTATTTTTCCTTTACTTTTATAAATTTGTCATTGTTTTTTTTTTGGTTTTTTAAACGATATTATTTACGTGAAATAATAGGAGTAAGCTTAGCCTCATATGGGTTAGTAATATGTGGTTCAAATTTGTCTTTGACGATAATTGAACCTAAGATCTCTCGTGAAGAGGAATACCACTAGATCGTAGTACTAAGTGACATAAAATTTTCATTGTTGTTTTTTTTTTATTTATTAAACAATATTATCTACCTTAAGGAAGATGAGTAGGCTATAATGAGCTAGCAATAATGTGGTTTAAATTCGTCTTTGGTGAAAATCGAACCTAAACCTCTCACTTACAAGTGAAGAGGAATATCATTAGACCGTAGTACTAATTGATAATTTTCCGTTCTGATTTTTTATTTTTGCCTTCTATGATGATACCCATAATGTTGCGTTTTTTAATTTCTTAGTTTTCTATAACAAGATTCGAGTCCAATATTCATATGACCATACTACAATTTTGAATGTAGTTATTTTTCTTTCGACAATGATCATAATAATGATCATAATTGCAATTTTATTCGATTCAACTTCTGTTGATATAAAGATGAGTTATCAAAACTTAAAGGAGTTAGAATGGAGTGTTGATCAAATAAAACATGAATAATCCTTTAAAAAGATGAGCAAGTTAGTCATTGAGAACAACTGGACTTACCATCTCCCTTTAAACCCTTTAAGCAAGATGAAGCAAAAATAAGAAAAGACCTTGTACCCCATAAGACAACCCACACCAATATACATATTAAAATAGCATAATTAACTGATAAGAGTGACAAATTTAAACGATTTCACGTACATATATAATGTAAAATAGAGTGATATTAATCATATTTTTTTTATCTCTCACACACTCTTGTTAATTTTTGTCTATTAATTTTCTTCAATTCATTTTATCATATGATCGTAAATTGAAAGAGTGTAACAAATAAAATTGATGTGTGAATAGTATCACCTTACGAAATATATTCCATGTATGACATCTTTGTTGCGTATATCATGCATGTAGTGTACAATAAAATGAAAACGACATTGTTGATCATGATGCAAACGAAAGACAACACTCGCCGATCGTACCAACAACCAAAAAGTTAAAGCTATGTATTACAAGATTGTGGATGATAACAACTTGACAACGATCGATAAGTCACATGTATTGTCGATTTTGCTACTTTCAAAATTGTAACACTGGTAATTTGGCATGGTCATTAAAAAAAGTATGTAGAAAGATAACAACCCTATGAGGCGTAGAACCAACGTAACAAACTTGACAAGGAAAATACTGCACCACCTAATGATTTTGCAATTGTTAACAAAGAAGCACTGTTATGGTCACCTCTAACAAATGTTAAGTTTACTTCTCATAGTTCTTTGTTATGTATAACAACAACCAAACGAAAAACAAAGAACCAACATTAATTTTGAGTAATAGCCTTTGCTTAAAGATCTCAATTTGCTCCGTAAGTTATAACCATCACAAAAACTCACCTCGACAAAGCAAGAGAGAAACCGTAATCATAAAAACTCTTATTGCCACAACGAAAAAGCAACTACAACCAGAAAAAAAAAAAACACATAAGAAGATAAAGAAAGAGACCGAGAGATTGCCGCTGCCCTCAAGGCCAAAGGCAAAGAGAGGCTTTATAGTTCAAAGTAGTTTGTATAAAAAAAATTAAAAATTAAACGAGTGATTTGATAAGCAACGCAGAATACCAGAATTGCAGGTACCAAAAATAGCAACTTCAAAAATTAGTTTAAGAACAAATAGTTGCTGCAAAAGTGACGAAACTGAAATCTGTGGGGACTGAATTGACCTAAAAAAAGAGAGAAAATTTGGACTCTGTGGGTTTGTAAGCAGGTGATTAATCAAGCCACAAGATTAATTAACCATAATCCCCACTCCTCAGTTTCATAAAACCCTAATACAATGACCAAACTACCCTTACATTCAAGAATATGCTCTCTCCTCTTCTCTTGGTCCCTTCCACACTGACGAGAGGGAGGGAGGGTTTTCCTCAGCCACCATTTAGGACCAAATGCGTGCTCAATAAGCCTGTCGTCGCCTTCCCCCTCAGGCCCTCACTTCACACGCCCACAGACTAGCATTTTTCGCCAAACCCTAGATCTTCTTCTTCTTCTTTTCCAAGTTCCAACCCCACTTCCCCAATCTGTACGCCACTGAGAGACTCACTCGTCAGCCCCCAAATGAATATACACGCATAGACGACCACACCCCCTTTGATTCTGCTTTCAATTCCCACAAAACCCATTTCCCAGATCTGACTAGTGCATCACCAAGCTCCGTTTTTTCACCTCAATTCGCTTGAACCCAGCTGTTTCGTTGGATCGGTGCGTTGTTTGAACTATTTAAGGGGAACCCATCTCAGGTTTTGCATTGTTATTGAGAAATTTTCAGGGTTTAGTATTCTAAATGTGGTAAAATTTAAGAAAGTTGTGGTCCTTAAGCTGATTCCTGCTAGATTAAGGGTTTAATTTGGTGGGATCTGCTTGAATTTTGTGGGATTTGGGATAGAGCCATAGGTTTGATTTATTGGATCTGGAAGGTACTGAGGCATGCTTTGAGAGTGATAGTATCATAGTAGTGAGTTTGGTGAAGTGGGTTCTGATGACAATGCCGTCGGGGAATGTGGTTTTATCGGACAAAATGCAGTTTCCTAGTGGTGGTGGTACTGCGGCCGTTGGAGGCGGTGAGATCCCCCAGGCTCCCCCGTCAGTGGTTCCCGGATGAGCGTGATGGGTTCATCTCGTGGTTGCGCGGAGAATTCGCGGCAGCTAATGCGATTATAGACTCCCTTTGCCACCATTTACGTGCAGTTGGTGAGCCAGGCGAGTACGACGTCGTTATCAGCTGTATTCAGCAGAGGAGGTGCAATTGGACTCCTGTGCTTCATATGCAGCAGTACTTTTCGGTTGCGGAGGTGATATATGCACTGCAACATGTTGCCTGGAGGAGGCAGCAGAGGCAATATGATCCTGTAAAAGTGGGGGCCAAGGAGTATAAGAGATCCGGTTCGGGGTTTAACAAGGGCCAACATAGGGCTGAGCATTTCAAGGAAGGACATAAATTTAGTACAGAGGTTCATAGTTATGATGGGAATTCTTCGGGGCTTGTTGCTTCGGAGAAAGTTGAGCGGGGAAGCGAGGTAGCTGAGGAACTCAAGCCCGGTGGAGAGGTTGGGAAGTTGGATGGTAACGGTTTAGCAGCTGCTGGAGAGAAAACAGGTAACTCTTGGGATTAAGATTGGTGATTTCATGCTCATTTGAACAAATATAATAAATACTGGAATGATGGTAATCAAATCCAAACTTTAAAGCTGAACGAAAAGGTCCAATCTTTTGAAGAAAATCAAGCATGTCTTGAATATGTTAGGGATTTTTTTTAAGTTGGTGTTCACAAAAGGTTAAGAAATTTTCTTGTAGTAATTTTGAAATTCATAGGTTGTGACCTGAAAAGGAATGTGTTTCACCAGGTGACCTGAAAACTAGGAAATCACTAAAGCGTAAATGTGCTGTATGAAAAGTTGTAAAAAAGTAGTAGCTCGTCTCTGAACTATATGCATTGCATACACATGCAAAATTCATTTTAATATGCCTGTGTACTATCTGCACTATACAGATTCGGATAATGTTCAGTTGTTCAAACTAAGAAAGATGCTTGGAAGTAATACCTATTGTAATACTTAGTTATGATTGATGTTACAAATGCTCTTACAGAACCTCAAGAAGATAGTAGATTAAGGAGTTCAGAGAATTCACAACTGACCATATATGGCAATTCAGAACCTGAAGTTGCGGTAGGAGATGGATGTACCTCAAGCTCCAAAGGTAACACAATTTGTAGTTTATCTTTCTTTCATTACTTTGGGAGTTTTAGTCTTTGCGTGTGTGTGGGGGTGTGTGTTACGTACATCAACTCTGTCTATCATAACATGTATTCAAAATTTGGTTTTATTTGATTCTATTTCTTCTACTATTGTGTTTAAGCTTGGGATTCTTTGATCTTTTCCAGAGAATGAATCACATTCTATCCAAATTCAGAATGCGAAGCAGAACCTTTCCGTTGTTCCTAAAACTTTTGTTGGCAACGAGTTATTAGATGGAAAGACGGTAGTTACCTCATTTGATACTGTCTTTTTAACTTGAAGTATGTTATGGATTTTCTAACGTTTATTTTTCAGGTTAACGTGGTCGATGGACTGAAATTGTATGAAGGATTGCTTGGTGACACAGAAGTCTCCAAACTTGTTGCTTTGGCTAATGATTTAAGGGTTGCAGGGAAAAGAGGACAATTTCAAGGCGAGTTTAATAATCCTTTGTGTTTAGAAATAAGCAGAAGATATGAAAAACTTGTGGTTGATTCCAGTACTAAACATAAATCCACCATGTGGTTGTCATGAAATTTGATATTTAAACACCGTTTGAGCTGATCAAATCATCACCACCATCCTTACCCATGTGCTAAGCGTATTTAATCTGCCACATATGTTCTTGCCCTTTTATTATGCTGTTAATATAAATTCAAAATATTTAATCTATTTGTCCCATGTTAGTTTTGGTCAACATCTTTGTCATGTACCTTCCAATTAAACTAGTCTGAGGTTATAGGTGTATCTAGTGGTTTTTGTATTATATTTTCAAACTACCTAAAACCTACTCCACCTGTTACTTCTTTGGGCTGCTTGAATAATTTGTTTTTGAACACTTTGCTTTAAGAAGTGATCTTTAAAAAAAAATATTGTGTCACTGTTTAGCTCAAAGCAAAGGGTTCAATAAGCGATCAAATAAATAATTGCCTGAACTTAAATTGTTTTTTAATCCTTTGTTGAGTATTTCTCTTTCCCTTGTAAACATTTTTTGTTCCCTTTTCTATTTATGAGGGAGGGTTTGGGTGGCTTAGTTTTACCATTTTGATTGTTGTTTTGTTATCCAAGTTTTATCTGGTGGATATGGGGATTAATGTCTATATTTTTCATTGAAGTAGCTCACATAGTTTAATACTTATTCCTTTATTATGATCATTGTTCTTATATTTTCCTTAGATCCTTGCTATCCTAACCTGCAAGATTATTGATTGTTTTACCCCTGAAACCTGTTGAGGAAAGTTTTCACAATGCTAGTACAAGTAAGTGTTAGCGATGCCATTATCACTTGTGTTTGGTATTACTGTTTGTACGCTATGGTCTATGTTATCTGTGTGGACACCATGCCAGGGTAATACTTTTGTGTTAATTACTAATCAAATTTTGGTAAGTTTGTGTTTCATTAACTCGTAGTAGAGTATTATTTTAAGTAAACTAGAAAGAACACCCAGACAACTTTAAGTTTTAAAGAAAAACACTTCAAGAGCACAATTGGAGAATACGCCCTCATCTATCCACTTGTCATGCTCTAACTGATTGTAGTTGTGAAATTCCTTTGGTGTTACGAAGTAAGTTGGGTTTTTCTCTGAAGCATTGAGTTCGAAGTGTTTTGCGGTAAAGTGTGATGTTCTATCAGACAATAATATATAATCTCTTTGTTTATGCAAAGCAGGTCAGACATATGTGGTCTCAAAGAGGCCCATGAGGGGACATGGAAGAGAAATGATTCAATTGGGCCTACCTGTTATTGATGCTCCATCTGAAGATGAAATTTCTTTAGGAACCTCCAAAGGCATGTTGCAATTCACAATGGTCTTTTGATAGAAATTTTGAAATTTTGTTTTATTATTTTTTTTTTTTTGCCAATATAAGGAAATGGCTACTCACATTTTATTCAAATGCCATTTGTTGATTTCCTTTATCTGTAGATCGGAGAATAGAAGCTATCCCTTCCTTGCTGCAGGATGTTATTGATCGCATAGCTGGGATGCAAGTTACGACTGTGAAGCCTGACTCTTGTATCATTGATTTCTATAATGAGGTTGATATTGGTTTACTGTTTTTGTTTTTCTTGTTCTAGGTTTCTATAATTGTACAATTTTCTAAGAATCATAATTTTATGAAATTTTGTGGCGATTATTTGTAGGGAGATCATTCACACCCTCACATGTGGCCACCTTGGTTTGGAAGGCCTATTTGCGTCCTGTTCCTGACAGAATGTGACATGACTTTTGGGAGAGTACTAGTATCAGACCATCCTGGGGATTATAGAGGCTCACTCAAGCTCTCTCTTACACCTGGGTAGCCTTTCTGACTGCTCTCATTTGATAATATTTATCTTCTTCAGTGTGACTTTTATTTGGTTTGCTGCCGCTTCTCTGTCATGTACTCTATTGTCATATTTCTAAATAAAGTATGGTAGGCCGAGTAGGTATTGTTTTAAACGTATTGGAATCAAGTTAAGGTTACTTAGTAGTGAAATATTGAATTTTGAGGGCCTAGTAACACTTGTAGCTTTTCCAGAAGTTGGCTGTATCACATCCATTAGAGATCATTACATTATTTATACTAATAGAACACAATTTTTCTTGTTGCTTTTGCATGCCGGAAGAATATGAGTTGCATAATTCAGGATCATGACATAGTATTCTCACATTCATATGAAATTGTCTTATCCTTTCTCTTTACCTGCATTTGAAATCATGTCATCGTTTCACTTAAAGCCTGCTTACTTTCGTTTGAGATTCCTGACATAAGGTCTTTGATCATAACACTGCAGATCCCTCCTTTTGCTGCAAGGGAAATCCACAGACTTTGCTAAACATGCAATACCTTCTATACGGAAGCAACGCATACTTGTTACTTTCACAAAGTCTCAACCAAAGAAAACTACGATGAGCGATGGTCAACGTTTTCTTGCACCTACTTCAGCTCAGTCATCCTACTGGGGTCAACCATCAGGTAGGTCTCCAAGCCACATTCGGCATCCTGCTGGTCCCAAGCACTATGCAGCAGTTCCGACAACTGGTGTGTTGCCAGCCCCACCAATTCGGTCCCAACTTCCACCTCCAAATGGCATGCAGCCATTGTTTGTGCCACCTCCGGTAGGACCACCAGCAATACCTTTTGCCGGAGCAGTTTCCATCCCACCTGTTTCAGCTGGATGGGCAGCAGCTCCCAGGCATCCTCCACCTCGCATCCCTCCTCCTGGCACTGGAGTTTTCCTCCCTCCCCCAGGTTCGGGTAACTCATCAGCTCCTCAACATGCTGCCTAATACTGCAACTCAAATGAGCCCTTCTGTTGAGATTCCTCCCCAGACTGAGAGAGAGAACGGGTCTGCAAAATCCAACCATAGCACAACTCCTTCAAAAGGAAAATCAGATGGGAAAGCTCAGAGCCATGAGTACAATGGAAGTCTGGATGGAACTGGCAGTGGAAGAGCAGCCGTTAAGGAAGAAGAAGATCAGCGCTCCGACAGCATGACAACAAGCGATCAGGCCGGAGCAGTTTAGGAGGGGGTGGGCAAGAGAGAGAGGTTCTTAAGGAGAGACAGAGTAGAGGCTGCAAACTGCAATGAGAGTTGGAAGCAAATGTAAAGAGCGGCGAGAGTGAAGATCTAAAATCATAGTAGCAAGAGGAACAGGCGGAAGAAGTTATCAATTCTCTTTGGGAGGATGGATTGAGATCCCTTGTCCTCTTTTTGTTTTTTGGTTAATCTTATTCCATCAACTCTTACATTAGTATGTGCAAAGCAAAGCACATTATGAATCCATCTTTTGCTCTTCTTCCTTCGTATCTTTCCTCAAATTTTGATGCTTCTCTCTCCATCTGATGTCATTGCTCGACATATCCGGTCATGTCATGCAATGCAGCAGTTTGAAATAATTCACGTCACAATTTCCTTACTTGTGCCTTTGTCATCAAGTTGATAGTATTTGGGCACCTTACGGTGGTGTTTTATTGTCGATTTAGTGTCATTGGTCAACACATTTCAACTCTTAGCTGGAAGGCTAATCGGGTCGGGTGTGTCAGTTTGGCATTAGAGCCAGTTTGTTTACAGAAATTACTGCTACAAACATTGTAGCCACATGAACTTCTGACTCCGGTTGCAACTGGCTTCCTCTTTTAACCCATGCGTTTCGGGAACCCCGAAACTCTACGTTTAATTATTCAGTTAATTTTCGTAGAAGATGACGCACCTGTAATACATCTAAACTGGTTCAGTTAATTTTTTTTCTTAATTATTATTTTTAATCGTAGGGAAAACCTAAACTGGTTCAGTAGGATTCGATTGGTAAATTGTAACAAGGGTAAAATTTAGGTGGCAGTTAAAAACTATTTCCCAGTCACTTATTCGTCTGAGTCAATTTGTTGCGTCGTCTGTTTTACACCCAGCAGCGGAGAGCCGAAAATGAGTGAGCCAGAAGCAGTGGAAGAAGGCAGTCGCCGCCGCCTCATCCTCCACGAATTCCTTTCCCTCCAAGAATGCAAGGAGCTGGCTCACCCATTTCGGCTGGCTACGGACCCAATGTTTTCTCGACCACTGTCGCGCACCTCGTCGTCACCAAAATTAATCAGAACATATTTGTCAGGATGTTGTGATATACACAGCTGACAGCCACAACATCCTTTTTTCCTTGGTGGGTCTGATTTGCTGTCTGATATCATTTGGCAGACAACTGATGGCGAAAGACACGCTGGCATTATGGTTCAGTCGTGATGCTACTTATGACGAGGATAATTAACTTGTATCTTTCTCTCTCAGAGTCTGCTGCATGATAATGTTCATAAATTACGTCTACCTTTGCCAGCATCTAGTAATATGTACTGGTTTTCACCTGACCAAACTTCTTCTGATCACCAGTTGGGTTTTGGTATATGCCAGGCAAGACTGTATGTTCTTGGATATGATCTACTTGTCCATCAATACAAGAGCCACTGTTACAACATTGCCGAGTTAACGATGGAGCCACTGCGATTAGCAAGGGGAGATGAGTTGTTTGACCACGAGTTTCATCAACATACTGCATGCACTTCGGGTATTCATACCAATGCTGACTGTCATTTTCTGTTGGTATAAGGCGTAGCTAAGATGGCCAAGGCAGTGTACCTCTCTCTTTGCCCCAACATTTGAATTCTCCACACCGTAGTTTAGACTAGATTAAACTAGATTACTAGAGAATTGATATTGCAATTACTGAAATTTTTGTGTAACAGATGTTCACGACGCCGTATACACGAGTAAGTTTTATTTTCCAATAACTAAACTAGCAGAGTTACTATTTTAAGAGTAGGTGAATGTTCTGTGAGTGGCTGAGTCGATCTCTTTGGAAATGCTCCATTTGTGTAAGACATTGCCAGAAACATCATAGTATGCAACATCAGCACTGGCCTTGGTCATGTGAAACGACATAAAACCTTGTCCGTCGTAATACAACTTCAACTCCTCATGGACTCCACGACTTTATATCACCTCTCCATGCCTTGGACCCACCTCCACTTGTAAAGAACTGAATTTGACTGCATAATTAACAACCAGTTAAACCAAATTAATTTGTGTTTACGTATGTAATACCAAGTTAATATCAAGTTTTTGTGTGTACAAATTTACCTATCAGAATCACTGATGTGCTCCAAGCAATGGTCATGTCCGTTCACGTAAAAATCGATATTATTTGACTAGAGAAAAGTGGGAGTGAAAATAAAAAATTAGAAACAAACAAGCGATATTAAAAAGAAGAAGTCAAACGTAAGACATCGAGAGATAAGGGTCAATGCATTGTTTAGGAACATCTAGGTTACCTTAAGGATTGGGAGAAGATGGGTTACAAGTTCTTCGGTGACACCATGATGTCCTGCACTTAAAATAGTATGGTGACCGACCACAATTTTCCATTTTGCTGTGGAAATTTTCAGTGCCGAATCCTCATCCTTCAAGAGATTTGAAAGGTATTCCGCCCGAGGAGTCACACCTCTCCAATCATAAGTATGCTCCTTTGGATTTGTAAAGTAATCATCCACAAATGGGGTTGTGTCCACAAAGAAAAATTCTACGATTTCTGGAGTATCGACAAAATAGCAAAACATATTAGTTGCACATAATAAAATCGGTAAAAGGCTTATTTGTGACTAATTAATGAGTGCGAATAAATACTACCTGCATCTAAAATGAATGATCTTAAGCAAAGCCATCTACTGTCAATTGCTCTGAGAACGGGACTCAATTGTGCTTCGACATCACCCCGATAGTCATGGTTGCCCAACACTGCATGAAACAAATTAACCACTTAATTGTACCATTAAGGATACTATTACGTGTGGTATAATTAACTGATTAAGTAAGTAATTTACCATTGTACCATTGCTTCTTTAAGCTGGGAGCAGTATAAATATTGGAAAACGATTCGTTAAATGCTGGATCATCGACGCCTGTCAAACCATCTTCGTAGAAATTATCACCAGTAGAGATGACAAAGTCTATGTCTGATTTCTCTCCAATTAACCCCATCTACAATCCGCAAGTAATTTCAACATAAAGTCAGTAATAATTAATAGGGGTTAAAGTTAATAAAATCTGCTTAAGTTAAACCACATGCATTGCCGAATGAACATCTCTAATAGTCAAAAACAACCAGTCTTGATCTTTCTTGAGCTGAAAGTCACAGGTACGTACCAAATAAGTAAGGATACTGATCCGCAAGTAATTTCAACGTAAAGTCAGTAATAATTCATTAGGGATTAAAGTTAATAAAATCTGCTTAAGTTAAACCACATGCATTGCCGAATGAACATCTCTAATAGTCAAAACAACCAGTCTTGATCTTTCTTGAGCTGAAAGTCACAGGTACGCACCAAATAAGTAAGGATACTGTGAGTGATTGGAATGGTATCGCCAAATTGAAAGAAAACTGCTAGACTAAAGAGACAGAAAACGACCCATTTGGAATATGCATGGAGTATCAAATTCTGGCCTTAGCTTGTACTAGAGGATATGCTTGGAAATATACCCTCCCAAATACGGCTTATGTAAAGAGTGATGTTATTTTGACACATAAAACTGAAATATGTGCTCTTGTTCACTGAGATTAATTCATGATTTTGTATGTGAGTAAAACCCTAGCAAAGGACTAAACCCCACTCAAACAATAAGAGTAAATTATAGCAATGGTTCCTCAATTTTATTCAAATTGAAGCAATGGTCCATCAACTAAAAATCCATTACCATTGGTCTCTCAACTCATCAAAATGTGTAGTTATGGTCATTTTCGTCAACTTTGTTAGAATTTTGTCAAAATGAGTTATACTGAAATGACTATTGCTACAATTGAGTTAAAGTTGAGAGACCAATGATAATGAATTTTTAGTTGAGAGACCATAGCTACACGTTTTGATGAGTTAAGGGACCAATATTAATGAATTTTTAGTTGAGAGACCATTGTTCAATTGAGTTAAAGTTAAAAGGCTATTACTACAGTTTACTCCAAACAATAATACCGATCACCATCCTAGACTTTTAAAATCGATTGAGGAAAGAAGTTCACTTAACTAACTTCAATGTCAATTATTCAACATGAATAATTAACTAAGAGCAAATTGAAGAGGATAATTCAATATTTTTTTTCTTCAGAAAAGTAGATTGATACCCAACTAGATAAATAATGGGATTATGATTCTCTTCCCTCCTATTTCTATCCCCTTCCATCCTCTCCTCTCACATTCTCTATTTTGTCTTTTTCTTTCTATAAAAAATTAATATAAGATGTTAACGTAACTTAACCGGAGGGGAGGAAAGAGGAGGGAAAAAAAAAGGGAGAGAATCATATTCCTAAATAATGCTTGTAAAACTTATCTGCTGTGATTGATACTGATATGGGATATGCTTGGAATTGTACCTTCAAATTCAAAGAACTTGGCCGCACATTAATTTGTGGTACCTTTTCATTTATTCATATCCACAATTTATATATTAAAAGTAATGCAATGTAGATTAAATACGCAAACTAAAAGATATGTTACTAATAAGAAATGAACACATGAATTAAAATTTAAGTAATAATATAAGTATCAATTTGTATGTCATTTAATTTATAAAACTTAATCTCTTTAACATTATCCATATTTTAGTTGCCCGCCTAAAAATTAAGTGTCTGTAAGGCCCAAATACCGTTTATATTCTTCCTTTATTTGCGTAAATTTTCAGTTTCATGAAATTTCAGTATTGCTTAATTTTGTCAAAAGATGGTGAAATTTTTTGAAAGAAGCGTAGTAATATAATTAGGCATGTAAATGAGGTAAGTGTATCAGCTTAAATCAATGAAATTAACGACATCATATGCATGCAAAAGCATGCAAACATTTAAATGTAAAATACAGAGAGATGATAACAATGAAAAATTCAAATGAAATGATACATATGTAGAACGTACCTGGAGAGCAACTTGAGATTGGTTGTATTGTCCCCGTCTTCCCCAGTCTCCGACAACCAGGAAGCTGAGAGAGCCATCTGGTTTTGGTGCCTGCTTAAAACGTTGAAGCTCAGCTGCGCAAGCAACCAAACAAAGTGACAGGAGGCATCCCCTGGAGTGAAGGAGGAAATCATGGCTTTATGATTATTAGAAGTATTAGACAGAGAAGCCACGAGAGATTGAGTTTTCCGTCGAAAATTGTGAGAGAATTGAGTCAAGTGGCTTTGAGGAAGAGCTATATATATACTACATGAAGTTCCCAATAGTACCAGCTTTTCTAAAAGAACCCTCATTTATTCCTTTTTATTTAATTTTTATAGAAAAATCGCATCAGATCTTGTAGAATTTATCTTATAATTTCTTTTTGAGTGATACTCATGAAACCAAATATTTATACTAATGTACCAATAATGTGTAAAACCAACATACAATGAGATCAACTAATTAATTGACGTAATATGTGTGCATCACTTGTCACATTAGATGATATGTCAATGTATTATGAAATGCAATATTCATAACATTTTTCTTTGTTTTTTATAATCTCAAAGCTCGTAATTTGGTAGAGAGATAGCTGTTAAAAAAATGCCTATACAAAAAAATATGTGCATTTATCATTTCCATAAAATGATAAATGCAATACTCATAACTCTCTTTTCGAACCCCCTTGTCTCAATCTCTCTCCACGTCATTCTAACTCACCTAATCTTCCACAAAGAAAAAAGTTTATCAAAAACCCTATAAATGAACGGCTTATATACTTAACGTACGTATACACTTTGGTACATCACCATTAACATCAAATCTTCCTTTTATTAGTTTTCAACCATTCGCTTCAATTACTCATATTTTCATTTATGTTCGAATTGTTTTTATTTTTTATTGTTAGAAAATTCAACGGTAAGAAGAGAATTTTATTGACATCGAAAAAAAATAGTATATCTAGTCCAAGAAGACATAGATTTAACCTCTCATAATACAAAACAAAAAAAGATAAAAAAATATATGAAAAAGAAAGGAACATAAATTACAAATTAAAGGAGAGTGAACTTTTCCCCAAGTTTGAATTAGCATTCCCATATCCCATAATTCAAACATCTGCTAGGTTTTCATGGACTAGGCCGGAATTTACTTCGTCCTGCAAAATGATGGGCTACTTTCCGAAAAGGAACAAGCGATCAGTTTTCTTCCTAGCTATTAATAGTTTAATTATGTTTAAGCAGATCAGCTGGGAAGATTAAGCAAAATAATTTCCATTAATCACATAGGCACTTATAAAATATTGCCTCTTGTTACTTGCATTACAATATATATATATATATATATATAGTAGACTAAGAACCTTAAACAGATTGCATATACTTCTGCATGTCCACCTCTCTACATGAGAGAGTAGTGCTGCTTTGATGTCCCCCATTTGTGCAAGACATTGCCAAAAACATCATAGAATGCAATATCCAATTCGGTTTGAGTGATTTGCACTGACATGAAACCCTGCCCATCGTAGTACAACTTCATTTCGCTTGGACTGTACGGGCTAACTACACCCCTCCATGCCTTTGAACCACCACCACTTGTTAGAAATTGTAGTGGGCTGCACAGAAATGCTTCAAATTAGATCCCATGCATAAAAGTAGTTATATACTAATAGAACAATAATTTTATTTAGACACATAAAATCGATTCATTTGTTAAATTCATGCATATTAAAGAGTTACAAAATGCTAGTACCTGTTGGGACTGCTTATGTGTTCTAAGCAATGGTCGTGGCCATTGACGTAAAGATCGACATTGTTTTCCTGAAAATTTATAGACATTTGAGCAAAAAGAGAACAAAAAAGAAAAACAAGGGAAAAAGGCGAGCGTTTTGTTTTTCCTTCCTAGTTTTAGCATGAGTCTCTACCAGAAGAATTGGGAGAAGCTGTGTTACAAGCTCCTTAGTTTCACCATGATATCCAGCGGTTCTAATCGTGTGGTGACCAACCACAATCTTCCACTTTGCAGTAGAATCTTTTAATGCTGAATCCACATCCTTTCACAAAGAAAAATTAAACTTCTTAATTACAGATATGATCTCTAATTTATACAGACAACCGCAGGCATAGAGCTAATTTTTTGGGTTTCTAAAAATTGTTTGGAGATATTTTAAAGTTAATTTATTTAGTCGTAAGTCTTAAGTATGTTTGATGAGAAAACAAATTACCTTGAGAATATTTGATAGGTAATAATTTCGGGGTAATATGCCACTCCAGTCATAGACAGAGCCCTTCGGATTAGTGAAGTATTTATCAACAAAGGGAGTTGTATCCACAAAGAAGATTTCCACAATTTCTGCCAAAATAGACAAATACATTGAGATAAATAACCAAAAAAAAAAAAAAAAAATCCTTATTAAAAAACTAAATCTCCTGTTTAGATTATAATTAATATTGATAATAATTATGTAGTATGGCCTTAGCATTACCGGCATCAACTATGAAGGATCTCAAGCAAAGCCATTTGCTATCCGATTTCCTAAGGACAGGACTCAACTGTGCCTCAACATCACCTCTATAATCATGGTTACCCAGAACTGCAATACAATAATTAAAAAAAAACATGAATTAATTTTTTTAATTTAAAGAAAATTCCTTATTGTTTTATAAGTGAATATATAATTAGGGTTTGGGAATACATACCACTGTACCACTGCTTTTGCAAGCTTGGTGCTGTGTAGATTTTGCTAAATGAGTCTTCAAATTGTGGATCATCGATGCCCGTCAATCCATTTTCGTAAAAATTATCGCCGGTGGATATTACAAAGTCAATATCCAACTTCTCTCCAATTATTCCCATCTAGAAATTAAGTGCATGAAAGTAGGTTAGTAAAGTTAAATCATTCCTGACATACACTTCTTTTTGTATAAGAAAAATTAATGAAAAGAGTTTGAAAATTTTGAGTATTAATTATAAGAACAAAATAAAGGATTAAGTGAATAGTACCAGGATTGACTTTTTAGTGTAAAAATGTGGTTTTTCGTTAAAGTGAACAGTACTGTGAGCTTTTCGTTAAAACTCCATTTTATATATCCATCTTCTAAATCAAATAAAAAATAAATTAATAGACAAAAATAAACAAAAATATATAGAAAAGTAAAGAAATTAAAGAAACTCATGAACGCATTATTTATTGGCAATAAGTAGGACTATATATATATAGGGAATTGCTATTGGCACTCCAAAATTCTTATTTTGCACTCCAAACTTTCAATATTTAGAAAGAAAAATACACTTGTGAGAAATGTAGAATAAGATTTTTTGAATAACAATTCCCTATATATATTAGCATATGGGCACACACACAAAGTGTGAGAAAATTTTTTATTTTTGTTTTTGAAATAAAAGGACAGAGGAAGAGAGTGATAGAGAATGTGAGAGTGGGAATTTTTTTATTTTTTATTTTTTTAATTAGAGATATGTTAGGATTACATGTATGTGAGACTTTGAAAAAAAAAAGCAAAATTTGGTTGTGTGAAATTACATTTCTACCCCATATTTCTTTTTCATGTTCTACTTTAATTAGAAGGTTAAACTAGTAACTTCATAGAATTTTGGTTGAGAATGAGTGTTTTATTAACTAATCAGTAGAGACGTATATAATTAAATGAGTATAATACAGGACCAAAAGGGGGCCATTCTCCTTTTGTGCATGTAGTGCAAGCAAAACATTGGGATGAGAATAATACAGGACCAAAAGAGTTATGGCCAATATATCCGCAATGAGCTGTCCATGCTAGCAAAAGTGGAATGGGGTTGTATGCTACAATAATATAAATACATTTAAGTATATGCTTAAATTGGAAGCACCCAATATATTGTTGTGTTCAATCCAATCCAATATCTTTCATACTTTGAAGTAGACAAATCATGGTGTTCGGTCTCAGAATATTGGATATCCTTCTCATTGCCACTGAAGTAGTGATAATATTCTCCTCCAGATCAAACCAATATATATTTATAGCTTTAAATATAATTCGTATAAGTTAGAAAGATAATCCATGTAAGTGAAATATAGCCTTAGTTTTCGTTTACAAATTACAAAAACTGCCATTGAAAGAAAATGAAGTTCGGTAGACAACATCCCAAGGATTCAGCTGCCGTTTTAATATTTTTGTTTGAATCATTGCTTTCTCACGTTTTGATCTCTCTTCAGTTGTGTTTTTAGCATGCTACTGCCCTACCTTTGTAGAACTATCAACACATTGTAGAACTATCAACACAAGACTATATGTTTGATAAAGTAATGCTAAGGAGATCAACTATTTAAACCAAATCGTCAACAATCACATCATATGATTTATAAAATCTGATCTACATACCTAGCATTACCCTATCAAATATATAGTACTCAAGTTCATAGTTCAAATAGGTATGAAAAATTCGCTCAGAGTTTTTCTAAACCCTAATCTGACTCATCACTTTAAAAAGAAAAAGTTTGATTGGAAAGCTAGTCAAATGGTTAAATTTGAAAATATACAATTTTGAATTGTAACACGTTATAAGAATTGGGCTAAAATCAACTTTTCTATATAATTAATTAATTGAACATCAATTCAAAATTTGGATATAATTGAAGAGTCTAAATAATTTAATTTACTAAGACAAGGTATTTCATTTCTCATTTAAAAATGTACAACGTTACAGATTATGCTAGAAAGGAGTAGATAGCTTGCCACTAGTTGTAAGAAGAAAGAATTAGAGCATCCATCTCAAAACCAATTAATTGTTATCTGTAAAGATGCCCAAAATCACGTAGACACCAAAACCAATTAATTGTTATCTGTAAAGATGCCCAAAATCACTTAGACACCAAAAGGATTCTATGGGACGATATATATATATATATATATATATAGAGAATCGTTATTAGCACTCCAAAAATCTTATTTTACACTTCAAACTTTCTATAATTAGAAAGAAAAAATACACTTATGAAGAGTATAGAATGAGATTTTTGGAGTGCTAATAACAATTCCCTATATATATATATATATTGTAAGAGTATGAGTTTAAGAACATTACCATGTTATTATGATACATCTCACTAGAATTAGAGCGCACCTAACTTATCTAACTCACCTTTATTCACTTCATTCATGACAATTGGTGAAGAGGCTTTAACATTACGTAATAATTTGGAAAAGCTTAAATTTTCCGATATCGGATATATATTGAGATTGAGAAATTTTGTTGGAAACAAGCAACTATTTAAGCTACGAGTCTACGACACTCATTGAACTTCTGACACCTGTATATACTTTCCTTACACTAATTATTGTTTACATGATAGATACTAGAAACAGGTCAAATATTAAGATTAAGAAAACACAATAATCAAACTGTATGTACATCGACGTAGAAATCAAGTATTATAAGGAAGTAATGTACCTGATTAGCAACTTGAGATTGGTTGTAGGCTCATCTTCTTCCCCAATCCCCCAGAACCAAAAAGCTGATAGACCCATTGGCTTTCGATGCGTGCGGGAATCGTTGTAGCTCCGCTGCAGAAGATGTAAAAGATGACAAGGTGCATAGAATTATTAGACCAGAGAACAGAATACTTGACCTCATCATGGTCATGTTTTCCATATCTAGCATCTAGGTGGGAACAAAAGTAAGAGTAGAGGAATGGTGAGCAAAGCAAAGCAAGGCAAGCTATCTATTTATATGGTTGACGAGTTGGGTTAACGTTGCATACTAATTAATTAACATATAAATAGATTTATTACACAGAAAGTTATCGATGACGATGTGTGTGGTTTAAGCAGTACTGCACAATAGGGTGGCTTAAAATGAATAATAGATAAAAAGGGAATATAGAACCAAAAAGAGTAATGGACAGCATGAGGTCCGCGAGGCCACACATGACTTGTACGATTTATTATACACAAATGGACAAGAAACCTCCACTTATGTACATCGCACTAAGGGATCCACTAGTAAAGGCGTGACACTCACCCACATCACATAATTATGGTTTATTTTTAGCTCTACGCTTCGCTAAATTTGATTTTAATTCTATTTTGCTTTCTAAAATTAAAAGTTGTTATTTTACTTCTTGAAGTTTAAAATTCGTTTCACATTATCTTCTTTATGTTATTTCTATTAAAAAAGCAGACAAATATGTCGATGTGGATTAAAAAGTACATTTCTAGAATAAGTTTTTTTTATAGCTACGTTTCATGAAACTCGATTTCGATCACACTTCCTCCTTAAAACCAAAAGTCATCATTTTACTTCCTAAAACACAATAGTCGCTCCACTTTGGTTTGTTTCTGTGTATTCCGTTGAGTAACTCTCCGACCCCTCTCTCTCTCTTTAATCATTGTCGGTACATTCATCCCTTCTTTATCCATCTCCATCTACCTTATCATTAGTTCCATCTAGTTCCATTAATTTCTTGATTTCTTATATTCTTAATCGGAAAAATAACATAAATAATCCCTGGGTATTTTTTTAGAACAATTCCTGGACATAGAGTAGAGGTCTCAAACGGGCCATGATGAGGTATTTGGATTTCGTTTAGGAAGAGGGAGATGAGGAGAGACGGAAGATCATGAAGAGATGGGGGTGTGGCATCATCATAGTTGGAAATAACATAAACAAGGCAATGTGGAGCGAATTTTGGGTTTCAAGGAGTAAAGTGATGATTTTGAGTTTCAAGGGGGCAAATTAAGTATGATCAAAATCGAGTTTCAGGTAGCTTAGCTACAAATAAGCCTACACTTAACGGTTATTTAACGAAATACACACAATTAAGCTAAAGTGGAGCGAATATTGAGTTTTGGAGAGTAAAGTGGCGACTTTTGAGTTTCAAGAAATAAAGTGACGACTTTTGAATTTCAAGGGGCAAAGAGTATCAAAACAAAGTTCTAAGGAGTGTAACTAAAAATAAGCTTATAATTATTTGCCACTATTATGGGCAACTGGCTAATGCAGTTTCAAACATACTGTAAATTAAGCAGGCTACTAATTTGGTCATCATATATCAATTATAATCCATAGTTCAGTTATCTATGATGAATACAATCTAGACTAAACCAAGTTCTAAATTCAAATTAGTCTACTTAAAGCTAATTGTTAAATTTTAAGTTATATTCTCTTTTGGGAGTTCCAACGCCATCTTTTGGAGGGATTCCTCAATGCATTCCTGCACGATATGTGGGAGAATGGGTGACTGTAGCTTCAGTTGGATTTTTATGTTTTATTAAGTCAGATTCCTTTTTGGAGGGTCATCGGCTTCGTTAAAAAAAAAAAAAAGAAAAAAAAAAAGAAGACAAAAACACCTACAATTAAAGTGAAATATAACTTAATTACTCCAATAAGTGTTTCGTAAACAAATAAAAGAAAGGATATAAAAGAATTAACAAAGCTTTGGATAATCGACCCCGGAATGTTACTGCCCCAAGTTCAACCAACGCGTCCTCCTCATACGGTTTGTATTTCCTTTTATATATGACTACTTAGCTTTCTTGTAGATCAAGGAATCTCTTCCTTTTGTAGCTCTAGGCTATCTTATGGTGTTTAAATTAAGGGTCAGTTACTAGTATGGAATTATATATATTAGAAATGACCCAGAAAGTTTCAAGGAAACGTGATATACTCATATACATGCAGAGAAGTTTATAAGATGCACAAGGCGTATGCATGCAAAATGAATGACGCAGACGTCCACACTATATACATGGAACATGAATTTTTATTTTCTGAACTGCATCCACAACCACAAATCCGCCTTTAATCTGTCAAAATTAACAAAATGTATATTCTAGTGTATGCACTGCAACGGCTGAAAGCAAAAACAAACCGGAGAACGAAAAATCTTTTATCCCTAACACCGAATGATGTACAATGTCAATCACAACAATATATAATTCTATTGTTTAAATAAAAATAATAATAATGTTGGCACAAGAAGAAGTAGGTTCACGCCGTAAAATTTAGGTCTCATAATTGATTAAAAAGCCTAGTCTGTTTACGTATTTTGTGAATAATTTGAGATTGAAAACAGCTATATGCGGATATGGGTCTCAACTTGTGGAAAAATCCCCACCAAACGATATCTCTTCACTTTTCTTATCTTTGCAACCTAATTTATATCAACCAAAAGGCATTTAATATATAAAGTGGCACATCACAGCCTAGCTAGTTCTTACCGTCTCAGAGGGGACCTACATGTCATGTTCCCATATCTAATTATTTTTGTATAAGTTTTGTGGATGTATGGGGAAATTTTGGATTATTAGATGAAAATGAAGGCCATGTTATTGATATATGATGAATGAATCAACTTATTATTAGGTCATTTGTGATCATACGGTTTCTGAATACGTGTTACAGGTTTAATTAATCTTGATTAAACATAGAGGAATCAAAACCAATAGAAATTGCTCGATCAATGAAGCTGCAGTATTTGCATGTGCAGAGGATCCTCATCATATATCATTCCACTGCAAGCATGTGCATGCCTATCCAAATTAATCCGAGAACAGCCACATGAATGTTCCATATCCAAAGGTCCCCGACAGATCCTGTGACCATATCCACTTACCAAATGAACGATCGATCCAATGATCATTCTATCTTTTATTTTTTTTATATTATGAAGAATTAATGTGCACAAGCATCGAATCCACATTATGACAATGAATATTATGAGGATATATGTGCTGTTTTCTGGTTATCTAATTGAATCAAGGACAACTTGGAAATCATGTGGAATATCAGAAGAAGAAAAATTGGAATTCCCTTATAAATAATGCAGAGAATCAATCGTGTACACATGCAGTCAAAAAATTAATAATGACATGTACATGTATAGAGTATCGCCAACTTCTAAATTAATTGTTTTACAAACTGAGCTAGTTATCTCGTAATTTCCTTCATAGATTGGTAGGAATCTGTAATGAGGAAGGAAATGGTTGATAATCGTCTAGGTTCAAATTTGGGAACGTTACATATGATGACTTTGCCCATACAAGCGATGGACATGAGAAGAGACAATTGTAATTTGTTTGAGACAATATTTTTTTTTTATAACATAAGTTCCCAATTTCTTCTCTCCGGCCTTATACAGCGCTTCCGCATCCTTCTGTACCATCCCTTCCGGACCTTCGTACCGCAGTACCTTAAGGCCCCGTTTGTTAGGCCTCCTTAGTGGGGACTAGGCTTAGCTGGGACAGCAATCCCATGTTTGGCGTAAGACGGGACTAGCATAAATGACGCTAAGTCCGACTACTAAAAAAATAACTTAATAAATGGTCAAATAATATTTTTTAGAATTAATTAGGTGTTAGATATCGAAATAACTACAAAATAATAATTTAATAATAAATAAAATGAACATTTTTATTGTTCGGCGCTGCACCAAAGGCTTCATAATTCTTATCTAGTTTAGTCTAAGCCAAGCTAATTCAACTTAGTCTCTGAAACTAGTCTAATCCAATATAGTCCGATGCAATAAACACATCATAATATATACTACCAGCAACTGTATCGTTACTATCAAAAATTTCCTTTCGATGGCAGCGCGCTGCAATGCGTTCCTTTGTGCTAGAATGTTGATTACTGCTGCCGCGTCGCACCCAAATCCTTTAAACAAAATTAAATGAAACAACATTAATTAAAAAACTGATCATGTTTCTGGCTATGTTGAAATGACACTTGATCGAAATCCAACTATGGTTAGCCCAGTGGTGAGGTTGGGCGTAGAATGATGGGTATGACGTAGGAGTAGATTAGATCCACAGTTCGAAACCCTCCCATTTAACGAAAAAGAAAATGAAGCTCGATCGATCCATCACATAAACCGGTTCAATAATAAGGATTGATTAGTTATCATCAATTTAGCAATCAAAACAAGTACTATGCACAAATTAATTTCAAGAATACTTACGTGCGCATAAATATGCATGCATGCATAGAAAAGAAAAGGGAGGAAAAACAGAAGGGTTGAAAAAAATAAGGGAATTGTGATCACACCTTTGAAGGCACGGTATGGAGAGCATCATCACGGGCCGCAGGTGGCATCGGTGGTATAATCACAGATGCCGTTCTTCCTTTTCTTTTCTCTCTTTATTCTGTTTCTGATCGTAACACACACACATACACATACATATATATAATGTAAGATAGATCAAATTTATAAACCACATGATGTGGTTGTTTATAATTGAATTTTTAATTAAATGTCCATTAACGTGCTTATTTATTATTGGTGTCATGTCATTTGATTTACAAATTTAGTTTAAAAGTTTGATCTCTCTAACATTATATACATACATATACATACATATATATATATATATATATTAAGGGTTAAGCTTTTATTTTTTATTTTTTTTACTAAGGGTTAAGCTAATCGAATGCAGAAGAAGAGCATTAAAGATACGTACACACCGTCACCACCTCCTCCTTAGTTCATAGTTTTTCAGCTTAATTTATTCACAACTCCTTTTTTGTAGGTTATTAAGTTGAATCTCAAAAAGAAACTCGAATCTCAAAAAGAAACTCGTCCATGTTTTGAGCCAAAAAAGAAAAAAGAAAAAAGGGAAACTTGTCCATCTGTAATTCATACAACTACCCTAAACCTTTCTCTTCAAGTCCACTTACTGAATGCACTCATTGACTTTTTTCTTTTATACATACCATAGATCATATATTCATTTTTTTTGTCTCCCTCTCCCTTCGATTTGGACTTGATATGGGAAGTTTTGAAGTGATTTTAGATCACCAATGAGTTTCTGACAATATATAACTTTTAGATTTTAAGTTATTTTTCAAGAAGTATTTCATTTTTATTAAAAAGTGCTTACAATAGATGCACTTCTGCTAAAATTGCTTGTGAGGAGAAGTATATTTTTAACATTATTCCCTTAAAAAAATCAAACGAGCCTGATATGTATACATTTTAGTGTGAATTAGCCCACGCATTGACCCCATTGTGGCCTTATATCAAAGAACCGAGAAAATCAAACGGGCCTGATATGTATACATTTTAGGGTTGTCGTTTCTTTTTCTTCTGAAAAAGAAAATGAGAAAAGATGGATAGACATTCATAAAGAAAAGAGAATAAGGTCAAATCTACAGTAATTAATACTTAAAAGATAACCTTAAGTCTTCGTTTGTGTTAATAATTTGGAGTTCTAGTTGGGTTTGTGTCAACAGTACAAGTGTCACATATGTCATGATATCTCATATATTCCACAAAGAATCACAAATCACTGTAGTCCCTGTTATGATCCACGAACAATTTAATTTTCTGGGCACAAATATTTATATTCCTTCCTTTAGGTTGACGTACCGTGTGAGAAGGAAAGTAATACAAACATGAAGCAATCAGCGTTGAGTATCATTGAAATAAACAACGTATCTTTATACAGTAAAAAGATTAGAATACAGCTAAAATAAAAAGAAAACGTGTATGCATGAAAAACTTGATATCCAATTTCGTGGACGTCTTTTTTTGTTAGCTATGAATAAATTTACCACAATTAATTATTGGTTAAAATCAAGTAAACATAGTCAATCAAGTAAAGTCGAAACTAAAGAGATAAAAATCAAGTCGGCCTCAAATCTAAATAAGTACTTAGCATCGACCAATAATCTTTAGTTTGCGGCAATTTTTTTTAACTTTTTTTTTATTTGCAAGGTTTCCTCCCCCCGGGGCAAGTTGCAGGCTCATGTTTGTTAAATTATTGCATCTTAGTCTTGATTAATCTTGATATAATATATATATGCCGTACATCTATTCTCTACCCAATAATTATTAATATATTATTCATCCCATTAACTATCTCAATTATGTGATTCATTCAAATGCGCAAAGTATTGGATAGACGGCAAATTCAGAGCCAACAAACTGTTTGATATGTGCATATTCGATTCCTCTATAAGGTTCATAAGATAACATGTTTTAGGCTACTTTATATTTCAAAAAATCCCTTAGGTCTATTAGGGCCTAGGTTAGCCAATTAACGTTTTATTTCTCAGACAATCTAATGCATTACCGTATATAAAATATAATAGCTGCATCGTTTACTACTGTTCGATGGAATCATTTTTTTTATCAAAATAAAAATACATCATTTTTTCATGTTAAATTATTCTACATATGTATAATAGTTAAACTTGCCTACTAATTTACCTATACAAATAACGGTACTATATGTAATATTTTCATATTTTTGAGTAATTTACCTGTTATAGTCTCATACTTTTGGTAATTTATCTATAACATATGACACACTCTGACCTGTAATGTCCACTTGGACTCTGAATCGAGCTGTGCTGGCCGACATCAGGAAGGTGACAAAGCCATAAAGTGCAGTTATTACGAATGGTGTGTTTGGCCAACACCAGGAAGGTGACGAAGCCATAAATGTTTAGAATATAATAAAATCGTAAAATTAAGGACGGATTCTCACAACATAATAGTCGGTACATTAATGTACAAAAAAACCCCAAGTGTAATTGGTTTTTGTGTATCTACAAATTGGCCTGACGTGGAATGAAAATATTTACCTACTCCTTATTATGTATGTAAGTGGGGATATTGGTTTTCCAATATTCAAATAGGTAAACTAAAATACAAATTAATTTACCTATATTTTGATTTCTCTAACTTAGATACCTTTTCCATACAACGTTATTACAATATATTTCATGGAAAAATATGAATGAAATACAAAGTAATATAAAATATTACATATTTACCTATATTTATCAAAGAAAATAATAAATAAAAAAGTTTATAATAGATAAATAGAGGTTGAAGACCAAGAGTAACAGATAAAAAAAAGGAGAAATTAGGTTTTCATCCTTCCTTTTGCTACTTCATTGATTAAAATCCTATTCCGTTTCAATTTTTGATCAAGGTCCTTGGGTATTAATTAATAACATCATTAATTATTTCAATAATAAAATATTTTTTATTTCTAAATATATTCATTTAATGTTAAAAATGTTACAATTAGTATATTTATATTTATGACTAAATTTTTTATCATATATTTTTAGTTTTAGTTTGTACCTATTTTTAATTTGCAACCCTTTTTAATTTGTACCAATTTTCTTTTCAGTTTAATTTGTAACCATATATTAATTTCTTTTTGTGCCCATATTTTTTAAAGTTTTATTTGTATTTGTACCCATATATATTTTTTAATTTATTTGTACCCATTTTTTATTTTGCCAAATGTACCCATGCTAATTATATGTATCCATTCATGTAATTTTTTCAAATTTTTAATCTTAAAACGTACTCATTCTTAAATATACCAATTTGTTATATGTAAAATGTACCCTTTTTTAATATAAAATCTGTTCAATCTTTTTCTAATCCATTTTTAAACTTATATGGGTACATTCTTTTTTCTTTGATTTTAAAATGTATCCATGTCAAGTTTAATCGAAAAAATTTACTAATGTTATTAAGCCTAATATATCTTCTTCTTTTTTTTTTTTTTTTTTTTGTGATTTTGAAAAATGTACCCATGTTTTGATACAATAATTTTTTGGTTAATTTTGATGAATATACCCATGTTTACACACACACACACACAACAGTATATTTATATTTTAATATTTTAATCCCACAAATTATGGTTTTTTATTTAAAATATCATTTACATAAACAACTATAATTTTTAATTTTTAATTTAAAAAATATAGTAACGTACATAGAAATAAATTTTCACATTAATTTCAGGGACTTAGATCAAAAATTGAAAACCAACAAGGTTTCAATCAAAGAATATTCATAGTTAGAAAGTCTCCCTAAAAAAAATGCAGTCTTCCTTTTTATGCGCTGATGAATAGTATTAATACCTTTTTTTTTCCCCAAAATCATTAATTCGCCTTTTAAATTTTGCATAGTTTGAAAAATAATTCATGATATTAATACACATAATATCCATATAATGAATTGTAGATACCAAATAAGTAATTAGGGGTATTTTAGACATCTAAAAATGAAAAATGTGGAAAGTCAAACTGTGACATCCCACATCACCCAAGGGAGTGATCCTTATATGTATATTCCTATCTTTACCTAGCACGAGGCTTTTTAGGAGCTCACTGGCTTCGGGTTCCATGGGAACTCCGAAGTTAAGCGGGTAGCGCACAAGAGCATTCCTAGGATGGGTGACCCATCGAGAAATTCTCGTGTAAGTTCCCAGAAACAAAACCGTGAGGGTGTGCTGGGGGCCCAAAGTTGACAATATCGTGCTACGGTGGAGTCGAGCCTGGGAACTGGTCTCGCCCGGGCCGGGATGTGACAATTTGGTATCATAGCCTAACCCTGGTCGCGTGTGTGCCGACGAGGATGTCGGGCCCCTAAGGGGGGTGGATTGTGACATCCCACATCGCCCAGGGGAGTGATCCTTATATGTATATTCCCATCTCTACCTAGCACGATGCTTTTTGGGAGCTCACTGGCTTCGGGTTCCATGGGAACTCTGAAGTTAAGCGAGTAGCGCGAGTTCTCGTGTGAGTTCCCAGAAACAAAACCGTGAGGGTGTGCTGGGGGCCCAAATTGGACAATATCATGCTACGGTGGAGTTGGGGCCGGGAAGTGATTCCACCCGGGCTGGGATGTGACACAAACAGAATAATGAATTTGCTTATATGTAACCTAGTAAATAGGTTTTATTCAGACAAAAAAAATATGTGGGATTTTGTGTAAAGAAACGCGTCATTGCAATGATATGTAATTGTTACGTGCATGTAATTTGCTGATTTCAAGCTGATGAGATGAAGCTAAGCCTGCATCACTTAATGTTAACTAGGATCGGGGCCGATCGGACGTGACTAGCTTGTTGTGCCCCAATTTGCCCAAATATCGCACCAAATATATATGTCCTAAATAACAACTATGAGCACATATGCTAATAATTAATATGTATCATTAGGAGATCATATTAATTAATACAAAATCGCGGAGGTACAAGAACACAAACACAAACATTTAGATAAAACACAGCGTAAAATATTGTGTTTTTTTCAATATGACAAAAAGATGACATTTTTATTGGAAACATTGGGCTCGATCGCCATCCATCCAAATAAGAAAATTGGATTGGTGGTTTTCTTCTTGTGGCTGTCATTAGTGCCTATCAAATCCCAAAAATACGTATGGTGTGTAAATTATAAACTCATTAATATTGGTTGATTACGATAGTATACAAATTTTTTATTTGATTGGAGTTGTTAAAATTGCTGTTTTTGCCGGATAATTTAAAATTGGAATCTTGTGAACAAGTTGCAGTGTGATTGGAAGGTGTAGTATACACTTCGAAAAAAAATACTTGAAAATTTGGAAGGCTTTCAATGTTAGGTTAAGATACTGGTCGATGGTCACGTACCATTAATTTTAAATCCATTTAATTTCTTTATACACCAACTTGTGAATTTCTGCCGGCGGCTCTGGAAAAACTCGAACTACAATTCTACAAACGACTTGCATATTGCATGCTCTGAGGCCATCCCTGATATGATATTCCAGCCAGCCGAATACATCAGACCATACCTTTAGTTAAATCAGCTTTTTGGAAACATGTTTGTGCTATCAATGTAGAGTCAACAGTACTGAGTGCCCCTTTTTTTGGATGTGTCTTCTCAGTGTCTATATGTGAAATATATACATACATATATATATATATATATTTTTTTTTTTTTTCTAGTTGGATACAATAAAAAGTATGTATCTGACTTCTTGCAAATTAAATTATATATAGGGAGACTTTGGATGTGGTCTTTAGTTATGAATAATCTTTGATTGAAACCTTGTTGGTTTTTAATTTTTGATCGAGGTTCCTGAAGTCAATGTGATAATTTATTTCTATGTACGTTACTATATTTTTTAAATTAAAAATTAGAAATTTTAGTTGTTTATATAAATGAGATTTTAAATAAAAAACCATAATTTGTGGGATTAAAAATATTAAAATATAAATATACTATTGTGTGTGTTTATATATATATATATATATATATATATATAAACATGAGTACATTCATCAAAATTAACCAAAAATATTATTGTATCAAAACATGGGTACATCCTTCAAAATCACAAAAAAAAAAAAAAAAAAATATTAGGCTTAATAACATTAGGAAATTTCTTCGATTAAACTTGACATGGATACATTTTAAAATCAAAGAAAAAATAATGTACCCATATAAGTTTAAAAATGGATTAAAAAAAATTGAATAGATTATATATATATATAAAGGTACATTCTACATATAACAAAATAAAAAGTTTTACATGAATAGGTACATATAATTAGCATGGCTACATTTAGCAAAAATAAAAAGTACAAATAAAAAATATATATATTTGGGTACAAATACAAATAAACTTTAAAAAATATGGGCACAAAAAGTAATTAATATATGGGTACAAATTAAAACTAAAAAGAAAATTCGTACAAATTAAAAAAGAATTACAAATTAAAAATGGGTACAAACTAAAACTAAAACTAAAAATATATGATAAAAAATTTAGTCATAAATATAAATATACTAATTGTAACATTTTTAACATTAAATGAATATATTTAGAAATAAAAAAAAATTTATTAGTGAAATAATTAATGATGTTATTAATACCCAAGGACCTTAATCAAAAATTGAAAAGGAATAGGATTTTAATCAATGGAATAGCAAAAAAAAAAAAAGGATGAGAACCTAATTTCTCCTTATATATATTTTCAAAAATTATAATTCAAACCAATTAGTTTTTACCCGCAGCAAACAAAACAAAAGCTGCCTTGCTCCCCAAGGCTACTAGATAGCAGCCAAACTGTTAACAAAACAAAGGACTAGAAAAGAAGAAAAACTAATTACAAACTCTGATTCCAATTTTATTGACTACAATAAAGAACTAAGACCACAATATGGTAAAGACGACTACATAACAAAAGGACTACATCGTATAACGATTTAACTTTAATATTAAGTTACAAGGTGTGTCTATAAAGACTTCATTCTGAAACTAATAAGAAAGCAATCTAACCCTAATAGAAAATAGAAAAAGAGACATATACTCCTTATATCTCTAGAAAAATGAAAACATAGAAAAATGAAAAATTAAAACAATATTTGACAAAAAAAAAAAAAAAAAAAAACCAATATCACCCAAATATCAAACCAATATCACACAAAATGGCATCTAGTTTATTAAAAATATATTAAATAAAAAGAAAATAACTAGACCGCTATACCTTTGGTGCGTTGCGGGTTTGTAATTGGGAATTGAACAGACGGGCTGAAGGAGAGAGAGCCGGAGCAGATCGAGGCTGAAGGAGGGGGCTGCGAGGGACTGCAATTGGTCGTTTTAACCAGATGATCGGGATGAGAAACCAATCTAGAGCCTAGAGAGTGATGACTACAAGGTAATTTCAGAGTTGGAGTAGGAGGTGGCATCCACGACGTAAGGACATTTTGATCACCAGTAAGCGGTTGACACGTTAGAAAAAAAATTAGGTTTTTTTTTTTTTAACCGTGCTCATCTGTTTTCCATAGTGGTTGATGATGGAGCACGCCCACTTGCATGCACCCCTTGCTTAAACAATTCTGTGAAAGCATATCATATCCTTCAAGTTATGCCTTAAGGCAACAGAAAAAATTCATGCCTGCAGAGACCCGTGTTTTCTCTTTACTCTCTCTCTCCCTCTCTCTCAAAGAATATATATATATATATATATATACACACAAGCAATGCAGCCACTTCTTTTTAACGGTTGCTGCATTTTCTATCCTTGAAACCATCCACGTCGCTTTAGTTAAGAGCAACTCCTCCAAACCACCCCAACTTGCAGTGGTCTCGCGGCATGCATGATTATCTCTCTGCATTTCTTTAATTTTTATCTGTTTTGGCATCCTGTATCCGACCTTTCTCCTTCCCTCTCTAGCATCAAATACTTCAACTCTTCGCCTCTTTCTCTCTGTCCATGGCTAGTAAGCAAGGAGAAGTGAGCACCTTCTTCTCTACCTTTTAGGCATCCCGTTAATATTTTTCCTCCTCCATATATATATATATATAGTATGTATGTATATGTACACACACACACACACACACACACACATATATATGCATATATACATGCATAAAAATGCTTATAACAATATTAATATATTATGTTTCTCTTAATCAGGTGATGTGGCCTAGATTAGTGGCAAACAAGATTCTGAGAAAGCAATTGGGAAGCAACAACTTTGTAGCAGATTTTCCAAGCAACGAGGTCTCGGAGGAATTAATACTGGAAACACCAAGTGTTGATCAACCGTCTTCAAACCTTACCTCTACCGTCTTCAATCATCACAAGGACACTAACACACACAAGTACAAGTATGTATTTATATACCAACTCGATCCCGATATTGTTTTCCCTGGTCCACCATGATCAGTACTCCAATTAGTACGTATCTTTTTTTAATAAAATCTATTTTTATACATCTCATACGTATGGTTTTGTTTTCTCTTCATATAGGGTTTTTGTTAGTACATGGAATGTTGGTGGGGTGGAACCACAAGAAGATATGAATATGGAGGATTGGATTGACACATCCTCTGACATCTATGTTCTTGGGTACGTACATAATTCCATACTAAATTAGAAAAAAATAAATAAAAAAATAAAAGTTGTAATTACTCACGATGCATACGTTAATTTTCACGTTGTTCAGGTTTCAAGAAATCGTTCCTCTGAAAGCCTCCAATGTTCTAGGATCTGAGAATAGTAAGATCTGCATGAAATGGAATTCCTTGATCAGAGAAGCTTTAAACAAGAAAAGACACAACAATATTAATAATCCACCAGACTTCCACTGTATTGTAAGTAAGCAAATGGTGGGGATACTAATATCAGTTTGGATTCGAAGTAATCTTCGTCCATTTATTCGGAATCCAAGTGTCTCCTGTGTTGGCTGTGGGATCATGGGATGCCTAGGAAATAAGGTACGTGGACTTAATATTATTACATACTTTATGCTTTGAAAAAATTTACAATACACAGAGACAACTGCTGAATTGAATTTAAAGACTCTTAAGTGGCAGAATATTGATATTTTGTAATATTGTAGCCTCATGATCGATATTCCAGAGCCTGAGATTATACATGATCTAAATAATAATAATGATCAAAGGAACATTACTTTTTTATCTTAATTAAAATCATGGTATGCATGCAGGGTTCGGTTTCTGTTAGATTTCGATTACATGAAACAAGCTTTTGCTTCGTGTGCACTCATCTAGCTTCAGGGGGTAGAGAAGGAGATAAGAAACTGAGGAATTCTAACATATCCGATATATTTTCCAGAACAAGTTTTCCCAGAGGCCCTTTGCTTGATTTGCCACAAAGGATTTTAGATCATGAGTATGTTAACTAAACTTTGAAACCGCCCAAACCAATTCGTTATTGCATTAGTTTATTATACATAATATATAATTAATCTCATTAATCAATCAATCTATTTTTCACTATATATGTACGTAGCATGAAAATAACACAATTCTACAACTACAATTAATATATATTTAATTAAGGCTTAAGCACCATTATTGTTTATTTTTCTTCTTTTAATTGTCGTGACAAATAACTAATTAATAGAGCCGACAAACCTGTAGTGTTGTTGATCTTTATTACTACTTGTCTTGTTCTATATAATATTATTTACAATTAAGTAGCTGTTAACCAAATTTTATATGGCCATGTTGGACTAATTATGTAAACCACATGAAAAGCTTGACTTCTCTATACCAGTAAACAGTAAATGGTCTATTAGTCATATGATCATGTCATTCAAACTATGGGGTTTTTAAAACATTGACTTCATATATGTATATATGAGAGTTAAGGAGATTCTTTTAAAAGTGAGATTCTTCATGAATTTTCTGTCACCTCACATTTTAACGTTAATTACCGTGTCAACATTGTAAAATATTGTGCCAAAAAAACATGAGGTGGCAGAAAGTCCATAAAGAAACTCACTTTTGAGAGTCTCCTAATTAGCATTTGTCATATATATATATATATAGTCAAAAGTTAATATCATATAAAGGCTAGCTAATTAATTACAGATATACATAATATGTTTTGAAGTACTACTGTAAATTAAATACCTCAACAGCGGCGACTAATTGCTTGGTTCAAAAATATTGCAGTCGAGTAATTTTCCTCGGAGACTTGAATTATAGAATTTCCCTTCCGGAAGCAACAACGCGTTCGTTAGTGGATATAAGAGCATGGAATATCTTACTAAAACATGATCAGGTAGACCACTTAATCGTTAGTACTGTACCCTTTATATAAATATTTATTTAAAAAACTTGAATTTAATTTCTTTCACTCAAAATTTGACATCAAATTTCATTGGGATTAGCTGATGATGCAGCTCAAAGAGGGACAAGTACTCGAAGGTTGGAATGAAGGAGCTGTTGAATTTGCTCCCACTTACAAATATTGTCCAAATTCTGATGTATATTATGGATGTCCTCCGGGAAAGAAAGGTGAAAAGAGGCGTGCTCCTGCCTGGTAAGTTTCGCTTAACTATTACATGTAATATGCAACATGTATATCGACACGTGATGTTATCATAACAAGTGATATAAAATTAATTGTCTTTAATTATTGGTTTTTTTAGGTGTGATCGGATAATTTGGCACGGAGAAGGGTTGAAGCAACATGTATACAGTAGAGGTGAATCAAAATTGTCTGATCACAGACCTGTGAATGCAATATTTACAGCCGAAGTTGGGGTTTTAAGAACATTGAGAGGATATCATAGTTTTTTTCTATCAGACAAGTTAGACAGAGTATCAAGCAAGTTTCAAGTATCCTCCACCCATAATTTTGTATGGAAAGGGAGATCAACAAGCTTGAAACTTTGAGCATAAAAATGTTAGTTTACTTAAGAAGCTTGTAATAATTATAATAAATATATAGTTGTGCTTACATAACTCGGCTGATGAATGTACAGTAAAAGTTGGTGTGAAGAAGCACGCTTTCTATTTAGGTCGAATATTATAAAATTGAAGGTTTTTGTTTTGGTCCAATCATTATATATAATACAAATTTAATTACATATATACATATACATACGTGTGTGTGTGTGTGTGTGTGTGTGTGTGTGTGTGTGTGTTATGCTCCCAACCGGGGACCAGGGTCTTGTGTGCTAACCATCATGCACCCATATACATCTCGTGGCAGATATTTTAATCGAACTTACTAATGATCAGTGTAGCTTAAGAATTGAGCAATTTTTTTCGTTGTATTTGAAATATAGTCATGTAACGTTGTTCTAAAATCGAGACGTATAAAGTTATTGTCCATTCTCATTATAACACGTGAATAATACATCGCATGAATTGTGTTTCAGATATCTATAAAAATGTCTCTTACAAATTAAATGAAGATAAATGCTAAGGAGACTCTTAAAAGTGGGACTCTCCATGAACTTTATGCTACCAAAGGCGGAGCCATGAAGGGATTAAGATCGATGGTCCCAAGCCCATCATGACATTTTTCTCATGCATAAATGTTTAGTGTTATGTTTATAATTTTCAAGGTTTTTCCGTAGGTTCGGAGCCCTAATCAGATGTTTTTATTTTAATTTTTTTATCGGGTTTAATTTGAGGTTGGTAGCTCCTATGGAGTTCAGACAATCTATTGTTGAGCCTTGAGGTGAACTTTGGTCTGGAGATTAGTGGAGGGAGAGAGGAAGAAAGTCAGAGAGGCTTCAGGTTTAGGTTTAAGGAAGAGGATATATGATGAGAATGATATCATACCAGACCCAAATGAGGATAGTTGGTTGCTCACCATACATCAAAGTAATTTTTGTGAGATTAAGAAAGTGTTTTGGATTGAGACTTTTGAGCCCCTCTTAAGCTAAAATCCCGACTCCTTCACTATTCGTGACCTCATATTTTTTGTGTCACATCTCGGCCCGGGCCCCCACCACATCCCGGGCTCAACTCCACCATAGCACAATATTGTCCGCTTTGGGCACCGACCACGCCCTCATGATTTTGTTTCTAGGAACTCACGCGAGAACTTCCCAATGGGTCACCCATCATGGAATTGCTCTCGCGCGCTAGTCGCTTAACTTTGGAGTTCCGATGAACTCCGAAGCCAGTGAGCTCCCAAAAGGTTTCGTGCCAGGTAGAGATGGGAATATACATATAAGACTTACAATATCCACTCCCCTGGGCGATGTGGGATGTTACATTTTGCACAATATTTTATAATGTTAGCACGAAAATTGTCATTAAATTGTAAGGTGGCAGAGAATCTCACTTTGAGATAATCACTTAACGTTTCTCTAAAATGAATGCACTGAAAGATGATCATTTGTCGGGAAATTCAATTTTATTATTGAAAAAGATAAAATGAAAGGAGTGATGGAAATGGAACACATGATGATATATATGATTGGGAAGTTTGGAAATATGCCTTGTAGTGAAAACAGCATATCTTTGAGCATGGCTAAGTGGAAGATCCATCATCCATATCTGATCTTCATTTTTAATAAACAAGAATATATACCAGATACCAAAGATATGATCGATAAGAAAAACTACAACTTGTTCAAAGAAAATACTATTACAGGTTGCTTGTCCTTGTGGCCTACACCCACTCCTCACGTGAGAATCAATTTGGAACACAAATAATGCAGTTCATTTGAAGGAGATAAATTTGAAACAAGGAAAAATTAGTATTCGGTTCCTAGTTACTAATGTTCATTGACTGAAATTTTATTAGTTTTCAGATTTTGATCCAAGTCCCTAGCATTAATATAATAATGAATTTACATGTTAGTTATATAATTTTTTTAAATAAAAATTAATAATTGATTTAGAATTTTAATATGGGGAAACTTGATATAGGTCTAATTTTTTGAGTCAATAGTAGGAATAGTCCAATTTATTAAAATAAGTCCAATTTCTTAAATCTTATTATTTTATTATCAATAATTATCTCTTAAATGATCAGATTTATTATAAAAATAAAATTTCTTCCTAATTATCTATTTGATTATTTATTTATTTTGTTCTTTCTTGTTCTTTATCCTGTTTTAAACCCCATTTATAGATTTTAGTTTTTATTTTTATAATCAACCTATATCATAGGTTAATTATATTTATCTACCTATATGACATATTCTTTTTTATAATCAAGTACGATTCATTTGTCTTGCTTGTAGATATATTATGTTTTTTCTACCTTTTAGTTAAGTTTCATATCTTACTTATAGGTATGATATACATTCATATATTTGTTACTTGAGTTAGGGTAGAATGATTTGCAGATAGATTTATGTCAATATATTATTTTTTTTGTTATAAGATATTAATTATATTTTTTGGGGTTGAAAATTCATAATATTAGAAGATTTTAATTGATTTTTAATATTTTAGAACATATAAAATGAGCATTAAAAAAATAAATACATATAATTAGGTAATTGGACTCACTCCTGAAAACCATCTATGTTTTTTACTTGGATTTAAAAGCCCCTTTTAATATTCACACCTTTATTAAACTATTAACTAATTTTCAATTCAAAACATTTCCAAAATAAATAAATAAATTAGAATAAGTTTGTATCCATTAGCTTTTTTAAAAAATGTTTTCAAATTTTTAATCTTATATGTACCCATTCATATAATCTTTTCAAATTTTTAATCTTAAAATGTACCTTTTTTTATATATAAAATGTAACATCCCACATCGCCCAGAAAAGTGGATCATGTAAGCCGTATATGTATATTCTCATCTCTACCTAGCACGAGACCTTTTGGGAGCTCACTGGCTTCGGGTTCCATCGGAACTCCGAAGTTAAGCAAGTTCGCATGAGAGCAATCCTATAATGGGTGACCCACTGGGAAGTTCCCGTGTGAGATCCCAGAAACAAAACTGTGAGGGCATGGTTGGGGTCCAAAGCGGACAATATCATGCTATGGTGGAGTCGAACCAGGGATGTGGTGGGGGCCTGGGCCGGGATGTGACATAAAATCTATTCAGTTTTTTTTCTAATCCACTTTTAAACTTATATGGGTACATTCTTTTTTCTTTGATTTGATAATGTATCTCTATCAAGTTTAATCAAAGAAATTTACTAATGTTATTAAGCCTAATATCTTTTTTTTTTTTTTTTTTTTTTTTTTTTTTTTTTTGTGATTTTGAAGAATGTACCCATGTTTTGGTACAATAATTGTTTGGTTAATTTTGATGAATGTACCCATGTTTATACACACACAATAGTATATTTATAATTTAATATTTTTAATCCCACAAATTATGGTTTTTTATTTAAAATCTCATTAATACAAACAACTATAAATTTCAATTTTTAATTTAAAAAATATAGTAACATACATAGAAATAAATTATCACATTAATTTCAAGGACTTCGATAAAAAATTGAAAACCAACAAGATTTCAATCAAAGAATATTTATAGTTAGGGACTGCATCCAACGTCTCAATTGAAACAAATAATGCAATTCATTTGAAGGAGATAAATTTGAAAAGAAAAGCCATACATGGACTAGCAAGTTGTATTTAATTGTCATGGATCATGGTTCCCCAATCACGACCATAATTCATTCGTTTTTCTTTTAGATTAAAAAAAAAGTTTAGTAGGAGATTAGCTACTCTCACCATCAGCGTTAGGGCATACTCACAATATCAAATTAAAGAAAACAAATTAAACAATGATATAACAATGGTTTTCTTTAGTACCTGAAAGGGTCAAAGTATATCTACCACACCAGATAGAGTTTTTAGATCTAAATACGGGTGCTTTTTGAATAGATCAGAGCAGAAACAACGTTTTTAATTTTCATTCTAAAATTTCAGAAGCGAATTCGGAATTTTCAGAATATTAAAAACTGTTTTGCAAAATGTTAACGATAAACCCTTACTTTCAGAATCGGAATTATTCCAACCTGCACCCCTATACACAAACCAAGACGCACGCTCATATTTGTCAACCATTCGCTGCAGCATTCTCCTCATCACCTCCCATTCCGACGTAAGATCACAATTATTAGCAAAACTAATTGGGATAACTTGACTCAAAAAAAAAAAAAAAGGGGGAGAACATGGAGGGCCGAAGCCCAGCAAGAGAGCAAGAAAACGTGGGCCTTGAGACCCAACTGAAACGGGGCGGAATTAGTGTACGAGGCCCAAATAATCGTATGTCGAAAACGCCGTCGTTAGCTTCCGGAAGTAAGCAAAACTGTCCAGTTTCAAAAACGCGCGCCCTAAAACTGGATACTCCAAGGCGGCATAGAGAGATGCAGAGGGAGTTCGCTGCGGCGGCGCTGCCTCTGCGAGCGCGCCTCCTTCACTTTCTCATCGAATCTGCTCAAGTACGCCGGTTTCGAATTCTTTATCGCTGTGAATTTAATCGATTTTATTCTCAATTTCCTTAAATTCTCACACCGGAATGTAAAATTTAGCAACTCCAACTCGCTCCGATAGTGAAATACACCGCACTGTCCCTCTTCGCTCATCGATTCTACCCTCG
The DNA here is from genome assembly GCF_019419815.1 of Pyrus x bretschneideri. Lineage (NCBI taxonomy): Eukaryota > Viridiplantae > Streptophyta > Magnoliopsida > Rosales > Rosaceae > Pyrus > Pyrus x bretschneideri. The sequence continues at coordinate 836,565 of NW_025999802.1, read as the reverse complement.
ATGTTTATCCCGGTAAGTAATACGATATAATCTTTTCAATTTCTGTTTTTTCTTCAAGTAAAATTAGGGCTTCACTTGACTTGGATGTACATTTGAAGGTTGGAGGAACGGGCAAATGATGTGGCAAACTGGCTTTTGTATCCCTTGAGAGAAAGCAATTTGCAGCTGTTTGCGCTTGTTTCGCTGTGGATTTCAACGAAAGTAGGTTTTCGATCTTTTTTCTCTGCAAATTTTCTTGGACTTTTCATCCTAATCTATGTCCATTTGATGCTTTATCGCTAGATACACACTTCTCTGCATTTGTCTGTGAAGATATTCAAGTCTTTGGGGGACAGCATCATCAAGGAGCAACACTACACCGTTCGAGATTACTTGGAAGCGGTAAGCCATAAATATGTAGTGCTATATTCCACATAAAAATTTGATCTTTTTTTTCTTATCGGGTGCGTTACATTTTGGCTTATCATGTCACAGGAGGTGGTTTTAATGCAGGTAAACTCTAAAGCTCTGAAATTTCTCTTCTGTTCTTTCTTTTGTTTGCTTCGTATTGTGCTAGTCGGCTGAGAGTTGTCTATGTTCTTTATCAAAGGAAGTGAATTTTGAGATTGGCATCAACAATATTGCTTTTGTACACTTCGAAGAGCTTCTGCTCCAATTTAAGTAAGTTTTCGTTACTTTCATTGTACTATTAGTGTTAGCTTCTTCCTTTCATGATCTGCTTGTTTTCGAGGATTACTAGCCTCATTTCGATACATCTTTTGTGGGGTTTTGAGTTCAGGGGGGTGGCAAAAGTTGGGGAACTTGTGAACTTTGAAGCAGGCATGGACATCATGGATCTTCTTTACGAAAAGGAGGAGACATCGATGCTCTACACCAATCCTCGCTCTCTCGCTGCATCAGTCTTGGCATGTTTACAAAACAGAATCTTAGAACTAGTAAATGTTGCTAACTTTGGTTTGTTGTTCTCTAATTCTGTTTCTATGTTGTTTTGCAGGTTGCTTCATATATCATCACAGGTACCTAAACAGATGTTGGAATTTCCTGTTCTTCCTTGGGGTAAGATTTCTAGTTTCCTTACGCTCTTTTCTTTCGTGATGTGCTTTGTGGAGGTTTTGTTTATTCACCATTTCGCGTTGTTACACCGCTATTGCAGCATCTCAGTTAATTGAAAGAAAGCACTGGTACTAATTCAGTTTATTCCTCTTAATTGCAGTTAAGTTTGTAACAGGATGCGATGAAGAGTTTATTCTTGATACTGTCACAGGCATTCTTAAGCACGTTTTCGACGCTTCTCGCTAGATAGGACTTCTGAACAGAGCAGCTAATATGGTGTGGTACGTTAAGTACGATTTCATTGAAAGCTTTCTTCGTTTCTTTGTGCAAACAAGATGCAAAACCACTTTGGATGCAATTCTTGTGCTGGTAAATCTTTCAATTTACATCTGGTTGACAAACTTGAAGATTTCTTGTGTTGGAATCCAATACCAAATTACCAATAGGAGTATTTAAGGGATGGGAACACTTCTAGTAAGTAGTCTCAAACAATTTCCGACTGATTTATATAATATGAGTATTCCATTATGATGATATTGGTGCCAATAAAATAAAAATATGTGAGCATTTTTGTTCAAATATTTTTTTTTTATTGACAAAAAAGTCACGTGCAATGCCAACATGATCCTCTTCGGATCCTTTTAGTGACGGAGATGATCCTGGAGATTCGTGAATCATGTCGTTTATCATGCATCGTGCGATTAGTTTTTGTCAAGTACTGTTTGTGTTTAATTTTAAATAAAAATATTTATAATAATCTCTGATCACACGATGTATAATGAACGAACACGATTTACAAATCTTCGGAAATCTTCCCAAAGAGAATCCAACAAGATTCTGGATTCGAATGCCAACAGACAAAAAAACTCAAATATGATACGACGCAAAGTTTTGGACTTGTTGGATGATATGACAGAAAGTAGTGGATTTGTTGAGCGGCCAATCCAATCCAGAAAGGCGAGTCTCTCGACTGTGGACTTGCGGGAGAAGCAAAGAGTGTGGAGTGAGAGAAAAGCGACCGGGCTGTCAGAGTTTCTTTTCGGGCATTCCGAGAACAAAATAAGAGGATAAAAAAAAAAAGCCCGAAAAAGGAGAGGGAGAGAGAGAGAGGCGGGGATGGATGTGGTGACATTCGGCATTATAATCGGCATAATCGTCCTCTTTTTTGTTGCTGTTGTTGTCATGACCATCGAAGGCACTTGCAAGCGCCGTCCTTCTTAAGCCCTCCCTCCCGACAAAACAGACTTCAACTCCTCCACCAACACCGACCTTAAATTCGATAATTACAATAAAACCCGACCTTAACACACAACTGGGGTTTCTCAGAAAATGGCGCTTTGTAAGAAAGGTTTCGTCTTGGTTGCTGTTGCTTTGGTTGTTGGGCGCTGTTCGGATCTGAGTTTTGCTTCTGGGTTCTCTGCATCTGCCGCTCACGAGCGTCACACTCACCACCACGGCTGCAGCAATGCGCACCACCACGACCACGGTCACGGTCACAGCAGCGGCCACAGCCACAGCCACAGCCACGGCCACCAAGAGGACAGATTGTTAGCGACATCGAAGCTTCCCGAGGAATTGGCGGAGGAGGAGGACATGAAGTTGTACGGATTTGAATTTCATCAGCACGATCACGTCACGATCACGAGCATTTTGGTGCTCCGCAGCTCTCGGTTCTTGGTATTTCTTCGAAATTGTGTATAATGTGTGAGGCACTTTATTGGTTTAATTTTCGTTATACTGCTTGATTGCTTCGAATGTGGACTGAACGAATTGAAATTTTTGAAGAGGCCAATTGGAGAGAACAAAAGCTGGGAAATTTTCGTTTTGGTATTGATAGAATTGGCGAAAAGCACAATGCTTATTTGGTTTGTAATCTGATTTGACCGTCGAAAGTGCGAAATCTGTGTTGCTGAATTAGCCATAACACAAGATTCAGTCCTTTTAAAAATCCTTTGTTTTATTTTGCTCCAAATCCGATTGTGTGTTTCTTCTTCGCTGCACCTAAAGTTTGTGTCATACAAAATAAGCTGATCTCGAATGTGTGAGTCTGTAACCGCATTCTTATTTATCTTTTATAGGTCTCTGGATTCATTCCTTGGGGTGCTCGCTTTTGGTGAGCATGGCCTCCCTCATTTGCCTGATTATCTTGCCAGTGATATTTGGTAAGTGATTCAATTGTTACTTACATTGTCTTTTTATTGACGCTGCCGATGACTTTTGCTTCAAGAAGCCTATGCCGATAACCAGGACTGAATTTACTGCTTTATTGCAGTGCAGGGGAAGCCATCCAAGGCAGTTGTTGATTCATTGGCTTTATTTGGGGTCAGATTCTGCAGACCTGTTTATCTAGTTTTAAAATCTAATCCAATTGTATATGGTTTGCATCTCTTTAGTACCAATTTGATATGTATACTCTTCAGTTTTCTTGTATCCGTGTTAAGATCATCATCAATTCAAATACCCAATTTAGGCTTTAGGAATTATGCCTCTATAAGTTTACAGAACTTTGACCATTGGAGTAGATTGTTGGAGCATGTGGATGGGAATGGGAATTTGACAATCTAATTTGTACTTCATTTGCAGGCTGGAGCAATGTTGGGGGATGCTTTTCTTCATCAATTACCACATGCTTTTGGTATGACAATAATCTGGAACTAGTTTATGAAGCCTGCGTTGATTTGCATCTTTCAGTTCATCCTTACACTGTACAAATCTATACCATATAATCTTCTACACCTGATATAATCTGATGTTTCAAGTATTTAATTATTTCTTAAGTTCTTATATCTTAATTTGCGAAGAGCATATAACGATCCATCTTTAAAAAAGTAGTTTTAAATTATGACAATGTGTAAGTGAACTCTTCAATTTCCTTAATTAAAAATGTATAATTTCTTAATAAATGATAATGTGTAAGATGCTTGTCTTTTACATTTATCAGCAGTTCACCCAGAATCTTATATTAATTGCAGGAGGAGGGCACTCCGACTCGCATGACCACCATGAAGGCCATTCCCATTCCCATTTGCATGAGCATTCACATTCGCATTCTTTGGAGATCTTTCAGTAGGATTATCTGTCCTGGGTTAGTTCTAATCTGTGTTCTGCATGCTGTCTTAACCATGCTTCGTGTCTGCATGAATTTGTGTTTGTGTGGTTGTCCGAGAGCAGGTGCATGTGATGTATGTTTCTGTGTGCATGAATGTTCTATGTGCACATCACTTCTTCCATACGACTCCATAGGCTGTAACCCCTTCTTTTGTTTCCTAGTGTTTTTGGTTTCCTTGAGCTTGTTATTGTACCCGATTATTGTAAGGTTCTTCCTGATTGGTTTTAGTTGAATTTTAATAGTACTGTATTGGTTGTTGCAGCGGGAATTGTATTATTTCTTCTGGTAGAAAAGACAGTGAGGTATGTTGAGGAAAACTCTGGAGGAACTAATGCATGGAGTCATGGTCATCATCATCATCATCATAAGAACAGCAAGAAATTGAAGGATGATAATGATTCTCATGATGACTTGCAGTCAGAATCTTCTAATGGAAACGATGGAAGGAAACTGAAGAAGTCATCTGACGGAGAAGTTACTAGCTGATGATTTAAATGATTCTTTGATTGAAAGTACTCAACAGGACTCTCATATTCATAAGGCAAGCAGTTTAGTTGGCTTGTTGGTTTTTCAGAGAGTTTGTGTTCATCTTTGTTTAATGTCGGCACAGGCTTGACATCTGCTGGCTTATATGGTTATATTAATCTTGCATGAATCTTACTATTATCTGATTTTTGTGGCCAATCTAATTTTGTTAATCAACTTTTAATACTGGACTGCAATTTAAGTATGGTCATATTTCCATCATGCAGAGAAACACTAGGACTGGTGGGAGCGATGATAAACAACATATACATGCCACAAATGATTCCACTTCTGAGGCCAAGTCCACAAAAGGGAAAACTACTCAATCACCCTCAAATCTTGTGTTCGGCTATCTCAATCTCTTCTCGGATGGTGTTGTATGTGACTTATTGCTTGCTTTCAAGCTTGTATATCTTTAACCAAAATGTGGTTCATGATAGATATTATTTACAGAAATATTTGTATTGCCACTGCAGCACAATTTTACGGATGGGATGGCTTTAGGAAGTGCATTCCTGCTTCATGGATCTGTTGGTGGGTGGTCTAGAACTCTGTTCTTGCTCGCACATGAGATTCCTCAAGAGGTTTGAGTCCTCTCTGTTGTTCGTTAATATGTAATGAGGTAGTCTAGATAGGCGGGCTGGCTAAACAGTCACATCCAATCTGAGTCTTGTTGTCTTAGTTCTTGGAGGTATATAACTTTATAGCTTGTTTTACCTTTGTTTCAGGTCGGTGATTTTGGTATTCTTGTAAGGTCTGGTTTCAGCGTATCTAAAGCTCTGTTCTTCAACTTTCTCTCAGCACTTGTGGCACTACTTGGAACCGCAGTGGTAAAGTATTGTCTTTGTTGTAGGGTTATTCCATTTTAGTTAGTATCTTCGATAATTGAAATGAGAGTAATCCATTGCTATTGATGCAGGCTCTTATTTTGGGACAGAATGCAGGACAGTCATCTTTGATTGAGGTGACAATAATGTAGCCTGGGAATGTTCTGGTTAAATATTCGGTTCATATTTGGCTTTCGTGATCCAAGTAGTTATCTTTATACTTTGTTGAATCTATTTTCAGGGTTTTACAGCTGGTGGATTTATATACATTGCTGTTGCTGGAGTGCTTGCTGAAGCGAACAACAATGGCGGCTCATCATTGAAAAGCACGGCTTTACAGTTAACTGCATTGATACTTGGCATGGGAGTTGCCCTATGTATATCACTTTTTGAATGAAACTTTGTTTAGAAACCGGAGCACGACTATCCAAATGTACTGCACAGGCATCAGGGTTTTACAGCTGATAATTGTGCGGTGAATGTGGATAAGGGACGGGAAGACAGAGAAGATGAAGGTGGTTAACCTTGCCGCGGTATTATTCTGGAAACTCTCAAGGGTGATACCATAGCGGACAACTCTCCAAGGAAGACGGTGAACTTGCTCTTTTTTACTCCCCTGTTTAGGAGATTACAGTTTCTTCATGTCCTTTTCCTTTCAGATACTATATATAGGACGTGATTTTTGCAATGAAAGAGAAGAAGTTATCATATGCTATGCCCCTTCCTTTAAAATAGGAAACTGATTTCTGCAATCCCTTTTCTCCTCCTGCACACCTTCTGTTTTGTTTGGTCCTCGGATTGAATAAAACCAAAGAAAATCAATGGAGAAAGTTAAAAGAGTCTCTCAGAGAGGTGAGCAAGTGTGCGAAAATCACTTTTCCTAAAATAAGTGAGAAAAACTAGACGATTCTATGAACGTGTCAATGAAATCATAAATAGTCCAAGCTTGGGCTAACTAGAAGCTACAACATATGTGATATCAAGAGGATCTTCTCATCACTGAATAAAAACGAAAGCTGGGTTTAATTTCGTTCAAGAGTCGAACTTGTCGAACTGCTGGAGCATTTGAAAGACGGTGATGCTCTGCGTTGGGAGAGAAGGAAGAGGTGGCATCCTTCTCAGAGGTGATATCATATGGTCGCCGCGGGTGAGTGTGTGGTGGTGCCTTTTACGCACTGCTCGAACAGGAGGTGGCGTTGCCACTGCCGCTACCGTCTGATTCATTAATCCTTGATTGCTATAAGCTGCTCCAGGCGCAGATGATGCTTCTGTCCTCTTACGCATGCTATTGCTCTCTGAAAGCCTTTTTTCCTTCCTCCCTCCTCCCTGTAAATGCATTTTACGTGAGACAAAATCAATCTGCATATATAACACTGCCAGAGGTTAAATATACGCCTCAAGTTTTTACTACTAATTGTATTGAAATTCCATTCAGTCCATGTATTCGAGCAACAAAATAACATCAAGATCTACACACACACACACACATATATATATATATATATATATGAAAAGGCAATGACTGGAGGAAGAAACGTTTTAGCTTGGACCGTCTCTCACTTACAAGTGAGGAGAAATGTTACCAGATTGTAATGCTACTGACTGAGATGAGGACGTGTTCATTGCGAAATTTTACAGACAAAAGCAGAAAAGGCATATATAAGGTGAAAATGTCTTGTAAGAAGGAATGAAACATCTATCAGATTACTTGCTCACATTAATGACAGAAGAGTCGGGCATCGGGCATTTGACAGGGCGATCCTCATCAGGTGGCTCAAGAGGATGTTCCACCGGCCAAAACTCGACGTCGACTTCAACCTGCATATGATGGTCAGGATTATGAACATTCATGCACCTGCTGCTTCTGTGTTGATTCTCCCTCGTTTCATATAAAAGTGGAGCTTCGCCTTCCTTTCCGTCCTAATTAAACATTCATGTTAATGAGTACTACTCAAGGAAAAGATAGAAAAGGGAAGTGATTTCTGCACACTAAACAAGTCTGGGCAGGAGGAGAAAATGAGTGCGGATCGAAACCATTACCCATGGAAAAGTGTATGTGTGGCGAGAGAAAGAGAGGACTTACAAAATCATCCTCACATGAAAATCCCATAGAGATGTAGTTCATAGTAGTGTTGTTGCATGCCAGAAGCTGAGAAAATTTTAGAGAGAGAGAGAGAGAGAGAGAGAGAGAGGAAAATATAGGAAAGAGAAAGCTGAGGCGCATGAAAAGGAGGAGTAAAAGAGAGAGAGGTGGCGGTATGGGATGATTTTGCACAGTGGAATGAAGATTCCCACCATTTTCGTCTTTTTGGATTTACTGAGCTACTTTAGTTGAACCCTTTTTTCTTTTCTTTATTGGGTTTGGGACCTGCCCTTAATTGCAGCTATCTTTCTCTTTTTTTCTTCCTTTCACTTTGTTGCTTTTAGGGACATTTTCTACTGTAGTAACTCTATGCAGCTTGCTTGATTAAAAATATGACCTTACTTTCTGCTTTTCATTGGTTTGCAGAACTTAAGCAGCTAGCCAGCAAATGCATGAGAGAGAGAGTGAGAGAGAGAGGAGAGAGAGAGAGAGAGAGATGTGGCTATAGAATAGTAGGAGGAATGAAAGCTAAGAATGCAGGCTCATACTCACCCAAACACGTTCACACTGACCCAAATTTTAAGACACTTTATTTTTGTAGGTGCTTAATTTGTTCATTCAACGCAAATTGCAATACATAATACTTTATGCAGTACCCTACACAAAAGCAATCAGCATTATGCTCCGTAGTTTTCTAAAGTTACCAAAAAATTACTATTTGTTCTCCACAAGACACAGCGTATCTACAACCTGATCATTAGAAGATTTTGTTGTCTCATCTAGTAGTCTTAATCATATATCATATATAGTTTGTCAAAATATGCTTAAAAGTTGTTATTATTGCTTTGACGACTTGTTTCAACATGCGTGCCAAACTAAAATTGTAAGTCATATTGCTTACAGTTCTTGAAAGAAATTTAATTTTTCAATTTTTTTAGATCTTACAATTTGTCGATTTCAACAAGTATTATTGAATTTTTATGATGAAGCAGCTTATAAAAAACATGTAGACAAACAAAACTGATTATATTAGAAACCTCCTCTCTCTAACTACAATCATTGTCTTAACCTATATGAGAGATGTGGTCAATTTGGTATGTATAAGCAACATTATCGTTTATAAGTGAGTTTGTTTAGCATGGACGCAATATAGACCAACATATGTGACCGTTAAATCTTTAATTATTGAATACTTGACTCCCGTTATTGAGCTGGCCATTCTAAAAATTTTCGGTGTTTGAGTATATGAACACAACTCTCTTAATGGATCCTTTCTGGCATATTGGTGTATATAGTATATCTCCTAAAAATAGAAACGCGTTAATTAACTTGTGACAAGCATAACAAACCTTTGGAACAAGTCCAACAAAAGCAAATACATCTAGATGTATTTATCTTTCTTATTCATGTTGAAAAAAATAACAGCCAGCCAATGCTGCTCTTCTGTTCGTTGAGATTCCATCACTCGTTTTATTTGGAAAATCACTCAAAAAATATTTTATTCCCAATTTATTCACCTCCCAAATATAGCCACAGGCTGTCTGTCCAATTGGAAAAACAAACAAAAACAATGTAATTAGAGAGCTAAAATAAGGGAAAGGAGGGTTTGCATGAGAAAGTGCTGGTGACAAGTTAGAATTAGAGAGAGAGAGAGAGAGAGGAGGGAAATGAAACTGTGGAAAAAGGCTGCCGGGCTAATCAAAGACCGGAACAGCATCTGGGTGGCCACCATCTCACGGCGGACGTCGTTCCGCAACCCCGATTTGGAGGCCATCATCATCAAAGCCACCAGCCACGACGAGGCCACCGTCGATTACAAGAATTTCCACAGGGTGTACCAATGGGTCCGCACGTCTCCGCTCTACCTCAAGCCCCTCCTTTACGCGCTCTCCAGGCGCATGGAGAAAACTCACTCTTGGGTCGTCGCTCTCAAAGGCCTAATGCTCATGCACGGCATTTTCTGCTGCAAAATCCTCTCCGTCCAAAAGATCGGCCGGCTGCCGTTCGACCTTTCCAACTTCTGCGACAAACATTCTAAGCCCAGCAAGACGTGGGCGTACGACGCGTTTGTCCGCGCTTATTTTACGTACTTGGATCAGAGATCCGCATTTTTAAGCACGTTGGTGAAGAAGAACAACAGCAAGTCCGACCAGGAGGAGCCGCCGCTGCTGGAGGAGCTCGGGCGACTGCAAAAGTGGCAGTCGTTGCTCGACATGCTTCTCGAGATCAAGCCGGAAGCGATTAGTCCGCATCGCACTAATAATCACACATACAATAACAACAAGGTTTATCTTATTTCCGAAGCAATGATATGTTTGCTGACGGAGATCTTTGACGTGTACAGCAGAGTCTGCAAAGCGATTGCCGGCGCGCTGCTGAGGATTTACACGGCCCCAGGCAAGCAGGAGGCGCAGATGGCGCTCGGGGTGGTTCAGAAGGCGGGGGTTCAAGGGGAGGAGCTCTCATTGTACCTCGAATACTGCATGGATATGGGGATCCTCAGCGCGGCGGATTGTCCTAAAGTCGAACAGATCCCGGAAGAGGATATCAGAGACCTCGAACGGATAATCAACCAAGCGTCGAAAAGGAAGGAAAGCTTCGTGGAATGCGACCGGATGGCGGCGGCGCAGATGGAGGAGGACAAAGCGATCGTGCCATGCAGAAACCGACGAAGAAATCCAAGACGATAATTACGGACAAATGGGAGGTGTTTGAAGAGGATTTGATCAGCTGGGTGAGCGCAGATACATCTGGATTCTCCGATGTGAGCGGATACAGCTACAATACTACGAGCAGTAGTGCTATCGGTGTCGGGGGACAAGGACAATATAGAAACCCTTTTGCGCCGTCGTCAAAAAATATAATACCGTATCATCATCCTGTACCTACTGCATATAACCACCAAGTTCTTCCAGATTTGATTAGTTTCTGACGATAACTATTGTTTTTGATGTTTTTGTTGGAATAAAAAAATGTCGGACAGCGTTTGATTAATTCCCTTGCTCCCCAGCGCAGCTTAATTCATCATCATATTCTCCCAATTTTTGTGGATCTTATATTCTTCCCCCTTGGGCCTTACTGATATTCATTTTAGATTAATTTTTTGAGCCTGATTTCTTCGTCATTCTTTTTTGTTTTACTTGTTAATCATCATATTAATTTGATCAATTACTAGTACGTATGTGCAAGTATGCCAACTGTGAATTGTTAGCTGGAATATATCCTATATTACACTAATTTCTTCCTGAGTTGTTTTTATTATATTCAGACATTTGCCGGAATTTATGAAAATACAAATTTCAATTTTTTCTTGTGTTTCTTTCTTTTATTTTGTTGTGCTTCTATTATTGATAAAAAAAAAAAAATGTGTGAAGGACCGGGCGAGAGATTTTTGAGTGCAATGGTTTTACCCTTTCAAAAAACAATCTGCAACAGGGAAAAAAAAAAAAAAAAAGAACCTGAAGAAATTGGCAATATTTGATCTCGATTTGGTTTTGTTGACCAAATTTGGGTCATTGAAATTCACTTTCCGAACTTTAGAAAACTTAGTGCTGTACTTTAACAAAGGTATGAAATTGAAAAAAAAATAGAAATAAATGTATGATATTGAAATGTTATAAAAAATTTGTATGAGGTTGTAATTGACCCCCTTTATTAGTTTATATATATATATATATTTATTTATATTTATATTTTAACTTTAGTTTTGTTCCCCAAGAGGTATAAAAATGCTCTCCTCGTCCCAAGCTTCGTGTTGATACCTCTTGTGCGTAAAATGGTTGAGAAATGACTCAGTTGTGTTATTTTAAAATTTTCTGACAAAAATCCAATTCTTGTGCAAACTCGGGGAAACTAAGTTTTGGTGCACTAATTATTATTAGTTTAGTGATTAGTGTAATAATTTCCCGTATAGGAGATGATCACCCGGAGGAGTATTGCGAGCAAAATAGTTTAATTTTGGGACCTAATAAATTGTAAGATCACACCCAAAGGTCTTGCAACATTTTCCTTAACTTCCACGCAAAATATTTTGTAAAACTAAAAGTTTTAATTCTTTTCACAACAAATGTGATTTTAACCCACATTTTCAATCAGTTTCGAAATTTATGGAAGATTCATTTTAATCAGAAATTCGAGTCATTCTTGTCACACCCTAAGATTAATTTTATGACATTCCGAATATTTTCAACACAAAAATTATATTATGAGTGTCCTCTATTAGTTCACATTATTTCTTCTATTTTTCAATGTTAAAAATCAATAAAAAAACAATTTCGAGACCTAATAAATGGTAAGATCACATCCAAATGTCTTGCAATATTTTCTTTAACTTCCATGCAAAATATTTTGTAACATCCCATATCGACCAACGGAGAGGGGGTGATGTGCCTTATATGTACATGCCCACCTCCATATAGCACGAGGTCTTTTGGGAGCTCACTGGCTTCGGGTTCCGTAGGAACTCCGAAGTTAAGCAAGTTTGCACGAAAACAATCCTTGGATGGGTGATCCATTGGGAAGTTCTCATGTAAGTTCCTAGAAACAAAATTGTAAGGGTGTGTTCGGGGCCCAAAGCGAATAATATCGTGCTACGGTAGAGTCGAGCTCGAGATGTGGTGGGGGTTCAGGCCGAGATGTGACAATTTGGTATCAGAGCCACTTTGCCGTGTAGTGCGAGTGTGTCGACGAGGACGTCGGGCCCCTAAGGAGGGTGGATTGTAACATCCCACATCGACCAACGGAGAGGGGGTGATGTGCCTTATATGTACATGCCCACCTCCATATAGCACGAGGCATTTTGGGAGCTCACTGGCTTCGGGTTCCGTAAGAATTCTGAAGTTAAGCGAGTTCATATGAGAGCAATCCCAGAATGGGTGACCCATTGGGAAGTTCTAGTGTGAGTTCCTAGAAACAAAATCGTGAGGGTGTGGTTGGGACCCAAAGCAGACAATATCGTGTTACGGTGGAGTCGAGCACGGAATGTGGTGGGGGCCTGGGCCAAGATGCGACATATTTGCTACACTTAAAATTTCTAATTGATTTTAAGAATTTTTGCAAGATTCATTAGAAGTCAAAATTTGAGTCATTCTAATCGTAACACATGTTTCCTAAAATTAATTCAGGACATTCTAAAATTTTTCAACATATAAAATATATTTGGGAGACCCCTTATTAGTTTATATTTTTTTTTTTCAAATTTAAAAATCAATAAAAGATAATTTCGGGACCTAATTAATGGTAGGATCACATCCACACATCTTGCAACGTTTTCCTTCACACCCACACAAAATATTTCCTAAAACTAAAAATTTGAATTTTTTCACAAAAACTGTGAGTTATACGTTTCCCATCTATTTTGAGAATTTTTACAAGATTTATCATAAGCAAAATTTTGAGTCATTCTAATCGCACCACATGTTTTAAAAAATAATTAGGATATAATAAATGGTAGGATCACATCCAAAGCTCTTGTAACATTTTTCTTAACTTCCACACAAAATATTTCCTAAAACTAAAAATTTCAATTTTTTTTCACAAAAACTGTGGATCACGGTTTTCCATTCGATTTTGAGAATTTATACAAGATTCATTATAAGCAAAATTTGAGTCATTCGATCGTCGCATCACATGTTTCCTAAAATTAATTTAGACCATTCCGAATATTTTTCGTGTCATAAGATTATACTTGGGAGACCCCCTATTAGTTTATATTATTTTAAAAAAAATCAACTTTAAAATTCAATAAAAAATAATTTCGAGACCTAATTAATGTTAGGATCACATCCACATGTCTTGCAAAGTTTTCCTTCATGCCCACGCAAATATTTCCTAAAACTAAAAATTTGTAATTTTTACACAAAAACTGTGAGTTATATATATATAACCTACGTTTCCAATCGATTGTGAGAATTTTAACAAGATTTATGATAAGCCAAAATTTGAGTCATTCTTGTCACATCCTGGCCCGAGCCCTCACCACATCCCGAACTCGACTCCATCATAGCATGATATTGTCCGTTTTGGGCCCCGACCACGCCTTCACGGTTTTGTTTCTGAGAACTCACACGAGAACTTCCCAGTGGGTCACCCATCATGGGATTGCTCTCGCGCGCTACTCGCTTAACTTTGGAGTTTTGATGGAACCCGCAGTGAGCTCCCAAAAGGCCTCTTGCTAGGTAGAGAAGGGAATATACATATAAGGCATAGAGGATCTACTCCCCTGGGCGATGTGGGATGTTACAATTCACCCCCCTTAGGGGCCCGACGTCCTCGTCGGCACACATCCGACCATGGATTGGCTCTGATACCAAATTGTCACATCCCGGCCCGAGCCCCCACCACATCCTGGACTCGACTCCACCATAGCACGATATTGTCCGCTTTGGGCCCCGACCATGCCCTCACGGTTTTGTTTTCTGGGAACTCACATGAGAACTTCCCAATGGGTCACCCATCATGAGATTGCTCTCGCGCGCTACTCGCTTAACTTCGGAGTTCCGACGGAACCCCAAGCCAGTGAGCTCTCGAAAGGCCTCGTGCTAGGTAGAGAAGGGAATATACATATAAGGCATAGAAGATTCACTCCTCTAAGCGATGTGGGATGTTACAATTCTAATCGCACCACATGTTTTCCAAAATTAATTTAGGATATTCTGAAGATTTTCGACACCTACAAATCTCTTTGGGCGCCCCGCTATTAGTTCATATTATTTTTATCTATTTGTCAATGTTAAAAATCAACAAAAAATAGTTCCCCACCTAATAAATGGTATGATCACATCTAAAGGTCTTGTAACATTTTACTTTTTTTTAGTACAATGATATATTTTACACTAAGGGGAGGGGGAAGTTCGGCTAAGCCACATAATAGACAACCTAATTAGGTATCGAATTCGTCATCCACGAGATTCAAACCTAAAACTTTTCACTGCCAAAATATTTTTTAAAACTAAAAGTTTCAATTTGTTTCACAAAAACTATGAATTATAACCAACGTTTCCAATTGATTTTGAGAATTTATACAAGATTTATTTTAAGCCAAACTTTGAGTCATTCTCATCACAACACATGTTTCTTAAAATTAATTTAGCATTCCGAAGATTTTGGACACATAAAATTATATTTGGGAGACCCCTATTAGTTTATTTTTTAATTATTTTTTCAACTTTAAAAATCAATAAAAAATAATTTTGGGACCTAATAAATTGTAAGATCACGTCCAAAGGTTGTGAAACATTTTCCTTTACACCTCACAAAATATTTCCTAAAACTGAAAGTTTCAAATTTTTCACAAAATTTATGAGTTATAACCCATGTTTTGCAATCAATTTTGAGAATTTTAACAAGATTCATAATAAGCCAAAATTCGATTTATTTTAATCGCACCACATGTTTTCTAATTTAATTTAAGACATTCTAAAGATTTTCGATACCTACAAATCTCTTTGGAGGCCCACTATTAGTTTACATTATTTTTTTTCTATTTTTTCAGATTTGGAAATTAATTAAAATAATTTAGGGACTAATACATGGTATGATCACATTCAAAGGTCTTGCTACATTTTCCTTAACTCCGCAAATATTGCTGAAACTAAAATTTTCAACTTTTGCACATAAATTATAAGTTATAGCCCACATTTTCCAATTGAAGAGAATTTATACAAGATTCATTACAAGCCAAAATTCGAGTCATCCTCGTCCCATCACATGTTTCCTAAGATTGATTTTAAGACACTCCAGACATTTTCGACACAAATTAATTTAGAACATTCCGAAGATTTTCGACACCTAGCTTCTGTCAATTCTCTAATGATTATTCCTCCCGTATTAGACTCTAAATCCGTTTCCTAAGCAACCGTCACTTCTCTAATGACTATTTCTCTCGTACAAAACTATATCAAACATTTTCCTCTCGAAGCGAAAACATACAGGATGTACGAGTACAACACTTGAAAACACAAATGCTGCAACTATGTAGATTCTTAAATCCCCATGCTAAATCTAGTCATTTCTCTAATGACTATTTCTTTCATACAAAACCTGTATCAAGCATGTTCCTCTCGGAGCGAAAACATACCAAATCTACGAGTACAACACTTGAAAACACAAGTACTGCAGCTTCTCAAACAAGGCAAACCCAAGATTATAAACAAAAAAACGGAACAAGCATGACTTTCACAGCATAGATACATATATGCATCAAAAGGTGCCACGATCTTTCTATATATCCATAACTAGTAAGTAGCATGCTACACGATATAGAACTCGGTCGTTATAAGCCAGAGAAGCAATGCACATTGAACATACTACTTTTGAATACAACAGAGGAATACAAAAAACAAGCATTCAGTGCAAAATATTGCGAGCATTAGATTAAACGGAGATTGAATGCTATCCAACAACAATTCAATAAATAACAACTCATCCACATAATCCTGGTGGCCAGAAAAGTCGGCCCTTAAACAGAAGCCGAAAGGAAAAAAAATTAACAAAAAGAACAAGTCCAGATTTTAAAAACAAGTATCATCCGTCCTGACTGAAAATTGAATGACTACAAATTATCTGAAAGATCTCTACAAGAGGCCACATAAATATATACAGCTGAAATAGACCAAATGCAATGGAAGTCACACCAACACAGTAACTCTACCTGAGAGTGACGAACTTGTTGGTACCATGTTTTGCCCAATGAGACCTTAGATCAATTGGGTTAGTAAAATTATAACCTTCAGCTGCAAGCTTCTCCAACACCTTCTTGAAAGCACCCTGACTCATTTTTCTTCCAGCTATTCTTGCCCCGCGTCGCTTAGTACTCATTGGCAGAGGATACATAGATACATTTGTGGTGCAACAAGCAGATTGCCAACCACCACACCCCCACCTATAACACTGTTGTGGAGCTCCAGTGCATGAGCAGATGGGAATTGGAATACCAGAGATATCCATATTAATCCCGTTAATCACAACATCCAAACTCTTCTTTGCTGGCTTCACACGAGGAACTGAAGGATTGGTATTATCCTTTGCCTTCCTGGGCTTTTTCACTTTTGGGGCTTTTGGTGCACCCCCACCCTGTCTTTTTTTGGATGTGCCAACTTCCTTAGGGACAACTGGCTCTTCAATCCTACCCACCCTTTCATCCCTTGATGGTTCCGGCGGCTGTAAGATCTGCAAGGAATGGGCTCCTGAAGTTTCTGGAAGAACAGCAGCATAGTTAGGATTGGCAGGCATCATATTGAGAAACTTATCTCTCTGGTTTACCCAACTCTCCCTCATATAGCTCATTGGAAGCTGAGCATCTGATACAACACAATCCCGAGGGTGATAGGCTCCATTGGCGCTAACCATGACTGTAGGGTCACGCCCAGGGACAAATGGTTTAGTGTCGCGCTCTGCCATGCTTGACATGAGCTGCAAGCTAAGATGACCCTTAAAAGATGGCTCATAGTAGCCCCAGTTGCGCATGTTCAATGCATCATCATCCATGAGAGCTACAGAATCAGCAGACAAACAAACATCGTTTAGGCCTTCTAATGAAACTCCATGAACAGCAATAAATCTTACCATCGGATAGCCCTCCGAGGCCATAGAAATCGAAAACAAAAGGATAGCAATAAAAACAAAACAGATACAAAGGGAGAAACAAAGCATAGCTCAAGATAATCACAAATGAGGGCCTATGAGGCAAAATTGTAAACAATATCATCTGCAAAATATTGGATCTTCACATTAAATCAAAGATCAAGCAATTGTTTGACAGCTGAGAACAAGAAGGAAATTACAAATTCACAAATCTTATCGATCCTTCCTAATCCCCATACTCTCAGATCTAAAAGATCAAAAATTTAAGATGCAAACATGCAATTGGTAACTAGTATGCACATATTCTCATCCAATGGGTTAGTTCTAAAGATTTGAAACATCCTTCCAATCCGAATCAATAAACATGCGAATCCCAGGATAAAAAATTCTGTGCATTTCCTACAGTTTCTCAGCAACCAAACAGAACCCAAGTAAACAGACCAACACCCAGATCTGAATTTCCATCCAAAATCAAATACAACAAATTAGGGTTTCGTAATCTGAGAAGTTGGGATCTGAGATTTGGGTATTACAAGGAGAAAAATAACAAATTCATAATAAAGTTTGAAGCTTTTAAATATACAAACATGCACAAGAATGTAAATGGCAGGATAATAGTACAAGGACCCATATATTCAAATTTTAGATAGAGAAAGAGAGACAGTGAGAGAGGAGAGAGGAGAGAGGAGAGAGAAAACTTACTTAGGTGGGTGTAAACGGCTCTTTAGGGTTTTGCCCTTCTGGAGAGAGAGAGAGAGAGAGAGAGAGAGAGAGAGGAGAGAGGAGAGAGAAACCTGAGAGAGAGAGAGAGAGAGAGAGAGAAACTTATGAGATAGAGAGAGGAAAGAGGAAAGAGGAGAGGAGAGAGGAGAGAGGGGAGAGAGAGACAGAAAGAAAACCTAGAAATGGGGTATCCATCAAACTTATAGCTGTCACTTTAAAATAAGGAAATATATAAAGGCCTCATGAATAAATAAATTAATTAAATTTGATATAACTTATGCTTTTTTATGTTCGGTCAAAAATAATAAATATGATGTATATTATATCTTATGTTGAATTGAACAGCCCCAAATCTTATCCTCTCTCTACTTATTTTCGCTTTGTTTAAACAAATATTTTATCGAGTTTAGGAGGTGGACTTGTAACTAAGCGGGGAAATTAAAGCAATTAATTGTATAAAAAGTTTGAGTTGTGCTATAAATTTACAGACCTATTTGATACAGGAAGTTAACTAATATGTTGAATTTAGCAAAAAATTTTGAAAGTTTTCAAAGATATATTTTTTTAAAAAATCAAACTTTTCTTTTGGTATATCCACAGCTTTGGAATGTTGACATACATATGGAAAAAGTTTGGTGGAAACTAATTACCTACTCTAGTGATAGATTTATTTAAAATAAAAGAAGTCATGAATTAGAAAAATACTTGGTTTGTCTAATATCGAGCTACCAAGTATAATATTGTTTGAAGAAAAAGGAATAAGATTATTGATTAATGTGAGAGATACTTTTTTTTCGATGTGTTAGCAACTTAGCAATGACATCGAAAAAAAAAAAACTGATACCAATTCACAACATACTCATTATTAGTAAGTAAAGGAACTCAAATGTGTTAACTAATCAAGTCATTTCTTTTCATATATTGTATGAAAAAATTTAATTAGATTTTGAACCGAATACGCATGTAATATTTTATATATAACAACATTGCCATAAACAATATAGATAATATTGGGCTTAAAAATAGGCAAAAATGAAGCCCAAAACCACACAAGACCAAACTCAGAACATAATTGGGCCTTAGCAGCCCGGAAGAGTGAAGACCATTAAGCTGAAGACGACGAGGGAGGGGCCCAGTGTAGCGAAAGCTCTTAAAAAATGACAGCAACTCACACCTTGATAGCATATTTGTTACTGTAGTACTAACGGGCATGCCTTGTCAAATGTTGCCCACCTAGGCATCTCTCTTGCTATTAATTGTTTCAGGTACTGAGAACATAAGTCACGTAATGTATCATTATTTGTTATAATAATTGTAGGTGATAATTTGACTGAAACAATATCACTCGATTGAGTTTTAAGTACACAAAAAAATTACCAAGCCAACAAATTAATTTATGAATTATAATTGTTAGGGTAGTTAGGAAAGAACTTTTGCGTTCGTCCCGATCCCTAGTTAATATATAACAATCACATGCATAAATCCCAGGTGAGCATAGAAATTGGCGGAAGTCATACACCAATGGTGAAACGCTTTGCGTTGTCGAAAGCATGCTTCCTTTAATTTATTGCAAATGTCGCCGCGACGGAATTGGCAACCCTAATTTCGAAAATATATCATGCAGATGAGCTGATGAAAGGGCTCTTTTGGGTTGCTCCATTCCCCAATTTTATTTCCAGGCACAAATCTCGTGCATGATCTAGTTGCAGTACATCTAAACTAGTTTAATTACTTCCTTAAACGATCAAGGACCTCCTATAATAATATGTTAATGAGATTGCTCTGTAATGCTTCTTCTTCGTTTTCATATATACATATGCCTATATAAACTTCGTTTGTTGCCTAATCCTGATTAGCACATCAATGGCGTCCCATTTGGACTTAAGTGGGTGCAAGAAGAGGAAGAGATGGTGTTTAGGTTTAGGAGTTTCGGCGAAAACGAGTATCCGGTAGGGTTAGTTGGATCGTCGTTTAGGGAAAATGTGAAGGCTCTCCTTGAATATGGGCAGGTTGAGGGTAACCTAGCTGGCCATGGCATGCACTGCTGGTCGTTTCAGCTACAAGTTCATAGCCATGCTCCTGCCCATGTCGTGCTCCTTGTCGTCGAAGAACCTATCGAGGCATCACTGAATCGACATTGCAAGGAATGTCAAGACGTCGGTAAAGTTTCAATTACGTCCCTCCATCTAATTTATTTACATTTCTAATTTGAAAATGCATACTGCTATTTGAACCGCACTTACTGAAACATGAGGCGGCTTTTGTGTGCTAATAAAGGCCATGCAAAATGATGACTAAAATTATATGTATATAGCTCAGGCTGGGGGCAGCATATGGTATGCAATAAGAAGTACCATTTTGTGTTGCCTCCTCGGACACAATGGTGGCAGCTTGCTGGAATGGCAAAGGTGGCAACGCCTCCGATGGTGGCCTGCTACTGCCGAACCCGACGACAACAAATAATCCTAACGAGCGTAAGTCGTCGAATAATTTAGAGGGTCATATGATGCATGGTGTCTTTCACTCTAACGGTTCGGGCATTTGCTGTGCGTCAATGGGATGGAAACCGGTTTCGACTTGGCTGGCCGCCTGATCCTCGACTTTTGGGACCGCTTATGCACTGGATTGCATGCAAGGTAATATCAAATAATCCACTATGTGCTCATAATTTACTAAGGAAATTTGTGATTAATGTATTTTCACATTACAAAAAAGTTGTAGTTAAATATCCTGCATGAAGCAGTTTGTTGCATATTTGGTAGGAAAGTGAGCTTGAACGACAATTCACATAAAAGAGGGATGGAGTTGAGGCTAATCCACGGAGTAACATACAGCGAGCCATGGTTTGGTCGTTGGGGTTACAAATTTGATCGCGGGACTTCTTGTGTCACTCAACAAATGTACCAAAAAGCCATTGAAGCTCTACAAGGCATGCCCTTATGCTTGCTCATTAACCATCTCGTCACGTCCAACCATGAAATCCCTCTCATCTTCTCAAGGTATAGCACATTGTCCGACAATTCTTTGGTCACAATCGGTGACCTTTTCCACTTCATGCTAAAGCTCAAGTCGCGGTTGCCACCCACAAATCATCAAAATCCATGTATTGATTCAATCTATAATACGGGAGTGTTGGCGGAAACTAATTGTAGATGGTCTCCAAAAAGAGTTGGGATGGCGACTCGAGTGATTGTTGAGGGCTCAGTTTAGGTGGGTATCTAGACAAGAAGTTAGGGATGCCGCCCGTGCCTATATAGGCGACATAGGGTTGCTAGATTTTGTGTTGAAGTTACTAGGAAACCACATTGTAGGAAATTACTTGGTTTGTCGCATGTTGAATCTGGCGACTAAAGTTCTCGAGTACTGCTTAGAAGATATCTCAAATCATGCTTCCCCTAACCATCAGGACGGTTTGCTCATGAACAATCCGAAGGCAAAGGCTGCGTGGAACAAGATTTCGAAGTTTCAGTTAATGAAGGACATTTTCTACTTGTACAAGTACGTCCTCAAGGACCAAAAGATGAGTAATGCAGGTATCTTTTCAGCGATTCCAATGGCTGTACGGATCATTCTCGATTCCAAGTACCTTGTGAAGGATTACTGCACCGAGGTGGTGCCTTTGAAAGGCATGGAGGGAAAATCAAACATCTACTGCACAGTAATGCTAAGAAACAATTCCGAAGAAGAAGACGATAACCATAAGAATGTTATAAACAACAATGCAATAATATTGCAACCGTACGAGTGCGTGACCTTGAAAAACAGTGCTACAATTGATGATTTGAAGCAAGAAGTGGAGAGGAATTTCAAGGAGATCTACTGGGGGCTGAGGGGATTCGTGGTGGATTCAGTTGCACACCTGAACAATGCGAAGGGGACAGATTTGGCATTTGGCATGGTTGAGGTGGGTCAAAATATTGTGCTTGAGGGTAGGTGTAGCAAAGAGATGTGTGGAGTTAGTGAGATGTTTGAATGTGGAGCAATCAACTATCTCGTGCACTGTCCCTGTGGAGCAAAGGAAGACGACGGGGAAAGAATGGTGTCGTGTGACATCTGTGAAGTTCGGCAGCATACGCTTTGAACAGCGAACAAGTTCCTCATATATTTCTGTGCAACCGATGTGAACGAGAAATCATACTTTTGCCTTCTCCGTAGTATCATCTTCTTCAATTTGTGGTGATGTAATTTTATCGGGCGGTTTGACCTGTTTAGGTGTGAAGACGGACGAGTTAATGCCCGTACTGAATTCTTACTAATTAGTTAAGATTTTTTCTTTTGTTTTGGGCCTTGGGCCCTAGCCAAACAAGAGAGTTCGATCTTGATGACAAACTTATGGGCTCTATTCTTACTGAATTATTCCTGAATTAGTAAACTCAAATGTGATTGTTCGAATCAGACGGTGGATTGCTTTGGTGAACAAGATCTTTTATTCATTTTATTGTGTTACGAGTTCAAACTCTTTTTTTTTCCGCTAATGTAGAATAGAGTAGTAAAAATGTGTGATTGTTCAACTAATTAAGCCTTAATTATTGAGTTTGGTTTATATATCGAAATCGCTAAGTTAGACTTTAGCGCTAAATTAGGAGCTTATTATAAAGCAGAAGCAACGGTTTTAATTAAAATATATATATATATATATTATAAAGTAGAAACTTGTTGAAAATGATCTCGGACCAAATTTATGTTTGTGGTTGGTTGTAATTGGCGTGTTGCATACTCGCCTAAAAAGGGAAACATTCCCTTCGTTTACAAGGATCATTTTCTTTGAAACGGCAACAACTTTTCATTGACTTATATCATTTAGCAAAAATTTAGATAAAAGTATAGGAGAGCTCTACACCACCAATTTTTTTAGCTTTTTTGTTTTGAAGATGGATTAGCTGATAGTTGTACCATGATAATTTACATTTTTGAAAACAGTTATATAAGCATTATAGTATTTCTCTAACATCATCGTATAATTCATCAACGTTAAGAAAAGAAGAAAAAAAACAGTTACAGAAAATTAGCAGAGGGATATGAAGGTGTATTATATACTCTCTGTAGCCTTGTAAAACAAAACACGCAGATTAATGCAAGAAATAAAAGATGAAGGTTCTTGGAAGGTGGAAAAAAGAAAACAAACAAATATGTCATTTCAATTCAATGCGGTTTTTGTGGCTTGAATGGAAAGAAATGATGTATATGTAGATGGGCATGTCAATGATAGTTTAGCACTGTGACTGTGGTTTCGAACTTCGAACTCATAAACTGTAATGTTCTATTTTTTTTTTTTTTTTTTTTAATTACTATTAAATAAGTTTAAATTTTAATATTAGTATAGTAAATAGACACAAATCTTCAAGTTTGAACTCATATAATAATAAATAAAGTAGAAAACTTTAGCACCACTTGAAGGTGGTGAACAAAAATGCACCCTCGAACCTGTCCCTTTTAAAATGAATACTATTTTTAATTTGTTGTTTTCTCCGTTTCTGTTTTCAGTGCAGCAGTAAAGAATGGAATCGATGCCAACTTTGGTTCAGTTCTTCGAATACAAACAAAAGTAAACCAGACAAAATCCCTCAGGCCCTCGGCCTCGTGGTATGCCGTGCTGAGTACAATTTAGCATACGATTATTTGCCCCTACCCATCATGAAATTATTGAACAAAACCAACACATCTCCGTACTATTGCTAATATAATCTCAGATATTTGTTGGATTTGATCGTGCATTGCTTTTCAATTCGGAGTTTTCGAGCACTTCCCAACGAAGAACTAGGAAAATGTTTAGTCGATGTGACGGGATAAGGATTGGACATGACAAAATATGCTGGAGTGTTGTCCAATACAATAATTTAGTCCCAATATTTATACGTTCACCAAATAGTAAATAGAGCATAAGTTCAATTCAATTGAAATAGTTCAATTCATGGTGACACAATAAACAAGAAATTTCAAATCTATTACAAGGAGATATGGGAGTGGTGGTCGATCTCCATATGTTAATCAAATTAAAATGAATTAAATCTTAAGAATTAAGTTTATGATAATTAATTAATTAGTTAATCGGACTTTAGGGCTAAGTCAACAGAAAGTTTTAAAGCTTTGTTTTGCAGCGTGGGAAACGGATTAGTTTAAGAAAAGTTGATTAGATTTGGAATCACAAACACTTGGGAGGGATGATTGCTTTTTTTTTTTTTTTGACGCAGCAATGCATGCCAGCATGTAATGAGAATCCTTCTCCCCATCCTTTCCAACCCAACAAGTAAATAAAGCATCTTCTCCTTTTGCTAATTATTCGTTCTTAAAACCCCGGCACTGCACCTTCATCATATATTATTCACTCATCAAAACCCCCATCTTTCTCTGGTGAAAACTTTAATTTGACATGTGTTTTCTGAGCATTTTTCAAAAAGTGAATAATGAATACATGAAAGAAATATTGTTAATTATGCTAATCCATTACAATTTACATATATAATTATTTACATAAGATGGAAAATTCGAAATTAAATACAACTTAGAGAAATGATTATGGCAGTTGGCAGCCCTCTTGAAAATGACTAATCCCTAATCGTGCTACTACTTTTTACCTTTCCAAAAGCTGCTTCAAGAAACATGTTAATCCGGATTAGCTTAGGCATCATGATTTTTTAAAGGGGCATTTTGATATAGGAGGCCTCGCTTTTTAATATTTTAGACTAAACATACATTCTTCTGAAAATTTAATCAAACATTTTCCTAAAATTTTGATTATTAATTTCAGTTTTACATAAGTTTAATTTTGTTTAAAATTTTAGTTTTTCACGACTTTTCCTAGACATTTTGTTTTTTTTTTGTCCTCTTATCCCTATATTTATTATCCATCTCTATGCATTTTTTTATTGTTTGTTATAATTTTACTTTTTTATTTTTGTGAATATAGTAGAATATTTATAAAAAAATTGTCAAATGTTATTATTTAGAATACCCAACACATAATAAAGATTTGTTTGATTATATAGCTATGTCTAGTTACCTATAATATGGACACATTTAGTTTTATAGTGGATTTGATTTTTTGTATTTCTCAGTACATTTGGAATGTAAATGTACCAAAAGGGTTATCAGATAGAGACATTTGGTTGTGTGGTACATTTGTGATTTTTTGTCCATTTGGTCATTTGGTACATTTGAATCTAAACGTACCAAAAGGGTTACCTGACAATGGGCACTTTGGTTTTATGGTACATTTGAAATTTTGGTACATTTGGTTTCTCTGTACATTTGAAATCTAAACGTACCAAAAGGGTTACATAACAATGGGTACATTTGGTTTTATGGTACATTTGAATTTTTAGTACATTTGGTTTCTCGGTACATTTGAAATCTAAACGTACCAAAAGCTGATATTTTTGTTTTCAAATGTATCATAAATTTTAAGTATATTTTTTTATATATCTATACGTGAAAAAATATGTATTGAAGACTTTTTATTGAGACAGTTTTAATAGAAAGAGAATTTTTTTTTAATAATGATAATAAGGTAATAAGGAATTAGTTAATTAATTTTTTATTTTATTTTATTAAAAAAAAGAAGTCATTTAATGGGGATTGACGAAATTAAATTCCTATATTGTAGGCAATTAGCTGTTAAGCTACCTTATGCCTCTATATAAATGCATTTAAATTAATGACATGGAAATTAAATAAATAGAAAATTGTGGAGGTGACAATTGATCAAAACACATTAATCAAATCCTTAAAAAGAATGAATGTTTAATCTAACAACTATAGAAAAGATGTAGAGTATTCTAATTTTTTCTTTTTTCTTTTTTTTTTTTTTAACCAGAGCATATGAACAGTTAATTAGTAACTTCTTATTTCTTTTTCTTTTTTATCCCAGACTTTACCTCTTGTTTTTTTTTGTTTTTTGTTTTTTGTTTCTGTAGTGGGAGAGAGAGAGAGAGAGGGTCACGCGAGGGGAGGATGAGAGCTCACGTGGAAGAGGGTAATCTGCGAGGGTATGCATTACCTCATGCAATTACAGTGTGACGATTCAAAAAAAAAAAAAAAAATTACAGCGTGACGAATAATGACTGTTCGTTTTCTTACGGGAAGGATGTTTTTTTGTTTCTGTCTAATTCCGAGATGTGTGTGGGGGCTCTCAGTTTTAAGCTGCACTGAATCGTGTGATTGGGTCACCCTCACCCAGACCCAGCCAGCCAGCCCCAACCTCCTCTCTCTCTCTCTCTCTCTCTCTCTCTCTCTCTCTTAATTTTACTCTCTAGATCTCTTTCCTTCTTGTACAGAAAAAAGAAAGAAAGAAAGGGGCGAGCTTTTATAAACAGGACAGACTTGCCACAACCTTACCTGCTCAAGGTGGAGGGTCTATGGAAGAAAAGCTAGCCTAGCTAAAAAGCGTTTAAAAGCTGCTTAAAGCTTTTGGAAAAAGTGGATTGAAGAGCTTTTCCTCTTCCTCTCTCTTTCTCTCTCTCATATGTGACGGTGAGAGAGATGAAAGAAAGTAAAGCTGAAACCCACTGAGTCCAACTTCACCTGCAGACATGTGTGTATGTAGGGATTGATTGATTCTTAGTCATCTTCTTCTCTTACTTAAACTCCTCCATAACATCCTCACAAAAATCCACCCATGTTCGATAACACCAACAACAACAACACCGCCGCCTTTTCTTCCGCTCCTCCGTCTTCTTCCTCCCATGAAAATGGAGGAGCCACCCACAAACGAAAAAGAAGACCCGCAGGCACACCAGGTAAAAATAATATAATTCAGTTAATTAATCAAAGCCCTTTTCTTTAAAATTCTTAATTATTGATGGTTTAATTAATTTTGGTTATATTATAGATCCGGATGCAGAAGTGGTGTCTCTGTCCCCCAAGACCCTACTTGAATCGGACCGGTACGTGTGCGAGATCTGCAACCAGGGATTTCAGAGAGACCAGAATCTGCAGATGCACAGGAGGCGACACAAGGTGCCGTGGAAGCTGCTGAAGCGAGAGCTAGCGGAAGATCAGGTGATCAAGAAGCGGGTGTTCGTGTGCCCGGAGCCCAGCTGCCTCCACCACGACCCCTCCCACGCCCTCGGCGATCTCGTCGGAATCAAAAAACACTTCAGAAGAAAGCACAGCAACCACAAGCAGTGGGTCTGCGACAAGTGCTCCAAAGGCTACGCCGTTCAGTCCGATTACAAAGCACATCTCAAAACCTGCGGCACCAGAGGACATTCCTGTGACTGCGGCCGGGTCTTTTCAAGGTAAATTAAATTAAATTAAAATATTAGAAATTTGTTATCTACTGAGAACTAATATCGCCAAATCTTCTATTTTAATTATTTCTGAAAAAAAGGATATATTTGTTGATAAAATTGGCTAGCTACTAGGCCAAAATTATTATCTGAAATCTGAAAACAGGATTTTCTAATCCCAAATCATTTATTGCAACGGACATAGCTATAAGCTGCTATCGTCTCCTCTCTTTCATAGGTTCATCCAAACCCTAAAAGCACTGCCAAAAAAAGCAGCTGTTACAGATAAGAACAAACTTGAAATCCTATAAGCAACCTCTACCTTTTTCTCTCTTCAAACATTAATGAATTTTATTGTTCTCTTCTCTTTGAAATTCAAATGGTGGACGGTATCAGATTCCTGCAGTGGCAAATGACCTCATCCTATCTTTCATGGCCGCTGAAGCTCCCCAGTTTCCAAAAACTGCAGTTTCCGGTTTATAAGTTTTCAAAAAAATAATTAATTATATATAATTTACCTATTTTTGGACACACTAAACTCGTCATCATTATATTTTAATTAATTAATTAAATAAATATATAGGGCTACCCCATTTTATTTGTTTTGCTTACCTAGCTATATATATATATATTAACTGATGATATATTCTAATTGATTAATTGTTTATTGGTAACCCTACATATGTCATATACGAACGGCTTATCCGCTTATGGCTAATTTTTGTTGTTGTTGTTGTTAATTGTTAAAGACGCCGAGAAAAAACCATGTTTTTAATCATGATAGCAATATAGTTTTAGTTTGAATCATTCTAAATTCTATGTCGTGATCGATTTCAGAGTGGAAAGTTTCATAGAGCACCAAGACACTTGCACAGTCCGACACGTGGTCCTGCCAGAGTTACAGGCAGCATTACAGCCGGCGGCCTGCTCGTCGCGAACCGCATCGAGTACAAGCCCCTCCAGTGACACCAATTTCAGCATTAGTAACAATGTGGCAGCTCCAGTAGTATTGGCTGGACTCCCGGTGCGACCAAACCCAACTGACCATCACGATCAGCGTGACGGTATGAATACTTATATTTCTTGCAACCGCCAGCAGCAGCAGCAACAACAAGTGCATAAAAATATATTGGAACTTCAGCTCCTTCCGTCGTCAAACGCGCATACTTCTTCCCCGCCAAATTTAGACAAAGGTTACGCAACTAATCTGAAGCTCTCGATTGGGTCCCCGTCCAGTGATCAGCTTGACAACGAAAAGAATGAATCAAGCAAGTATAATTCATCACACATAATAAGAAGAAGAAGCTCTCCAGGTGATGAGAATGAATCGGCTCTTGGAGGAGTTGGGCCCGCATCGGATGTGGCCAGGTTGAAAGAGTTTGCAAGTGAGGAGCTGAAGTTGGCCGTGGCTGAAAAGTCTTACGCGGAAGACGCCCGGCGAGAAGCCAAACGGCAGATAGAGATGGCGGAGATCGAGTTCGCGAACGCCAAGAGGATCAGGCAGCAAGCACAGGCTGAGGTGGAGAAGGCTCAGTTGCTCAAAGAGCAGGCAACTAAGAGAATCAGCTCCGCCATTTTGCAAATCACTTGTCAAGCTTGCAAGCAACATTTTCACATTGCCTCTGCTGCTTCCGCCGCCGCAGGAGGAGTACTGGGAGGAGTGGGACCCTCTGATGAGACATCCCTAGCTATGAGTTACATGTCCTCCGCCACAACCGAAGGAGAAGGAGATCATGATCACACCACATAATAATTATCATTAATGACCTAATATTTTGTATTTGCTTTGTTTTTCTTGTTTTCGTTCACATGCAACGCTTATTTGAAGGCCTCTCACAGACCTTCACTTTATTTCTAACCATTGTTTGGGATATTGGTTGGAAGTGTTGTCATTGGGTCCTTGTATTTATATTTCAATAATTATATTATACCTTCATTTGTTACAAAAAGGATATATATATAAGAAAAAAAAGAAAAAAAGAAAAAAAAGAGAGTAAACTGATGACTTGTGGATTTGCTTTACTTTCAAATCAATGGTGAATTAATACATACGTACATGTATACTTTAGTTTCAAGAAGAAAAAAGACTTTACATACTCAATTCATTCAACATTCCGAAACAGATCAAACTCAAATATATGGTTAGCCAAAAAAAGGTGTGTGAAAAATCATTCTTGGTGAACTATATTTCTTATCAATAAGATTATTTAGATCACACGCTTTTATACAAGTGATTCATTTTATTTTCACTATTATTAGAAAATGTGGCAGCAAATATGTAAATAAAATCACCTTTTTTTGGTAGTTTTAAATTTGGCTAATGTCAAAGTAATACGCCCACTCCTTTGCACCCAAATTAATTCAAATCTTTTATCTATTACTCACAAGTTAGGATAATACTGCTTATTCTTAGTAGATTAGCGCATGTAGAATACACCATCACTTAAAAGAGAGAGAGGAACGAAGCCATGCACTGAACCCAAAGCGAACTATTCTGGAGCCTTTTACTTAAAAAAAGAGAGAGAGGAATTATGTTTTGGGACCATTTTAGTAAATGAAGGAAAGCACCTTTCAGAGAAGCTGACCTACGTACATACACTTGAAACCAAATTGAATTTAATGAGAGAGAAAAGAGAGAGGAGAGAAAGATGGGTGGTCGTTTTCACTGCATTTGTAATCCTTTTAAATGCTATAAGAAATTGTAAGAAAAAGACCACCATGTTTTTCAGTGCCACTGCTGGAATGGTTAGGCTCAGTTACTCGTCCCTGTCAACTTAAACAATACAGAACACACACGACCTCACTCGCTCGCTCGGTCACTCACTCACCTGGACTCCCACATACATACTACTTTATCAGCGATTCAAACAAGGAGGGGTCGTCCTGCAGCAGATCACTCAGTGCCTTTTCATTAATTTCTGAAACAAATGAAACACAATTTAATGCTGAAGAAAAATTCAAAAGAGGTTCCCATTTCATCACCATTTCTAACTTTCTTTGCTTTTGAGCTTTTCTTTGTCTTTCTTTCTTTTTTTCTTTCCTTCTCTCTCTATCTTTGCAGAGAGAGAGAGAGAGAGAGTGAGGACCACGTTCACCCCTTTCCCACCTTTTAATGGTTGGCTTCCCTTTTTGTCTAGTGGATTGGCTATGTAGCGTGGCAGATTGAACAAGTTGAGGTTATATCATGAAATTAACCGGTAATGTAATGACTTCGTCCTTACATTCTCACGCATCTTCTTATGTATGATAAATTTTTAAGTATATCACGTTGACAACACATGATGTGAAGCACGTACGTGTAGCTATTCTGCTTTGCACGTATGCTAACTTGCTTTAATACCATAAAAAAATTGAAATTCTACCATAAAATAAATAACTAATATTAAAAATAATTCAACCTTTTATAAACTTTTGTATAATTTCATCCTTAACCGATAAAGAACTTTGTCCTCGTATTCTCACGTGCATCCCTCAGTAGGGTTTCTTTTCAAAATACCCCTTGCGTGTTACGAACACTCTTTTTACTTTAAAGTTACTTTTTCCTTTCCCGGTTCACTCCTTTTCGCGTTGCACAGAGTGAAAACGTGGATATCTATATTCAGTCGAGATATTGGAACCCTAGTACCAACAGTTTCTTTTCTCTATTTATAAATATTCAGTGTAGACATATATTTAATTATTTAAGATGATCTACAGACTTCATTTTAAGCTGTTTAATTAAATATAAAAGTAATGATGGAGAGACTAAATATATAGATTAAATTTTGTAAATTAAATGATATGGAATTTGATGATTAAAAAATTACTTAAATGTTGATTAACGTGCTTTTTTTTTATTAGTAACACATCATTTACTCATTTAGTTTCTAAATTTAGTTTACCTAACATTACTCTAAATACAATGACAAACAAAATATAAATGGAGACAAAAGCTTTTTCCAACATCAACCGCAAGGAACTTTCCGTTTCACCTCACAGCAAGTCAGACATTAAAAAAGAAAAGAAGAAAAGGTCATTGCCAAAGGAAAAGAAGAGGTAGAGAGGGAGATAAAGTCACTGTTCGTTTGCCCACCCAAAACATATAATGTAATGTAGAACGAATAAGTCATAAATGTATATTCTCTAGCATATATTTGCATAGACGAAGCTTACACACTTCGTGTGTAAATACAAATTTTTAAAAAATATGGAGGAAAGAGAGAGAAGTTGGAGAGAAATGTGAGAGGGAAAAAAAGAACGTTGGAGTGGGAGGGTTTTTTTTGTTTTTTTGTCTTTTAATTCTTTTTAACTTAGATACGTGTTTTGATGTCATGTGGGTGAGAAAAGAAAAAGAAAACATCAATTTTTTTATGAAATTACTTTAATGTCCATGATTTTATTTTTGATATTTTCTTTCGATTATGTATAGAAAAGTGTAATGATCTTTTCATTGACTTTTGGTTGGTAAAAGTTTTCTGTTAATAGGTAGTATTTTTCCAATTATGCATTGAATGGTGTAATAACATTTTCTTTAGCTTTTGGTTGATAATGAGTATTTTAATAATAGGTAGTATAGATATAGGAAATAATTTCCAACATGGAATGCGATATCGAGTTGGGTAATAAGATGGAAAAGCAATACGCCTGCTTTATAAAGTTGCGTGACAATAATGATCAATTCATTCGTTGAATAATACGGAAAATGAATGACTGAGATTAAAAGTAAAAGATGTAAATTATTATAAACATAAAATCTAATGGCTTAAGTATCCGGGGTACTGAGTCGTAGTATTGAAGCCAGACACCTACATTTTTTGTTGTTTATTTTACAAACCCAAGTTGCAAGTGGGCCGGATTCCATATCAATTTAGACCCAACCCAAGTTTCTAATATGTCAAATAAAGCCTAACCAAAGCCCAAGATTTGGAACGAACGACTGGCCCCAAACACAATATTTGAGTTTGGTAAAAGGCTAATTGGTCCCCATGGAATGGACGAACATCTGACCCGACTTAATTTGTTGACCAATCAAATGAATAGCCCAAAAAAATCCAACCAGACCGAATCTCTGGGTCAAAAACTCAAATCCAACGTTTGCCTACCAAACAAGCAAGTCCGATTGTCCGACAGTGTCCAATGTTTGCCAAACGCCACGCACAACTCAAGCTGTTTACGAACTGAACCTGCAAGTAAGAACCCTCTTTCTTCATAGTGCAAATTTATTCCTTTCCAAACTTTTGCAATTTCTAATGCTTTAAAAGAAGATAAATATTTGCAAACTACGTACAAGAAATTTTTTTGATATCGATTTTGATCAGCAAATTCTTACAAACGTTATAATATTCTTACAACGATTTAACGATGATGATATTGATCGATAAACATACAAGAAACACGGGCATGTTTCAAAATTTCAAGCGCTATTACTACTTCCACTTGCTGATCCAGATATCAGCTCTCTCAGCATGGCCACCACCTGCAACATGTTAGGCCTCTTTGATGGGAAGTCGTCAACACATTGAAGTGTCACCTCTAAATACCTCACCATCTCTTTCACTTCTTCTGCTTCTGCTTCATCAGTTCCTTTAGTTACCGAGAGTAACTCTTGGTCTATCACTTCCATCTGTTTCCCTTCTCTCACCTTCATCTTCGCCCATCCGACCAAGTTAGTGTCCCCGAAATCATCCTTGTCTGTTGGGCGTTTTCCAGTCACAAGCTCCAAGAGGACAACCCCAAATGAGTAGACGTCACCCTTGGCAGTGCAGCGGAAACTCTGGTAGTATTCAGGCGGAACATAACCAGGAGTGCCTGCAAGAGTGCTTACACTCAAGTGTGTGTCAAGAGCACTTATGAGCCTTGCCATTCCGAAATCAGAAACCCTTGCTTCCAATTCACTGTCCAACAATACATTGCTTGACTTCATGTCTCTGTGTATGATGTGAGGGATGCAATTGTGGTGGAGGAAACACAGTCCTTTCGCCGCACCTCTTGCAATCTTTTTTCTTTCCTCCCATGTTAGCATCCGCCTGTCACGTGTCTTTGTTCTTCCATGGAGCATTTCTTCGAGGCTTCCGTGCTCCATGAATTCATATACTAGCAGCCTCTCTTCACCAATTTTACAATAACCCAATAAAGGCACGAGATTCCTATGCTTGATCTTCCCCAGAGTTTCCATCTCGGCCATGAATTCACGGTCACCTTGGCAGCTCAGCCGTATAAGTTTCTTGATTGCAACACTTGATCCATCTTTCAGCGTTGCCTTGAACACTTCCCCAAAACCTCCACACCCTATAAGACTATCTGCCGAGAAGCCATTGGTTGCCTCAATGAGTTGGGAGAACTTGAGCTTCCTCAACTGTCTTTGGAAAGTGGCAACATTAATGCTCAAGGGTTCTTTCTCTTTGTCAATCTTCCATGCCGCATGGGATGCTTGCAAGCGATTAAGCATCTTCACCTCCTTCGCTTCCTTTCGCCTTGTCCGCATTGCAATTGCCCACACAACCAGAACACAGACAGAAGCAAGAGAAATCAGAACCCCCACAACAATGCTGTTAGCCCATGATGCAACCGATGGCCTTCGGCTTCGTTTGCCTTCATCCTGATCGCTTGGAGTGGTGTCTGGTTGGTCACTGCTGCTCTGGCAATCAGGCAATGGGACTCCACAGAGTCCAGGGTTGTTAGCATACTGGGTAGCAGGAAGCGTACTCAGCTGACCCCTCGAGGGAATTTCGCCAGTTAATTCATTGTTGGACAAATCAATTTGCACCAAGAAAGATAGGTTCTCCAATGAATCAGGGATGTGACCCTGCAGTCTGTTGTGTGATGCATCAAACACCCCTAAATCTTTGAGCTGGCCAAGTGATGCAGGAATCTCACCTGATAACTGGTTGTGGGATAACTCAAGAACTTGCAATGCAATCATGTCCCCCATTTCTTCCGGGATTTTCCCGCGAAGCTGATTGTAAGATAGATCAAGATACTCCAGTGTTTGGTATTTTGTAAAGAGACTCAGGACAGGGCCAGAGTACAATCTGGCGAAATCACAAGTCCTCAATGTTGGGTCCTGTTGAAGCCTTTCAGGTCGGATTCCCGCAAACTCTAATAAGCCTCCCACTCCTTTACAAGAGTTCCCCACATTCCGTACAAACACCAAAGTATTGCCGGAGAGAATTCCACTCAGTGCCTTGGCCCCGATCTGCCTCCCAAGTCGAGGCGGGATTTCTCCGGTGAGTTTGTTGCTGTTCAAATCCAACCAAACCAAGCTGCTGCAATTTCCAAGCTCTCCTGGTATCTTGCCACTCAAGCTATTGTTCCCAAGTTGTAGAACCGCCAGTCGTGTCAAAAGGCCAAATTCCTTTGGGACTTCACCACTGAGTTTATTGCTTGTGAGTGATATCCATTCAAGATTGCTGCAGCTGAACAATTCAACTGGGATTTCACCACTCAGATGGTTATTGTTGAGAATAATATCCTTGAGATTCTTGCACTTTCCCAAGTCTGGTGGGATTTTCCCCTCTAAGCCATTGTACCATGCTATTAGCTGCTGCAAATTCTCCAGCTTCCCGAGCTCAGCTGGAATTGAGCCGTTGAGATAGTTCAAACTAAAATCGATCGTCTTCAGCTGAGAACATTGTGATAGTTGAGCAGGAATTTCGCCTACAATGAGGTTGTCCGGCATTCTCAGCTCCTCAAGTGAGGAGGCCCCGGGACATATATCTGGTGGGATGACGCCAGATATTTTATTAGAGCTCAAGTCTATAACCTGTAGGCTCTTGCAAGCTGATATGGAGCCCGGAAGCGATCCAGTGATGATGTTATTCCTCAACACCAAGCTCTGTAAGGAGGTGAGGTTCTGAAAGATAGAATCTGGCAGGGGGCCTGTTAAGTTGTTGTTGGAGAGATCGAGAGCCTCCAGCAAAGAACACGAGGAGAAAGAGGCTGGAATTGGGCCGGTAATGTTGTTAAAGGAAAGCTTAAGTTCGACAAGCGAACCGCATGCATTTCCTAATTCAGGAGGTATCCAACCGGTTATCTGATTGTGAGAAAGATCCAATCTCTGTAGACTGCGGAGTTGCCCGAACGATCTTGGGATTTCGCCTGTCACATTGTTGGTCGATAAACTCATAGTTTTGAGACTGGTGCAGTTTGCCAAGGACATGGGAATGGAACCCGTTATACGGTTTCCTGACAAATCAAGCTGCAACAAAGAAGGACAAGAATATTTCTCAATTATCAGACCAGAAATTGACCCGGTTAGATTGTTGTAAGAGATGTCGAGAGTTTGAAGTTTGTCGGAATGCAGTAAGAGATCATTGGGTGGAGGGCCGGTTAAGTTGTTAAAAGCAAGATTCACAGAGACAAGATTTGGACATTTTGAGGAAACACCCTCAGGAAGAACACCGAAAAGTGCGTTGAACGATAAATCGAGTTGTTTCAAGGCAGATGGGAGTTGAAGCAAAGAGGTAGCGTTTACACTGAATTTATTGGAAGGCAGATTTAAGACAGAAAGCATGTCTAGAGAGGCCAAGGGTTCAAAAGAGATTGTACCAACAAGAGAACAACTGGTAAGATCGAGCTGAGTTGCCCGGTTCATGGAGCATGTAACTCCATACCAGCTGCATGGACTGGTGCCGAGCTTCCAACCGGACAACACACCATTCGGGTCCTTGTCAATCATCTTTTTGAAGTTGAGAAGAGAAACTGCGTCGGTTTTGATCGATGCAGTGACCTGTTGGTCAGCTGTGGAAACAGAAACAAGGTGAAGTCCTACCAATACAAGTACTGCAGAAAGATGAAGAAGAAACTGAACTGGATTGAAGTTCTCCATTGATGAAACAAGTTTCATTTCTCCGGAAGACAATTTGGAAGAGAGAGAGAGAGAGAGAGAGAGAGAGGAGTGAGAAAGAGTGCAATGTGTAGAGTGAGAGAGGGGTGTGAGTGAGTGAGTATGATGGGAAAATGTTGGTGGGAAAGGAAAGGAGGGAGCTTTAGGAAAAGGAGTTGCTTTATTCTGTGTTTAATAAAATGGAAAGAATGGAAAGTGGAAAGGAATAAGAAAAGAAGGGAGTTGGATTGAGGTTGGTGGTGGGTTTATACTTATACGGTTCTTGGGTACCATCGACTGTAGAGAGAGAGAGAGATTGAGGAGAATGCATCAACTGTAGAGAGAGAGATTGAGGAGAATGTGGTGAGAGATTGATTTGACTTTTGGTCAGAGACTCAGAAGGGGTAGGATCCACGTTCTACAGACAAGTTCTATCTAAGATCGGCGATATATATTAAAAAAATGTGTGTATATATATATATATAGAAAATAAATAATATTGATCTGTGTATGTGAATCAAGAGCCACTTTCTGTCAGTGAGCGTGAGAATGTTCCTTAGTAGGAATGTGAAATGAGCTATATATGTAATACACACACACACACACACACACACACAGAGTCCCTATGGGGATTCCACTGTCATGCTGATGCTGTTGCATATGTTTCATCCACTTGATGGCCAGTGTAGTGTGGTTTTATAGTATTTTCAAAGGAAGATGAGATTGTTACAAGAGATCGATACATGATTGTATATACTTGATGAATGATGAAAATTTTCAGGGAATAAGAAGGTAGAGTAGTGTGGGACCAAAGGCTGAAATGTGAAGGAGAAGGAATGATTAAGATAAAAATGTAGATAGGAGGGAAGGGAGTGAGGAGAAACAGAGAGAGGCCCACGCACAGATACAGGAGGAGGCAACATCATCACTGCCGTCTGTGGGTTAATGGCGTTGGGCATGGGAGGTTATGATGCCTCCAATTTTTGCTTTTCTTTTATCGTATTCGAAATAATGTTCATCCTCGCCAACCCGGATTGGATTGGTTTAAAGTTTTTAAACCATTTAATCTCAGAATTTAAAGTAATGACCTTTATGGCTGGTTTTTGGGACCATTTTTGTGCTTTGTTTAACTTTGACAGTTGATGGAATGATTCATCTTCTCTTGGGTTCTGATGGGTTCTGATATGTAAAGTCAGCCACTATCCTACTGCTTGCCTATATTATGATGATCTTTCAAGCCATCCATCATAGTGGCCTCAAACAAACTAAATAATTGACAACATTGTCTATCGTTATAAGAAAAACTAATGAAAATAGTTTGAAAACTTTGAGTTTTAACGATAAGAACAAAATAAAGGGTAAAGTGAATACTATGAGGATTGACTTTTTAGTGTAAAAATATGATTTTTCGTTAAAATGAACAGTACTGGAGGTTTTTCGTTAAAGTTCTCATCATTGTATCACAGATGTTCTCTAGGTTAGTTAATCAGGACAATGTATATTCTTTTATACTCAAGTTCGAATTTCTTTCTTTGTTGATTAAAGTAGTCTGAAATATCATCTTGTTTAAAATAAAATAACAAAGTAAAGATTATTAGGTGTTAGTGCGTGTCTCGTGACTAACCAAGAGTAATCGATGAGTGGTAAATTTAACAAGTGAAGATCAATTTTGTACAATGATCTTTAGTGTGAACGGCAAAATGAAACAGGAAAAAAAAATGTGAAATTACATTTTAACTGGTTGGATAGTAGTATTTCATTGCTGAGCACTTCACATCAATCATTTGATTAATGATGGTATCTCAACATTATTGTGGTAAGGTAAGAGACCGCAACCGATGATCCCTCAATGCCCATACTTTATAAAAAGAAGAGCAACGCTTGGATCACGACATTTGCACAACTAAAGTCAGCTGCTGAAGCAATTGAATTTTATGATAATTTAGGGGACTAATGGAAGCATAATTCTAAAAAAAAAAAGAAAAAGTAAAGAAAAGCCTTTGCCTCACTCCGAAAATGGTCTTATCCTAGCGTGGGATAGATGAGCACATAAAATGAAGCAGATTGGTGCCTCTTAACATTTTTCTACCCAATTCCTTGAAGGCATAGAGCCAATGAGAGAACTGGGAAGCATCGAAATCCACTCACTTCAAAATATACAGACAACTAATGATATTGGAGGATTGCATTTTGACCATAATTAAAGGTCTTAGAATCTGTAATTATTGAATTTATAATTAGTGCCCCAATTTGCCCTTTTTATATAAAACTTTTGTTTTCGTTTTTATTTTGCTTCTTTCCCGTTCGGTATAAATGAGAAAATGATCTTCACCCACTATTTTTTCTTCTTCTAAACACCACTGCATTATTTATTATTTTAATTTATTTAATCTAATCGTCGAAAATAATTAGAAATCAGTGTGTGGTTTGTCGTTCTCAGTGTGCTCTGAGCAGCGAGGGCAATTAGGCAAGTGGAAAGGCCGTCATAAACTGTAGAACAACTTCTGGATCAGAGCCTGGAGAAAAATGGGACTCTTGTTTTGGGTATAAATCTTCACAGCTTGGTCAACTTTGAGGAGAAAAACCCTTCCCTTTAAACCTTTTTACAGTTGTAGTGGATAGAGCCTGACCACTTTTGAGACAAAAACGAATCTATATTCTATTTAACAGTAACTTGTTATATGTTCAAATCATTAATTTTTGTCAGCTCGATGTCTAATTGTAATTCTTAGTTACTTGTATTGTGATTAATGCATTTTTAATATACAATCAATCGCATACTTCTATCAGCTGAAAAATGAAACAAAACGAAAATGTACACTTGATAAATCATACTAGTTTAAGCCTCTCAAGTTTAGGCAATATTTGACGGTCCATGAAATGATAAATTCCCCATCCCATCAAAAGCCATGAAACTTAAAAACACCCTTTACCCCAACAAAGACTTGCACGCCAAGGGAATCGTCTTCATCATTTGCATAGGATTTCCTCTCCTTTCTTTTTTGCAATTTTTTTTTCTAATCCTAATATTTGGCAAATATTCACATAAAGAAAGAGGAAATTGAAATTGAAATTGGAGCGACAAAATTGAAGGGATGTGGTAGTTCTTGGGGGTCACCACCAATCATTTGGATGATGTAAAAATACAATTAGTGGGAAGTAATATCTGAGTCAGGGATCCTTTGGCGTGCCATCAACGACAAATTGGTCTTACCCTTATTTCTACATTTGTACAAACCCTTTCGCATCAAAAGCCACACCCCAATACTACTTCGCTCATATTTTCAGTATACTTCGTGATTTTCACACCTTCATTTTCATTTTAAAACGATATTCGATAAATGAAACAATTTAATTTTTAGGACATTTTTTTAAGATTAATTTGCAAAAAACAAACTAAAATATATGTAGTTTTATCATTCCACTAAACAATTTTGGTTTTATACCAAAAGTCTATTGTTTAATGAGAAACATAGTTCGTTCATTTATTGGATAAGTGTTAGATGACTAATGCTATCAGTTTAGTTAACTTTTGTAGAAATAATTTTAAGGAACGACCTAACAAATAGACAGTTTGAATTACCATTCAACATTAAAGAATGAGAAGAAGAGCAAAAAATAGTCGAATAAAAATGTTGCTAGCATTCCTTTATCGAAAATCCATTCCCTGTCAATATTCACCTAAATACGATCCTTGTAAATGTATAACTTGTGATTATTTTACGAGGGAGTTCTAGGTAATTAAATATGAGGTTTTTGGTTGAAAACAGATGAAATATGTAACTAGTGGGATTTGATCAGCATGAAGATCTTGGTAGGGCCTTTTGTAATCATATGTTATGGACAAGCTTATCTGTTGAAATGCTAAATAATAAGTCCATTCAAAACGGACAAATCATATCGATAGATTCCAAAGCATGTCGATAAATAATTAAAGGTGTATTTGTGGTTTAATTCGAACTATATTAGATTATAAACTATATGCCTGCAGCCTGACGAATGTTACAGGAGATAAATCATTTTGCACGAGATAATTAACAGTAACTCTCTCTGAGATTATAACAGTCTCAGACAGGTAAATTAATCCAGTAGGAAATCATGGTAATGGATCTTCACATTGGGCTTAAATTTGGTGTACTACAAACTGCGATTGGACTTGAATTTATGGAAGCAAACCCAATATTACTGACTGAGAAAAAACTAATAATTTGAAAAACCAATAACTAGAAATTATGTTTGATTGTTGTTTTTTAACAAACGATATTATCTATACTAAAAAAATAGACTACTCACTTAACTAGTGAAGAAGAATACCACTAGTAGTACCAAGTGGCTTGATTGTTTTCAATTGGATAACTATTTTCTCACAACGTCGTGAATAATAGTTAATTTTTTTATACAAGCGATGTTCTATACTAATTTATTTAACCTATGCAGTGGATGGGAAGTAGGGGTGCAACTCGGGCAGTTAGAAAGTCATCATTAATCGTTTTTGTATTTTTGTGCAAACATCTAACGGTTAGAAAGCCCTAATTAAGTATTTGATACTATGGAGCACAACAGAAAACTCCTTTGTTCAATTCTATTTATGGGGTTTTGGAGATAAAAAGAGAGAGAGATAGTGGCCACTGCCATGCAGATATATAATGTGATCGGTAAAAACCAAACGAAAAGGACATCACATCACGCACCTATGTATGGTTAAAAGTTAAAAGCATACATTCAGATGCGTACGTATGGTGCCCATTTCAACAGTTTGTATCCATTTATGCATGCAGGAATCTAGGGTTGGAGTACCTTGATCTGTATCTGATTCATTTTCCGGTGAGTTTGAAGCCGGGAAGTGAATATCCTTTTAACCAAGAGGAAGAGGACCTTCTTCCCATGGATTTTAGGTCAATATGGGAAGCCATGGAGGAATGCCTCACAAAGTTCATAGGAGTCAGCAACTTCTCATGCAAGAAGCTCCAAATCTTGCTTTCCACAGCTGAAATTCCCCCTGTGGTTAACCAAGTAATTACCAAAAACTCCTATGTATGATTGTTGAGGCAAGATTAGTAACGATTAAATCAATGATTAATCATGTTAATTTCAATTAATAATTAGGTGGAGATGAACCCGGTGTGGCAGCAGAAGAAGCTAATGGAGTTTTGTGAGAGCAAGGGTATAGTTATCACAGCTACTTTCCACTGGGGGGAACTGGAGCACCTTGGGGGACAATGAGAAGCAAAAAAAAAATACCCTAGCCCTGGTACGTACCTTAAAAAGCCTAGATACAAACGTACTTAGCTATTTGATCTGACCGCACATTGTATTTTTATTTTATTTTTGATAAAACAGAAATTCTATGTCTAACTAGATATGATATGAATCAGGAAATATTAATTGAAGGCTTGTAAATTTCCGACGCTGTGCCTGCCTGCATGTATGAAGGTTTGTCTGAGGTGGGCATACGAGAAAGGGTGAGCGTGGTGGTGAAGAGCTTTAACAAGGAGAGGATGAAAGAAAGCATTGACATATTTGAGTGTCGGGGTTTGGACAAGAGATGACCTACGGAATCCCTTAATTTCTCCCCTTCGATTGCCTCTTCAACCCTTCTTCCAGATTTCCCTCCTCCATTACATAGTGGCCTGTCTGTTTGCTGACAAATGCCCGTCTACGGAAGAAATTTTTTATTATGACGGGAATGTTAACCATAGCACTGTTATCAAAAGATTACAATACTCAGAAGGAAGAAGAAGAACTTAAGAGAGAAAAGAAATAGAGAGAGAGAGAGAGAGATAAAATCTTTCTGTATATTTTTCTTATTTTGTTTGTAATTGCTGCATACTCTTTATATCCTTTTACAAGAGTTAGTTACATTTTTCCTGATCTATACAACTTGGACTAACTAACTAACTAATTCTTGTAATCTATCCTTTCAGCTTTTTACACATGTCACAATCCTGATGGCTTGATTATGTATACTCTAACATCCCCCCTCAAGCTCATGGGTGGAGAAACCA
The DNA here is from genome assembly GCF_019419815.1 of Pyrus x bretschneideri. Taxonomy (NCBI): domain Eukaryota; kingdom Viridiplantae; phylum Streptophyta; class Magnoliopsida; order Rosales; family Rosaceae; genus Pyrus; species Pyrus x bretschneideri. The sequence goes on along the minus strand of NW_025999802.1, from coordinate 794,628 downwards.
AGCGTGAGATTGCTGCAATGAGTGTGAAACAGAGGTGTACTGAGGCCCTTAGTGAAGATGTCTGCAAACTGTTCCGAGGAAGAAACAAATTGAACCATGAGCTTCTTGCTTGCAACCCTTTCACGCACAAAATGAACATCAACTTCAATGTGCTTCGTGCGTTGATGATTGATTGGATTAAAAGAAAGTGCTATAGCAGACATGTTATCACAGAATAACACTGGAGGAGCAGAAGGTTGTATCTGCAAGAAGACAAGCAATTGTTGAATCCAATCTAATTCAGCCGTTGTAGTAGACAGGGCTCTATATTCAGCCTCAGTGGATGAACGAGAGACAGTTTGCTGCTTCTTAGAGGACCAAGAGATTGGGTTATTGCCAAGAAAAACAACCAAACCCGTAGTTGAACGTCTATCATTGGGATCCCCTGCCCAGTCAGCATCACTAAAGGCTTTAAGAAGTAACTCTCCTTTACTATAAGTAATGCCTTTAGACAAGGACCCTTTGAGATACCTTAGTATCCTTTTAACTGCAGTGAAGTGGGAGAGCATTGGGGCTTGCATAAATTGACTAACCTGATGCACAGAGAAAGCAATATCAGGTCTGGTGAACACAAGGTATTGTAAGGCTCCAACCACACTCCGATAAAGACCTGGATTATTAAACGGCTGACCATCATCTTTGAGGATTCTATTATAAGGCAAACACGGTGTGACTGCAGGTTTGGCATCTGTCATGTCAGTCTTCTTCAACAAGTCAACAATATACTTCTCTTGGGACAGAAACAAGCCGTGATCAGTTTTTGAAATTTGAATGCCCAAGAAGAAATGTAAGGGACCAAGATCCTTAAGCTCAAACTCATTGGTTAAAGCTGCAACAACCTGTTGAATAGCAGAGGATGCATTTCCAGTAATTATGATATCGTCCACATATAAAAGAAGAACCACAATAGCACCATCAACAGGTTTAACAAACAAAGACAGATCTGAAGGAGTGGTTTGAAACCCCAACTGTGGTAAGAATTGAGTAAATCTATCATTCCAAGCCCTTGGTGCTTGTTTAAGACCATATAGGGATTTTTGTAACTTGCAAACCAGATAAGGAAACTGAGGATCCTCAAAACCTGGAGGTTGAGACATATAGACCTCCTCATTTAAAATGCCATGAAGAAAGGCATTCTTCACATCTAGTTGGCGTAATGGCCAATTATAATGAGCAGCAAGAGCAAGGATGAGTCTTACAGTTGTTGGTTTAACAACCGGGCTAAATGTCTCACCATAATCCAAACCTGCTTCCTGACTAAACCCTTTGGCGACCAACCGAGCCTTATGTCTGGCAATACTCCCATCAGCATGTCTCTTCACTTTAAAAATCCATTTACACCCAACCAGATTCTTATTAGGAGGGAGAGCAACCAAACTCCACGTTTTCTGAGAATAAAGAGCATTAAGTTCCTCCTTCATTGCATTGAGCCATACTGGAACCTTTAGTGCAGACTTATATGTTGCAGGTTCAGTGGTAGTCAAATCAACCACTGTGGAGGTGTGTGCAGCAGCGAAAAACACCTTTTTCTTCACAATTCCACTCTTGGAACGAGTTTGCATTGGATGGAGATTTACTGGTGGGATATCAATGACTACTTGTAAACTTTCTGGATTATGATCAGGAACCACAGGAGCAGGAGAGTCTTGTGCAGCAATGGACTGGGGTGAGGATGATGACTGAGAAGAAGTAGACGGTTCATGGGCTAGAGAAGGAGGAGAGGATGAAGAAACAAGAATATTTTGCAAGGTTGGCAGCACAATAGGTAGGCTTGGTGTATTAATATCAGGTTTTACTCTTGGAGACTGTGAACATTGTGACTTAGAACTTAAAGCACTGTATGGAAAGTCAAGTTCATTAAAAATGACATGTCTTGAAATATATATCTTTCCAAGAGTAAGTTCAAAGCATATATATCCCTTATAGGTGGATGCATATCCCAAAAAGAGACATTTTGCAGACTTAGGTTGTAATTTGTTGCTGTTGTAAGGTTGTAAACGTGGAAAACAAGCACAACCAAACACCCTTAAGTGCTGGATTTCAGGAATAGCAGAATATAAAAGTTCAAAAGGTGACTGATTTTGAAGAATGGAAGATGGCATTCGATTGATCAAGTAGATGGCAGTTTGACATGCAAAAGACCAAAACTTAGAAGGTAAATGTGCATTTTGTAACAAAGTGAGAGCTGTTTGAACTACATGTTTGTGTTTTCTTTCAGCCAAGCCATTCTGTTCAGGTGTATAGGGACAGGATTTATGATGAGAAATGCCATTTTGAGCAAGAAAAGACTGCATAGGTTTACAAATATATTCACCCCCCCATCACTTTGTAATATCTTAACTCTTGCTGAGAATTGAGTAAAGATAAAATGGTAGAATTTAACAAACACTGAACACAGATCAGATTTATTTATTAAGGGAAATAGCCAGCAGAATCTGGTACACTCATCAACAAAGAGGACATAATACTTGAATCCATCCACAGATACACTAGGTGCAGGTCCCCACAAATCACTATGAACAATTTCGAATGGTATTACAGATTTTGTAGAGGTATGAGAGAAAGGAAGTTTACTAAATTTCCCTTCTAAACAACTTTGACAAACAGTAGGTGACACATCTGTTTTAACAGCAACTTTTGACTTTCGAAGGATAAGAGAAACTATGGGATTAGAAGGGTGACCTAGTCTGCAATGCCATAAAGTTGAATTCACAGCATGTCCAAGAAGAGCAACAGGTGGATGAACTTGAAGATGAGATGATGAACCTGATGGTAAATGGGAAAAAGAAGGTATCGGATACAGTCCATTGTTGCAGTGTCCTTTATACAAGACTCTCCCTGTGGTTTTGTCCTGAATCCAAAAACAATAAGCATCGAATATTAGCCAACAATTGTTGTCAAGACATGTTTTATGAACTGACAACAAATTATGCGACAATTTTGGAATGTAAAGAACAGAATTTAATCGGAGAGACTGCGATGATGGCTGAATAATAGAGTTCCCAATATGAGAGACTTGCAAACCTTCCCCATTTGCTGTTTGAACAGTCTCATTAGTTGGATATGGAGATGCTAGAGACAAATTACTGAGATCGTTTGTCATGTGATTAGTAGCACCAGAATCTGTCAGCCAAACTTGTGGAGTTGCAGAATTGGATAGGACAGGAACATTAGAAGTAGAGGCATGCATATAGGCAGGGGCATATGCACTAGAAGTGGCCATATGTGCAGAAGGTTGAAGAGTTGGTGCACAATTAGAAGACACCATATTCATCATAGGAGACATGTTTGGAAAGACCACAGGCATCATAGGAGACATATATGGAGGCTGCATATAACCAGGAAACATAGCTTGCATAGCAGTCATTTGTGAAGATTGAGATCGATTCTTATTCCTATAAAAACAGGTTTTGGCAGTATGATTACTACGATCACAGATTTGACATTTCTCAGAAGTCTCAGATGTGTCAATGTTTCTATACACACATGTAGCAGCACTGTGTCCATGTTGAGAACATAGTTGACATACAACATCATGAAGCTGAGAAGGATTACCAAGAATTCCAGGAGTAAAATCATGAACCACAGGTTTCGAATTGAAATACCTTTGGCCCTGATTATTAAAATATTTCTGACCCTGAAAGTTCCCAGCTTTGCCTTTACCCTTGTACTTAGACTTGTGACCATTATTAAAGAACTGAGAGGAATTCCCATGATAACCATTTGAACCCTGTGATCCAGAATTAAAGACTCCCTGAGATTCAGAAAATGGGACCCCAGCACTAGAACCTTGATTCTTGGCAAACAATGCAGTAGAAAATTGTAAACTTTGACTGTTCTCAATAATTGCTTCTTCTGCAAGCAATTGAGCCCGGAATTCTTTAAGAGAAATCACATTCTCTCTACCACGAATTACACACCGAAATGTGTTATACTCCGCTGATAAACCATTCAAAGCCAAAATAACAATATCTTCATCTTCAAAGTTAACCCCTGCAGCTGCAAGATAGTCCCTTGCCTCTTTAATTCTCTGAAGATACTGAGTCACAGAATCTGCCCCTTTCTTGATGTTCTGAAGATCAGACTTGAGTTGAAAAATTGAAGTCTTGCTAACCGTGGAAAACCGTTCTTGAAGACGAACCCACAAATCTCTAGCACTGATACTCCCAATCGCACAAGAAATAGCAACCGACGATAGCGTTGCAGTGATAAGCTGCATAAGAGCCCTATCATGCATCTTCCATACTTTGTAATCATCCGTCTCAATCCTTGAACCAACACCACCAGATAAAGCTGCAGAATCACTCGAATATTGAGGTGGACAGCAAGTCGATCCATCAATAAACCCCATTATCCCATATCCTTCAAGCATCAACTGCATTTGAAAATGCCATTGAAGATAGTTAGAATCATCCAACTTAACCGACACAGAGGATGATACAGAGGAAATCAACCCAGTAATCGGAGACTGCAAGATTTGTAGTTGAGAAGCTGTAACCATTATGAAGAATTTTCTCTGAAGAATAAAAACAAACACTTGGTAGGCAAGAAAAACCCAACCAAGTCAGAGACCGTAAGATCGAAGAGAAATGCCCAGAAAACACAAAGAAGTCACACAGAGATAAGAGACGACGCAGAAGCACAATAACCAGAAACGAAGAAGCTATCTAAGCAATTCGGGCGATTGATACCATGTTAACCATAGCACTGTTATCAAAAGATTACAATACTCAGAAGGAAGAAGAAGAACTTAAGAGAGAAAAGAAATAGAGAGAGAGAGAGAGAGATAAAATCTTTCTGTATATTTTTCTTATTTTGTTTGTAATTGCTGCATACTCTTTATATCCTTTTACAAGAGTTAGTTACATTTTTCCTGATCTATACAACTTGGACTAACTAACTAACTAATTCTTGTAATCTATCCTTTCAGCTTTTTACACATGTCACAATCCTGATGGCTTGATTATGTATACTCTAACAGGGAACACAGATGATATACCATGTATTTTTATGTAAATGGTGAGAAATTTTATCTTTTAAGTTATTAATTTTTTAACACTTATATTCCATTATTTGTATAGTGACATGTGGTGTACCATCGTGTGCCGATCATCCCTCCGTCTACTGATGTCACCCTTTTTGCCTTCTCGCGATCTCAGCCCTTTATCTGCTTGTAATCTATTCTCTTCCTTCGACACCTGGGCCTACAGGGCCTAATTCTCCGGTAATTGCGTGAGGAGGTAGTGGTCAATAAATCTTTGAGGCGGTGGCTGAAGCCGCTCGGCAACACGTGTCGAGCGATGGTCTTCTTCTAGGCTTGTGTTTGACATGTGCTTGGGCTTCTCGCCTGTCTCAGGCCCATCTACTGACATGAGCTACTGTTACGTTTTTATAATGGGCTTTGGAGAAAAGAGGCAGCACTGCTCACAAAAGTATAAATGTTATTATTTTACTTTTGAAAATGGCATTCAGACGGTGATCTCTATTTGAATATATGAAAGATATCACCATATCATTTCCATTTAGTAAACAAGTTATTTGCAAGTTTTTATAGTCAAAACCGGAGTTGTAAAATTTTTTTCCCACGCCAATTTGATGTATAATTAACAATAATCTTCTGGATTGTGTTTATGAAACAGAAGAAGCGTGGTTTATATTTGCAATAAATTATTGGGCACAAAATAATATTACCTTACATTTGAAAGAAAATGACATTTGGAAAGTGATCTCTCTTTGAATATACGAAAGATATCTCCACATCATTCCATTTGTTGAACGCGTTGTTTACAAGTTTTTATAGTCAAGAACGAAGTTGGAAATTTTTTTTCCCACGCTAGTTTGATGTATAATTAACAATATTTTTGTTGATTATTTTTATGAAAACAGAAGAAGCATTATTTGTATTTGCAATAAATTATTGGGCCAAATGTGGACATGTACGTATATACGATGCACCTTATGCTAAACATTAATATCGCTATGGTAAAAAAAAAAAAAGAAGGTAAGGAAAAAAATTGACAAATTTTAGTTTTCGTTTCATATAATCAGCAGCTAATCCAGCCTGAATCAACATTAGTTTGTCTTTATTCCACGGCTGCATGTTTCACATTCTTCAACTGGAATGTTTTATTTTACGTATTCAAGTCTTTGCTAGAAATCGTAGGTCGCCGTCTCAAATTTCAACTTCTACGTCATTATTTATCGACTTGTCATAGCAAACATTTGTTGACGTTTTGCATGCTTGGCATGCGATGGGAATGTTATGGAATTAGGATGCCGTGATATGCATTGCGGCAAGGATGGAGTTATGATTTTTTTTTTTTTTGGTGGGCTAACTCAAATTAGTACCATAAAATCATATGTTTATTTTTGACTTATATAGAATTATATAATAATCAATATAAAAGAAGAAAAAATATAATATAAACAATTCTCACAATCATAACCCTAACCGACAACTTCAAGGACCATATAAATAATTAACCTACTAAATAAATCAAGAATAAGTAAATAAAAAGATTAAGAAGGTACCAATGGTTACATTCATTGGAAAATTGGAACGAAAACAAAGGCATTGTGGAGATAGAGATTTAGTTGTGAACTAAAAGAAATTCTTTTTCTTTTCTTGAGTAAGAAGTACAAAGGCTAAACCGCATAGGGTAAGTGATTTTTTTCTTTAACGAATAGGATAGAGCGAGGGAAGGAGATAGAACAAATTTATTACTTTTAGCATGAAAAGTATTATTTATTACCTATCCTTTACTAAATAGACATAAAATAATAACCTTTATTGGAATTGAGTGGGCTGTATAGGCTACATGCATTAACATAAGTCATTAAAACATGAGTTAAAAAGGATAATGTTTTTCACACACTCTTATTGATTTTTTTTGCTACTGATCTTCATCAATTCATTCGATTCGAAAGCCGAAAACTGAGAGGGATGTGTGAGAAATAAAAATGGATGTATAGATAGCACTACACTTACAGAAAACCTCCCTGGGTTATAGCCCACCTTATCCTTGTGGGTGGCTTCGCCCGTGATTGCCGACATCTAAATTATTTCGGAATAGTAGGCAAAGGGTTGGCAAAATGTTGGCGTGCCATGATGAGAGCATTAGCGTAGCCATGACTTGTCTTGACATGCTAACCCTCACATCGTGGCACACCAAAACAAGTCTCCCGAATTGTTGACAAAATGCATGGCGTGTCATGACATGCATTCTGCCGACAATTCGTGACACGTGTCATGTCGGAGGCCAATGACGATGTTTTGGCATGCCACGATGTGAGGGTTAGCTTGTCATGCCATGCATTTTTCTAACACTTTGACATGTTAACCCTGGCATGCCAAAACATTGATGTTAGCCCCGACACTAACCTCGCTTCTAAATTATTCCGAAATAGTAGGCAAAGTGTTGGCAAAATGCATGTAAAAAAAAAGGGGGGGTTTTATCACAAATGGTCCCTAAAATTTACCCTTACCATCAAGATGGTCCATAAAATTGAAAATCAATAAATGTAGTCCCTGAAAATAGATGTCGCAAATCAATGTGGTCCTTCTGTCACAATTTTATTAAAAATTCTGTTAAGTGCTGATGTGGCACATAAACGGGCCCCACAAGATTTACGGGTTTATCACAGATGGTCTCATACCATCAAGATGGTCCTTGAAATTGACCTACACCATCAAGATGGTCCCTAAAATTAAAAATCGATGAATGTAGTCCTTGAAAATAAGTGTTACAAATCAATATGATCATTCTGCTACAATTATGTAAAAAAATTTGTTATGTGCTGATGTGGGTTTAATAATTAATTAAAAAAGTTGTCTAAATACCTTTTTGCACAATGGATTTTTTTTTCTTATAGTAGGACCTACTCCGAAGAAAGACACCTTCCATAAATTCTCAAAGGCACAAGGCTTAACCAAGGCCTAAGAAGGGGTTTGGAAAAAGTTTTCAACCAATAATAGACGCACCTCGGTTATAACCTCATTATCTCAAGGCATACCTCACCATTCTTTGAGTCACCAAACCACCAAGGAAGTGTCGAACAAGCTCTCCAAGATTAAGGTTATAAGGATGTTGATCGCGTAAATGTTAACGGTGATGTCCTATAAGTCCTTGCCAATCAACCAAGTCGGTGAAGGGTATTGAAGTGTGTAAATATGGGTGTGTATTGAGATTTTTTTAGAGAATAGACAATGAATAAGGTAGAGGAATATGGACTGGGATCGAAGGTGATTGCATGACTAGTTTTTGGGTTCACAACTTTTTATCAACGATTAAATTATTAAACTTATTTGTAAGTTTTTTAATTTAATTAGACTTGTGTGATTCATTTATATATCACATCAGCACATAACAAAATTTTTGACAGAATTGTGATAGAAATCCTACAATGATTTAGGACACTTACTTGCATGACTACATTGATCGATTTTCAATTTCAGAGACCATTTTGATGTCATAGGTCAATTTTAGGGACCATTTAGATGTCGTGGATCAATTTCAAGGACCATTTGTGAGAAAAATGACTTATGAAACCCATTTATGTGCCACATCAGTAGTTAACGAAATTTTTAACAGAATTGTGACGGAATGACCATATTGATTTGTGACACCTATTTCAAGGACTACATTGATTGATTTTCAATTTCAGGGACCATCTTGATGGTGAAGTTCAATTTCAGGGACCATTTGTGATAAAAACCCAAAAATAAAAATAAAAAATAAAAAACCTAGGAAAAAATAGACCCCAGAGCCTTAATTTTTTTGTTTTGGAAATTACTACAACATAGTAGGCAATCATTATGAAGGGTTCTTGCCAGTAAGAACACATTCACTGATTGAGCTTAAAATTTACAAAGGTTCTTACCAGTAAGAACGCTTGTAAATATTAAGTTCACATAATGAATGTGTTCTTACCGGTAAGAACACGTGTAAATATTCAACTCACGTAATGAACATGTCCTTACGGTAAGAATACGTTCATATATGACTAGCGTCCTATTTTGTACTAATTTCTAAAAAATAATTTTAGGGGGTCTACTCTTTGCCCTAGAATTTTTTTTTAAAATTATTCCGAAATAGTAGGCAAAATGTTAGAAAAAAACATGTTGCAAGAATGCAGGGCATGACATATCTTGACAAGCCATGACTTGTCTTGACATGCTAACCTTCTCATCGTGGCATGCCATAACAAGCCTTGCGAATTGTCAACAGATGCATGGTGTGTCATGACATGCATTCAATCGACAATTCGCGATGCTTGTCATGTCAAGGCCAACAACGATGTTTTGGCGTGCCACGATACGAGGGTTAGCATGTCATGCTATGCATTTTTTTAACACTTTGACACGCTAACTCTCGTATCATGGCTCGCTAAAACATCGATGTTGGCATGCGATGACATGTCATGGCATGCATTTTGTCGACGTTTTGCGCGCTTGGCATGCGATGGGAATGTTATGGATTAGGATGTTGTGACATGCATTGCTGACATCTAAATTATTCCGAAATAGTAGGCAAAGTGTTGGCAAAATATTGGCGTATCACGATGCAAGTGTTAGCGTAGCTATGACTTATCTTGACACACTAATCCTCGCATCATGGCACGCCATAACAAGCCTCACAAATTGTTGACATAATGCATGGCGTGTCATGACATGCATTCTGCTGACAATGAGTCATTATTGATTCCATGATCAGACATGTTTACTTATTTAACATGAGAAAAGTCATGAATAAAAATAAGATAAGAATAGTAATTACTATAGTTGTTCAAGTGTGTAATCAACAATCTCCCTTGGTGATCTAGAGCTCGTACCTGATTTTTCATGCATGACATACTTAATTTTGGTGTGCACGAAAAGTTAAGTATATTTTAAAAATAAAAATGATATTCATGTCTTGTATGTCCATTGTTTATAAGTAAACATGCCGATGGTTAATTTGACATTGCTTCGAACACAAAAATAAATTATATCTAGCCAAATGTAAAAATAACATATAAAATTTGTAAAAGAAAATTCTAAACAAATGTAAAAGCTAGGCTAGCAACGTAATTCATATTTTATTTATTTGGTTTAGTATTTTACCTTACATTTATTTTGCCAGATAGATACGACTAATTAGACATATTCTGGCCGGCCAAAAACCTGAAAAAAGGAAACACGAAACTATTTTAAACACAGCCGTCACGTATGACATGTTCAAACCAGAAACAGTAATTAAATGAATGATTTATAACATGGTCTACACAGATGCATGCCTATATAAACGCAAGACATCGGTACAACTGGAGACCAGGATATCTTCGGATTCCATATACTTATACCTAATTTCTTGAAGATAATTTGGAGGCTTAAGTTCTCGATCGACGTACGTTCATTAGCAATGACGCCAACGATAGTTCCTGAAGTAACACTGGTCTCCTGTGACATGACGATGCCAATGATTGGCATGGGGACTTCACCGTACCCTAAAGTCGAGCCTGAAACAGCCATAGCTGCAATTCTTGAAGCAATCAGAGCGGGCTACCGCCACTTCGACACTGCCTTTGTTTACGGGTCAGAGCTAGATCTGGGGGGAGCCATTGCTGAAGCACTGCGTCTTGGACTTGTCAAGTCCAGGAGTGAGCTCTTCATCACCACCAAGCTTTATGCCAGCTTTGCTGAAAGAGACCTTGTAGTGCCTGCCATCAACATGAGTTTAAGGTTTGACCGATAGTGTTAAGGGCTCGTTTGATAACATTTCAGTTTTTAATTTTAAAAATTCACAAAAATAGCTATTATTTTTAAATTTTCTAATAAAGTGAAAAATGAAAATGAAATATTTATCAAATAACCCCTAAATAAAGTTGAAACCCTAGCTAATTAACTTTTTTTGTTAATAGCTAACCCTATTAAATCATGAACGAATTATGTAGGAATCTGCAATTGGAGTATGTGGATATGTACATAATACATTGGCCCTTCAAACTGGGGAAAGTGGTGAGCTCTATGCCGGTAGAAAAGGGAGTGCTGCTACCCTTAGATATCAAGTCAGTTTGGGAAGGCATGGAAGAATGCAAGAGACTGGGCCTTGCGAGGGGCATTGGCGTCAGTAACTTCACTTCCGAGATGCTTGAGGACCTCCTTTCCATCGCCAAAATCCCTCCCGCCCTCAACCAAGTATGCTTAGACCATCTCCAACCGAATTAGGGTCAAAGGGCTCGTTTTAACCCTTTGTTATTCCAAGAAATTAATATTTTAATGAACAGTGCAGAGTCATATTTCTTACCATCTCCAACCGAGAGTTAAAGGGCCATAGGGCTCGTTTTAGCCCTGCCATAAAAAACCATCTCCAACCGAGGGCCAAAGGGTTATGGTATGGAATGTGAAGAATTGAAATAAAATGAGGTAAGATAGTACGTAATAGTGAAAAATATGTGAGAAATGGTGCAGGAAAAAATTAGAAATTAAAAAAAAAAAAAAAAAAAAAAAGTGGGCTAGGCAAATGGAAAAGAACAAAAAAAAAAGAAAAAAAAAAAGGGCTTGGCAAATGGAAAAGAAAATAATAATAATAATAAGTGGGCTTGCCAGCGGGCTGGATGGTTGGCTAAAGATGACCAGCCGGTTGGCCCTTTGTCTCTTTTTTGTCACGTGGGGCCCATGCGCCCCTTGGTCTAACCTTCAGTTGGAGATGGTTTTCAGATTATTTTCGGTCATTTGACCCTCTGGATCCTTCGGTTAGAGATGATCTTACATTCCTACATTATGATTAGTTATTTTTTTATGCATGCATGCATAAGGCTATATGTTTTATTTCTTAATTCATTTGTATGTTAAAATATACAGTTGGAGATGAACCCACTTTGGCAGCTGAAGGAACTGAGGGAGTTCTGTAAGGCAAAGGGCATTCATGTGACGGCCTACTCTCCGTTAGGGTCAACCGCGTCTAGATTTGGAGACAACAAAGTCTTAGGCTCAAAAGTCCTCCAGGACATTGCTAAAGCCAAAGGAAAAACAACTGCTCAGGTGCCTAGCTAGTTAATCAGTGTTGAAACATTATATCTCACCAAGTTAAATTCCCTAATAATGAATGGTTCCACAGAACACATGTAACTAAGTTAGGAAATTATACCGTTTCAAATTAGTAGTGGACCAACAGACTGTCTCTGAAACTTAAACAATTAGCACTACTACTTTTGTCTATTACACACACACACACACAATACATATTTCTAGCTTAGCATTGCACTAATTAATTTTTCTTCTTTTTCATGATATGCAGATAGCGTTGAGATGGGTGTACCAGCAGGGGGTGAGCTTGGTAACAAAGAGTACCAACAAGGAAAGAATGAATCAGAACCTTGACATTTTCAGTTGGTCCTTGACTGAGGAGGAATTAGACAAGATTAGTCGTCTTCCTCAACACAAAACAATCACCTTCGCCTCAATTATGGGACCGCATGATGTTGTGCTCCGGATTGATGCTGGATTATGATCAATCGATCATTTCGGACCTTCATTTCATTGATGACTTCATCCTCACTAGGGTTTTTCTCTTTCTTTTGCTGTTCAGAATTCCATAAGTTTCCGCAAGTTCCACACTTGTTTGGAACTTATGGCATATATATATATATATAAATACGCTTTACTCTGGTCAATCATTGTGTAAGAATTTGGATTTTGTCGGGTATGCACGTTGTTTATATATTTTATATCGTGTCTTGAACACGGGCATAATAAATTTTCTGCTTTTTGAGTAACTTTGTTTGGATGTATATATGTGAAGCTCATTGACTTAGTTTTATAATCTTTAATTAACTTTTCCACTGTGTTGAATGCTAGAAATGTAGGTACCGGAGACCGGAGAGTATATTTTTGTGTTCGCGATTGTCATGATAAATATGATATTTCTCTTTTACCTATTGCCTTTTGGACTAAAACTTTTCTCTCTCTTTTTAGTCTAATTTAGAGTAATATTATCATCTGAGATATAATGGAGGAATGTCATCTACGTTTTCTATTTACTTTTCTCACTCATCACTTGACACATGTATTTCACTGGCAAATTAAACTACATAATTAACACTGCACTTATTTGTATCATTTCTCTAACAAAGATGGAACCCATATGCATTGGTGGGCCCTACCTCTATTAGAGATATAGTATAAATGATGGTACGATTAGGTGGTAAGTGTAGCATTACTCTATAATTACTAATGCATTAAAGTCATAAATTCTAATTTAATAGTGCTATTCACATACTCATTTTCCACCTTAAAAGCATGAATTGTGTAATTTAATTTATTAGTAGAATACGTGTCAAGTAATGAGTGTGAAAGGTAAATAGGGAAATACAGATAGAAAATGCAGCTAGCATTCCTCTTATTACATTTGAAAATTGCAAAATAATTAAGAATATTGATGTCCTAAATTTGTCAAACCATCCACCTGTGTATAAGCTTCGCATGATGTTGAACTTAGGAAGTTGCTTTGAAAATGTCAAATTTTATGTATATTATGGATAAAATTTTCCACAAAATTTAAATTTTTTGAAATCAACTTGGTTAAAAATTTAAAAATGTATACAACATGTTTTGTTTGTTGTTTACTTGTTAGATTGTTATAAAATGTGATCATGATTCTACATAGGTAAAACTGGAAGCCAACACATGGTATACTTCTATATATATGTGACATATTGAGGTGGGTGTATCGTGTGCGAGCAAGCTGTGAGCATGGTAACAAAAAGCTTCAACAAGGAAAGAATGAATCAAAATCTTGACATCTTCGATTGGTATTTGACTGAGGAGAAATTGGACAAGATTGATCATATTCCTCAGCGCTAAGGAATTACCTTTGCCTCAATTTTTGGCCCTCATGATCGACTTCTTGAGATTGACGCTGAATTATGATTATTGTCTGATCCCATGCTTTTAGCGGGAAAGAAAAAATGAACAAAAACTTCATCTAAAAATTTAGGATGGTGCTCAACACGCACTCTTCTTCACCTTTTATACACTCTGCTAATTTTTGTTTTTTTATTATCTTCAATTTATTTGATTTAACAATTAAAAATTGAAATGAATGTGTGAAATGTTAAAAAAATAAAATAAAATCGCGTGAATAGTACTATCCAAAATTTAAAGTCAACGCTTTTTTAAAGACCTTTTGGTAGATTGGAATATTATACTTCTTTGGCCGGTTAATCTGAGGAATAAGATTCCTTGCTGATGGAGTCATTGTTTTATTGCGTCAAGAATTAGTATTATATATAGAGATGTTTCCATATGAAAGTTGAATTATTGTTTATATATAAAGATGTAATTAAAAAAATAAAAAATAAAAAATAATTAATATATATAAAGATGTAGTATAGCAAATTTTATACTTTAACAGTTTAATTAATTTAGTTATTCTTGTAGGACATTCTTTTAAATTAAAACAAATTTTTGTTTTTACAATAATATTTTACACTATAGAGTAGTTTGGGTCAGGCGATATGGAGGAGGATTCTCTCCCCTTCTAATCTTTCTCCCATTCCCTCCCCTCCTATTTAAACGGTTACCGTTTAACCACGTCAACTTCTTATATTGATTTTTTTATAAAGATAATAAGACAAAAAACAATATGCCAGAGGAGGGGAGGGAAGGGGATAAAAATAGGAGGGGAGAGAAGTCTACTCCCAGACAATATAATGAGTCTGTCATAGGAATAATGATATCCTACGAACCTAATACATGCGAGAGAATATTCTCTAACATTTGTGTCTATTTGTGATCCATCAGGTTAATACTCTGATTTCATGAAGAAGTTGAGGTTCATCATAGAATTAAATGGCAATATGGGGAGTAATTCATTTATTTATAAACACATGAAAGATCCATCCTTCTATCAATGTGGGGTTCATTCTCAACACGGCCCCTCACGTGTGATGAATTTTTAAGCTAACTCGTGGACAACACAATAGACGTGACATGAACACGCACGGCCGTTAGATTTCACACACATAACAACATGGTCTGATATTACGTAGAAATATAACTCCTTGTATTGATGTGGTAAATATTACCATATATATAGACAAAAATCCTACACTAATTACAATCGAAAATCTAAACCACAGACTCTAGAGAAGGAGGAGAGAACATATCAAAAGAAAATCCAACCTATCTCCACTATAGAGCTTGAGGAGCCTTCCTTCATAATTTCGGATTCTCGTATTAGCAAATAAGTCATTTGTTCAATTGTTAGATGTAATCAAGGACAATTGTGCATCCAAAATGTAGCTTTGCTTCCTTCGTTCCGATCGATAGATGAAGAGGCAAGTAGATCCACCGCATGGGAAAGACCTGTCGCAAACAAAATTCAACATTATTATCTTACTTTTGAAAGAAAATGACATTCACGGTGATCTAATAATAATCTTCTTGATTATTTTGGGTGCATTTTACTCACTAATCTTAAGTAGTGGTATTATTGTTCACCACCCTAGTTATTATTATTGGATGAGTTTAAGAGTTTTGAGATTTGTATTTACCCACTACATAGATCTTTAAACTCATTAAACGGTGATAAATAGAATGGTGAAATGACACTCACTGGAACATGGTGAGCAAGATATTCTCTATATACAACGCACCTTTGTGAAAGCATTAACCCACAGTTGGGAAAAAGGATTCCAAATCCAGAATTAGTTTTCCATTTGCACGGTTCCACACATGTAAAAGGAGATGGCAGTTTATTTTTGAAATTTACTTTCAGATGGTTGATGAATGTTTCCCAAGTCATGTTTGTTATTGACTCTTGAACAACAAAGAAAATGCTTATTCTGACCAAAAAAAATGAGTCAAGGTTATTAACTTATTTTATTACAAAGAAATTAACGGAATAGGGAGAAGGGCGTTGATAAATCGGGTTAGCTAAAAACAGTCAAGAATTACAAACGAGAATTTTTAGTTTTCGTTTCATATAATCAGCAGCTAATCGAGCCTGGGTCAACTTTAGTTTGTCTTTATTCGACGGTTACATGTTACTCGTTCTTCAGCTGGAATGTTCTGTTTTACATATTCAAGTAATTCAACTTCACCATTACTTAAAAGTCTAATAACACAAATTTCAACTTCTAAATCATTAATTAATCTCTAATAATATAAATTTCAACTTCTAGATCATTATTGCTTAATAATACCAATTTCACCGATGCAAGTAAGCTATTCAAATTTGTTCTAAATTATTATTGTCTAATAATACGTACGGTAATTCGTATGTTGGACTTGGTACAACGCCCCACGTTCACATTACTAACATTATTTGAGATGAGAGGAATAAAAAATAAGATAAGAAAGACAATTACTATAGTTGTGGAGCAAAAAATAATCAAGAAAATTATGGAGACGACAAGTGAATTTTTTGGTAAAAAGGATAAGATTATCGCATCCACAAATTGGTGTTTTCATTGAGAGTTTGATTCATACACTCGAAGAAGACTATCGCATTCAACGTTTCTAATTTTTCTTCGTTCATTCGTAAATTTTTCCCACGTATTCCTACTTCTAGAATTTTTTATAAATTCTTTGAATAGCCCTGGAAAGAAATACGATGATGGAAAATTTATGAAACAACAACAAAAGGCGCTCCCTACAAATTTGGGTTTTCACCCATTTAACAGATCGCGGAGCAACGAAGGCTGCCACCACCCACTGCAACTGTCGTGGCCCAATCAACCCTCGGTGCAATTTTTGCAGCGCTCAAAACCCAGCCCGTGCTGGTGTAACCTGCAGCCCAATTCCAGAAACGGCCCAAGCTTGAAGGCCCATGGAAAGACCCCTGCAGCAGCCTTTATGGCGTGGCTCAAGCCAGTAATGCAACCAAGCCTAGATGCCGAGCCAGCTCGCTGAGCCTCCAAGATCAGGCTCTAATGGCCCACTCCACGCAAAGCTCAGCGCGCCCAATCCAGCGACCACCGCGGGCCTCTCTACGCTCAAGCCCAGCAACGGCTACAGCAGTAGCCCACGTGGAAGCAGCCCATTTTAGCAGCTTCATAGGCCCAATCTGCGCACTCCAACAGCCTAGAAGGTTGACCCGTGCTCCAGACCACCCACGCGCCCTAACCCGGATCCGCGTTTCTTTACCTCTAGGTCGACCCTTTGGTGATCCAAACCCATTTTTTCAATTTTTTTGACCTATTTTATGTAGATTTGGCCCATTTTAGCTCAAATCTCACGCCCGCAGTCCATTACACTTCCACCACTCAAGAAGATGCATATCGTCCAAGTTATTCCAACCCAAATGGCAAACAATACTTGTCTCGACAAGTCATAGAATTGACAAGCGCCCTCATGCAGCAGACAACCTTGGTGAATCAGCTTTGTTGCGTACCGAGATGCAACATGCCCTAGACGAGATGTCCCAAAGTAGGACAAGGGCAGACGACAAACCTCTTTAGCAGCGTCCAAGTAAGCAGTCCTTCGATTAGCCACGAACCAAGCGTTCGAGCAGTGTACACTCCCAACTGGGCCCCCGAGATAGCGTATACTCTCGTCTTAGCGCATAGAGGAGCGTGCACTCTCAGTCAGGCCCATGGAAAAGCATACACTCACGGTTGAGTGTTCATTCACGGCTAAGCCCGCAAGGAGCATCATCCACCTCACATCAGAGTAGGTAGCACGATAGACGGAGACAAGCAGTCACACAAACCGACTCAAGTTCAACCGGCAGCCTACGAGTAATTCGGTCGCCTACTAGGAACGTACCACATGCACCGCAACCGCAGCAATAGAAGAGCCGAGCACATGGAAGAGCAGCCTAAACTAGCAGGTCACGACCAGGGGCAGCTGAGAGTTCTGCTACCCCCAACAAAGGAAAATTCAGAAGGAAGTAGAGAAGTTCCTAATCAAATGATTTTGCGATTTCCAACCGCAATGAGGTCACTGACGAGGCACTACGACGGGACATGACCAACATAAGCAAGTCATCATTCACGGATGAGATCTAGTAGGCAGAGCCTCCACACAAGTTTAGCATGTCACATTTCACATCCTTCAAAGGGGATGAAGACCCGGAGAAACATCTAAAGTACTACTAAAGCTCAATAATCCTCTATCGAAATAACAATGCTTTCATGTGTAAGATATCGCCACCACTGTACAAGGCGAGGTGCAAGATTGGTTCCACACCCTACCGCCAAAATCCATCTGGCATTTCGACAAACTTTCTTTGGTTTTCACTAAAGAATATTCATTCTATCGCTCGATCAAGAAAAACTAACCACTCGTTCAACATCAAGAAGAACCCAAAAGAGTCACTTTGTGACTATGTGAAAAGGTTTAAAGCAAAGAAGGCAAAGATAATCGAATGCAACAACTCGATAGCTTGTGCATCCTTTCAAAAAAAACTCCCAGCAGACCATCCGCTACTGGAAAATTGATCATGAAAGAAGATCTAACTCTGGCAGACTCATTCGCTCTGGTAGAGAAGCATGCACCTTGGGACGAGGCCCGACGAGCAAACAAGGCACTCGAGCAGCCTTGAAAAAAATCAGCAGTAGCTTAAAAGAAGGAAGACGGGAAAGAGTACAACAACAAAAGTAGGCAGAAAGCCAAGCAGCAAGGACCGATCCCCAACTAAAGGAGGTCTGACGCCAAAGAACTATTCTAAGTTCTCGATCCTGATCCACCAAATCCCCCACGACATCAAGAACAACTATGGTTCAAGCTGCCAAAGCAATCAAAGGGAGATATCTCTAAGTTGGACCACACTAAGTATTGTGCATTCAATCGTGGTCCTGGTCACACAATTGACGATTGCTACACTTGGAGGAACTACCTAGAACAACTGGTGAAAGAAGGCAAGGTCGACAGATACTTAGACAAGCCAGATGCGCATCCGAGAAAAACGTAGATGCCGACGAAGAACCGCCAACCAAGACAATCTGTATCAATGGCATCTTCGCCGAATTCGAGCGCCTAGGACCCACTAACAACTCCAAGAAGAGAAAGATCCAGCAGACTCTACTAGTCTCACAGTTCCAGGCATTTAACACCTAACCTAAACCCATCATTGGCTTCACCGAGCAGGAAGCGTCGATTTTCCACACGACAACGCACTAGTGATATCCGTCCAATTACCCCATGTTATAGTCGACAAAATGATGGTTGATAATGGAAGTGCAATCAACCTACTTCAGCTTTCAGTAATTCAGAAGATGGGGCTGGAAAGCACAATCATACTTCGAGCGAATGTACTCACTGGATTCAACGGACACACATTAACTACATCAGCAACATTACACTTGACATGAGAACACCGCCAGTTGTCTCGAAGCAAATGTTCACGATAGTAAGTGACCTATCTTCTTACAATAGGATTATAGGGCAACCTTAGCTGATAAAGCTGGACGTTGTAACCTCCGTCAAGTATCAAAAATTTTGATTATGCATCTCGGGATGAGGAATCAAAGAAATCAAGTCTGATTAGGCCACATCTCGACGATGCACTGTGCAAATACTGAATGAGTAAAAAAAAAAAAGACTCCTACCTTCGTAGAGGCTACTAAGGTCCAAAGGGACGACAAAGCTACCAAATAACAATCACATCTGACAGATCAAGAAGATTGTGTCTAAATAAATGCGCCAGCAAACGAGACAGGATGGAAACCCGAAGAGGACACCGAGCACATCATTTTTTATCCCCATCAGCTGAAGAAGACTACTAGAATCGGCTCACGTTTGAGCTCGAAAGAAAATGAGGAACTCACGGCTTTCCTTAGGGAAAATCGTGACATATTCGCACTGTCACCTTTCGACATGCCTGGCATTGACATAAGATAGCTTGCCACAAGCTGCACGTTGACCCTGCTGCCAAACCGATGATCCAAAAGAGAAGACATTTCGCACTCGAATGAGTGGAGATCATCGAAGTGAAAATCAACAAGCTATTGGAGGCCAGATTCATAGAAGAGATAGCACACTCAACGTGGCTTGCCAACATCGTGCTAGTAATAAAGAAAAAGAAGGGCAAATGGAGGGTTTGCGTAGACTACACCAACCTCAACAAAGCATGCCTAAAGGATCTTTATCCAATTCCCCAAATCGATCTACTAGTAGATTCTACTTTTAGGAACCAGTTGCTCAATTTCTTGGACGCATACTCCAGCTACAACCAAATAACCATGCACGAGCCCAACAAAGAGAAAACCGGGTTCGTGTAAGAGATTATGTTGTAATGTTTAATTAATTTAGTTATTCATGCAAGAGATTCTGTTGTAATTCAATACAAATTGGCATTTTGTTTGTTCAATAATATTTTACAATATAGAGCAGTTTGGGTTAGGCCATATAATGAGTTCGTTGTAAGAACAATGGCATTCCACGAACCTAATACACGCGAGAGAATATTCTATCATCTTTATGTTTGTTTGTTAGAGCCATCAGGTTTACGCTCTAATATTATGAAGAAGTTGATGTTCTACCATAAAACTAATTACAATTGGTAATTACATTCCTATAATACATGCAACAATTATAAAAATATTAGGAAGACTTTGGATACAGTTCCTAACTATTTATATTCTTTGACTAAAACCTTGTTGATTTTCAATTTTGATCGAAATCCTTGAAATTAATGTGATAATTTATTTTTATGTATGCTACTATATTTTTTTAGTTAAAAATTGAAATTTATAGTTGTTTATATTAATGAGATTTTAAATAAAAACCCATAATTTGTGCGATTAAAAATATTAGAATATAAATTATACTAATTTGTGGGATTAAAAATATTAAAATATGAATTATACTATTATGTGTGAAATTAACCAAAAAAATATTGTACCAAAACATGAGTACATTCTTCAAAACCACAATATATATATATATTCGATTAAGGAATATTACCATCAGAGTGAGGATAGCAGCACTTTTTAACTCTAGTATAACAGTTTAGCTCAACTAACGACAAGTTTAAGGAATATTACCATTAGAGTAGAACATTCGTAGAACTTTTGAACAAGAAATGTAGGGGACACTAAGGAAATACCCTCCAAAAGAGGCGTATGCTGCTTTAAGCGACGAACACACGGTATATTATTAAGTAAAAGGCGAAAGAATAGTTCGCTTTATGGTCACCGCACGGCTGCGTACGTTCAAATGAAATCTGCTGCTCGCCGAATGGCTGTGTATAGCGGCCATTGTATTGTAATATTTACCCTATCTATATACAAATCCAGTGTTAACTGACAGATCGTAGGTTCGAATCCAACTTGCGAAGATTTGGTTCATTCCAAAAGCGGAAACCGAAGCCACATCTACCAGAGCTAGAGGAGCATCCCTCCATATTTTCGGATCCTCGTAATAGCAAATAACAAGTCATTTGGTGAAATATTGGATATTTGGATGTAATCAAGGACAATTGTTCATCCAAAATGAAGGTTTGCTTCCTTCCTTCCGAACGATTATTGGATTTGAACGTAAAATGCTAAATGGACAAATAAGGATAAGCTAATATGGAAAGAGTCATTTCAGAGAGTGGGGTAAAATGCGGCCATACAGCAATCTCTTGCGTTCCCCCACATTCATACTTCTGTTCTATGACATAAATCTAGTGAAACCCTAATGCCCCAAATTTTCCCTACGCCTGAAGCAAACGCGCAACAGAGGCCCCGAAAGATTTGATTCGCGAAGGCTCGCTGCTTCCTCTGCTTCTGAAGGCACCCTCTCGCCTACCTTCTAACAAAAATACCGACTTTTTCCTATCATAAAAAAGGAAGACAGGAGGGCCTACGCGCCAGACCCATCAACCGACCACCTACTCACACTTGATGGACTTGTAAATGTGACGAACAAACAGCAAAGCTGCTCGGAAACCTACGGTGCCTAGCATGAGGAAGAAGCCGTAGCAAATGCAAGCCATGTAACCGAAGAAGAAAGACGTTTGCATAAAGCCAGTCATATCTGAACGGGCGTAGTAATAATACAAGCAATAGCCATAGATGAAGAGGCCAGTAGATCCACCGCATAGGAAAGACCTGTCGCAAACCAAGAACTCCCATTAGTCCAGCCACACAAGTGATAGAAAGAGGAAGACATAATAAATATATGCTCTGCTATATGTAGGGATGAAAACTCTATACTATCACACAAATTTCAATGAATAATAAGGAAGAAGAAAAATCATAATGCAGCAAGGCACAAATCATGATACAAATGGAAAGAAGAACTATGATGATCCGAAAATTGATTTGAGTCTCATTAATCCTTTCTAGGGAACATCAATAATCTTGTATTCGCCTTTGCATAATCGGAAGTATTAACTGTACTTTCTATGAAACATCATTCCTTGAATTTAAAAATAGAGCTCCCTCTGATGCTATCAATTACATAATCATGCTTTTCAAGAACCCCGTTAGTCTGTTATCAGAAGGTATAAGAACCATGAAATCACCCGTACACAGGATGGATCATGGAGAATATGATAATGATGAAATGCTCCACCCCTGTGAATTACAAAGCACATGTCGTAGATACCATACTTGGGACAAAAGCATGTCCTTGCTAGTCAACCTCTCATAAGATGGCCTACTTACAAAATACAGCAACATAGTGGCTTCATAGGAGTCACGAAGAGCTGGCTTGACATGGTCATAACTCAAAAGTAATGACACTAGTCACTGAAAGCACATAACATCATAGAGAAAACAACTTGAAAACCCCGAAGACCATTAGTACCAAACAACTTCATCTACTGAATTTCAGAAATTCTCATACTTCGAAACATATTATGAGCATTTCTTGTATCTTATTTGTTTTTGCTTCAAATCCACAGCAGAAGTTTAACTTAGAAAACACGTAACAAAAGAAAAAGCTTGAAACAAAACAGGAAACTAAACCTAACTTCTAGGATATAAGCAATGTAACCTAGAATAGAAGAAAGATTACGAGTATATATGGAAAACTCAATGCAAGAAAGATGTTTTTACCTCCACCACCACCCATGATCTTCGGCAGCAAGTTGGAAATAGGTCAAAGCCACAGTTATAAAGGCAGTGACAATCAAAAGAATAATAAATACAATAAACAGGATGCTGTAGATTGTGTAAATCCTGTGACCCCAGACGCTGGCAAATATGTAGTAAAGTTCAATGTATATTGCACTGAAAGGGAGAAACCCAGCCATTGCCATCTGAGGAATGGTAGTCCTGTACCATGGAAGAGGTGGAATTTCTCGAGGATACTTTGTGGTGCGAACAGGAGCTTGGAACTCAGCCTTGCTGTTTTTCCCGGCAATACCACCCAAAACAAGCAATGGTGATGTTACCAATGTCCAAATAAGAACAATTACCACAATAGTACCAAAAGGAAGAGCTGCGGTTGCACTATAAGCAATTGCAACAGTGTTAAGGAAGCAGAAAGTCAGGAACAGAGGCCCGCAGAAAAGGCACCCAGTAAGTAACAAATTTCTCACCTGTCAACCAGAAAATGGAAACTAAATGATTCCGTTTCACTTTAAAAGCATAAACCATAAGTTGTATTTGTCGCCGAACAGAATCCAGTTAACTTACCCAGTTTTTTCCTTCAAGCTGACAATAGAAAGAAGTTGCAGTATATCCCGCAATGCCAGAAGTCAGTGCATATATGACCACAAGCGCAGTGAATAAAGCGCCTCGGTTGTATGGATAAAATACACCAACCAGTGCGAGCATAAAGATGAATATTGTGCTGGAAATGAATAAAGGAAGAAAGGGTAGCCTTTAATACTAATATGTAATAAAACGAAATTCATACATCTAAAAAAATTGCAATAAGATCCTCACAGAGTGAACAGCTGGGTTCCAGAACCATGGGCAGCAGCAAACAAAGATTTGTGCTGGGGGAACCGGAAAACATCACCATGAATGTACTTCCATCCAGTCTCTTCTTGGTCATCAGCAGCTTCCTCATCTTGTGCATACCTTATTAAGAAATTAAATAAATGATAAGTGACAACAACAATCTAAACAGAAAACCCGGAGATTTTCAGAAAACATCAAGGCGCAGAAAATAAATCTCACTTCATGAAATCGTTCTTCAGGACTCGCATGAGAATCGTTGCAAGAAAACCCGTCAAAAGGAGAACCGTGACGCATGAATTTATGATTGAGAACCAATGAATTTCCAAGTGATGTGGCAGTGAAGAGGACTGTGAGTATTTATCCATTCTATTCTCGAAGGGAATGTTTGTATCCGACCATTTTACACTGTACATGAAATCTGCATCAACATCCTTGTCCTCTGTCAAGTCTACAACAGAATGAGGATCCATCTTGGCGGTGATTTCAATGACACGGTCTTTATTGTACCGAGCATCAAATTGGATATGCTTGTAAAGGAAATATTTGTATTCCCTCGGGTCAGTTTTTCCTTCCTTGTCAACCTTTCCCAAAAAGCCCCAGATGGGCAAATCATCATAATACATTTGGAAGTAGTAGTCTTTTTTCACAGCAGTTCGAAACTGCACAACTTCTTCCTTGGTCAGCATCGTTCTACAAGCAACCTCAGAGTCCTTATCTTTTCTGAACTCAAGATTATAGGGAGCACTAACAAGCCGATCCCCATTCAACACCTCTCCGAGCGCCTCCCTCTTCTCCTTCACATCACCTAACATTTACATCCATTTGCCAACAAATTAATAACCAAAAGAGGCAATAACACAGCAAATGCATCAAGAAACAAACTCCACGATCAGAACTGCATCATTATCATAATTTTAAAACCCAAAACTTTGCTTCCATCGATCAAAAATGTTTATAGGGACAATCACTCCGCAGTTCCCAACATATTAACTCCCCGAAATAGAAATTCCAGTGAAAATTCCGCAAGACAAGCCACTATTTCAGAATTTTATGCACATTTTTTCTAATTCGCAGCTAAAATTTACAATTACATATGGAACGAAGAATGTAAAGGCAAAGAATTTGAGATGCAAAACCTGCTGAGCAGAAGGGCAGATCAAAATACCGATACGTTTCGCTGCAACCAAACAAACAGATACAAAGATAGATTAATAATCTTCAAAAATCAGAACTTGCATGAAGAATTTCAGAAAATGGAGAACGAAATTCAGATCCGAAGTCAGATCTGGATGAGATTTGATAGGGTTACCTGGGGTTGTGGAAGGGGCCGACTTTGTTGGCGTAGAGGGGGACGGCGTCGCCTTCGTTGTAGCGGTGGTCGGAAGCGTCCGATCTCACGAGAGTGGCGGTGCACACGATTAGAACGGCGAGTAGAAGAGCGGTAGGGAGGTTCTTCATGGTCTCGACGGAGAAGAAGAAGAAGAAGATCGAGTGATATTTTTTCAACCGGAGAAAGTGAGCCAATGAACGAAGGAACTAAAGCAACCGGATAATTATATTTTTTTAAATAATTAATTTTACTCTTTTTTTTTTTCTCTTTCTTGTCAGCGACTCGGCAACAACTTCTGTTGTGGGATTAGAGGATCTTATATTTCTTTTTCTTTTCTTTTCTTTTTTTCTAGTTGCAAAAGGTATATTTCAATTTTACCGCATAAATATTTGGTGTTTTAATTAATTATTCAAAATCTAAACTTTTAGCCTATAAATTTTAGGTTTTAATCTAAAATAATGTTTGTTCTTGAATGATTTTGACATGAATTTTTGTTTGAGATCACTAAAAAATTAATTTAGGCAAAAAAAAAAAAAACTTAGTAACTTTTTTTTTTTATAAATAAGATTCATGTAGATTATTTTAAATTATTTTTATGATTATTTTAAATTAAAAATATTTAAATTACGATAAATATTAAAATTTTGATAAATCTACTCGCAAACGATTTTTCAATTGTTTTAGCATTTAGATTTAAATTGGAATCGTTTATTTTTTTTATTTATCGTTAAATTTGATCATATTCAATCTTAGGAATTGAATTGTTAGTTTTAATTTATAAATTAAAATTAAAAAAATTAATTTAAATTTGAACATTTAAATCAACGGCCCATTATTTTCAACTTTTTCATTCACAAATAGAAGTTTGGGCTCGTGCAAGTGGTCGACTAGCCTCAACCCGCTGGGTCCTAGCGCTGACTGGCATGTCGCATGTGTTTGCCAAAGCCTCCATAACTGTATTGGGCCTAGTTAATAAATTGGACTTTGACCTAAAAGATGAAGACATAAATGCTTGCTTGGATTAAGAAGCAGGCCCAAAACAAAACAAACCGCAAAGCAGATTTAGGCCTCACTCTCAGGAGCCCATTCTAAGACAACTTTTGAGCTACTCCAAATTGGAAGAAGAGGTTTTCGAATTTGAGTGTAAGAAGGCAAACACATTGGTTAATTAGCTTAACATGTATATGTACGGCTTATTTTTGAAGGTGGGGGGTGCTATTGTTTGTAGGGATTACTTATAAATATCACGACCTGTCTTGCCACCAAGAGTCGATCACCCGCCTTCGATTGGTGTTTTTTTTTTTTTTTGAGTACATCGATATTTTTACACTAAGGAAAATGAGAGTTTGGTTAAACCACACAATAGATAACCTATTTTTACACTATCATTTACAAAAAAGGAAACAAAATGACAGCTACCAACTTAGCAGCTCATTACGTGATGCTATAACATTATTCCAAAGAAGAAAAAGAAACACATAACAACCACTCTTTATGTGATGCTGTAATTATTCCTTTCGTAATCTTGGTTAGTACCTTAAGGAAAAGAAGGCAAACACATAGGTTAACTAGCTTAATTAACATGTATATGTACGGCTTATTTTTGAAGGTGGGAAGTGCTATTGTTTGTAGGGATTACTTCTAAATATCACGACCTGTCTTGCCACAAAGAGTCGATCACCCGCCTTCGATTGGTGGTTTTTTTTTTTTTTTTTAGTATATCGATATTTTTACACTAAGAAAAATGACATAATTGATGTTTTTTGCAAAGCATTTTAAATGTTTTTTTTTAAGAATTCACTT
The DNA here is from genome assembly GCF_019419815.1 of Pyrus x bretschneideri. Lineage (NCBI taxonomy): Eukaryota > Viridiplantae > Streptophyta > Magnoliopsida > Rosales > Rosaceae > Pyrus > Pyrus x bretschneideri. The sequence continues at coordinate 767,633 of NW_025999802.1, read as the reverse complement.
GCTATTATGTGTGATGCCAACAATTATCTGTTAGGTTTTGAACTTACACATATCATGATAAGGATACCTAAACGTGGGTTCAAACCAATTATAAGTCATGGCCATGTCAATAACTGATCTCCTAGAATTAACGGATATGGGACGTGATAAGGATGCTTGCATTGCTCCACGTCAAAAGAAACTGATTGCTGCAGTTCATAGCAGTTGCTATCCAATCATCTTGATAGATGGAAGTTGGAGAAGTTCAGTTCGATAAAATAAAGGATTCCCTGCTCACAAAGAACACGTTATGTAATTGTGAACACGAAAGTTCCTTGAAACAAGAAACAAGAATAACGTGTACAAAATAATATTTTTGTGTTTATGATTTTGGGGTTACGATCTCTCTCGAATTTGGTCCTCTGATTCTATCTTCGTAAGATGTAGATTTGTTGATCCAAGGGCCGTCGAGGCTTGATCTTGGATGAACAGTTGTAAGTTTCTTCAAGGGCCTTTGTGGCTTTGATCTTGAAGGTTGATGGAAGTTTCTTCAAGGGCCTTCGGGGCTTGATCTTGAATGTTGATGGATGAGCAGATCTTCAAGGGCTTTTGGGCTTGATCTTGAAGAATAGATGTGTGGATTTGTTTATTGATCCAAGGGGCCGTAGGGGCTTGATCTAAGGATGAACAGTTGATGAATGGATCTTCAAGGGGCGTTGGGCTTGATCTTGAAGAATGGGTGTATGGGTTTGTTAAGGTCGTTGATCCAAAGGGCCGTTGGGGCTTGATCTTAGGATGAACGGATGATGAATGATGAACGCTTTCTTCAAGGGCCGTTGGGGCTTGATCTTGAATAATGGTTGTGTGGATTTCTTCAAGGGCTTTTGGGCTTGATCTTGAAGGTTGATGGATGAGCGGATCTTCAAGGGCTTTTGGGCTTAATCTTGAAGAACGGTTGGTTTTCTTCAAGGGCCGTCGAGGCTTGATCTTGAATGAACAGTTGGTTTTCTTCAAGGGCTTTTGGGCTTGATCTTGAAGAATAGTTGTGTGTTCTTCAAGGGCTTTTGGGCTTGATCTTAAAGAACGGTTGGATGTGTGGATTTGTTGATGTTGTTGATCCAAAGGGCCGTTGGGGCTTGAGCTTAGGATGAACGGATGATGAACAATGAACACTTTCTTCAAGGACCGTCGGGGCTTGATCTTGAGTTGGTGTAAGTTCTTCAAGGGCCGTCGGGGCTTGATCTTGAATAATAGTTTAACGAAGAACGAAGAGAGAGCTTTCTTGATTCTTCGGAATTCTTGGGAATTTGGATGGTTGGAAGCTTTGGAGTTTCAAAGCTTCAAGGATTTGGGGAATTCTCTTCTAATTTTGGAGTAGAGAAATGTATTTGTGAATTCCTTGATGCTTGATACCTTGATGGAGAAGCCTATTTATAGGCTTTGAGAATGAATCACCACCACAAAATATTTTTTTCTTTTCCAAGCACCATTGCATAATTTTCCCACTTAATGCAATATTGAAATTGAAGTGGTGTAACTTATTGCCTAATTTCCCACTTAATACCATTTAAAACTTGAAGTGGTGTAATTTATGGCCTAATTTCCCACTTAATACCATTTTAAACTTGAAGTGGTGTAACTTATGGCCTAATTTCCCACTTAACACCATTTTAAACTTGAAATGTGTATGCTTTGTCATTGCCCAAATGAGAAAAACTTGCTTTGATCCGTAATGGATTGAAGTATGCTTGCCTTGTCATTGCCCAACATGAGAAGAAAAACTTGTTTTGATCCTCAATGGATTGAAATGTACTTGCCTTGTCATTGCCCAAAATGAGAAGAAAAACTTGTTTAATCCTTCAAGGGTATTTCTTCCTATTTTGTTGAGTCACACGCCACGTGTACAATTTGTACAACACGTGGCGTATGCCATGTATGCCTTGACACGTCAAAACTTTAATGCATTGGTGAACATTTTTTTTACTGAAATTTCGGTGTCTACAGTAATCAGGGTCCTATCACCATTGGAACATAAGGTCTTGAGTGAGTAGAAGAATTCTTATGTGTTACCAGTAAACACAGCCTGCACCAGGTTTTTCAGTTGGTGTTGCTGGGCAGATGGGTTCTCAGGTATGGTCGATCTCTTTTTAATGCCAACTCTTGTAATGTTATATGTAAGATATGTTGTTTGTGATCCTTGTTGAAGACTAACCATTTATAGTTCCTACATTATCACGTTTCAAAATCTTGTATAATCAACCCTTATACAAGATACTGAAACATGGTAGTTGTTGGCATCACAAACAATAGGAATGGAAATGAAGCCACTAGGTATATATGTTTAATGGTATATGGCATCTTCAATTCAAACACTACTTCTTTATCAAGCTACAAATTTACCTGTTTTCACTCATTCGATTGCATAAAAGTTGGCACTTGCATTGTGAAATAAGGAATTTGTCTTGTTTCTTGTGATATTTCCGTACACTACAACTAGCTAAAGCAAAGTGATAGGTAACTCAAGTTTAGTTGGTTTGAAGGAAATTTTCTTATTTCTTGCCATGCGATGTTATTGCGGGATTGCGAATGTAATATTTAATATATATGTCGTGACATGTATTTTGTTGTTGATGAGTTGGCTAACCTGAGCTTCTCTCATCCTTTGAGTATGGTCTATTTTGAGCAAGTTTTATCTTATGCAAGCAATTATCATTGTCTGATATTTCTAAAGTCTCTTTTGAACTCGTAACATTAGCCCCTTTGTTTAACCAAAAAAAAAGTGACAAATTTGATGGCTCTTGTGTAAAGAGCATTTATTCTTGAACCCCAAGGCTTTCCCCTCTGACTTTATATTATCATCTAAAACCATGAGTATTTCAGTTACGATTTTTCAAAATTTATTCTCCTAGACATTTAACTATTAAAACTTTAATGAAGAATGAAGTTTTAATCGTTAAAATATCGAACAATAAAATACATCACAGCGGCGGAAAACTTTTGGTCCAAATATTGCATCGGAGACAACTTGGCGAAAATAATGATGAAGAAATTGCTTAATTTGGCTGCCGACAATCCGTCTAGATCTGTGATTAGTAGACAAAACATGGAAAAATAAATAAAAAATAATATTAGTAGGAGGACTCTGAATTCATCATTCACAAATTCCGTTGTAAAAAATAGAACCAGATTCCTTCCGTACTCAAAGGAATTGAGTTCAAGAATCAAATGATTCGGACTATTGAAATTTGATCCAACATCTACAATTATTATAACTTTTAAAGATGATTTCTGTTTGTAATCGTTTGATCAAATTTCAATGATCTATATCATTTGATTCTTGAGTTTAGCTCGTTTGAATCCGAAAGAGATCCGATTCTGTAAAAAATGAACGGTGGGCGTCACATTTCGAGGAATTTCACTCGCTGAGTAAAAACTCGCCTTGCAGTGAGGCAATTATTTGACATATCGGCGCTTCAATAAAACGTCCAAAAGCAAAAAACGTCGGGCATACCGGACCGTGACAGAACGAAACGTGACTGACAGTGATCGTATCAATCAGCTTCGACCACCTTTTCACAGACTCACAGTATATAAGCGGGAGGGAGCACCTGAACCTCAGAGCTCGCAACTGTTTTTTTAAACAGCAAAAGCAGCTCGCGGGTCACCACCTTAGTCCGCAGCTGCTTATTGCTTAATCAGAAGTCAAAAGCTGAAAGCTTTAAGCTTTTTAAGCTAAAATCGGAATTGAAATTGTGGTGGAAGAGTAAAGCTTTTGAGATTGGAGAAATGGCGGCGGTAACGGCATGGCAGTTACCTTACAGAATCTTGGCGTCGGCAGCGGAGGAAGAAGAAGATAGCTCGTCAGACCCGACAAACGCGGTGGCGTTCGTGGGGTTGTGTTTGGTGTTAGGGATCGTCTGCAGGCATCTGTTGCGTGGTACCAGAGTTCCCTACACGGTCGCTCTGCTCATCCTTGGCATTGGCCTCGGCTCCATAGGTCTCTTTCTCACTCTCCTCCATTTCTTCTTCTTGTTATTATTATTATTATTTTAATTATTGTGTTTAATCTAAGAGCAGTTCTACCGTATTCAATAGTCCGGAGGAATGGCTGTTGCTCCAACCCAATTGCCCCGCAGCTCCAGCCCATGTGAGCAATTGGGCTCGGGGGAGCCCCAAGTGAGAGGTCCGGCTCGAATTGGTGGTCCGAGAGCTTGAGACCACATGATGCAAGGTTGACGTCATGATGACGTCAATCACATTATAAAATTAATAAAAAAATGTAAAAAAAAAAAGCAATAAAAATTTAATAAAAAATGTTAAATTTAATAAAAAAAATTTTAAAAAATGTAAACAATTAATAAAAAATCCGAAATTAAAAAAAAAAGGATTTAATTTTTCTATAAATATCTTATCATTATCTTCCACCTTACACCACAATTTTATATTTTCTCAAATACTTCGAGTTATAATTTCTTATTTAATGAAAAGTGGTACAACGAAATAGATTAAAAATTATATCCGAAATTTGAAATAAAATTATTTTTTATTATTCTATAAAATAAAAAATACTAATATTTTATTACATATTGCCATGACTATTCAATTTAGAGGTGGAGATGCAAAAGACAATTACGGTTCATTAAAGGCATTTATTGTTCACTGGAGGCTATTCAATAGTGAGTTGCCCTAGGGGGCTTTGCAATGCTGGAGTTGCTCTAATGTTAATTGCAGCTAGTTATCAAACTTTGTATTTTTGTTGGTTGCAGTGATTTGAATCTTAAAAATGAACAAAAAAAAGTTAGGAGCTTCTCGTTTTCAATTTTGGATTATACATATGGTTACGATCCGGGACACATGCTTTTCACATATGTTTTTGTGAGGTCACTCCGTAATGTTTTTCAACGATTTAATCGTCTATCTTCCGTGTCAAAAAGCATGTCAAACACACGTGTCTCTAGATTAACCAATATATATATATATATATATATATATATGTATGTATGTATGCATGTATGAAAATTCAATGGCTTTAGGGTGATTTGTGGGGAAAAGGATCCTCGACGAATTCTTTTCCTAAGGGATCCTAAGAATCATGTGATCTCATATGTTCATCATATATCGTAAGGTTAGAAATTATTTTAAAATTTAAAATTTAAAATTAAATATGAATAGTATCTAGCGAAAACTGACCACACGATGTGCGATGAACGGATGAGATCATGAGATCCTTTTCCGATTTGTGGGGGCCAAGGTTTAACAAAATCAAAAGCAGCATCTCAACTGTGAGATTTCTAAGAACAGAAGTAATGGAATATAAGGAGGAATATTGAACAACAACCATGCAATTGTAGTGAGACACAAAACTACTTTATTCTTTGTCAGCCCTTTTCAGATGGGGAGGTGAATTGTCTGCGCTCCTGTTTGGATGTCTTTTTCATTCCTTCTTATTTTGTGGGGTCACGGTTAATCCATGTTAACATTTTGTATAAATTTTTTACTAGAGATAATAAGACAAAAAGCAATACGAATATAAAATGTTAACGTGGTTTAACCGTGACCGCACAAATAGAAGGGGATGAGAAAGACACTCAAACAGGAGGGCAAACAATCTGCCTCCTTCAGATGGTTGGATGATACTCTCTGCTTTGTGTCTTTATTAAAGCATCTTCAAATAAGATGTCAAATATAGTATGTCAAAATTTTATTTGATGGTTGATGTGGCAAATTGAATACAAGTGCTAAATTCTATTTTTTTCCAATGGATGTGTCAAATATTTATTTTATTATTTTATTAGGCCTAGAGTTACATTAATTATTAAAAAACAATCAAAATTATTTATAGTTTTTATTCTATTGATTGTTAATGGAACTCATGTATTAAAAAATTCAATTAAATATATTTGACTCATTCTTTGTTTGCTGTCAAAAAAGGTAACTATAAAATAAGGAGTCAAATGACTCACATGCAGCTATCATATATGGTTGATAATTAATGGTTGATAAACATGCAGACTATGGCACACATCATCAAATGGGGAGGATTGGAGCCGGAATTCGAATTTGTAAGTTCCAGCTTTACATGTTTGCTGAAATAGCAAGTGCAACGCCGGTTATAGGCTTTTGCATCCATGTGTTGTTTTTGACTTGGAGGGCTTTCTGCTGTGGTGCAGGGGCAAATATTGATCCTGGACTTCTTTTGGCTGTTTTTCTACCTGCCCTTCTTTTCGAGAGTTCGTTTTCTATGGAGGTGCACCAAATAAAGGTCATTTATATACTTTTTTTATTTTGTTCTTCTTTTACCGCGTTGTTGTTCTGCATATTCACGATCATGGGAAGTCTGAAACTTATATACGTGAGATATGAAATGAACCGGCAGACTTTTCTATCTTACGTGCAGAGGTGTATAGTACAAATGATGATACTAGCTGGTCCGGGTGTTATAATATCAACCTTTGTCCTCGGATCTGCTTTGAAGGTATCCTAAACTTTGCTAATTAGACCATATGTTGGAGTTATATAATTATAAGGAAAACTAATGAAAAGAGTTTGAAAACTTTGAGTTTTAATGATAAGGACAAAATAAAGGGTAAAGTGAATAGTACCAGAATTAACTTTTTAATGTAAAAATGTGGTTTTTCATTAAAAAGAACAGTATCTGGAGCTTTTCGTTAAAATTTCCATAATTATATTGTCATATACAACTGCAGCTCACTTTCCCTTATGACTGGAGTTGGAAGACATCACTGTTGCTTGGGGGGCTTCTTAGTGCTACTGATCCTGTGGCTGTGGTTGCTATGTTAAAAGAGCTTGGTGCTAGCAAAAAGCTGAGTACGATAATTGAAGGAGAATCCTTGATGAACGATGGGTATAGATTTTTAGCCGACCCCACTTAGTAGAAAAAGGCTTTGTTATTATTGTTGTTGTTGTTGTTGAACGATGGGTATAGATTTACAACCTTCGTAATTATGCCTTTCATATCTTCTCTAATCTGAATGTGTTTAATTTCATCCAGGACAGCAATTGTGGTGTATCAGATATTTTATCAAATGGTCCTTGGAAAGAGCTATGACTGGACCGCCATAATTAAATTTCTATCTCAAGTCACATTTGGAGCGTATGTCTCACATATTTCTTTGAGCAGAGATGGCAGCTTTGTCTTGCATGGATAACTCTTTTATTGTTCCAGTGTAGGCATTGGTCTTGCTTTTGGCATAGTATCCGTACTTTGGCTCGGGTTTATTTTCAATGACACCGTGATAGAGATCACACTAACACTTGCTGTCAGCTATGTTGCTTACTTCACTGTATGATCCTTTCCAAAATTGGATGCTTCATTGTTAAGTTCATATGATCATAATTCCAAATTGCTTTTTGGCATGTCAATAGATATGTATGAATTGGTCTAGAAGTCTTACGATTAAACCTGTCATAGAAATGCTAGTTCTCATTCTGCAGTTACCTTTATGTGTGACTGGGGAGTTGGCTACTTGCATGTATCATCCTTTCCAAATTTATGTCTGTTCTTTCCGAAAAATAACCAATGATCGTCAACAATAAACTGTTTCATATGATTTTTTTCTAGCGTAAAGACGGTTGATGCATTCCAGTTAGCATATTATAATGCATTTCACTTATCTGGAAAATTTTGGTGATTAGTTGCCTGTTTTCTGTATGAAAAAACTGAGACATTTAATTCGGGTGCCACAGGCTCAAGGGGGTGCGGGCGTGTCTGGTGTCTTGACGGTGATGACTTTAGGAATGTAAGCTGAATTTCCCAATAAGATCTCGTTACACACTGGAGAATACATTTATCCTATGTTATAATCTGTGGACAGGTTTTATGCTGGAGTTGCAAGGACCGCTTTTAAGGGTGAAAGCCAACAAAGTTTGCATCATTTCTGGTATATCTTGTGGTTGTGGTTATCAAGTTAAACTAAAGGCCAATTCATGAGTAAATTCATCCTATTGTTAATAATCTCAAACCGAAAGACACAGCAAATTTGTGAATTGTTTGATGAAAAATGTCTCTTCAATCTACTCGCGACTGAAATTTTAATTGCTCATACTCTGAATATTGCGCAGGGAAATGGTTGCTTATATTGCTAATACCTTAATTTTCATCTTGAGGTAAGTGCATAATCCAGCACTCTTTAAGTGCGTTTTGTTTCGTGACAATAATAAAAGGGAGAACAGAACTTACTGTACCATTTGCTTGATCATGATCTACATCCTTCTGTTTTTTTTTTTTTTTTTCTTTTCAGTGGGGTTGTTATAGCTGAAGGTGTTCTTAGCGGTGAAAATGTTTTTGATCATGGTAATCCTTACTTTTCAAACATATAGATATGCATTTATGAATTCATAAATATATGTCACTTGCTTGGTCATAATTATGCACACGCACACTGACACTCTCCGATCCCGATGATTCTCGAGACATCAGGATGGTCACATGCTGACTAACACCTGAAGGTGACGCAAGCCATTTATGAATGCAAATGCTGAGAACATGTGAAGTATGCACGTAAATTGTAGCAAAATACTAGGATGTGACTATTCATGCAGTAGTAAAGTACGATCATCAAATTAATATTCAACTGCCAACAATGAATATAATGATAATGCATGCCATGTTCAGAACATACATCTATTATAGAGTACAAGCGGAAAGTGAGATGACAATGATGTCAAAGCAAAAGAGATGGCACGATGTCACTGGTAAGGGAATGTCTTGTAGCTCGGGTCATATTCCTCGTACCTAGGTCCTAAGGGGAGCAAAACAAACATGAGTAGACCAAGTTGATATATATATATATATATATATATATAATAAAACAGTTATCAACATACTAACCCCCCAAAAGTTTTATGAAAACTAATAGCATAGTATGTAATAGGTTTTCCCAAAACCCTAGCATGTCATAAAACCTTTCATAAAACGTATCTCGTATATAGTGTGCTAACTAGTGGTATCATAATCGACCAGAAGACCCCTACATCACCCAACCTGAAGGCCAATCTAATATCTTTAATCAACCCGAAGGCCCCTACATCACCCAACCTAGAGGCCAATATAATATCTTCAATCAACTTGAAGGTCCCTACATCACCCGACCCAAAAGCCAATATAATATCATTGCCCAGAGGCAAAACAGTGACCACTAGATACGCACAAAACATTGAAAGTAGTCTTTCCAAACATAGGCAAATACACACACACACACACACACACACACACACACACACACACACACATATCCAAGGTTCTAAAAAACGCTAGGGGCTAGTCGAGCGGTGGACTAGCGCCTAGCGCCTAGGCGGCTAGGCGGAGTCTAGACAGGCGCCTAGGCGATCTAAGCGGATTTAGGTAAATCTCTTGTATTTCTTGTAAGTAAGTGCATATTGACACTTACAAAAAATTATACTTATATGAAATTCATGAATACAATAATAAATAAAAAATAATAAAATGCAAAACTAGTATCCAAAGTTCAAAATTAAAAAACACACATATATGCCATATTAGTTAAGATATTTTGAATGATTATATCTAATTTTCATAAAAATAAAAATAAAAATCTCATGTATTGTGTGAAGAGGTGCATGCATGCTCCCCAATTTCAAAGAGCACGTGGGATGACCCTTACCCCCCATCCCTAGTCCCCATCCCTCGCATCAGTCAAGAAACCCCCTTTTCATGCCTTGAAAACCAAAACTTTTAGTCATTTTATTTCTTTCCTTTTTCTTATCGGCTTTGTCTTCTTTCCTTTCCACTTCTTCTTCTTTCTTTTTCTTTCTGTTTCCCTTCTGTACATTTTCTCTTTTTTTCTTGTTTCCTCTTCTTCGATGGAGTTCAGAGAGAGCGAGTCGCAACATCTAAGAAGGTGGTGGTGCACAAAGAGAGAGAGTCGAAATGGTGGAATTTCTTCTCAGGAAACCTCCACTCCGCCTACACCGCCGCCTAGACAGCCGCCTAGACCGCCCAGGCCGCCAAAGAGCCCCTAGGCGAGTGCATAACAGCTCCCCAATTTTTCTTAACGATTCAGACCTAATCACATCGGCACCACCACGCCCTGCGCCTAGGCGGCCCTTAGGCCGTTTTTTAGAACACTGTATATATCTCAAAAACATCTTCATAGTATAAAGTCATCCATCATCTATACTATAAAGAAGTGTGTAAAAACATGTTCTAAATAGTATATTGTCATCCATCAGATATCCTACAAGAACATGGGTTCGATAGAAAATATGGTATTCCAAAATATACTAAGTAAGCATGATAATCATAATAAGGTAAATCCAATTTACTCATAAAACGTTATCTAAAACGTGATCATTAAATTATGTTTTTCATATATGCATTTCTACTATTAAAACATGCATTTTAGAAGGGGTCCACTCACAGATACTTCGTCGCCAGAGAGCTACCCAAACTAGCGAAGATAGAATCGCCATAATATATGCACCTAAGCACATAAAAGGGTCCAATTAATAAAACTTTATTATAAAAATTGATTTTAGGGAAATGGACATCAAAAACGGGTCCAGGACATCGAAATTACCTTAGGAAGGGTCTTGAACGAAACCCCAAAAAAGTCAACGCTGACCATTGACAGGATCAACGGTCAGACCGGGTCAAAGTCAACGGGTCCACTGGGTCAAACTGGTCGGATCGGTTCAAGGTTGGGTCCTAGGGTTTAGGTTAGGCCGGTTAGGGCCTTATGGGTTTGGGCCTAAAGGGCTAGCCGGGTTGGGCTTAGGGTTTTAGGTGGGTTGAGCTTTTAGGTGGGTTTAGGGGGAGTTTGGGCTTAAGGAATTGGGCTTAGGGCTCATCCAAAGCCAAGGGCCTGTGGTACAACCGGCCCGAAGGCCTACAAGAAAAAGGGTTTTGGGTTTTTAAAGCAACGGGCCTAAGGCCCTAGGTTTGGCATGGCCCAAAGGGCCTGGTTCTAATGGTTTGGGTTTGGAAGCCCAAATCTCGTCGGGAAAGGAGGCCAGAGCCTCTCGAGCTCCGGTCACCGTCGTTTGTCCACTAGACCCTACGATCTAAGTACCAAAGTAAAGTACAAGGTGAGAGGAAGCAGTTGGTACCTTTGATTTGTCGTGAAACGGCCGGTGGTGGCAAGAATCTAGGTTCAATGGTCGAGAGAGGGTAAGTGGGCTAGTGGCCTGCCACGTGGCAGCGTGGGGAAGAAAGACAATCTAGATGGAGGGTCCAGATTAGATTAGGAATAAAGGGACCAAAACGAGAACTTCAAATACTTTTAGGGAAAAAGTAAAATTACAAACTAAATTTTGGGAGGGGTTCTACACACACGCACACGCGCACACACACACAAACAGGCGATCAGGTGCGAAATCTTCCAAAGTACGAAGGCCGAACAGTCAAGCTTAACACTATGCATATTTTTGTTGTTTCCCGCCGTATATCTTGATATTCAGCACATGTAGCTCCTTAACTTTGTGGCTTTACCTTTTAAATATTTATTTTTCATGTAATACGTTCTTACAGATATTTATTCAACTTGTTTCCCTGTAACAAATCGTTTTTGTTTCAGGAAAATCTTGGTTCTACCTCATTCTTCTCTATGTTTATGTTCAAGTTTCCCGGTTCATAGTTGTTGCAGTTTCATTTCCCCTTCTCCGGTATTTTGGCTATGGTTTGGACTGGAAAGAGGCTATAATCCTTATATGGTCAGGTCTACGAGGGGCTGTAGCGTTGTCACTTTCATTGTCAGTGAAGGCAAGTTATTGTTATTTACAAACCTTTGTTTATGCAAAGCAAAATTTAACTCTTATACCTTGTTGGTGTGACACCGTCACAATATTTCATTAGCACCATGTGGTTGAAAATCAATCTCCGCTGTTGTTTATTTCGTTACTTTTTTCTTTTCAAGTTGGATGGTGCATCATAAGCTGTTCCGTTCTCAATAAACCAGCTGCTAAACCTTAGTTCTTCTCTATTTTTTTCCTTCTGAATACCCATGATTTTTATGGCCTCTAATTGATTTACATTTACTCTTGTAGCAAACTAGTGAGAGTTCTTCACTTATCAGTTCTGACACCGGAGTCCTGGTACGTATCTGGAGAGTGACTGCTTGCCCACAGAAAACCATTTTTTTCTGTTCTTTGAGCGTATAGTATGTTAGATTTGCAAACAAAGCGAATTAATTAATATTGGACATTGCTTCAGATACTTACTTAAGAAATCTGTTTAAACCTTTGCAGTTTGTTTTCTTCACTGGTGGAATTGTCTTTTTGACACTAATTGTGAATGGTTCCACCACTCAATTCATTTTACGCCTTCTAGATCTGGACAAGCTATCAGCAGCTAAGGTGAGGTTTAACCGCATTGTCCTTGTAGACCTGTAGTACTGCTTTATGTTTCTGTTCTTCGTTTCTCGGCTTATAATTTTCAAGTAATTCCTCAACATTTCATGCAGCTGTAAATCCATTGTGGAAATCCATTGGGCACTTGTTATGAGAATTTTCTTCCGTCTATGCATTTGGTTTATATATCTTTGTCTTATTACAGAGGTGCGTGCTGGAGTACACAAAATATAAAATGTTGAACAAAGCAAAAGAGGCTTTTGGCGATCTTGGAGATGACAAGGAGTTGGGACCTGCTGACTGGCCAACTGTGAAAAGATATATTGCAAGCTTAAATGATATTGACACCAAACCTGTACACGCTCACGAGGCATCAGAAAGTGATAATGATCAGCACCTTACAAATTTGAAGGATATACGTGAACGTCTTTTGAATGGTAAATTTAGCAACATATTTCAGTCCCAGTAACTTTCAAGCTTAGGCATTTGTTAGTCCCAGTAACTTTCAAGCTTAAATATACTGGTGTGAAAGTTAAAGGTAGCTATATCTAACTGTGGCCTCATTTGCTAATACAAATAATCGTTTTAAATCAGGAGTCCAAGCTGCTTACTGGAACATGCTTGATGAGGGAAGGATTACACAATCTGCTGCAAATATTTTGATGCAATCAGTAGATGAAGCGATTGACTTGGTTTCACGTGAGCCTTTATGTGACTGGAAAGGTTTAAAAGCTCATGTTCATTTCCCGAATTACTACAAGTTCCTCCAAACTAGCATTTGCCCCCGGAAATTGGTAACCTATTTCACTGTGGAAGGCTGGAATCTGCATGTTACATTTGTGCTGCCTTTCTCCATGCCCATAGAATTGCAAGGCAGCAACTTCATGATTTTATAGGTTATATTCTTTACCTTTTGTGATTGTTGTTGTCACGTAAGAGTGGAAATTGTTTTGGTTACTACTTACTGGATGTGTAATTGTTATTCATCTGCTTATTTATTCAGGTGATAGTGGCATTGCTTCAATCGTCATTAATGAAAGTGAGGCAGAAGGGGAAGAAGCAAAAAAGTTTCTGGAAGATGTTCGTGTCACATTTCCTCAGGTTCTGCGTGTCGTAAAAACAAGACAAGTAACATACTCAGTTCTCAACCATTTAATTGAATATCTCCAAAACCTAAAGAAGGCTGGCATATTGGAAGAAAAAGAGATGCTTCATCTTCGTGACGCAGTCCAGGTGTGTGTTGACGATTTTTTGTGTTGTAGTATTATTTAGTGTGTGCCTCACTCTTCGATGACGATAGATTTTATTATTATTTTGCTTTCATGCAGACTGATTTGAAAAAGCTTCTGAGGAATCCCCCATTAGTAAAGATCCCAAACATAAATGATTTGATTACTCTCCATCCTCTAATGGGGGCTCTTCCGCCTTCAGTTCGTGAACCACCTGAAGGTTCTGTTAGTATAACTTATGAAAACTAAATCACAATACCAAATTAACCACTCACCAGATGAAGACATTACTGCTTGAGTTGAAAGGGTTCTTCTGCAACTCTGCACTACGAAAACAAGGCTCGCTCAATGGGGCTTGAGTATCTGAAAAGCTTGTGCATTTGTGAGAGCGCAGGGACCCTAGCTTTATACTATAAACGATGGAGTTCAATAAGGACACTTCCCATTATGTAATCCTTATCAAACTATCTTTATCACCATGAAAACTCTAATAAACATATCAGACAATAAAGTCTTAGTTCTATCGAGATTGCTTGAGGCTATTATCCTTACTATACAATTTCTTATAAGCCATTCCACATAGCGAATGTTAATCTCCTTATTATTCCAAAACACTTTTACACGATTAACAAGTGTTTGCTCTCTATAGAACTTACATTCTCCCACTAGAGCTAATACTTGTTTGTCATGAACACTTGGAGAAATGGAATAATACTTGATTGGCCAAGAGACTAATAGCAGCTAAACTCGATTACAAGTTCCTGTCATTAATAAGCATTCATAAAGAACCAAAGGGCATCACACTCCCACTCAAGAAGCACTCAAGATGTATTTGAGTAACACATCTTACACTTGGTCCTCCACAAGATTGATAAAACAATCAATTCCAAATACTTTATTAGCTAAGTGTTCTTTATTATTAATATTCAAAACATTCAGAACTAGATAACTCGCAAAAGAAGAAATTAATACTTGGCTCCCACTAATTCACTGCAGCACTCCCATGCTCATCACATGCTTCTTGAACACTCCATTGGGCACTGCTTTGTTCATAGGATCTGCAATCATCGAACCTGTCTCCAAATAATCGATTTTAACTAACCCAGCCGCAACTTTCTCTCTTGTAATGAGGTACTTAATGTCCAAGTTCATGGTTGCAGCTGATCTCTTATTGTTCTTGGAGAAGAATATTGCAGCATTCTTGTCACAGTAGATTTGAATTGGCCTTGCAATTGAATCAACAACTTTAAGTCCCATTAGGAAATTCTTTAACCAAACAGCTTGGTTAATAGTCTCACAACAAGATAAATATTCAGCTACCATTGTAGAAGCAGCCACTGTATCTTGCTTTTCATTTTTCCAAGAAACAGCTCCATATGCCTTGAAGAAAATGTAACCTGATGTAGATTTAAGATCATCCGAACATCCAGCAAAATCAGAGTCACTGTACCCTTCTAACACCGATTCATTTATCCTTCTGAAAACCAACATATGTGCTTTAGTTCTTTGAAGATATCACAGCACTCTCTTTGCTGCATTCCAGTGAGCTTCACCAGCATTCGATTGGAACCTCCCAAGCACACTTATTGTGAATGCAAGATCAGGTCTTGTACATACCTGAGCGTACATTAAGCTTCCTACCAAGGAAGCATATGGCTTATTTTCCATGATCTTTCTTTCCAAATCATTTTTAGGGCACTGCAACTTACTCAACTTTTCTCCCTTCGAAATTAGCACTTCATTAGTTCCACAACTGGACATGTTAAATCTTTTAAAAACCTTTTCTATATACCCTCTCAGCGATAGTCCCAATAAACCTCTCCTCCTGTCCCTTTTGATCTCAATCCCTAAGACATACGTTGCCTCTCCCAAGTCTTTCATTTCAAAATTCCTTTGCAAGAAAGACTTGGTTTCACTTAATAAACTCTGACTATTAGTGGCAAGCAGTATATCATCAACATAAAGAATTAAAATGATAAAACTGCTCCCACTAATCTTCATGTAAATGCAGCTGTCAGAAGGATTTTCAGTGAAACCATATTCTCTTACCACCTTATGAAACTTGAGTTACCACTACCCCGATGCTTGCTTGAGCCCGTAAATAGATTTCTTCAACTTGCAGACCAAGTTATCCTTCCCTTCTTCTTTGAACCCATCTAGTTATCTCATATAAATACATTCCTCCAAATCCTTATTTAAGAAAGCCATCTTCACGTCGATTTGATGCAAAACAAGATCAAAGTGTGCTACCATAGCCATGATAACCCTAAAAGCATCTTTGGTTGAAACTAGACTGAAGGTCTCTTTGTAGTCAACACCCTCTCTTTGTGTGAATCCTTTCGCGACCAATCTAGCTTTGTGCCTTTCTATATTTCCATTCGAATCCCTCTTAGTTTTGAAATCCACTTGCTTCCTATGAGTTTCATTCCTTCTGTCTGTTCAACTAATTCCCATACACGATTGTTTTCCATTGAGGTCAGCTCACTATTCATAGCTTCTATCCACTTGTTGACATTTGACCTTGAGATTGCTTCTTTAAAACTTATAGGATCATTCAATTCTGATAAATCAATGTCACTCTCAGCCAAGTATACAAAATCATCTAGAGGTGTAGGTTTCCTGACCCTAGTTGATTTTCTGAGATTAGTGGTGATGTCAATGTTGCCTTCTTGTATTTGATGTTGCTGATTCATGGTGGCTGATGCTGCCTCAATTGTTGTGATAACTTGATCATTATTTACCTCTTCTAAAACTGTTGCATCAACCTCGTGATCCTCATCACCTGCATCAGTTTCACTGTCCTCCATGTGTCTAACAATTTCAAGTAGTGGAGCTGCTGCACTTATCTTAGTTTCCATTGGTTGGGCTGCAATTTCATTTTCTTCTTGTTCAAGTACAAAGGCGTCAACCTCAGTCCCAGGACCAGTATCGGTGTCATGCTATAAGAAGATTGCCTTGCCAGTTTCAACTATTTTGGAAGTGTAATTAGAATAGTAAAATCTGAAACCTTTCAACCTTTCTGCATACCCTACGAAAAGCTCCAAGATGTCTACCAGTTTGAGTATATGTACCATCGTATTCTCCACCCCTATCAGACCTAACAATCTTTATTTTCTTTTCCAATTGATTTTCAACTTCATTCTTATAAATTTTGAAATTTCAAAAGCATTGGATTTCTCTTTAATCAAATAAATGAAACAAAACCTTGAAAAATCATCAATGAAGGTTATAAAGTACTTGTTTCCTTCTATTGTAGGCGTTGGAAAAGGACCACAAATGTCCGTGTGAATGATTTCAAGGATTTGTTTACTTCTAGTTGATCCTTCTTTCCTACTATTTGTCATTTTACCTTTGATGCAATCCACACAAAAATCAAAGTCATTAAAATTCAAAGATGGTAAAATGTCATTTTCAACAAGCAATTCCTTTCTTTGTTTCGAAATATGGCAAAGTCTCTTATGCCACAGGTTTGAAGATTGAGTTTTGGTGTTTCCATTTTGGATGTTAAAAAAGTGTCCATCCATCCAAGTTTAACTTTATTTGGAACATTCCATCACTCAAGAAACCATAACCAATTTGAGATGTTTTTTAAAAAAAAATGTTGAAGCCAATATTATTAATAGTAAAGTAAAATTCCACATAACTAGCTTTGAAACTGAAATTAACTTCCTTCTCATAGAAGGTACATAAATGACATTTTCCAATCCTAAACAAAAACCAAAATCAAATTTAAGTCTAACGGTGCCTGTAGCCTTGACCTCAACTCTTCTTCTGTTGCCAACGGACACTTTCACTTTATCATTATTTGGAATTCTCCTTGTTGTGAAGTTCTGCAATGAATTCATAACACTAATAGAAGAGCTAGAGTCAAAATCACTAGGCAAACAAGCAAAAAGTTTTTACCTTTCTTCTTCATGTGGCAAGCCAAGCCTTGTACAAAAACAACATTTGAAAAACAGTGGCTTGTTAAGTTTGGTGTTTCTTTTGATAGGAGATGGAGCCTTTTTGGTAGTATCTTTTCTGGTAACATCAATAGCCGAAGGTTTGTGTGCTTTATAGGCACCATGCATGAGATTGACAGACTCAACCTTTTCCTTTTTCATCCTTTCTTCTTCACTTACACATATAGCAATTAACTCGTTCACATCCCATTTTTCACGCAATGCATTGTAGGACACTTTGAGATGTGTATAACTTTTAGGCAGGGAATTCAAAAATTAAATATGAACATCTGAACTTGTTTAGAGGATCAACGTTCACAATTAGCGTTCAAGTGTCATTTCTGGTATACAAATTGACATGAAAAACCCACACGAATAAGAATGGCTTTAGCCATCACATGCTCGTGCATGTTTTTCCCAGATAATATGTAACCTGCACAACAATAAGAAAATCAAAAGAAAAAAAAAATCTCGATGCCTCCAACATAGGATTAAGATGATACGTGAAGGCTCTGATACCAACTGTTAGTATATAACTTATGAAAACTAAATCACAATACCAAATTAACCACTCACCAGATGAAGACATTACTGCTTGAGCTGAAAGGGTTATTCTGCAACTCTGCACTACTGGATAAACAAGTGTTTGCTCTCTATAGAACTCACAGGTTCTACCAAGGAAACAATGAAATTGCGCGATGTGACGCTTTACAGGGAGGGATCCAAGCCTACTGGTGTTTGGCTTCTTTCGACTGGGGTAGTCAAGGTAATTTAAAGTTTGATGCTGCAACATGTTCTGTTTTTCCTCATGGATAATATCATGGATGAGAATCATTTGTGGCAATGGACAAGAAAGAGCATAAAAAACAAGCACTCGCTGCATCCAACTTTTACTCACAACATTACTTTGGGGCTGTATGAAGCGCTAACCGGAAAGCCCTACATTTGTGACATGATCACTGATTCTGCGTTGAAACTCATAAGATACATTCAATGCTCCGGTCCGATCCCTCAGTAGAAGACTTCCTCTGGCAGGTATTGTTTTACTAAAACTTCCAGCTTGTTACTGCTACCAAAACTACACGAAGAGTTCTGTTTGTCAAATTTTCGGTACTTTCTCAAAATAACGTGTTTTAATCAAACTTTGTAATGCATGGCAAGTGGAACTGATTTGTTTAATTATCTTTATGTTTAGGAAAGTTCTATTGCTCTTGTGAAACTTTTCCTTCCACAAATATTTGAGAAAATGGCAATGCAAGATTTGAGAACTCTTGTTGCGGAAAGGTCAGTGATGCCGATTCACATAAGGGGCGAATCTTTTGAAATTCCATACCGTTCCATTGGATTTCTGTAGAGGGTTTCGTTAAAACCCAAGGTGTCCAAGAAGAACTGATCACATCACCTGCACCTCTATTCCCCTCACATGGTTACCAGAGCTTCCAGAATCTGGAAACATCAGGTAATAATTAACTTCTGTTTCGAAAGATACTTCTCAGAACAAGTTTCGTTCTTGCATAAACCACTTCCACATCGTTAATGCTAATCATTAAACTTTTGCTGATGATTGATCACAGGCACCAGGGGAGCCAGTTTTTCTCATAAGTATCCACTTATCTCGTTGAAACAAGATCGAGAGTGATTATATTCGACATTGCAGCATTTGAATCCGACAGTGCTGTGATTAGACGCTCATCCTCATTTATATTAAATGGAGTTGATCATCATCCTCACAGGTCTCTTACTAGAGAGCATAGTGGTCTTATCAGTTGTACTGAGCACATTTTCAAAGCAAAGCAACAAACGCAGAACCCCGAAGGGATTGACAGACAAATCAGCAGCTTGTCAGCGAGGGCGATGCAGTTAAGCATTTATGGCAGATTGGAAGAACGTGCACAGACAGCCACAGACAGCACAGCAAGAACAGCACAGCAAGGAACGTGCAAGTGCATGTGTGCTGTCAGATTACAAGTGTGTAGGGTGTAAAGCTTTCAGCTTTCTTTGCACGTTCTGTCTGTGCACGCTGTGCACGTTCTGTCTGTGCACGTTCTTCCAATAGTTTCTTTATGTTCTTATGATTCTGGTTTTATCTTTTTGCTCAAGCAAACTTCTTTTCTTATGTTGTTATGCAAACAAGGTGAACGTGAATCCCCGGAGGCGCGCTCGAAGCTTTCCGATAAGCGGCCCGATTAATCCATCACACACCGTGTCATATCCAAGCATGCGCCGTTCACACAATGTATCATATCCGAGTGTTCCATCTCATCACAACCGTCCACTGGTTTCAGTCAGATCAGAAGGGGCAACAACTGTGAGAAAGGATTATGAAGTGAGAAAATTCACAGCCCAAACAAGTCTTCTAGGGCAGCAAAGTACAGAACCAAGTAAGAGCCATGTGGCAGACGATTCAAGTGATGAATCGGGTGGTGAGGATGATGTAATAGTGAGAATCGATTCACCAAGTAGGCTTTCTTTTTGCCAGGCTCCTTGAATGTTTACCTCATGATTCCGAAAAACCACGGTTGTAATGTCGGATTCACTATCGTTCCAAGTTTTAAACAAGTCTCTGAGTAATATTTATTTTAGTTGGATCAGAGAGATCTTGTACGCGACATCACCTATCAATTGATTGTACAAACGAATAACTAAAGTTTGCAAATTTTGTTGATTCGCTCCCCCAACGGAGGGATTAGATGAAGAACTACACTTACGTATATAATAATTTTGCAGAAGTTCAATCTTATACATGAAACTTCTGCTATCACATCTAGAAAAATTATTTGTTTCAACATTCTACATGTGAGAACCAAAATATAACCTTCCATCAAGCCTCGTAAAGCATTCCAACCTCGATACGTTGAGGCAGAGGCACCCCGAGAGCAGGCAGAGAGGACCGACAGTTACTGTGCAGAACTTCATAAAATGGTAGCATAATTTTATCGAACCAGCCGCAGTTATTTCCAACATAAAACCTTGTCTTTCCTTGAACGTGAAGTACGCCAGCACTCCTCGCTGCTTCCAAATTAGATATCTGTTCTCGGACCTCTGAAGGAGCAGATGGGAAACGGCCTGAGGTGTTCTGTATATGTGCCTGCAAGCTATTAGTAACTTGACTAACAAAATCGTCTCCCTCGAGGTTTAGGGCATCTGCATAGCCATACTGAATAACGCACCCATAAACTCCTTTCAGGCCGAGTTCGCTGATGACAACCCTCTCATGGGGGTAAACCTTCGGAACCAAAACGTATCGAAGAGTAGTGAACATAATGACCTGGTGAAGGGATTTCGTGTTTTTAATATAGTGTCCAAGAATCGGAGTGAGCCCGTCTTGAATGTTGGTGTAAAAGAAGCACAATCCGGGAACCCTTTGAACACTGGGATCAGATAATAGCTGTTCAAGTCTGTCTAAGGTTATCTTATGAGTGAACTCATATTCTAGCTTTCTCTGTCGCCCATAGAACCAACCAAACATAATGAAGGCGAGTATAAAGGATATGGCAAACGGAATCCATCCACCTTCCGCGATCTTTGTGAAGACTGCACTCACGTAAACACCTTCCATCACGAAGAATACACAGAAGTAAAGAGCAACCAGCACCAGTGGTGTTCTCCATATTATGATCATTACCAGTGTCAGCAATATTGTAGTGATGAGCATGACTAGACTGACAACAACACCTGAAATAAGGTTGTGGCAATAGTCAGAAAATTATAAAAGATGCCTGTATAAGATGTTGACGAAAATGTTAACTTTCCAACGGTAACACATAATGCTTTCAAAATTAACGTACCAAATGCATTTCCAATTTCTTTTCCATCTCCAAATATAAGTATGACAGCAACGCAGAGAACCATGAGGATGTAGTTGACTTCAGGGGAGTAAACCTCGCCTTCTTTGTTAGTGGATGTGTGCACAACCTTAACCCGAGGGAAATAATCAAGCACTACAGATTGCTTAATTACAGAAAAGGTGGCTGATATCAGAGACTGGCTTGCAACTATCGCAGCCAATGTGGATACGACAAAGATAGGCCAGTAGATACTTTTCGGTATAAACTTATAGAATCCATCATCGTGATCATTTGGATTCCTGATCAGGTATGCTGTCTGCCCCGCATATGTCAGAATCAAAGACGGATAGATTGTAAACAGGAAAGCCATCTGTTGAGGAAAATATATCAGGAACCTACTGAGACAAAAGAAATGGAACCTTAAAGACATATCGATGTTATTGGAGGTGAACCTGAATAGAGCTTCTGTTGAAATGACCAAGATCTGCAAACAATGCTTCGGAGCCTGAATTAAACAGGGAACATCGATTAAATGATTATTTCCAAGACTGCAAGGTACATGATCCAAAAGGTAATCAAGTCTATCTTCCATACTAAATAATCTATATCTTGATATCAATATGATAGTCACCTGTGATGCAAAGGACAGTGCCACCAAGCAACAGCCAGCCTTCCTTGCCGTTTCTTTGAAAGAAATGGAGGATAAAGTGTGGTGATATAGCCTTAAATATGCCTGGATAATGACGTATGATGCTATAAATTCCCACGAGCGGCGTAACCAAAGTCCATGTACCCATAATTGGGGAAAATAGGAAACTCACTCGAGATGTACCAAACTTTTGTAACAAAAACAGAATGATAAGGACTCCTGCCGAAAGTGCTTCGACCAGAGCTGCAACATATAAACCAGAATAGCAAGAAATTCAAATGAGATATAACAACTTAGCAGAGAAGTAATAACCTGATACCATTAAAACCATTGCACTCCAATTTCCTAATCAGAAAACTGGCCTCATTGTCCTAGCATAGCAATAAAAAGTGATATCCTTACATGAACTGAGAGATGGAAAAGGCGCCCTCACTCCATCCATTGCTGATAAAACTGGCGATATAGAAGTATCGAAGTAAAAGAAAATTTGTAAATAAATCTTGCCAAAAGTAAACGAAAGGCAGAATGCGCAGTGAAATACCAGAAATTGCAGGTGTAAGAATACCATCGCCAATAACCATACATGTGCCTAACATGGCAATAAAAAGCAACATCCTTCTAGCAACTACACTTTTCTTGAAAAACTTGGCAAGCCTATTCTGGTTTTCTATGCCGTCATCCAAGATAGAGCGTGAAGGACTTGAGTTTGAACTTGCAGGCTTTGAATTAAGGATTCCGATATTCATATGCCTGCAAAGTAATGAATATAGGGCAAAAGTTCCACCTGCAATCCATCGGTGAACGCAGATCAGAATATGTTATTACGTGAGTGAACCCTCATATTTACATTTGCATCTCGTCTTCACCTTGATATACAAACAAGAGGTTTATCGATACATGCTGCAAAACGTTAATGCTTGGAAATATAGCATAATGACACTCAAGGTCTAACTTTTAGGGGCAATCTCAAGATGTCACCTTCCATTCATGATCACGGCTTAACGATGCTGGTTTTACAGGTTTTCGTATATGCGTGTGATTTCCAGTTGCCGATCGTATACCAAATGTAAGTAACGAATGCAAAATGTTTAACAACAAAAATGCTCAAACACAGTAATCACATCCACTAAAAGTGAACAAACATAAATAAACTGAAGACAGCGGATAAATGTAAGGACCTGGAGTTCTTCGAAAGTGAAACAAAGTTGAGCTTGAGTGTACCTTCACCATGATCGTCGGCCTTGAGAGCAATGCTGGCATACTTGACAACCCCAATGAGAGTGAGAGTCCAGAACATGATGCTGTAGATACCCAAATAGTCAGCTTCTGTGGGAGACTTGAGATGCATTGAAGGGTATACATAGAGTGGGGATGTAACAAGCCCTCCAAACACCACTCCCAGCGTCCTGTAGGCAACTAGCAGATTCCCCCATCTACTTTTCCCCTGAAATCAAACAAGTTTTGTCATTAACAACGCCTTAATCCTGATTAACTCATTAAATTAAAACACCAAAACAATTAACAATCTTTCAAGCAATTGAACAGAAGAATTTACAACTAAAGTAATCATTTTTTTAAATTTTTTAAACCCCATGAACTAAAGTAATCATCTTTATTATAATACAACAAATAAAACCCCATGAACTAAAGTAATCATTTTTTAAATTTGTTTGAACAGAAGAATTTACAACTAAAGTAATCATCTTTATTATAATACAACAAATAAAAATCTTCAAGAAATAAAAACAGGGGAAAGCCATTGCATGTCAATAAAGTAATCATCTTTTTTTAATTTTTGTTAAAACAATAAAGAAGTATTTAAAACCCCATCAACAAAAACACAAAATACAAACAAAAACAAAGCGAACGCCTGCCTGCGTCCCCACATCAGATATTCATACGATTTCCCACCTTGTCGTTGTCTGTATCTCCATTAGCAATGCGAGGGTGATTGAGACGATGACCACAGGTGGCAGAATCGACGACAACGGAAACCTCAAACGCAGTCACCGGCGGCGAGTGCGGTGGTTGATCCATTAAAACACCACCACCACCACCACTGACACACAAGTCCCCAACTCAGCTCAGAGCCTCCCCGAGTTGTTAAGACTCGGAGTCCGAGTCTGAGCGACAAGCTGGAGAAGAAGGACTGATTCCCCTTTAATTTGTATTTCCTTTTTTTGCAAAGATGTGGATCATTGAATCCTGACGAAAACTTTGAAAAATGATTAGAAAACTTTAAGTTTTAGGAGACTATTGAATCCTTGACAACTTTGCAAAGATGTGAATAATTGAATCATTGAATCCTGACGAAAGTGGTCGAATGAGATTATGAAAGGGAGGAGGAGGACTGAAGCCACGTATTTATAAAATAAAAGAAAATTAATGAAAATTTAACTATAAGAACAAAATAAAAAATAAAATTAATAATATTATAATTACTTTTTTAATTTAAAAGTGTAATTTTTGTTAAAAAAAATAGTACTGCCAACTTTTCGTTAAAATTCTTTAAAATAAAATCTTAAGTTTGCCAACGTCCATGTGACTTTCAATTTGCAACACATGCTATGACCTCTTGGCGGGTGGGCCCCACTTACCTCTCGGCCCGTTCAGTCCTTCTGCATGTATGTTATTGTTGGTTTTGCCTGAACGTCGGGTTTTGTCGATGCAAGCAGCACCGCACATCAAATATGAAAAACATCTGATCTCACTCACGCACGGATTCATATGACAAGGCCGGGTATCCTGTCACGATCGTTCTATGCCAATAAAATAAAGATGCGTATAAATTTATATGCTAGTATGTGTTTATTTTATTGACAAAAATTTTACGTATCGTTATATACTGAGGCGCACACATGCCCTTGTTCTCCTCATGCACATGCTATTGATGTGAGGCAGTTGGTTGAGATAAATTAGGAAAAGATAAAAGTGGCCGAAGAATAAGAAGGAGCTTTCGATTTAGACTGATTCAATTGTATGAAACTAGGGGGAAAAATCTCTATATCTCCGCTAACAAAATAGTCAATGTAAGTAACTGTATGATGAGGAAAATGATCCAGATAATACCTGATAGGAATGTGTTTGGAATTTTTTCTATATGTAGAAATTTTCAGGTCGACGGGCCGAGGGCCCACTCCAACAACACCGATACTGTCCCCACTTAACCACCTGCACAATCCTCAGGTGTGGGGTTTTATCACAAAATGCCTTGATGTTAGTTAGAGAGGGGTCCCCCGCACGTGAGACCCCACTTATGGGTCACACGTGAATTTCCACACATCGGCAACCACGTGGAGCCATGTCGAGACTCACCCAATCACGTGGGGCCAATGGGGACCCACCCAAACATGTGGCATCTTTGGCCTACGTGGACAATCACGCGGGGCCAACGGGGACCCACCCAATCACGTGGCAGTACGGGCCCGCCTCCTGGCTCTGATACCATGTAGAAATTTTCAGGTCGACGGGCCGAGGGCCCACTCCAACAACACCGATACTGTCCCCACTTAACCACCTGCACAATCCTCAGGTGTGGGGTTTTATCACAAAAAGCCTCGATGTTAGTTAGAGAGGGGTATTTCTATTTAAAGCACTCTTCTCTTCTCCCTCTGTTCGATGTGGGACTGGGGGTTCCAACACTATACAAAGTAGCCGATATCGATATATCCATTAATATTTTATAATTTGCATATCGATATCTCCACCGATGGTGATATTTTAAACCATCGATGCGAGTAGCACAATGAGATTTTTTGAGTGTCAATAATCACACTATAAAATTTTACCTAACTATCATATATGTATAGAAGAGAAAAACATAACACCACCACATGTATGTGATATTCTCGATCTATAATTTGTTTATGCGCCAGATTCTTAAGTGGTTTCTGCGGAGAAACATCATAAACATGTAATTTTACTATTGCTCATATTTTTAGATGTAGAATATATTCTACCTCTGGCATAGGTTTATATTTTTCCATACTATAATTCTATTTCTATCTGGCTTTCTTTGGTGGTAGGGTCTTTTTGTTAGGTAAAGTTAGCCAGCTAGGGACGAAGTCAGAATACAACTTCCTCAAATTCGGCTTCGTTCCTCCAAGCTCCTGCTGCTATAAACTGCCCCTTCCATCCCTCAACACCACACCCACTCCCCCAGAACACAACTTCCTTCTTACAGCTAGCTACTTACAGCAGCAGGAGCTTGGAGGAAGGAAGCGGAACTTGAGGAAGTTGGAGGAAGTGGCCAACTTGCTAGCTACTTACAGCTAGTAAAAAAATACAAAGAAAAGAAAAAAAGGAAAGACAACATCGTTGTCTTGTGCATTGCTTTGTCATCAACACTCGGCAGAAAATTGGGGTGGATTCCACTCATTTCCCTTTGGAGCAAGAGACAAGCAGGAGGTTAGAGAGTGGAGAACATGGGGTGCCTACTATGAAGTGGAATTGGGCTTGTATTCCACTTGTGGCCTTTGTGGCTTTGAAAAATCGGGGCCTTTTGTTTAAGGCAACAGACGACAACAAGGGGAGTAGAGGGAGCAGCAGAAAAGAAGGAGGGTTGCAGAGAGCAACATAGCAGAAAATAGAGGGGTGCCACAGCTCCACATTTGAAGTGAAGAAGAAAGTGCTCCTCTCTTAGAGGAGAAGATCGGAGAGCTCAGGAAGAATTCTTGTAAAAAATGGTTACTCTTTTTTTAATTATTCGTGGATAATTTCTTATGTATTCAGACAAATATGTATAACTATTTTCAATCATTGAATTAAACTATCTATGTCTCTTGATGTTTGATCACCATTAGAATGCTTAGAAAAGTCATCAATGCAATTTTGAACAAATATCACGTTAAAATTGGTTATGGTTCTTGTGATTGAGGATTGTAATTTCTTCTAAGGTAAATATAATACTTTTAGAGATTACATGGTTTACCAAAAGGATTTTCACCAAGATTAATGAATCACTCATGTTTATATTTAATCCAAATGTCATGGATGAATTGCATGTTGTGGTATGTGTTTTAGCTTGAATGTCACAAGTAAAACTGCACAAGGAAAACCCCAACCTTCAAAGTATGTGTGTTTTCGATTACTTAAGCAATTGGAACGTAAGAGTGTTGTTGGTAAAGGTTGAACTCTAGTGCCTTGTCAATCTAATTTTCTTCAATTATTTATATTATCTTGAGTTTCTACATTTACTTGTTTTGCTTAGTTGGACCACTATTTCTATAAGCCAATTCTCATTTTAGATATTTGTTTAAGTAACGTACAGTAGGATTTAGTTTTGTCAAATTAGTGCAGTTCTTATAGTTAACCAAGTTAAATACTCCAAAACTCGTAAATTGTTTATACCAGTCCCTGAGGAGATCGACCTTGCTTGAGTCATTCTATACTAAAAAAACTTGTTCTCTTGCAAGAATTGGTTTAACCCTTGTTTTACAGGTGGTAAAATATCTATCATACGGGTTTGAGTTGTGGAAACAGTCTTTTTGTAAGGCAAGAAAAAAGCTGCGTACGATTTACATTTCTTCAGACTCTCATAAAGTGGAGAACCTTGTTGGCTTGGGATCCCCCTTTATGCATCTCATTTGGAATTGAAAACCCTAATTTCTAATTGCATGAAATTCCGTTTAATTAGTGACGTACGCAAAGTTGGAACCTGTAGCATATCAAGATCGAGTAATGAAATATCAGTTGGGTTAAACCATATGTTGGTTTGTACTTCTTGTTTTCTTCCTATAAACCAGTAGCATATTTGGAAGTTCGGAACTATGTGTTATCGTATATTCTCTTCATCCTTCAATAACGCATACATATAGCTAAGTAACAATCACACAAATGCCAACCATATTGTATTTTAACCAACGGGTTAATGTAGGTGACTAATTTTAGACCAAATTGGTAAGTTATATGATGTGTTGTCAATAAAAAATAAGTTCATTAATCATCAACAACCACAATGTATAATTTACAAAATTTAGTTTAAATAGATGGTCTCCTAACCCTAACATTAGCCATGACCAACGTAAAGCCAACAGTCTCCCTCCAATAGGATGGATTTAGATCCTCTCCTAAGCTTAGGAAGCTAAGCCTCCTAAGCAAATCACACGGGCCGTTAGATTTTGATCCAACGGCTACAATTATTATAACTTTTAGAGGACCCCATGTTTGTAGCCGTTGGATTCTCGTGTGCTTTGCTCAGGAAGCTCAGCCTCCTAAGCTCAGGAGAGGATCCAAATCCCAATAGGATATGGTGTGCAATCATATAAAACATCATGATTAAGGCGTCCTCATCAACCCTTCAAAAGAAATTATTGGTAACACGATTAATCAAACCTGTGTAATATTCTAAATTAATCATGATGCAGAACTAAACACAAAAAAGCAATAATTATGCATGGAGGAGAAATTTTAGTTGTGACGGGAACATAAGTGGCACACCACGTGTTTTAATAGGAGTGGTGAAATTTTTATTTTTTAAGTTATTAACTTTTTAGCATACATATCGCACCATTTGTATAGTGACACATGGTGTACCACCCTGTGTACCGGTTATACTGAAAAATCTCTCCGCGTGGAGATCATCAGTAGGGAAAAGTATTACTCAATGATTAGCATTTAGAACAGACTGATCATGCTCCAACTTATGTTTCATTCCACTGTCAATTGTTAAATCTCTCCAAAATGTCTCCGACTCCGACTCCGACTTACAGGTTACGAGAAGCATGCAAGTAGACCTTGAATCCTCTTTTCAAATATTTTCTTTTACTTGCTTTGCTTGTAGTTTTTTATGACCTCAGTCAAAGTCGCACTGTCGTTTACAGTTTGGTTCGCGGTCCTTTGAAAGCAACTCTGAAAAATCTTCAAGGAGGAGGCAGAGGAGGAAGATTAGGAGTGCTTTATGCTGGTGGCGCGACCCAAAAAGAGAGGAGGTAGGGAAGGAGAAGTTGACGTGAGGAAGAGCTGGCTGCTGGTGCTACGTGATTAACAACTAACCATCTTGCACGGGACAAAGTCAATTTTTATTTAATACCCTTCAACCCGTCCAGTGGGCCACGATTCCAAGCCCTAATTTCAGCCCGCCAAATTAGACCGGTTTTGGACTGACCTTTTGACAGGGATGAATCTGTTGCCCGTCTCCTTTTCTTTTTTGTCTTTTGTAAGTCGCCATCTGTCTGCATCAGTCAATTGCAAAGAGTTTTTAATAGTTCGGGTTACTCAGTAGTAAATAACGATCAAAATCAAAATGAAGAATTGTTATATTTTTGTTTATTGATAATGTAATTAATATAAAATCAAATTGTTCAGTAATTCGGATTATTAAAAACTTACCTCAAAATCAAATGTCACGTGTAACTTTATCATCTTTCATCCTCCTCTTCATGTTCATATATATGCTTTATAAAAAATAGAAAGTTTAAATTTCTTATACAACATGATTATGAAATCTACAACAACAAAATAATATTGGAAGAGAATTTGTACGATTTTCTTAAAATATAAGCCAGTTCCCAACATCATAAGGCATTTGGATCAGCCTCCCTTTGTTGTAAATAAGTGAGCCAATAAGTAATGGTCTGCACCAGTTCTATCATTAGAATATATATTACAGAGTGGGCCACATAAAAATATGTGCCTAAATATAGATTGTTCGGATCGTTAAAATACGTTACGGAGTGAACCCTATAAAACTTATCTAAAAAATTAAAAATTCTATTAAAAAAAAATGGCGCCACGAATCCGCCTCCACATATGTATACCTCATAGTCAAAAAGATTACAACAACAAAATTATCAGTAACACATTCAAGTTTATTGATATATTATTGACTCGCATCTCCAACAGAAGTAGAGATTTTTGTTTTCTTACTAAACCAAATTAAACCTCATCTGTGTGGCAAATGTTAATCATGAAGAATGCATATATTATGAATCAAGCGACCGTACAGAACTTGTGTTTAACTAGAATTAGAAAGAAAATACTGACCTTTTCAAAGCCGAGGAAAAAAGGAGAATAATTGAGACATAGGCGTGTGGGAGAATTGGGGGCTGAATAGAGTAAGGGTGGTGCGGGTTGTTGGGTAATAGGGTTTTTTATAGAAAGAACGAGTCATACAACTGTACAAAAGAGAGAGAGAAAGAGCAGCAGCAGCACCACCTACGCCTACCACACACGTTGCTCACTCGGTTAAAACTCCTACGCGGCTTCAACACACCCCACTATATATAACCTCTGCATCTCGCTGTCGGCAGCTCATCATGCAAAAATCACCTGTACTTCACTACTGCCTCTTGCTTCCGACTGTTACCAAATTCATTGCTAGCTAGCTACAGGTAGAAGCACTCAGTATATGAATATGGCTGCTTCTGCAGTAAGGGGAGTGGCGGTTCCTCGCAGTAGTCGCTGGATCCCGAAACGCGGCCAAGTTCTGAAGAAGATTCTGAAGTCTATCTTTGCTTGTGTGTTCTTTGATCAGACAGCAACAACCACACCAAACAAACACCCTTCATCGGTTTTTCCTTACTGATCGGTTAATATGAGAGTTTTAGTACGTACGTACTCGGTCTAACTTCATTATGTTGTCATCCATTGTCATGCATGTTACTACAGTTTCTTTTACACGTACGCAAATCGTTCTCATTTACGTTTAGATTGTTATTTGTTCATGGTGGGTTGATGTGAAGCCTTCCATTGAAATTTTGATTCGATATAAGTAACTTTTCTTGGTCAAGTAACTGATCGATCGCCTTCGTCAGTGATCTCTCTCGATGATCATGTCTGTAATGTCCTCAGTTGCAATGCAATATTGTGTGTTCATTGAGTTGCTTGATCAGTAAGCATATTGAGATTTGGGTATCTGTTTTTATTTTTTTCTCTCTTCGATTCAAGATAGCAAGAACACGTACGTCTCCTATCTTTTTGTTCCTATGTTTTATTAATTGCTCAGCAAGTTGGTAAAAAGTCAACACGGAGATTCTGTACTACCATTAAATATGATTGTGATGCTTATGAATACCTTTGTACTTAGTTCTTTTCTGCCTTGGCCTTCTTCGGGTCAATTTAAGTCATGAATAAATTCTCCTAGTTCGAGAAATTGATAACGAAACCTACATATATACATAAAAATAAGAAATTTTATCTCGGCTACATATTTAAACACTATTATCAATTTCACGAACTAGGACTGAGTTCAAACTTTGGAGAGATTTTTCAATGTGATCGGTACATGGACATCACGTGTCATTATACAAATTGTGGAATATGTGTGTTAAAAAGTTAATAACTTAAAAAATAAAAATTTCACCACTTATATTAAAACACTTGATGTATCACTTGTATTCCGGTTACAATTAAAAATTTCTCTAAACCTTGGCCTCTTGACTTTTACCTTGACCAATGACGTACACGACGGCTGCATGAGTTAAGAATGGTGATGCAAAAATTATTGCGTCGCTGCTAATTATTGGGTCAGTATCGATTCTGAAGCAATCATTTAATAATGGGCCTATGTGGGCTTGGTGAGCTATCATATATTAGGCCCAGCTGCTCACCAAACAAAAATAAAAACCGCCGTTCCGGCTTTTAAAAGAATTTACGGACTGAAAATCCCCAATCAATATAATATATGCGTTTTAAATCAGAAAGAGAATCCGGGGATTTGGAAAAAGAAAAGTAGATGATATTCTCACATATACCAAGGGAATTTTCTTTTTCTAATTTTAAATAAGATATACAAGAAAGAAGGAGAATATTGAAAGGAGAAATGTTAAAGAGAGAGTCTCAAAAGTGAGATACCTCTATGCCACCTCATATTTTTTACGGAATATTTTATAGTGTTTAGCACGAAAATTACTGTTGAAATATGAAGTGACAAAGATCCATGAAAAATCTCACTTTGAGAGTCTCCTTCTTAAACTTCTGTTGAGAAAGCTTGTGTTTGTGTTTACACTAAATTGAATGATAATGCTTGTGTCGCTCCTTGGGGTGACGTACTTATCCCTTCAATTATGATTAATGAACATTTACCGTCCGAGCATTATAATATTAACTGTTAATCTTCTATATCATAATCCAATAATCATATCTGCAAAAAATATTCAATTCAAGATTTTTTAGTTATTCATACGTGTTAAATCAATCAACGATTTTGGTAACAAGTAGCATATTTATGATGAATCGTTCATTTTTTTATGCATATGAGTGGTTAAAGAATTGCCAAGTTGAATAATCTTTTGCATATATGGTCTTCAAATGATAATAAAGAGAATGAACGATTTCGATCATGATGTTTGAACAATAAAGATTCGTTAATCGTAAGTGGAAGGATAAATAAGTCCCTTGATGGGGACATAAGCATTACATTATTTTTACATTCACTACTTGAGCCACCCTACTCATCCTTTTAGGTCCCTCTCTTCTTTAATGTGGTCCTTGATTTTTCTCTTTTTTCTATATTTATTACTTTTCTTTTTGGAATATATATCCTCTGTTTTTTTTTTTTTTGGAATGTATATATTTGATTTTGAGAATGGTTCCCTTTTATTTTCTATATATAACTGACCTAGATTCTGCAAATCCAAAGAAATTGGGTATAAAAAAGGTGAAAGTTATCTTCACCAAAAACAACAACAATATGGTTGTTGTAATGAGACCAAACACCAATTCTCGTCACCCCTTTGTCACTCTCGCACAAAGTAATTTGTCAACGACGCCGTATGTAGATTCTACACAATACAGATGCCGCTTTGGACTTCTGCAACATCTGTGGGCAAACGTGATTACCGTGAGTCTCCGAGCATTGCGATGTGCTCTACCGAGAAAAACTAGGTTAACGATTAAAGAGTGTCCGACAATGTTATTTATAGTGTACGTGAGCCTTCTTGGACTTCGACAATCCTAGTATTTTCGTTCTATCAAACTGCATGAATGTTATCTCAAATCGTATATATTATAATTTGTATCACGAAAAGTCAAAAGGCTCATCGAGGGTAGTGATCGATGATCAGTGCAGCGCATACAAACAGCAATTAATTAGAACAGAATATATATATATCAATATTTGGTGCATGTTTTCGTATATACGGTCCCACATGTTAGATATTGTCTTGAATAATCCCTGAGATGTTTTTGAATTTTGCGTAGTTGACCTAATTACTGACCTATATATGTATTGAAGAAGACATGCACCACAGAACATGAACAATGTATGCATTTTTAGTCAACGATCAGAAATGATTGGCGCACTGCTAACAATTACATAATTAACATATATAATGCGTGCCTCACGATCCCCATGCCTTAAAAGTCTTGGTTGGTCAGATATGTATATATAATGGAAAATGATTTGATGTTTACTATGGTGGTAGTAGTTGGAGTCTGCAGCAGGGTAGCTATGAAAAAGGTAAAAGGATGGGAAATGGAAGATGATGAATCCATCCATCTCATGTTCAAAAAATATTAATGGGTTGGGTTATACTATATTTGTGATCGTCACTACAAGAAAAATTGATGTCATTTATACATAATGGAGTGAACAAATGTCTAATGAGTTGAGAAAAAGCATATCATTGGCTAATAGGGTTATTGGTACACCTTACATGTTTTATTTTGTGCAATTTATGTCAGTCGTTACTCTCTAATTTTCAAATTTGTATAGTATTCATATTGTTGGATAGTCATAAGTAATTAATGAGATCTAATATATTGTGTACCCCCTCCAATTGTCCCCACTTCAACAAATCAAATGACCAAACTCATCTA
The DNA here is from genome assembly GCF_019419815.1 of Pyrus x bretschneideri. Taxonomy (NCBI): domain Eukaryota; kingdom Viridiplantae; phylum Streptophyta; class Magnoliopsida; order Rosales; family Rosaceae; genus Pyrus; species Pyrus x bretschneideri. Next base: position 733,963 of record NW_025999802.1, on the reverse strand, counting down.
CTTTCACTTTAGTCTCTTTACACCTTGCGAAAACTGGGGCATAGCAGATAACATATATTGTCTAGGCAGGTCTCCGTACCAGACAATATATTGGAAGCTTTAATCTTTGAAGAGGCATTTTCGTTTCTATTCTCTTATCTTCTTTTGCTTTCTTTCTTTTCGGCCTTTTTCTTTTACTACTTTCTTCTTTTCCATTAATTCCACCGTCTTTATTATTATGACCTCTGAAATGATGTCTCTTGTTGCACATTAAATACCTCAGTTACTCAGTAATCTACATAAAAAACTTGAGTATTAATAGAGACGTAGCACATTCCTCCACTCAGTTAGTGTAGATAATATTGTTTGTTAAAAAAAATAAAAAAATAAATAAATAACAACTCTTACTTGTGTTCGTAAAAGTAAAACCATAACACATGGACTGTGAAAACATATATAGGGTTTTCTATACAATTCAGACAGATCGGACATATTAATTTAAACTAATTAATTAGCTAATTAATCAAAGATGGATCGAACTCATGCATGGTAACTAGCTAGCACCGAGGGCATTAACTAATTAAATGACGATGATTATTTCAACCTTTGGTTCTGATAATAGTGATTGTGCCTCTGCCCTGGGTTTGAATTCTGGTAAGGGCCACCACAGCTTTACCAGAAAGGCCAGGGCCATCCGCAGACACGCATGGCCGACATGCAAAGTCCCCAACTGGGTGTCGTACTGGCCGTGTTGGTGGCATCAGGATCCTCTCGTTGATGTCGCTTAAGGTGACGTCGCCATCTACTCCGCCCGGCTTCACCAACGCAAATGGATAAACTACCCTTGTTATCACCCTCTTCTTCTTTTTTCTCTTTTCATCACCACCACCACCTGTATTAGAGAACATGCCAATGATATCGTTAGTTTTGTTTGAGTCATGCTATTTAGTTATACAGAGTCACACTCTCTGATATAGGTGATCAATCTCGTATGCAATGGCAGGATCCACTTCAATTAAAGAGTACATGCATATGTGCGCAATGTAGTCAGTTTTATGTGTTAAATTAACATTATTGAATTTAGAGTTGCTTTAGAATAGGTTACTAGATTGATATGTGTACGCACCGGCAGCTGGAGCAGCAATATTGGAAAAAAGGGTATCTTTGGGAGTAGGTAAATAATCAGAGTTGGTGTTGGCCGAGTCTTTGCAAGAAGAAGAGGAGGAATCAAAAGCTTCAGGAGCTGACATTGTTGGCTCTTCTGGTGTGTTTATCTTTGCGTTGACGATGTCATTTGTGATCTCCTCGGAAACGAGTCTGTTCATTGGTCTGGTTATACATAAAGGATCACCAAGTAGAACTGAAAGATGAAATCAACTTTAGAAAGATGAAATTAACTTTGGAAATCATAATTAAGAAAGAACTAAAAGTAATTAATTAATTAATTACCTGATAGCCCAGTACTGGAAGTAGTTAGCTGGCTCATGCAATCAAAATTCTCAGCTAATTCCCAGTTTGAATTCCAGTTTCTCTATTTACAAAGTATTTAAGTGAGAAATTGGCGCAAGATCGATGGAAAAAACTCATATAATTATAAAAGATAAGACATGCAAATCGAGAGATCCATCAAATAAGCCTATTCAATACCTTCGCAAGAATAGTAGTGGAGTCTTTGAGCTCGTTATCATCATTGGTATACACGAGCAAGCGTCTCCTTTTGGATCGCTCACCAAATTCAACCAAAGCGTCTTCTAAGTACCCCGTCGAGAAATCTGACTGATCTACATGAGGTGATGAGCAAAATGCTGCGTTCATCATCATGTACTCATCCATAGCTGCACATATTATTCAAAACTAATAAATGAACCCTAGCAAGCTAGAAATATATCATTGTCTTATATTCAACCACAGTTAAATACAAATGTAGACAAAAACAGTGAAAGCAAAGAGAGAGAAAGGAAGAAAAAGTGGAGAGACCTAAAGACATTCTGTCTGTGTTGAGAACTCCAAGGTGGCCGTGACAATCCCAACCTTGGGAAGAGTTGTGGAGGCTACTGTTCGTGTAAGCCATGGACATGGAGTGATGAAGCTCATCCACCTCTCTGTGTGAAGTCTTAATGTTTAATGACTCACTCACTCAGGGCCATACATTCCTATATATGCGCAAAGTCATGACATATAGAGAGAGTGGAAAAAGTTAAAAGAGATTATATGATTTCAGAAGCAGCAGTGCTCAGTCAACGGCAAAGATTAAAAAAGAAAAGAAAAATAAGGGTGTGTCTCTTGGATTCGGGAAATGTGGTATCACTTTTGATTTTCTTTGGTTAATTAGAAGTATGTGTGGGGGACTAAATAATTGCAAGGGTACTCATATGATGATGTTGCATGCAAAAGCAAGTATTGAAAGGCAAAGATAAATAGATATGCCCTAGTGCTGTAACTGTTACGACACAATTCAAATTTCAGCTTTTCCTTTTTTGTTTTCCCCTTCAATATTATGCTTCCCAACCGATCTTCTTTTTGAGACTTTTTCCACACCTTCTCTCCATCATCGGGTATCATCTATCTTCCACTTCTAAATTTTCTTTGCTCTTTTGCATGCATTTGGTCCACTTATTGGCATACTTGTGGTGAATAACTGTAACGGATCAAATCATGATAAATATTATGTGACGGTCGTACTATCACTTGTTGTTATTAATTTATATTATAATTTGAGTAAAGATAAGATTGATATGTTATGAATTTAGTTTATATTTACTTACTTAAAATTAACGAAGGACATGAATCAAAATACTATCTAACTGTTAAATTGTGATGTAGACAATAACTACACACTAGTTGACCCTCTTAGTGATTGAATTCTTAACAATTTAGGTATGAGATAATTGATTTTAGTGTGAGACTTTTCTGTGTTAATTAATAAATACAAAATATGTAAGATATGAAAATGATACTTATGTCTTGCATACTCATGGTGATGTAACAATCATGTTGAAAAAAGGAACTCACTACACGAATTTTTATTTCAGGATAGATGGGTGCGTGGGACCAGCATACTTTTGATCATGGTGTTTAAATGGCCGAACTAGGTCTGATGTAAGTCACCTACATCGGATTTCGTGTGAACGTTGATTGATGAATAATCCGACGGCAGAAATTATTTAATCTCTGCTAACTCACATTCTAAATTCATGTACAAATACATTTCGATCTTTTTTATTACAAGGCATCAATGTATGCAATACGTTAATTGTATGTGTGTGTGTGTATATATATTTGTTAATTACACTAAAAATATACCACGGGGGAGCTTTTTGATATTTTATTTTCTCTTTTTTTGGGGTCAATTTTGATTTTATGTTCATTTTGCTACTATAATCAGAGAAATTAAGAGATTCAGCTGGTAAGGATAGGAAATATAATCCATTAAGAAAACATTAGGACAAGAACACCACATTAAATGGTACATGAAAGTAAAGTAAAACGGTAGTGTGCCTGGAAGAGTCAACGATCAGAGCATAGCAAATGACCCTTCGTTACATCTTATTCTCTATTCCAACTTATAGTCTTATATATAGAAAGACATTGGATGTTCTGGTCCCTCTTTTATATATGTATGGCTAATGGCAGGACTCCTCTGACTTTGGCTTATGGCACCACGTACCCTGCAAATCAACAAACAATTAATTTTAAAACATCAGTTACCGTAAATTTTGTGTGTATAAGTAACATATTACTCAATAATTTACAATTTTATGTAACTACTTACTTCCGCACTTCTTTCCGGCAGGCCGTTTCCTGATGTTGCATCGCTTTGCAATGGTAATGGCAATGGCGGGATTAATACCGGCTTGCTTTGCCAAAGGTGACAACAGAACAGCGCAAAGGCATTTTGGGGCAGTCTTAATCAAGGCACCAACTTTGGTGCAGCAAAGTGGGGGAACCTTGGCCCTCACGTTTCTAGCCGCACTCAAGCACGGGCTCAGGCTTGCTGCTGCTGACCTAATCGGAGTCCTTCCACATTCTCCAGCTGCAACAACTTCCTCGACGAAAATGTTCGTAGCCAGCAGAAACAAAAACACAGAAACAACGCAGGCTTTCATGTTGAAGCTCAACGTGTATATTTGCAATTACTAATTAAAGTTTGCCTGATTATATATACCTCTTGTGCACTGACCTGGTGAACTAGCTCAATGGACGAGTATATATATAGCATGGAGAGAATGATCCTTTTTGCAGTAGTGGGGTGGTTGTGGGATTGTGGGATGATGACTATTAGGGTTTGTGTCTTAGTTTTTTCAAAGATGTAATCATTTGGGAAGACTGCGCAGAGTGTTCACACTGATTGATACTTCCACAAGGTGACACATATATAATTAGATTTTGTTGGTTGCTTTGCATCTGTAGAGTGCTTTGAGATCTCTTTCATTCTTTTTGCCTAGCCGCATGCTCTATATATATATATTATTCTTCACATGCATTGTTGAGAGATATGCTTTGAGTAGTTGGTGTTCGAACAGAACCACATCTTGGGAATCTGTATAACAACCCACAAATACCTGGCAACATCTGGTTGAATCCAGAGTTGAACTGCCTGACAACTTATTTTTCTATGTAATCATCACCCCGCCATGTGTTATTTTTGTTTCATTGTCGCTGTAACATGTTTTCTGCTCTTGTATTGGTAGGACAACATAACAGTGTAACAGTAATATCCAGTGTGGAAGATCTTTTAGAAAAAGCTCAAGGCTCTCGTAGATAGTCAAAAGCGTTTCTAACGTAATTTGACATAAAATTTTAAACGTGAGAATAGGTTGTAAAGCATTTGGAAACGCTTTTGTGATAGAGTATTGCTGCTTGAAGCACTTTCAAGCGTTTTTTTAAAGAACAAAAAATTGAATTTCTAATAAATTTCAATGCTCTTCTATCAAAAACGCTTATGAACATAAGAAGTTCTAGAATAGCATTTCCAAACCAACTCTAAAATTCCTCCAATATGTAATAAGCTTTGAGTATGAAAGGGGCATATTTCTTGCAAAAGGCCTTTGTTCCAATGGACCTGCAGGCAGATTGAAGATGTGGGCTCTATATATGATATGGGGTTTCTATCAATGGATTGAATGTTCTAATGTAGTTCACAAGACTAGTTATTTTTCAATGTAATCATAACACCGTCATGTAATATTTTTATTTCATTGTTACGGTAACATATATGTTGTTTGCACATGTATGTATTGGTAATTTGGTGCAAAACATAATAGTGTACGGTAATACCCAAATCACAAGTGGAAGATCTTTTAGAAAAAGTGCACGAGTGGAAGATCTTTTAGAGAAGGCTCAGGCCACTCATAGATAACCAAAAGCATTTCTAACGTAATTTGACATAAATTTTTGGACAATGTATAGATTGTAAAACATTTGGAAGCGCTTTTTTTTATAAAGTATGGATGATGGAAGCACTTTCAAGTGTTTTTCCAATAAAAAGAAAAAGAATTTCTAATGAAATTTCAGCACTTAATGAGTACTATTGCTGAACGTATTTGATCATGCCAAGAAACAAAAACACCAAAACAAAAGAAACAAAAACTCCTACCATCGATCTAATAAAATCGATTTCCGACAAAAAAAATGTTAAAATCTGGTTTGGATTAATTGAGATGTATGTCATGTTTGGTCACTCCAACAATGCGACTAGTAGTATTTTGCGCCGTTCTGGCCATTCTCTGTCACACCATTTCCATTTGCAGCTCCTTTTGTGCACACTATGTGATGGCCATTTTCAACGGTAGGCAGCTGGTGGCAGCTCACCGTTTCCATTTGCAACTCCTTTTAGAGACAGTTTATGATGACCATTTTCTTGAATGGCAGCAACTGGATGCAGCTCATCGAGCTCTTTAAGCACGGCGTTGATGCAGGACAGAAGGCCCTCAGTCTTAGTGCAAGAGAAGTATCCCCTTATGACAACGCGGAGCAAGGCCACATGCTTAGCATCCGCTGACATGTGATATGCAGGCACAATAAATTGGTGACGCCTCAAACCCTCGGACACCTTAAACTCATTGTAACGGCTTCTGTCCTTGAGAGAAAACGCCACCACCAGAACCCCAATGTCCCTTGACAATATCTTAAACCGCCCGGTTTTTCTACCCCCTTCTTTCACCACCATTGCGAGGTAGTGTAGCACTACAATGTATAATTTAATTATAATTTTGCAAGTTTTCGTTTTTTTTCCTTCTTTGTGGTCTGGACACGAACCTGAAGCTCAGTGGTAGCAGGGTACTCATCCATGTCAACATAGTTCTTGTCGAGGGATTCCATGATAAGCTCTTTAGCCTTCTTGTCCATCGATGTTGTCACAAACGAGGCCAAGTTCATCCCTGGGTCCGCATCCTGCTTCAGCTCGTCCTTTATCATCTGGGCCGCCACCTTTTCACTCATCGAATTCTCCGGCATCTCGTACCTGCATGCAACACCATAACCCTATATGGTATCATGTAGCTACCTCTGTTAGCATAAACACAACACCAAGATCATGCAAAGCAAGTTACCGTGATCAAAACACAGAACCATAAACCATAAAGCAATGCACAGAGAGAAAACATACCTGCAGAAGAGTTCGAAGCTTGATTTCTGCAGCAAAGTCGTGGTGCACCTTCTCCTCTCTTCAGTGAACGAGACTCTCAACTAATAATAGCTCTTAGTCTTATATCGAGTACTCACTGCGAGAGCAGAGGCCACCATATATATACTATACAATCTAAGCCAAATTCTATAAGGATTCCCCTATTAAAAACCATATAGAATACCAATTCATTCCAAATAGCAATCCAGTTACAACATGGATTTACAAATCCATTCCCAACAAGACTTCCTACTCAATCTCTAATCCTACAACCAAGTTTACCAATTCATACTCATGCTCATATTCTAACAACCTCAATTCTAATCTACGGAAAGGATAAGTCGAAGTTGGATGTCAGGGGAGGGTCATGCATGATTAATTCAATCAGAAAAAAACAACATACGTACTTAGCCGGTGAGGTTAGGATATAGCTAGTGGTGGAGCGGACCGAGACATCGGACTCTGAGAAGGTTTTTGAGAGCCCCATGCTAGTTTAAACCAGTAGAGACTGACAGGGAGAGGGATAGGGGAAGGACAAGATATTAGGGCAAAGCTGAAATCACACAATTAAACTGGCTAATTGGTGAGAAAATTGATTGAAGGGAGAGGGGTATATGTACGAATTACAAACGTGAGATTGGGGTTGCTTGGGGAAGAGGGTTGAAGACCATTTATGCGGTATTTATAGGGATATCTTACTCGTTTCTTCTGTCTGTGATAAATCTTGCCGGATTCGCACAGGAAACTTTGAGCTTGTTTATTGTCCTTCCTGCCTTTTACATTTTCTGGAAAGAACTGAAAGAAAAAAAATTGATTGATTAATTATATAGAAAAATAATAATTTCCTATTCTATTTCATCCTATTCAAACCAAACAACATCAAATATAATAAAATTACTTAAATCATTTAAACTTAAAGCACGCATGTTTTGTGGCGAATCTTTACCTAGATAGAAGATCAATTGAAGATACAAAAAACTTATTGACCACGACGACGTTTTTAGACCAACCAAAAAAAAAAAAAAAAAACGTGTTTGGTGTATTTAAACGGAGCATTTTTGTTCACTAACCTAAATTTTGGTGTATGCTTACCATGTACCTAATCATCTGTCACATGTCTTTTCACTTACTCTTGGTTAATTTTTTTATTTTTTATTAAATTGAAAAAGTAACATTTAATGTGAAAGTTAACTAAAGTTAGGTGAAATGACGCATAACAAAGGATTATGTGTATGGTAAGCATACATCATAGTTATGATGAGCAAAAATGTCGTGTCTACTTGAATCATATTTTGTAGACCATATGATGTGTCAGTTGATGGTTGAATATCCAACCATCAACCGCCAAGTCATGTGATTCACAAAAATGGTCTAAAAATAATATGGTCTCCCTAGCATTTTTCTTTATATTGGTTATGCTAGGGAGACTGAATTTTTAAGCCAAATTATGTGTTACCAATAAAAAAAAAACACGTTAATTAACACTTAAATAATAATTCAATCATCACCATATTACCATTTGGTTTGCAAATTTGATTTCAGTATTTTTCAACAACTACAAAATATCATTACAAAATTTGGTCCAAACGATTGATCTCCATATCTGTATATAATTCAACAATCACGTTATATAATTTACAAAATTTGGTCTAAACGATTGATCTCCCTATCTGTAATATAATATTGGTCAATATTATATCAATGGAGCTTGCAGTAGAGGAGGTTGACTGGTATATATGAACGCATATAGGGATCATCGGCCGCATCAATGTATATATTCATTCCTTTTACGTAAAAACTACAACTTTTAGACCTGCAATGCGAACGAACTAATTCCATGGAAAATTCTACACGTCCCTCTTTATACCTTTTAAGTTTTTCATGGGAACTTCCAAACAATCCATCATGCATTCCTATTGTAGATATTAATCTATAACTTATGCCTTTTTCACCTTTAATTATGTTCATGATTTGTCCATATATACTTCATATTTTGATATGTTGATCAATGGACATATATGTGCTTAGTTCATACTAGCATATTAGGCACATATGGCCATAAACATATATAGTCAGAGGCCTTTTTCTCTTAAATCACCTACCTTTGAATTATAATCGAACGGTGAGTGATTACAAATTTACGGGGTCATGAGATACAAAAGATCTATATATAGTCATATATACATGTGACTTAACCTAAGGAAACATTGTCGTTCACATCTAACGATCAATGTGAATATATTTTTTGAATGGAGCGAGCAAATTTAACCAATGGAAAACCATAATTAATTCAAAGTTGTCCAGTTTGAATATATATGCAGTGATGTTGAAGTTTTAACAAGCAAATGACCGAGATAATTAATTGGCTAATTGCACTCGTCTCCTTTGAGTGGTTAGCAAGTAATAAAAACAAAACAAGGCATCATTTTTTTTCTTGGGAAGGGGGCAATTCGATTCCAATATTCTGTCGTAATTTACAACAATAATATTTGAATATAAGATAGTAATATTGCCATTATTTTCTGTTATTTTTTGCACTTCCTTTAAGTGTACTATTTGCTTTTCTTGTTTACGTCATAATTTAGAGACTCTTTTCTGTGATTCAAAGTTCAAAAAAAAAAAAAAAAAAAAAAAAATCAAGTTCTTAAGAAATATAACCAAAATGGGCTAGTGATTGATGATAAATTTCAGGTGTATTCTATACTGCACTTTTTGAGTTCAATTCTTAGCGTGTTTTGAATTACACGATAATGATCAAATAAGGTTGAAATACCTCTATAAATCTTTTTCGAATCTCTTAAATTTTTATTAAGAATTTGAATAAGTTTATGATAAAACGGTTTAAGATTTGGAGACACGCTTTTAACATGTGTTTTGTGGGATCCACTTTTTTATGTATTTTAAGGACCCAATTTAACTGTATTTTGAAATATAACCAAAACGGAATGGGTTAGTGATTGATGATGAATTTCAAGTGCGTATTCTATACTGCATTTTCTGAGTTTGATTCTTAGTGTGTTTTGAATTACACGATACTGACCATATAAGGCTGAAATGCCTCTATATTTTAAAATATAAACAATTCGAATTGTTGAAATACATTACAAAATAGGTTCTATAAAATAAATATCAAATATATCTCAAAAAATGTTCGGAAATTTATAACCCAATACAAATACATCTTTCAAAAAGTGCTACTCGCCACATAAGCAGTGGAGACGAAGGTAAAAGCCAACAGAGGACACGTTACGGCCCAGTCAAAGGAAAGGAAAAAGAGAACGGTTGGTTTGCCCGGGAAGTGGGGTAAGTAGTTAGTTGAAGCAAGTCCCAAGGTTGTCTTCCGTTTTACGTCACCTAACACGACACCGATACCTTGACCTCTACCCGTATTATCCACCCACCATTCCGGCTTCTAAGACGGAAGATAGTATCTCTGCTCCTCCTTGTTCTTCAGAACACACATTTTCCATTTGTATTGCACTCGGAGAAGAAGCAGGGCGACGGAATCAGAGATCACAGAGAGAGAGAGAGAGAGAGAGAGAGAGAGAGAGATGGGTTCTCTCCAGGAGGAGGAGCGATTGCTTTTGGAAGACGGACTTATTCAGGTTCCTCTCTCTCTCTCTCTCTCTTCATTTTTTTCGTCTGAAAGTTGTGATCTTTTGTATTGATTTCGAATTTTGGAATTTCAAAAATTTGATCTTTGATCTTGTAAAACGTTCTGCAATTCCAGAGCAATCGGTTCTTAATTTGCTTAGCTGCTGTTAGAGATTTTGAATTTTTTATGTTAAACTGAAATTCGATTGGGAGTTTTTGAGATTTAGTGTATGATCATGGTCAATGATATGAAGTTTACTGGGTATCCTTTGATTTCTGTTCACGTTTTTGAATACTGATCATCTTTTGCCATTAGTGATCTGTTTGGGATTGTTTTTGTTTGTAGCCAAGTGCTTTTTTAAGAAGCATTTATAGTAGGTGACCCAGAAGCACTTATGACTTTACCTGTCAAACGCCTTCCGAAGTACTTGAATTAATAAAATGTCAACGTGTTTTAATAAAAGCATATGCTTATGAGCAGAAGTGCTTCCTGAAATCCTAAACGAGGTTGCCTTTAAAAGGATTTTCTTTGACATTTATGTTTCCAAATGTAAATGTTTCAAACAGTTTGGCACTACACGCATTGATGTTTTTCTGTTGCATCTTCAGAACGAAGGCGACGGGCTGTACACTGGAGATGGCTCAGTTGACATTAAGGGGAATCGTGTTCTGAAACAAAATACTGGGAATTGGAGAGCTTGCCCCTTCATTCTAGGTGATGCTTTGTTCGTCGCTATAATTTGCTCTTGTGCATCAATGTAGTTTATGTGATTGTAATACTTTTGATACATGTTACAGGTACCGAATGTTGCGAACGTTTGGCCTACTACGGGATTGCAACTAACCTCGTTACTTATCTTACACGCAAATTGCACGAAGGAAATGTGTCTGCGGCAAGGAATGTCACTACTTGGTCAGGCACTTGCTATCTTACACCTCTGATTGGGGCTGTCTTAGCAGATGCTTATTGGGGAAGATATTGGACAATTGCTGTTTTCTCGACCATTTACTTCATTGTAAGTACAAATTAGATTTTGTTTTTTCTTCCCATTTTGTTTGGTGCTTATATAATCTCATCTCATATACATGCATGCATGTATGATGTATATGCATATATATATATATATATATATTTGGGATTAGAGCATATAAATTTTGCTGATTGGTTCGGTAATTATTTTGTGTAGGGGATGGGTACTTTGACTCTCTCTGCATCAGTTCCTGCATTGAAGCCTCCAGAATGTGTGGATTCGGTATGTCCTTCAGCTTCTCCTGCACAGTATGGAGTGTTCTTCGTTGGACTCTATCTGATTGCTCTGGGGACTGGTGGGATCAAGCCATGTGTTTCGTCCTTTGGGGCGGACCAGTTTGATGATACAGATAAAACGGAAAGAGTAAAGAAGGGATCCTTCTTCAACTGGTTTTACTTTTCTATCAACATTGGTGCTTTAATATCAAGTTCTCTACTAGTCTGGATTCAAGACAATGCTGGGTGGGGTTTAGGATTTGGTATACCTACATTGTTTATGGGCATTGCTATTTTTAGTTTCTTTTCAGGCACACCCCTATATAGATTTCAGAAACCGGGGGGAAGCCCTGTGACAAGAATGTGCCAGGTTTTGGTTGCATCATTTCGTAAGTGGAATTTGGACGTCCCTAAAGACAGTAGTCTCCTGTATGAAACACCAGATAAAGACTCTGCTATTAAAGGAAGTCGTAAGCTGGAGCACAGCGATGAACTGACGTAAATTTCTTCTTACTGTGTTCATGTTCGTGGGAATAATTATTTGAATTTTACAGAATCACACATTTTCGCAGAAAACTTAAATGGCGAATTTTCAAATTGCTGCAAAAAATAAATGGAATGACGTTATTTTCTTATTCTGAACTGTTGAGACTGTGTAACTCGACCACAATATAAATTGTTCCTAAAAATTTGAACTTTGTTTTTGCTGCAGGTGTCTTGATAAAGCTGCTGTGATTTCAGAAACTGAGACCAAAACTAGGGACTTCTCCAATCCGTGGAGGGTTTGCACTGTAACACAGGTGGAGGAGTTGAAAATTTTAATCCGCATGTTTCCAATTTGGGCTACTGGAATTGTCTTTTCTGCTGTTTATGCCCAAATGTCGACTATGTTTGTTGAGCAAGGCACGATGATGGACACATCTATCGGTTCTTTCACCATTCCCCCAGCCTCCCTCTCAACTTTTGATGTCATCAGTGTTATTTTCTGGGTCCCTGTGTATGACAAGTTTATTGTCCCAATTGCTAGGAGATTTACGGGTAAAGAAAGGGGCTTCTCAGAGTTGCAACGGATGGGTATTGGTCTCTTTCTTTCAGTGCTATGCATGTCGGCTGCTGCCGTGGTAGAGATTTACCGATTGAATCTTGCAAAAGAGCTTGGATTGGTTGACAAAGAGGTGGCTGTACCGATGAGTATCTTTTGGCAAATACCTCAGTATTTTTTGTTGGGTGCTGCGGAGATATTCACATTCATTGGGCAGCTTGAGTTCTTCTACGACCAATCTCCAGATGCTATGCGGAGTCTATGCAGTGCATTGTCGCTTCTGACGACTTCGTTGGGGAACTATCTGAGCTCCTTGATTCTAACAATTGTAACGTACTTCTCAACAAAGGATGGGAAGGCTGGATGGATACCGGATAACTTAAACGAAGGTCATCTGGATTATTTCTTCTGGCTCTTAGCCGGACTCAGCCTCCTGAATATGTTGGTGTACGTGGTCTGTGCCAAGAGGTACAAAAAGAAGAAGGCTTCTTAAGGCTTTCTCCAGGTCCCTTAAAACCGTAAACAGAAGAAACTGAAGAACCCATTTGTAAAAATCACCCTGTTATTGATACCGTGTAAATAGAAATTACAAGCTCTGCATTTTCGTCCAATCAAAAACATTTGAGATTATAAAGAAATGTGTATTATTCGCAACGATTCTTTGCTTTAGCCCTGCACTTTGTGAACTATTCTTGCTTTCTGAGTTTCGTCTCCTCGGTCGTTTGATTGGTACGAGACCCGAATGCTGCGGGGATGACGAAGCCGGACAGCCTACTGAAGTTTTCTGGTGACAGTTGGATGCACAGTACTTTTGATTCATTTCTCGAAATTAATAATTAGGATAATTTCTATTTTACAACCTTTAAGTTTTGCAAAACTCTACTGCACTAACTTATTTCATCTCGTGCTACTTTCATACCTAAAGTTCGATTTTTTTTTGTCACCTTCATACTTCCTTAGTCAATCCATTAACTTCACCTGTTAATTGATGACAATGGCATAGTTTTGACCAACCATTGTTGCTTGTCGTCTGCAAATAAAACGAATGACAGTGAAGTCTATGGACTCGGGGACCTTCAATTACTGACCAGAGGACGATGGAGATGTCCACCCCCTCTCCCTCCCATTGCAATTTCAGTTAGGTTGTTGATAACCCCCCCGTTCTAATGTGTGTGAATTGTACTAATGGATACTCAGTTCCACATCGGTCAGCATTTTGTCTATCCTGTTTTTGGTTTCCCTTTGGATTAGCGATCATGGTATCATGTACTGTCTCCAGTCCAGAATGAAGGCGATGACCTCTACACCGGAGATGGTTCAGTTGACTCGAAGGGGAACCCTGCTCTAAAAAATAACACTGGACAGTGGAAGGCACGCTTCTTCATTTTTGGTGACATATTGTCTTCGACATTTGCTCTCATGTGTCCGAGTAATCTCTTCTTTTCCTAACAGTTGTAGTGTGTTTACATATTATATCTACACACACACACACACACACACACACAAAATGCGGGCGTTCTTTTGTGAACTGTTGGCCTTCAATGGGATTTCTACCAATCTTGTCAACTATTTCACCGATAAACTGCACGAAGAAACTGTTGTTGCTTCAACAAGTATCACTAGTTGGAAAGGAAATGCTATATCACACCCGGGCTGTTCGTGTCCATTCCATGCATGGCAGCTGCTGCATTGTTAGAGAGATCACGCGATTGCAGCTTGCCAGGGAGCGCGGTTAGATCCATGAAAAGGTTGCTGCTTCCACTTAGCATACTTTGCCAAATTTCCCCAGTACTTTTTGTTAGCCGCTGCCGAGGTCATCACGTTCATGGGGCAGCATGAGTTCTACTACGAGCAAGCACAACCGAGGGCGGGAAGGCTGGATGGATTGCGGATAATCACGAGGAAGCTTGGGCCTCAAATCATAATGCCACGATTAGGCCTTAAATTAAGCCAAGCTTGGGCCTTAAATTTCGACACCGACCCACGCCCCGTTTAACCGAACCCGATTGGCTTAAACCTAAAACATTCTTCCACAATCTGCCTCTCTCTTACGTTCGCGGTCGCCACTCCTTGGGAATCCTAATTCTGCACCAGCAAAATCTCCGTCGATTCCTTACTTCTCCGACTCCGACGATGAGGCCGATACTGATGAAAGGGCACGAGAGGCCCTTGACTTTCCTCAAATACAACAGGGACGGCGACCTCCTCTTCTCCTGCGCCAAGGACCACAACCCCACCGTCTGGTTCGCCGACAACGGCGAGCGCCTCGGGACCTACCGCGGCCACAACGGCGCCGTTTGGTGCTGCGATGTGTCCAGAGACTCCGCCCGCCTCATTACCGGCAGCGCCGACCAGACCGCCAAGCTGTGGAACGTTCAGTCCGGTCAGCAGCTTTTCACCTTCAATTTTGACTCGCCGGCGAGGGCTGTCGACTTCTCCGTGGGCGATAAGCTCGCCGTCATCACCACCGACCCCTTCATGGACGTTACGTCGGCGATTCACGTCAAGCGTATCGCCGGAGATCCCGAAGATCGTAAGCTTCTTTGATTTTTCCTCTTTTGTTGTGTTGCCTTTCGGTTTATCTAAAATTAGATATGGAATAATCGGCGGTTTCGTATTTTCAGAGATTGGTGAATCGGCTCTGATACTCAAGGGACCTCAGGGAAGAATTAACAGAGCTGTTTGGGGCCCTCTGAACAGAACTATCATAAGCGCCGGAGAAGACGCAGTTGTTCGCATTTGGGATTCTGAGGTGAGTGTGCATTGGCTCGCTGTGATGTTATTCAATACTTGCACTGGAAATTTGAAAGCTTTTTCTTTAATTTAATTGCCCCTAAGTGTTTTCGATTAACTTGCAGACTGGTAAACTACTTAAGGAGAATGATCCGGAAGCGGGTCACAAAAAGACCATAACTTCGCTTGCGAAATCTGTGGATGGTTCACATTTCCTCACCGGTTCGCTAGATAAATCTGCCAAGGTAATGCATCTCGTAATCTTCGTGCTTTGTTTCTTGAGTTGTATGTAGGTTTCGTATTTTTACTGAGTTTTGTGTTTTGTGTTGCATATGTTTTAGCTGTGGGATACTAGAACGTTGACTCTTATCAAGACCTATGTGACAGAGCGTCCTGTCAATGCCGTTGCAATGTCTCCTCTTTGTGATCATGTATGTAACTATAATCTCAAATTTGTTTGCATTTTCTTGCATTTTTTCAAAATGCTGTCTTTTCGGTATTTCATTTACTTAAAACCCATCTCGTTTGCATTCCAACTTGTTTACTTACATAATGAGATAAAAAGTGGAGTTTGTACAAATACGATTAAATGCTTTCTATCAGTCACATTTTGAGGAGAGTTTCTAGTTGGAACTTTGGTGAATGGATGATACGCACTAACGGCCCTTAGTTATTTTGTATCTCTTATACATGCACTGTTTTCCCGGTTCATTACAAAAGTCTTCATTTTATTGAAAAAATATTCCGTGTGTTCTATCCAGGTGGTACTTGGTGGTGGTCAGGATGCATCAACTGTCACCACAACTGATCATCGTTCTGGGAAATTTGAAGCCAAATTCTATGACAAGGTAAACCATACTATTCTTTTATGTCTTTTGGAGTATGAAGGTTCTTGGTTGTCTTTTCTTCAGTAAGTGATTTTGTTTTCTTAATGTCATATAAATAGATTCTTCAAGAAGAAATTGGAGGTGTTAAAGGGCATTTTGGACCTATAAATGCTTTGGCGTTTAATCCCGATGGAAAAAGGTATAGTTCATTTTCTTAACTACTTTTGTTGGTTTCGTGATACGTGAATACATGATGAACAAATTCTTCTCAATTAGAGTTGGATTGGCTTACCGTTAGATAGTACTTGGGAATTTCTCACCTTTATCTGTGCAATATTGCTTTTGCTAATGTTTAGTGATATCATTTTTTGTGCTCATGAACAATTAATTTAAATGTTTAGCTAGAAAAATTAAATTAATTTTAAAACCGAGATGAAATCGTTCGTAAATATTATGCAACTTCTCTACGTAGCTGGTTAGGAGTCTTAACAATTGGTGCTGGAGGAATAATGGTTCCTTGTTTCTCAGATGATGATGTGGCTTATTATCTGCCTATATGAATTGAGAAATTTTTCCTGGAAAAGAGAATTTGCTGCATTGAGACTATCTTAATATTTTCGGTTTTTGTTGTATTATTTGAACAGTTTCTCAAGCGGAGGTGAGGATGGTTACGTACGTTTACATCACTTTGATTCTGATTACTTCCACATCAAGATTTAGATCTGCAGCTTGGTATTAATTCTCACTTTGGAGTTTCGGGAAAGGCTATTTCTCCCTTCCTAAACCAGCCGCATCGAGCAATTACTTTTGTAGTTCTGGGATTGTGATTAACAACCATTTTCTGTGTTTGCTTCTTGCTGTTGGAAGGAACACAGTTCTGTAGAAGATTTATAGAGTTAATTTGTTCCAGTAACTTTTTAATTAGAATTTGACTTATAATCTTATCATCCGTCGTTGAACTTTATGAGAGCAACGAATTACACAGTATCCTTGTTACTATTCTGGTAGATGAAGCTCATGGTACTGCAAGCAGAAGTATAACCCCCATCAAGAACAAGATTATGTCCCGTTATAAACCCGGCGTCTTCGCTGGCCACGAACAATGCAGCTTCCGCCACATCTTCCACGGTTGCGCACCTCCCTCGCAACAAGCTCCCCCTCTCTCCCACAGTTCTGCTTACATCTTCTGCCGTCATGTCCATTTTCCCGAGATGCCTTCTGTAGGCATCGACGAGCATCTCCGAAGGAACCCCGTGAGGAGAAATGTTGTTCACGCGAATGCCATGCACTCCCAACTCACACGCGGCACTTTTTGCCAATCCGTTGAGGGCCTCCTTCGACAATGTGTAGGCATGTCCTCCAAGGCCTCCCATGATACCGGCTGAGCTTGATGTGCAAATGATGCTCCCTCCTCTTCGACCTTTGACCATGGCCGCTGCAGCATACTTGATTCCGTGCACAACGCCAAGAACATTTATCGAGAGGAGGTTCTTGACCTGCTCCATGTCAAGGCTGGATATACTCCCCGAGGGACCAGGAACCCCGGCATTGTTGAACATGACTGTCAATTCGTACTTTCCATTTAAGTGCAAGCTCAACAGCTGATTCAACATCAGCTTCCTTTGACACATCGCAGTGAATGTAGCGGCCTGCGATAGAATCAGCCAGTGTAGCTCCTATGTCGTCGAGTATATCAGCAACGATGACATGGGCTCCGTTTCGAGCGAATAGCTTGGCTGACGCAGCTCCAATCCCTCTTGCACCCCCAGTTATGACTGCAACTTTGTTCGCCAACCTAACAAAACTAAAGCAGATAAAAACCGCATATGTACGAATAAACATAGAATCGCTTGGAGTTTCGCCAAAAGTTGCAACTAACCTCTTTGAAGGCGGCCTCCGCGCTTCGTCCTCATCGTGCATTGGAAGAGATTGCTCCATATTTGGTATATAATGCAAGTTAAGATTGGGGTAAAACCTAAACAAGTTGAACAGGGCTCTCTACATGTTTTGATTATTCAATCCATGCACAGTTTTCATTCCTTACAACTACTTCCAACCCATAAGAGTCTGGTGGCCTATTTTTTTTTTTTTTTTTTCCTTCTTCGTTTTGGGACAACCGTTTCACTTTTCCGTTGAACTTTCACTTTGGTTATGAGCCTCCCTAAACTTCTAAGTCACGCCAATGTTCCTTCCATCGGTAGTTCTATCAATTAAGGGGTATTTTTGTCCACTTATTTACTGTACAAGCTTTTAAATTTGACAATGTTTGTTAAGTTTGATTATTACAATTCTAGTATTAACTTTGTGAATGTAGTATTTTGCGTACACGTAGAACTTTAAAAGTCGGTCGCGAGCATAGGATGTGATAAAATTTATAGAAAGTGTGACAGTTAGGGCATACTGACACGAGTTGGAAAATAGAGGACTAAAATTCAGAGGTCAAAGTAGAACAAAGTATCATGTTTGTATTCGGTAGTCCGATTTTTAACCATTAAATTAGCAAGTTGAAAAAAAGTAGTATTTCTTCGATCCAATTCTGGTTCACGGACATTACAAAAGTTTTGCCACTCTTTCTTTGCGTTGGGCTTGATCTGGGCTGAATAGCCCAATAATTTCCCTAGTTACCTTCAGCCCAATGGGCCAAAAAATAACTCTCAATTTCTTTTCATTGGCTGAAAAAAAAAAAGCCTGAAACCAACAAGAATTCGAGCTGGATTAATGGTAACTAAACACGAATCCGCACACTGAAACGACCTCGAACACCCCAACACCGAAAGCCGCCGTACACGCCGCCGCCGAAGCCACCACCAAATTCTTTCCCAGGGACCAAAAGGTGCTCAATTTTTCAAAGCAATGGCAGCCGAGGGAACGTCGAAGAAGATGATAGCGACGCAGGCAGAGATGGTGGAGAATCGGGTGCCAATTCCGTACAGAGACCAGTGCGCCCACTTGCTGATCCCTCTGAACAAGTGCAGGCAGGCGGAGCTCTACCTCCCATGGAAGTGCGAGAACGAGCGCCACTCCTACGAGAAGTGCGAGTACGAGCTCGTCATGGAGAGGATGCTCGCGATGCAGAAGATCCGCGAGGAGGCCAAGTTGAAGCAGGGAAAGAAGAAGGGGCAGCCGATTCCTCTCATTCCCAACACCGCCAACTGCTTAGAACCCACCATCCGTTATTGGGTAATTCACTAGTTCTTTGTTCTGCTTCTTCTATTTCTTATTTTTGGCATTTGAATTTGAACTGTTGGTTCGTTGATTGATGGGTTTGCTGTTAATTGTTCAGTACTATGTGTTTTTTGGCTGCTATTGTGGAGTTTTTCGGGTCGATTATGGAACCTAGGGTTTGTGTTGAATTGGGCTCAATGTAGTTTCTAAGAGAAATATGGGGTTTTGTATTTAGATTTGTTCACTCATGGGTTCAAGCTTGAAGAAATGATTTGGGTGGAGAGGGTCCAAATTTCGGATTAACCATCAGCTGGTATCAGTTTGGGAATTCAACCAGTGTTAAAATGGGATCATGGCATCTTTGAGAACTCTAAATTTCAATGCTTTGGGATTATATCAGCTCAGTCTAATAAAAATCAATGATTTGGGTCACCCTCTAATGAAAAAAAAAAAACATTATCAGCTTTGAATTTGGCATCTTTAGTGGTTATTTCTTTTAGATCATTTAAGGAGTCTCAGTAATATGGAGTGGATTATGTGAACGTCCTTGCTAGGTGTTCCGTTGGTTGGATGTTTAATATAATGCACTTGCTATGTATATGGGGTTTTTCTAAATATACTGTTATATTGCAAGCTTACATATGACCTAAACATGCAGCCTATGTTTTCACCTGAGCTTGTCCAACTGTACTCTTTGCTTATTAGAGAAGACAATGCAAGACAAATCTGTGAGGATGTGTATAGTTGGAGGGATTTATTTGGGTGTAAGGCTAGTAACTGGAATTTGTTCTTATTGCTTTATATGGGTTGGTCCTAATTGCCTATCATCCCTATATTGGTTAGGCTGTAGAAAATGTGTTTTTTGTTTGAGTTTGAGATCCCCTTTTCCTTTTCTTCTGGTATGTGGTAAAGTAATTTATGCCTTTCGTGTGGTGCATTCGGTAGTGAAATTCTTAGATGCAAGTTTTCGACATGTGAAGTTGAATTATGCTCGTTGTGTCCATGTTATGGAAAATACAAGAGTCCCAAGTTTCTTCATGTCATGTTAGGTTTGTGGCCTTTTTTGTGCCAATATATGCGGACTTCTGTAGAAGTATAGGATTACAACTATTTTGACCATAGCATTGGTTGTAGCATATCAGCTCAAGTGACTTAGGGATTTGGGTTACTTACTCATTTATTAGAAAGGTTATGTCCGACTTATGTAGAGGGATAAGATTACAACTATTTTGACCATAGCATTGGTTGTAGCATATCAGCTCAAGTGACTTGAATGTACAACCATTAGGCTTAAAAGGCTAATGCTCATCCAACTGAGCTGAGCTATACACTTCAAGATACAACTTGTACTTCTGAATTTACAACTTCTGTACCTTAGGACAACAGAGCCTTCACGAGCCAACACCCCCGCCCCTCCAAACCCACCACTACTCCCCTGCGGCTCTGGGGGAACCAGAAAAAGAATTTGTTCCCCCTAGTTGGCCCTTTCTGCCTTCCTTTGTTTACCTCAGGGGAGAGGGTTAGGGCTGATAGCCTAGGCTGTTTAAGAATTGTGGCTGGAGGAAATATAAGGCGAGGTCATTTCAGATATGCTACTATGTGGGGGTATTTCAACTCAAGTAGCACCCCAAGAGGCTTCTTTTGTCATTCTAAAACCCATTTAAGTGGGATTTTTAAAGGGGAGCACAACTCAAACTACTGATCTAATGCTAGAGGAGAGAACGTGAGCAACTTCGGGCATCCACATTCATGCATCTCATCATTTTGATTCATTCAGCCAAATAAAAACTTGCCAATTTGCTACATTTTATTCTCTCCTTTATTGGATAAAAGATATAGAAAGCTCTCACGGAATAGTTTCTGGTAAAGTTGTTTATGAATGTATCATCATTTCTAAGTAGTTGTGTGCACTCAAATATGCAATTATGCACACGCTCATCACCCGATCACAATTAAAAGTAGAGAGTAAAAGACTTTCCAACAACACACTTGCCCCAGTTTCTGTTCCTGCTTTCAGTAAGCAATGTTCGCTGTTTATATTATTTCAGCTGATCACTTGGCAGGAAGCCTTACTTTACCGTCTTACTTTCGTCAGTTGAATTTTACTGGTTCTGCCTACTAAGTCTGGTTTAAATTTTTGACAGGAAGCATAAATTTATGAGGTGTGGATGTTTTGATGCTTTTCACCGCAACTGATGAGAAATTTCTCCGGACTCTTTTGTACCGAGACAAATGTTATAGACTCGGTCCTGTTGTTTTCGCAGTTGTGCAAACCAGTTTCATAGTATTCGAATAAATTAAGTTCCTCATTGCTTAACATTTGTATCTGATTTTCCGAAACGGTAACTACATGTTCTGGCTTTTTTACTGTATTGGATCGGGTAGAAAGGATAAGGATTGTTTGCCCTCCTACTTCCGATGACCGCTTGTTTGTGTGATCACGGTTAAGTCACGTCAACATTTTATAATACTATTTATTTTTGTCTTATTATCTTTATAAAAAAAAATAATATAAAATATTGATATAGTTTAACTGTGATCACACAAAACAAAAGAATACGGAAGGTCACCGAAAGTGAAAGAGCAGACAATCTTTGTCCAGGTAGAAATACACAATAAAACTCATCGCTCCAACTTTCGGAGATGCCTCTCACCATTGCAGATGATTTGGTCTAATGGTCCATTACTCTAGTGAATAGAATTCGACCTTCCCAACTTTTTAGGTTTCCACAATTCCTCTTTCTGAGAAGATACGAAAAGATGTGTCGGTGCCAACCAACACAAATACGATGATGTGATTGCATTTCAACCAATTAAAAAGTCCATCGCAACTTTCGTGCATCGTAAAATTTCCAAATATCATATGTCAAAACTCTAAAAACATTAATTAGGACGTATTTGTGAGCTTTTTGATCAGAAAATGATTCACAACTAGCACATAGCCAAAAGGTTACACAAAACGTAAAGGTCTTATCAATCGAAAACATTTCACCTAATTCGATGCCTTGAGCTTGCAAAGTCAATATATGGTGGGGATCGGATCGGAAACATTTCACATCAATCAGTCTTCATTTCCCAGAGTTTAGAACGGAGAGAAAATTTTCAATATACCGTAAACACAGTACAGTAAACTAAATATCGTATTATAAATGGTTAGATTATGTGCTTCAACAACACATTTTTATCAATTTATATTGACACTTAGTACCGAGTTGTGTATATGACATATTAAAAAAATGTTTTCATAAAATAATAAATTAATAATGCTATCTACAACACACACGAGTGGTCTAGTAATAATATTTATCAGTTGATTAAAAAAACGTTTTGAAATTTTGACCTTTTTGTTTTTGTTTTTTTAATGGTCAAGGTCGAAGGTGATAAAGTGAAAAAGGATAGGCTTTTTATATTTCTATGTATAAACATGCATTTTTAGGGAAAAGGATCCTCATCCGATCATTTTCTTAAGAATTTCGTGATCATGATCGTATATCATACATCATACAATCAGAAATTATTTTAAAATTTAAAATTTAAAATTAAATATAAATAGTACCTAACGAAAACTGACCGTCCAATGTATGATGAATAGTTACGATCACGAAATCTCTAGGATCCCTAGAAAAAGGATCCAGAGATGAGAGATTCAATGTGACCAGATACGAAGTGGTACACCGCGTGTTACTACACAAATGATGGGATATGTGTATTAAAAAGTTAATAATTTAAAAAATAAAAATTTCCATTACTTACATATCACTCATGTTTTTGTCACAACAAAAAATTTCTCTCCGGCGAGAATCCTTTTCCCATTTTTAGTGTAGACATGCATCTAAATTGGATTATTTATTCTTAATTATTCTCTATGTTTTTGTCTCTTCCATGCTGTATGGGGAATCATGATTTTAATTGTTACCTACAACACGCATCCATATTCTGATTTCTCTCTCTCCCTCTTTCACACCACACACTCACAAATGTCGGCCTGAAATAGTCCTAGTTTCAAAGTGTGTAAAAAGACAAACGCTTGGTAAAAAATAAGGACAATGAATGAAAGAGACATGAAAACTTTGAGTTTTAACGATAAGAATAAAATAAAGGGTAAAGTAAATAGTATCAAGATTGACTTTTTAGTGTAAATATATGGTTTTTCGTTAAAATGAACAGTACTTGGAGCTTTTCGTTAAAGTTCCAAAATATTAATTTCAAAGTTCCTAGTGTTTTGGGCAACAATTAGCCATTTTGATTTGGACAAATTTCATTTAAGACATGCTTACTCGATCAAAGAATGACTTAGAACAGATAGAGGCTACAAAGATGCTGGGAAATAATACACATGCCTTGATTTTAAAATATTAATGTCTCTTTCAGGTTTGAAATTCTTTGTAGCTTCTAATCTAGGATAATTTATATGATGGGACAATTAGATATATGTTATACATATATTTTACTTGTTGAAATGATATATAGGTGCCATTTTTCTTTTAGAAAAAAAATACATAGCAAGTTATCGACCGATCAAAGGCAAACATACTCTTTTGCTTCTATGGGTAAAAAATCGTCAAAGTTATAACCTAATACATTGACCTGGGTTGCCTTTCGAAAAGGACTCTACGGACGTTTGAATACACCCTTTTCGGTTGCCATGCCGCACCAGCTGAAACCCATGATCTCTACGAGGACCACGACTCAACCTTTGTTATGGTCAACCTTCGAGATTAATCATCACATATTTCCCAGAAGAATGATACGCCAGGATATTTTATAAATACAGGCCCTTTCTCATTTTTGGCAAAACAGATTTACTAATTCTTTAATTCTATTTAATAAGAGAGATCATGAACTAAGAAATATATTTTAGAAGCTAAAATAGTGTATAAATTTAACATAAATGCTGCCCTTATTACATATTAATTTGTACTTTCTTCTTTTGTACTATTTATTGAATAAAAATTTGAACTACATGTGTTACCGCACATTATTTCTATTAAAGAGATGATATAAAGAATGATTACAATAATATAATAAATGTATATTTCTCCAAATTTAGTCATATGATTTCAACTTTCAGCTGTTCCATACTATATGTCAGGGGAGGTGAATATATGACTTTTGATTGCAGCTGTCTTTGACTTCCATGCACCGTGCTCAACATGTATGAACCCAGCAATGGATAATCGTTTGGAAAGAAAGAAAAACATAGTTAAACATAAAAGAAGTTAGATCATGCATGGTTTCTTTCCATATATTTTCTCCTTCATATGATGATTTCGTTCACGTCCACTATGACTTGTTTAAAAACTATATATTGTAACAGTGTTAACTACGTACATCTGGACGGTATTGAGAAAAATAAAGAGAGATGGACGGTGTGAAAGATGAACTAGACAGAGTTTAGAGAGAGAAAGTGATGTAATAGTTGTTGTGTATTGTATTTGAATGAATGATTAAATTTATACGAGATAGCACATAAGCTATTCATACAATAGCAAGGTGCTGATTTAGGACAACTTAACTACTAATAAATTGCTTAATCAATTCTAAAAAGTCTAAACCCAATGCATCAAGGATGAAGCCACAGTCACTAATCAACCACATTAGATAGTGACACATGTTACTTAATAATATTTACGTTACATATTTCAGTATATTGTCCGAAACAAATACTTGTTAAAAAAGGTTGAGTGTTATTTTGGAACAACCATGATATATTGCCATTGTTTAAAATTCTGTGTGGACGTAAAATGTTGAATGCTCGAAATTCCTAAGCTACAGTTAGACAAATCGTTTTCCTAACATAGTTTATAGTCATCCTGTTTAGATATAGTGATATATTATTGAAGAATCCGGAGGATCTATCCGGAAAAATTGTATTCCAAAATACTTAAAAACTCGAAGATAATCGTTCTCCGGTGGTGACATATAATATATAACTATTTTCCTGGTATTTAAAAAAAGAAAAAGAAAATAATGAAGTCTCGCAATACTTGGAACCCTCGTAAGATAAAGCAATTACTATCATTCAAACTTTCTACTTAGCAATTCGATACCTTTAGGCTTTATACATACAGTGAAAAGTCAAGATGGTGGGAACCTTTCTTCAATCATTCTTCATTAATTCCCTAGACCGTGAGTGCTGGGTCGACTGGTTCCTTGTATGGTTCCATGTAATGTAAATAAAACTTGGCACGGCGGCAAATTGCAGACACAGACGTAGTCTTATTAGTCTGCTACGTCAATTAGCCCGGCTATGGACGAGGTCACGAGACTCATCATTCATTCCTAAATTAAATAAAACCCTAACTAATCCTTTCACCAAAAAATAAAAGAAAA
The DNA here is from genome assembly GCF_019419815.1 of Pyrus x bretschneideri. Lineage (NCBI taxonomy): Eukaryota > Viridiplantae > Streptophyta > Magnoliopsida > Rosales > Rosaceae > Pyrus > Pyrus x bretschneideri. The sequence continues at coordinate 708,419 of NW_025999802.1, read as the reverse complement.
TAAAAAAATCCTAACCCTAATCCACGAAAAGTAAACTCCAGCGGCCAGAAGCAGTACAGTAACACACTATTTACCTACTAGAGTAGTGAATCACCAATACCAGATGCAGAAACACAATATTCTTTCTTTTCTCCTCTTTAGTTAACTTAAAATATAAACCTTGTTTTAATTTACAACTAGGCTAACTACCTTTCTAAGCTTTCTTGTTATAGGTTTTACTAAAAGAGGTTTTGAATTGTTGTTATGAATTCTTTAATGGTCTGAGTTTAGCTTCATATCCCCCTAACATATTGTATTTTTCTTGTTTATTAATAAATTCTCCTCAAAGTCTCTTCCCATGATAGCAATGCTGGAGTGGGACGGACTTTGCGGCCAAATTTATAAACTAAAAAAGAAAAATTCCAGATTTGGGATGAACTTCGAGATGAGTTTCAAAGTTTTAATTTTCTCATGTTCAATAATAAGATATCGAAATTGTATTCAACTTTTTCTTTCAGTCTGATTGACTGTTTGGACATGATGAATAAGAGATATATATATGCGGGTTGGCGTGTTTCAACTTTTGTTTTGTGTTGTGACGCTCAACGGGGTTGTATCGCTCTGGTGAGTTTGTTGAGGCTTCACTGTTTCAGCGGTGGTTTGATGTGACTTCGCTTTTAGCAGTGGTGTTATGCGTGCTTCTATTCTTAGATTTTTCACCTCTATTGCCTGTGTGGCAAATTTGTACCATTTACACTTTGTTCTTGTGGTAACCATGTAAGAGTTTAACTTATTTGTCGTTGCATGTAAAAAAAAAAAAAATATTGACATAAAAACTCATCAATACAGAGAATGAGCGATCAAATGGCGGGCCTTACAGCGGGCGATGCTAACCATGGCTGATCTATACAAACGGAGGTCCTCCCCCTCACCAACCTGCCCTATCTGCAATGCTCAAGAGGAATTCGTGGAGCATATGCTACTTTTATGCCCATGGGTGGAGACTGTTCGGTTTGGGGGACCTTTAAGTTGCTTTTACATGCTGGCACATCTGGAAGGCCAGGTGTAATCTCCTATTCAACTAGAGTGCCATATACCCGCAGCAGGTTATTCTTGTTGTCTCCGTGTCAGTTGGCTCGTTCTTGGAGGCCTCTTGTCGACCCACGGTGAACCAACTACCGGAATGGAATGTGGCCACGACCCGGTGGCTTCCTCCCTGCTCTCCATTTGTTAAGGTTAATGTGGATGCAAGCTGGACCGCAGCCAATGGTGATGGGTTTGCTGGAGTTGTTGCACAGAATTCTGATGGACTGTTCGTTGCGGCAAGGAGGTACCGAATCAGGGCTCCGAGTGTGGTTGCGGCTGAAGCTTTGGCAATCCTCAGTGGTTACGAGTTTGCCATCTCTCTGGTCATGGATCTGGTAATTATTGAATCCGATTCAAAGGAGAGTATTGACTGTTTGAGGGACTCTTCAAAATTTGGCTGCTGGGAGGCATTCCCTTCCCTGACCAAAATTAGGCGAATTAGGGAATCTTTTCAAGCATGCCGCTGGTCTTGGATCCTAAGATTGGCAACATGACGGCAGACAGTTTGGCGTCAAGTAGAAATATGGAGATGTGCGACTTCACATGGACAAACCGTCCTTCATCTTCGTTGGTTTATGTTCTCAACAATAACAGCTTGCTATGTTCTACTTAATTTCCTTTAATGAGTAATGTAAGGGACGATGCTTTAGCATTTGTTGCAGCGTCTTATCCTTCTGTACCCCCTCCACTACCTTGTGTTTTATATTTATGCTTTATGTTGCTTGCCTCTTGTAGGCTTTTGTAAGTTTGACTGTCTGCCTGGTAATGAAGTTTCCAGTTAACAAAAAAAAAAGTATAAATTTAAACAATTTCAAAACCTAAAGGTTCAATGCACAATGACATCCAAAGGTAGTTGCCCCTTACAATTTTTACCGGAGGGAGAGATCCACATTCACATGCATGCATCCATACACAATGACATCCATATGCGTATACATGCACATATATATACATACATTACACACTGTTCAAGACACATTTATGTTTACCTGCATACGCCAAATATACCGGCGTCCTCGAAGCCGGCTCCCCACTTCAGTCTCACTTTTTGTCTTTCTTCAATCCCACTTTTTTAAGTTTTCCATCGTCTTGAAAGTTTTTTTGGGTTTTGCTCTTTGGTTTTTACCTGCATGCTTGCTACACAAATTGATAGGAAAAATACAGCCACAAGAGAATATAATAAATTCATTTTGTTTTGCTACTGTTGCTGCTGCAAGAACTTCAGAATCCGTACAGATATAATAATATTCATGTCTTATAGCAAAATATAAAAACGATAAAAGAAGAAATGTCCTATCCACACATCTCATTTTACTTCTCACACATTCTTGATAATTTTTGTCCATTGATTTTTTTCAATTTATTCGATCCGATAGTCAAAAATTAAAAAAAATGTATGAGAAGTAAAATAGGTGTGTGGATATCACATCCCTAAAACCAACTCTAATGATGGGCTAAAAGTCAAATTACTCCTCAAAATTTCCCTCCAAACCCACTCCAACCCAAGGGAAAATTTTGGGCTAAATGCTAAATGCTAAACCAATGCCAAATTCCTCCCAAAATTTAGTCTAGAAATCGGAGTGGACTTCATCCAATATTTTAGATTAGAACAGTTGAAGTAAAAAAGCTATTTTTAGATTAATATGATTAATTTAACAAAAAAAAAAAACCTAAGTTCATTCTTTAATAATTCCGGACTAAAATTTTAGATTAGAACAGTTGAAGTAAAAAAGTTATTTTTAGGCTAAAAGCTAAACTTTTCAGGCTAAAATATTTAACTTTTAGCTCAAGAAGATGATCTAAAAGAATTGGTTCGGCTTTGGTCCTCTGTGGATCTGGACATGCTTTTGCCGTATGCATCATTCCATTTGGGCAGGAATTTCCATCATTCCTTTCTTCCTCTCTGACCTTTCCATCATTATCGTACTGTGCCCTGTCATAGACAAACACCATACAGAATATTTTATATATATATATATATATATATATATGCACTTGTCCAGTTATCCTTTCTCGCCTCTTTCCACCGTTTAATCTTTTCAACCCCACATCTGCATGCTAGAACCAAGATAGCAAGACTGCCTATTACGTTAATTATTTTTTTTATTTTTTATTTTTGCTGAAATTACATTAATTTATTAGCTAGCAAATACATAATAGTAGCTCTTTCTATTTTGTATCTGGCCAATTCCTTTATTTTCCTTGAATTTTAAGAATGAAACACTTTGAATGCGGTCTCTAATTATCAATATTTTTTTACTGAAATTTTATTGGTTTTTAATGTTTGATTGAAGTTCCTAAAATTAATATGATAATATATTTTTAATGTAGGTTACTATATTTTTTAATTAAAAATTATAGTTATTTGTATTAATGAGATTTTAAATAAAAAATCCATAATTTTTGGATTAAAATTATTAAAATATAAATTATACTCCCCAATATATATATTTTGTGTGTGTGTGTGTGTGTGTGTGTGTGTGTGTAAACATGGGTACATTGACACACCCGACCCGAGATGTCCACCTAGACTATGAATCGAGCTGTGCTGACTTACACCAGGAAGGTGATGATACCATAAAGTGTAGTGATGTAGAAAATGTAAATAAATTTAAACCTAAAGTGCCTAAATGCAAGAGTGCACTAGTGAGTAGGAATGAACCCATTTCACACGTGATGTCAGAGCCTAAGTAAAATATAGTAAAAGTAGAATGAGAATTATACCATTGAAAGTAACCACCTATACCAAGATTTGCCAAGAATCCTCACCGGCACAAAAGCTCAGCTACTAAAACCTAGAGGGGTGAAAAACAAGGGTGAGTGGGCCTAAAAATAAAGCTCTGTAAAAACCTTTTCGAAAACATAAAATAAGTATAGCTTCCAAATATATATCTAAATATAGCAACAAAATACTTACCATAAATAGTAATCTTCCACAATATTTCATATTTAAGTCCTATGACATCCGATAATAACAATATCTTGAATAACGAACATATACTAACAGGTGCTCATCGACGTATACTGACATACAAGTTCATGCAGAGATATTTTGACATGAACAAGACTGGGTGCAATATGATTTACGCTCTAGTACTACAATCACCTGAAGACTGGCGCTATGCACATCACATACAAGTCCTAATTGCCTATAGCAACCTAAGACAAGACTGGCACAGACAATGGATCCAAAGTGAGCGTACAATGTGATGTGAACATACACGTATAGCGTGGCCCTGGCCCTGGCAAGTACAAACACCAGTGTTGCACACGATGAGCAGATAAAGTAAATAGGGTCACACAACAATAAATCGATAATTCTAGTCGACATAATACTATTCAATAAAATATTGATCATGGCCGTAACTGAAGTCCTAAAATAGTTCGCATACCTGTGCATCCCGTAGAATTTAGCATAATTTCGTAAATTCTATCATTTCGCTAATTCTTATAAACGTGAGTCTAATCTAGGTATAAGGAGAAAATTCTTTCTTAATTATATATGTGGAAACTAAATAAGTATATAATATCTAAAAGTAAAGAACCCTACAGATGCTTACGAGGCGCATTTGTTCTAACTAGGAAAGCCGGAGTTTCCGATAGCAATCACACCTGATTGTAGTTCAAAAAGTGATCGAAGATGGTTGGAAAATGACCTGCAAAGCGACTGGTCGACTGGAAACTAGGGTAACTCGTCGGAAAACTCGGAATAAGACGAACATATTGGTACCCTTCTTGACAGATACCTCGTCGTGGTTTGGCCAAAAAATGGCATGAAAGCCCAAAGGTCGCTGGAAATTTGGGTAAACTTTAAACGTTCATAACTTCTTCAATTCTTAAGAAAAATCGATGATCTTTATATGGAAATGAAGCTAAAAATAAGGAAAACACATTCATACCAATTTGGAACCGAGTGGTGGTGATATGTCATTTCCGGAGAGGGAGAGAGTTAGAGCAAGAGTGAGGTGAGGGAGAAAATAGAGAGAAGATGGAGTGTGTCTTAGAGGTAGGGGAAAAGGACAAGTGGTGGGAGAGGAGAGGAGAGGAGGGTTAGGGTGAAGAGTGGGCCCCATGGGCCATAAAATTATAAAATATTTAGAAATATCCTGGCCAGAAAATATTAAAATAATAAAATACTCAAAATTCAAATTTCATAACACAACCTCAACTTTCGTAGTTCTATAAAATTTTCATCGTAGCTTCAAATTCGATTCGCTTGCGCTACTGCGTTTGTATCATCGAGTACTTTGAGGATACGGTAAAATAATAACTCATACAAGCCTCAAAATGACGGTAAAAAAAGTCAACAATCTTGCCTTTAGGGACATTTTCGTCCATTCACTCCTTTAAAATTAATAAAATCATAAAATTATAGACGGGTTGTTACATACATTAATCAAAATTAACAAAAAAATTATTGTACCAAAATATGGGTACATTCTTCAAAACCACACAAAAAATAATAGATATTAGGCTTAATAACATTAGTAAATTTCTTTGATTAAACTTGATATGGATAGATTCTCAAATCAAGAAAAAGGGTACATTTTACATACAACAAATTGGTATATTTAAGAATTGGTGCATTTTAAGATCAAAAAATTGAAAAATGACATGAATGGGTACATATAAGATTAAAAAATTGGAAACCTTTTTCTAAAAAATTAAGGTGTACAAACTTATTCTATTTTTTTTTAATTATTTTGGAAATGTTTTGAATTGAAAATTAGTTAGGAGTTCAATAAAGGTGTGAGATTAAAATTCTTAATCAATTATTAATTTTTATTTTAAAATTATGTAACTGACATGTAAATTCATTATTGCATTAATGCTAGGGACTTTGATCAAAATTTGAAAACTAATAAGGTTTCAGTCAATGAACATTAGTAACTAGGACCAGATACTAATTTTTTCTTTAAAAATACAATGATCTAATTTTATTTCTTCAATTGAAATGATGCGACAAGAGTCTGAGATACGAGAGTTTGAAAATTAAAACAAAAAAAGCAAACACTGAAAACTAAAAGCTTGATTTTGAAAACTCATGAGCTTAATTTGCCTTTGGAAATCCGTGGGATCTGCTGAAAAGGGATTTGAATGCTCCAGTCTGAGGAACATGCATAACGCACGTTAAGAGTTGAGACAAAGAAAGGTCGATGAACAAAGAAAGATTTATAGACGTTCGTGTACGTAGAGAGTTGTCGTTTGGTTGGAAATATCGTGTGTGTGTGCGCGCGCGTGTGTATTTATATATCATATATATCTTTCATCATTGTACAAAGTCTCACGCAAATATTCTTTTATATTCATTCATATACATATATAACATCAACGGGAACGGACCAGAGGAATTTCCATTGATATATTCTGACACCTATTGATACGAATACATGAATAAATATTGTGTGATGTTTGTCTTTATATCGATATATAAAGGTATGGTTATGCATGCACCGATTTTATTTTCTGCACATTCTTGTTAATTTTTCCTATTGATTTTCTTCAATAATTTGATCAAAATCCGAAAATCGAGATGTGTATGTAAGAGGTAAAGTTAGGTATGTGAATAACATCACCCTATATAAATCATGATTTTTCCTCGACCCTTTTTTTTTGTACTACCAATTATGATGTAAGTGGTGACATGGTCTGATGTACATGAATTTCTTCTTTAGTTTTAGTAGAATGAAATTCTCATTGAAGGAACCTTACATAAACTTATAAGAAATTCATATATTGCTAATGATTTTGTGGTGGAATCTCAACTTTTTTTGTATTGTTTCGAATTCAAAGCCTTCCTTCCCATCTTGATCGAACTTAAATGAAAGATGGCAGACAGTCGGACACAATGTTCTCATCAACTACCTAAATCATACAGGAACGATGTGAAATATTAACTCGTCTTAATTCATTGATAGTAAATCAACTGTTTATTAGATTTTTGAATATTACTCTTTATTCCTTTGCTGACCAGAAAATAAAAGGGCAAAAGAATAAGAAAATATATTGTCCTAACTCCTAAGTTCTAAGCATATCATACTCCCAGACCTAATGTAGCCACCCTACGTTGAAAACTCGAGTACGGTAGCCTCCCTTGTGCATCGCATCGCCACCCCCCTACGCCCAAAAGCATCATATTCAAACTCCGGCTAGGACAGAAAGGGGGTACAAAACTGTAGTCTACGGTCAGACAGGAACATGAGGCACCTTTGATAATTGCTGCAAAATTGAGGAGAAATACCAATAAAGAAAAAGTTGAGGAGTATTACTGCAACAGAGAAAAAAGATATTTGGTAAACAAATCGAGTGGTTTTTTCATTTTTCACACACTATCTATTTTTTGTCATAATTTTTTTTTTTAATTTATTAGATTTGATGATCGAAAATTCAAAAGCATATAAAAAGTAAAAAGGAATGTTTGCTCTAACTGTGTAAGCTTTGACAACTAGAATTTAGGTTCTGAAAATTCCGGGAGCTCCGAATCAGAACAACTAAAGTGTTTTTAAAATTCTTAATTCTGATAGAAATCTGACCTTGTTTTAACTAATATGATATGCTTGCCAAAAAATTAGGATTAATACCATAAAATCTGTCAATAAAGTACTACCATAATTATCATAAAACTAGGCCTTTGCTAGCTATGGCTGCACACACCTAGAGGTTTGAAGGAGAATATGACACTGATGTATGACTGAAGCTTGACCTTAGAAAACCACCTGCTTCTTCTTCCTTCTCCCATGCGTGAAATTTGATTCGATTCCATGTACAGAAAATTAACTCATCATCCACACTCGATGTATTGTCCTTTCTCGCAATCGCAACCCTTGATTCTTCATCGACATCCGTATTTCTCACGTTAAAAAAAGTACGGTGGACGGTGCAGATTTCGCTAGGTTTGGGGTACGTTTGCATACCTTCTTCTTTTGCCTTCCTGGCATGATCTGGTTGACTTTACAATGTTTGGATTTCGACATAAAGTCCTCATCAGCGGATGCAACAGTTAATACAAGAGGAAACACAGTAGTAATAAAGAGTATGAAGGGTATGAAGGGTCTCTCGGCATGCAGGCAAACCTAAAGTGATTGAAAAAAAAAAAACTCAAATCACACATATATATATATATATATATGTACTCATCTCTCTTTACCTCTGTTACTGTATTCTCTATAATGCCTAAACGCAGGAAGCTGAATACTAATAATAATGTCATAACATTAATTTACCATTTAAATAATAACTGTATATGGCTCGACCTCTGTAGCTGCAGACACATTGAAAAATGGTTAGGGTACTTTGTCCTATACCTTTCAAGTGACCAACCATAACCCCTTCAAATTGAAGAGATTCTTGTGTGAGAAATCCGGAGGTGCTAGGTCATCGGAGTGGTGTGAGAGGGGAGTGCGGTCATTACATGTGGTAATTGTTGGTCTCAAAACAAGAGGTGGTGAGCTATAGGGAATTTTGTTTCTAAAGTGCACACGGCCACGTGATTCAGATGCCAGACCTAAAATATTTTCATTTGTGTTATGTATTAATCCTCATTGATTTAACCACTAATGAACTTAAATGGAATTTTACCCTCCAACCATGAAGCAAATTAATAAATTGCCATCATGCCATTCCAATTGCCATGCTGAGTATTTTAGTTTATTTTTTATTTTTTCATTTTATAAAGGGACATACATATTTTTATGCTGTCTCGTTGAATGCTGCCAACCCATTTAAAAGAGGGGACCTAGCATTGTACATTATTGATTCAAAATTTCAAGTCGGTTCATTTACTTCAATTCAATCATTGATTTCAACTTACCCATATCACAAAGCATATTCCTCTTCGACCATGGCAATCAAAAGAAAAACAAAGGGAAGGAGGACGTTTACGGTCCTGGTTGGTCCAGTTGGTAAGGACACGCTTGTTGTTAATCTCTAATCCAAGTTTAATCTCTGCTATTAGCCGTTTTATTGGTGCGTGATCTTTAATTCAGATGTAAATCCATATCAGGTGACAGCTAACAGTTAGGTGTCACGCGTAAGTCCTTTCAAATTAAAGTTGTAGGGCATATCCTAGTGTTGGTGGTGAGAGTAGTCAGATCTCCCTCTAAATTTTTTTTAAACGAAAAAAAAGGAAGGAAGACATTCAATAATGTTGTACAAAGAGGTTAGGCTACTCGCAAGAAAAAAAAAAATTGTAGATAGAGATATTCAACCACGTCATATATGATGCTTATTTTACATAAGCATAGTAACTTTTACATTATGAGTCTCAACTAATTCATGTTGTTTTATACGATACTAAAGCTTTTTGAATTAGACAGTCGTATCAAAATGTATCTTTATTCAGATCACAGTAAGTGTGTCATTCCAAAGCAAAATTGTAAAATAATTTATTTCATGAAAAAATGAAAATTGTGAAGAGAAATAAACCAATTTTTACTTTCTATTTTATCATGGAAGGCATGCAAAATTTGTACTTGGTTAGTTGGTTTAGGGTTTAAGGGAGCTTGGCCATCCCGAAGAGAGATGTTTCGCAAGGACCGCCCCTGCCCTCGCCAAAGACAACAAATAACATAATAACTGATCCCAGTACTTTGGACTTAAGTTCCTTATTCCTTCGCATGTGCATGTTTAGGGCAAAAAGTTTTTCATGTATCTGAATACTTTTCATTTTTTTTCTATCCCGTACACGTGATATAGTTTCTAAATATTTGACTTCGGAAAATAAAAAGAGACTGTCGAGTGTCGAGGGGAATACAAAAGGACAGAAATATTAGAGAGAAAGACAAATAAACAATGATTTATTTTCTTCTTTTTGTTATTTGGGTCGGGTAAATGAAAATAATAATTTCATGGCGGGGCTTTTTGTATCATGACGACGTTGGCGTATATGATCAGAACCATAGAATTCATGAGAGAGAAAGAAGAGAGAGAAAGAAAAAGGTCAAAGCGCAGCAGTTGTAGCACATCCTCCCTATTTGTATAGGGGTAATAATTAGAGAGAAGAAGAAGGGTAAAAATAAACTTTAAAATAAAGATCCATCAGAATTTCAGAAGCTCGTGAGTGAGTGTGATGCGTTTTTAGAGAGAGAGAGAGAGAGAGAGAGAGAGAGAGAGAGAGAGAATTTTCTGTATTTTTCGATTCTATAAGTTTATTATTAATATTTTGGGTGCCAGTGGGTGCAAGGTTTGCAAGAAATAAACAGAAGGCGCAGGCAGCAGCAGAAGCAGCAGGAGAGAGAGAGAGAAGGGGGTCCTGGGTAATGGATAGAATAGTACTGGAAGGGTTAGCAGGGGAGGCAGGCTAGGGAAATACTAGCAATTGTAGCAATAGCAAATAGGCATTATCAGACTCTTTAAGGAATTTACAGAGCTTCCCAGCTCGTCTTATCTTTTTCTCGTGATCTCTCTCTCTCTCTTCTCTCTCTCTCTCCTCTCTGAGATAATTGCTTTAAACTCCTTTTCTTTTTAAATGCCCTCTCAGTCTCTGCTGTGACCAACACACACACTTTCAACGGCTTTGAACTTTTTAAAGAGAAGACCAACCCGGAACGACGCCGTTTCGTTCTGGTCTCGACGCCGATCCTGAGGGTGTGAAGGTTGCAAGGAGTTTTTTCAAGGGATTTGGGAAAGACCCAGGTGGCTGGGAACGTTTGGACTTTTGAAGGCAATACAAGCAAATTTGAGGAAAAAAAAAAAAATGACTACAAGTAGTTGCAGTGCAAGGAACGGCGCTGTTAGGCAGTATGTGAGATCCAAGGTGCCCCGTTTGAGATGGACTCCTGATCTTCATCGCTGCTTTCTTCAGGCCATTGAAAGGCTCGGAGGCCATAAAAGTGAGCAATTACGAAACCCCACCTTCTATTTTTGTTTCTTTTATAGAAAATTTTATTGTTTTTATTTAATTTTTTCTTTATTTTCTCGCGCAGTGGCTACTCCAAAACTTGTTCTTCAGTTGATGGATGTCAAGGGGATCACCATTTCTCATGTTAAAAGCCATCTCCAGGTCTTTTTGCTTTTTTCTCCAGTTCTTCTAAAGTGCTTTTGTTTGTCTAATAGGTTAAAAATTCATTTGCTTTCACACTTTTCTTCCTTTCTTTTTATTAATTTGCTTCCCTTCTCCTTCTTCTAATCATCAGATGTATAGAAGCATGAAAGGCGAACCGATTAGAAGACAAGGTAAATATCCATCGATTTATTTTTGCCGATTTAGTGTAAAGTTTTCATCTTTTCGCATACCCTTACTTTTTGTCGGCCGATTTATTTTAAAAGTTTTCATCTTTGTACATGCCCATAATTTATTTTGGCCGATTTCTTGTCAAAGTTTTCATCTTTTTATATTCTCATGTATGTTTCTCGACTGTCCATTAGTTTTCCAGTAAAGGGTTGTGTCCGGAGCTAGAGTTGCAGAGTTATGAACTCCCTCGATGGAATAAATTTATGAAATATGAGGACTCAGCTGCAACTGCACCGTCACCTCATTGATTATATATTCCCCCCTTTAATAATACATATTTATTGTTTGTAGTCTACTTTTAGTTGATGCCCCAAACAGGTCACACCAAAAGTGAACATTTCTTCTTTACGATCTTCTAGTATTGGCACTTCTCATGAAGCCTGAAACATCGTCCTAAAGAACGTATTCTCTCTCTTTTGGGTTTATTTCTAACATTTTTTTGATATTTTATTTTATAAAATTACAGCTAGGGTGCAAACAAGAAAACTACATTCGCTTGAAGAGGCCGAGGATGATGGGTGTGTTGAAGAAGTAAATGGTTTGAGCTTTTACCCATCTTCCAAACCACGAGAGAATCCGATTCCCAGGTCATCTGCAACCCCCGCCGTTCAAAAAGGTTAGGTTACACCTGCACCTGCACCACCAGCTACCAATTTGTACTCTGCCGGCACAGCTATATATCCACTATCTTTTATTTTTCCTTCTTTATCTTTGGTTTCTTTTTGGGGTAAAGATTTTTTGTTTTGATCAAATGTCAAAAAAGTATATTAAAGCGAAAAATACTTATGTTCCCTTGTATTTTATATATTGGTAGTTTTGGACGTTAGATCTTGATCATTGAACTGCTAAACAAGAGGCGAAAAATCTCAATGTGTAGAATTTCGCGGAACGTATTTGAAAATCCCAAAATAAAGATGGCGTGAATCGTGTGATCAGAAACAAACAAAAAGGAACTGCATGAGATGTCTTTGCTTTTATCTGAAAGTTGCTTTCTTGTTCCTTGATACTTATTCTTCTTTTTGATTATTTTATTTATTTATTTATTTACCCATCAGCAAGAACGGAGACGATGAGTTCAAACATATCAGAGAATTCGCAGCCGCAGCAGCAGATGCAATGCAGCCAAGGAGGAATATATGAGAGAGTCTCAAATCCGTACTCTTTTGATGATTATGTGCTGGCATTGGGAATTAAGGAGGATCCTCACCCTTCAGCCTTCAAATTTGCTTTGCCAGAGTATGAGTTCTTGAAGGTTCTCTCTCTCTCTCTCTCTCTCTCTCTCTTCCAGCTGCATTTCAATATTTTGATTTTTAAATGACTAAGTTGATTGCAATGCTGTTATTTGCTTTTCTGGTTTCAACCAGGAAATCCAGACATGCCCAGTTATGACCACAGAGAGGCTGGGAGGGGGCATGGATGGAATAATGTGCATGATTTATTTTAAGTCAACCTGCGTCACCTCTTTGCCTAAACAGTTCTCTACTTTTTGAAAGTGTTCAGTAGACAGTAGACTAGTCCCCTTCTTTATTTTATGGAAATTCTCCGGTTTATTTATTGTCATGAAATTGAATAGACAAAGAGAAAACGAGGTGTGCAAATGAAGAAAATGAGTGTACAAAAATAATTTTCGGTTTTTAAATTTAGCTAATATACATAACGAATCACAATTCTTCAATTAAAATCTCTGGTTTATTTTTTTGTTGTGCAATTCGTTCTTCTTCCTTGTTTAATGATGGAAAAGGTGGTTGGGGTGCAGCATTTACAAAACAAACGGTGGTTTGGCCTTGAAAATATATGATCCCATACTGCCCTATTTAATTTCGAGGTCCACCTCTTCCTCATGCCTTGTCGTTTACATGAACTACATTCTAAAAAAGTTGTTGGACAAGTCCTTGGTTTTGCCTGCAAAAACTCTTACATTCTGTGGTCCAATTCTGATTCGTATAGATACAGGTCCCCTCCTCTCTCTTAAACAGTAAATTCAAATTATTAAAACGTCCTTTTAACCATTTAGAGCGAGAGAGACTTGTGTGGACGCTACAATGTTACCTCAGACTAATATGAGAAAAGTAAAACATACGACATGTAATATTTGCTAGCATCTTAAGAGGTGTATGTAAGTCATTTCCGTTCCCAGTTAGACATTGTCTCATTGAATCATTTTCATGTAGCATTGCTGCATCTCTTTGAAAATCAAATGTGACCTACTGACATGGTGTTTAATTAATTGTCCTTCCCCCAGGTTACCACCAAACAAGAGGCAGGAAGAGCACATGACAAAGACGACGACGAAGCCGGTGAATGTGAATTATCACTGTCCCTCTCGTTACACCATCCCCCCTCCCACAAGAGTAATGCTTCTTCAAGTGACTTAAGTGGTGCAATCTCATCGTCTTACTCTATGTCTTACTACAAAGACTGCTCCGCCTCTTCTTCCGGGAATCGGAGCCTTAATCTGAATCTTTCGATTGCTCTCTGCAGTAACTGATGCTGCTGTAAAAAGAAAACTCATCTGTTTTAGGCTAGCAGGTTTTCATGCCCTCACTCACCCCACATTCTGTTTGTTCTTTTACTGTTGCTGTAGTTAAGTTACCGCTTAGGTCTTCGGGTAGTTTATTAGTCCTTGAGTTCCACTTTTGATTCTGGAACAGCAAAGCATATATCTTTGTTATGAGCTCTGAATTTTCAAGTACGATTGAATATATATCCGTCAGGAGGACGGTGTAGAACAAAGAATGTATCTTTGACAGCCGATACCAGGCCAAAAGATTGTTACAGTTTGACAAATCAGCTGCATTTGGAACTTAAATTTCCATGAGTTCAATAACAAAAAAATACAAATAACTGAACTATGAATGGCCACCACCACCACATTCGATACTGCTGCATCCCCAACCACCTACCATCATCACCATCACCGTCGTAACGAAAATCGCCATTGTTGGCACCGCATCTGCCTGCATCACCACATACGGTTGTCGCCACCACAGTTGTCGTCACCACCACCACTTGCCGTAAGCACCCGCCCTCATCACTGCCGTCGCCACCATCATGACTAACATATCTCCTAACTAAAGTCTCTCTCGTTTATATATTAATGGCTTTATGTCCAAATTAAATTCCATATTTAACTTTCATTGTTCTTCAAAGTTAGTCAAACAAGAAAATCTACAAATTCTAAAAATAAAATTTTGTTATTTCAATTCGCGTCATTTTAAACTAATCTTAAATTTACTCATTCAACCGTTTCTGAATGCTTCATTATCCTAATAAAGTAAAATTAAAATCAATTAATTTCTTTTTGTTTTGTAATAGAATAAGGTTAGTGTTGTGGTCTATTTTATCTGATAAGGTTAAAGAGGGCCGACGGCAAGGAGAAGAGAGATAGTGAGATGTGTTTGTAGAATTGTAGGGGAATGTGTGTGGTTATCCCTCATAAAATATGCCTTTATTTATAGTAGTAAAAGGAGAGAAGATATTCCTTCATCCCCAAGGAATACAAGATACAATAGGAAAGGATAATTAGAATCAAATCTAATCTAGGATTTACACAATCACACTTAAATTATGAATGTTTACAACACTCCCCCTTGAATGTGTAAATACTCAAGGTAAATTTAGCATCATGCACAAGTTGAAGAAGTCGACTCATCGGCACTGATTCTAAGGAACAACGCTTATTCTTGATAAGGTAGGAATTTGCATAAGTAGTATGTCTCACTAAAAAATCCTAAGGCTATGGCAAAAACCCGAGGAGGGACAAAATCCATAGTCTAAGGAAAAATGTGTGAGCAGTGCAAAGTCAAAAGAAACATCCACGGGACGTCATCAGGGATCTGACCAACCCAAGGTGAGTGTCTCGTTAAAACCTAATGATGTGGTAGAAACTAACACACAAATATCGTTCAAACATTAGCAATATGCATGTATTTCATACTTGCGCTATTTCACTTTAAAATTCAAACTCGAGTGTATAAAAGGAAACATTATCAGTTCTAGCCAATGCGATTATATCCATGTCTGCAACAGTACGAACTAAGGCGGATCTTTTAAAAATGTAAGAACGAATACATGAAGAACGAAGAAAAGAAAGACCTCTGCCACAGAAAAACGAGACACAAAACTGGGATGGCTGTTAGGGTCCAACAAATATCTGAATCAGTTGGATAATATTTCATAACATCTAACACCAGACGTAAACCTCCCATTTTCATCATCAGTTGGAGAGCTTTAGGATTCGAGTTGGAACTCGCAGGATCTTGAGCCATTTGGTGATCATTGCCTTGGATCAAAGGGCATTTCAGTGTTGTTTGGAGGTGCATAACCATTGCTCTGCTCGTCACTCAAGAATTTGATTTTCGTCGAGAGGCTTATGTTATGACCCCTCACTACTTGAAGATGATGTGGGCAAGGATTGATTTTCTGCGTTCTGTTCTTGAGATGGGCTACAATTTCGTTTTCACAGTAAATCTCTTATGCTACAAGAACTTGAACTGTTAAGCGTAACTGTCAAAGTTTGTCAGTTTAAAACTTACTTATGAAACAACCTGATGAGGAACTTTTAGACTCGAATAACTTTAGTCGAAGATATGTTCGGTAGGGCTCTGCTCTAAATCATTAATGGTTTCCCGATTCTGTGTTGATTCTTTATTGATCTCATCCTGCAGCTCCTTAGGCGATTTAAGTATTAATTGCAAAATACATCTGTAAGACTCTGTGCAGACATTCTTATGTACTTCGTCGTTGTTCTCTCTGTAAAACTTTAGAGACTCAGTTTGTTTTACTTCAATTGCATGCCCAGTTAATGATGGGATGCATGTATTTATATTAACTTGAGGATTACAGAAAGGGTTTGAAAACCCGAGATACAGGGAGCTTTCAAAAATACAAATCTGATCACAAAAGATTGCATGCGCAGCTTGAGTTACAACAAACATTTGAAAACCAAAATCCTATAAACTAGGAACAGCTAACGATAAGAGTTTAAACTGATGAAGACTCCTCAAGTTGCAGGAATGTCGCTGTGGGCTTGACTTCGTCTAACACTCTCATCCTCCAGGATGCTGATGTTATGTGGTTCAGGGATCCATTTCCACAGTTTTATGAGGATGCAGATTTTCATATTGCATGCGATCATTTCTTTGGAAGCTCGGATGATTTAAAGAACTGACCGAATGGAGAAAGTCCAATAGCAGGTCAATAGCGTTCTACAAATTTCGGTATTTCTCACGGGAAACCTACCCTGGGTTCCATGATCAGGATGTCCTCAATATTATCAAGTTTTATCCAACCACCATTAGTATCGGACTGAAAATAAAATTTTTGGATACGGCTTACTTTGGTGGATTTTGTGAACCTAGTAAAGATTTGAATCAAGTTTGTACAATGCATGCAAATTATTGTAAAGGTCTAGGTAGCAAGCTTCATGCCCTTAGAATCCTGGTTCAGAATTGGAAGCGATCTGTGTCCTTGCCGCCAAATTTGAAGAGATATTTGATGGGTTGTCCTGCACAACTGCAGGTAAGACGCTTCAATTACTATGGTTATTGAAAATGTGAAGTTATTGTTGCCGAATGTAGTAGCACACATCTTCAATCACTGTTACCTTGTTCATTACTTTTCCGTTATTTTCTAATACGGTTCTTAATTGTGAACATTGATTCCAGCCTTGGTTCTATTCCGTCACTATGATGCACCGGGGACCGATGCTCAACATGGTTCGCAAGAATGATGAAGCCGTGTATGAGTTTTAAAGCTTTTTGCCACACAGGTGGTTTCCAGTTCTGAATGCGGAGGACATTCTGTATTTGCTGGTATATAAGCCTTCTTGAATGATAGAAAACTGTGGAAGTGGTGCAAAGGGTTGGTTCGGAGAAAGGACCCGAGGCTCCCGGGGAAAGAGGTGATCGTAAACCATACATATGACGGGCCTCGCAAGGTTTCTCCTTTCACCAAGAACTCTTTTATCTTCACATGTTCACATGTTCACATGCTTCCTCACCTGTAGTGAATCTTCAAGCCAAACACGTGGATAATATGAATTAGGTGATGTGGAGCATGTTTGGCCGTTGGACTTCACACGTAGGCCAACCTGCTTTGATACCATGAAGAAGTTGAGGTTTCATCATAAAACCAATTAACAATATGGGGAGTAGCCCAATCTTTTACAAACCCGTCAATAATGTGAGACTCTTTTACTTTCATATTCTCATATTATAGAGAGAATAGAAGCTAACGCTAAATCCTTAGCAAATTTGTTAGACCATTTTTTTTTGTAGTAAATTTTTGCCTTCAGCTGTTGGAACAAAACTAAATTTTTTGCCTTTGGCACTTCTCGACTGCAAGAAAAATACTCTTGATTAACTAAACTACAACACTTGCCCAAATTGCTTATTTAGTGCCGCATTTCTTTTTCAATCTGCGAAATTTCTTACATAAAAAATGGTAAGTGCTTCGTCATCTGGGCCAAAAGAAACTTCAATATAAAAAAAACGTTTGGGCCTCATAATTCAACCCCAAAAAGCCCTAATATATGGGTCTCCCTTCCAAATTCCCAACAGAGCAATAAAGACCAAGTCCTTAACGGTCTGACTGCAAACTACAAAAAATATTTGACCAAATTTGAAAATTGCATGGGAACGTAAAAAGTCCAACTAAAAAGCAACAGAAGAGAGTAAATGAGATAATTAGTTGGTAGGGTTAGGGTTAAGGGAGGGCAGATTGCAATTGCAGAATAATTTGAGGGCAGCGGTTGTAAAGTGGAAGATGCCGCCGTTGTTCAAAATGCAGTGTCCATCTTCTAACTGAACCATCGTCCTCGTGTAGCAACAAACTGCTGTGTTATCACTTAATGGTATCGTCCCTTTAAACATATATATAAAAGGGTGATTTCAAGCCAACAATATTCTCGGTTTTATCGAAAAATTTCTACTCCCACACCTCAAACTGTGATCTTTCAATCACAAAAAAGCAATCTTACGTGTTTATATATATCTGTATGTACGTGTGTGTATCAGTTCACCGCCCACAGCCCCGGTTTTGTTCAACTTGTTGCTGCTTTTTGGGTACGTATGGGGTTTTGACAATTCTACGAAATGTAACTGAAACTTTATTTTAAAGTTTTAAGGCTTATTTCCTTCACTATTATATTATTTTCTTGACATATGTGCCTTTCTCTTTAGACATTATATATTTTTCCAATATATAAGTTACAAAATATTAGTTGTTAGACGGAAATTGATCATCTTCGGAATCCTTACACCTAATCATTATCATTAAACAATCTGGATTCTTGATATTTGATCCAACAACTAAAGTTATTATAACTTTTAAAGTGAGCCTATATTTTTAGTCGTTAAATTAAATTTCAAGAATCCAGATTATTTGATAAGAAGGATTAGGTAGAAAGTACCTGGAAATGATGCCTTTCCTTGTTAGACATCTTGACATTTTATCTTATTATTACACAGACTGTCATCCTCTTGTCTGAAAAGAATCTAATCAATGAAATTACCAAACTTTCAAGTGAGGATTTGACTATTTACTGTACTAAGAGTTACAATCAAGTCCTTAGTGAATTGGAGAAAATCTTTGTTGCAAGGTGTAAGAACTTTTTATTCTTTAGCTCTCTCATCACATAACACATAAATAGATAAGAATAAGAAGGTGCATGCACACTACATATGTAAGTTTTCAACATTGAACAGGATGAGGGGGTCCACTTAGTACCACGTTACATTAGTCAGTTGTGCATGCACGGTGCCAAGTAAGTCTGCTTAAATGTGATGACACGTTATAGTAGTTATTAATTGTCATTTTCATGTTTAATTAGGAAGATAATTTATTCATAAACAACGATTTGAAAATTTGAATTTTAAGTAATTTTCCTGAGTTTATGATGCCTAGAGCAGCTGAATAACATAGCAATGAAAGTTAATCTTTTTCTCAATTAAGACATCCTTTTTTCCCTTTAGCAATTGGGACATTGTATCGAAGCAGAAACTCCCATTAGGATTAATTAGCAAAACTTAATATATATGCTTAGTGGGTACTAATCTGCCCAAGGTCCAAATTTGAATGTCATCCACCCAAAGAAATGAATAATATTACATCCTCATTATATTATCAAAATGACTACACATGAAAGTGATGTGCGTAGTTATAGTTAAGCTGTCATTGTTTCAAAGAATGACAGATCTGCTGCAAGCGTTCTTGTATGAGGAAAAGGGCTTGCTGGCATAGAATAAAAACTGTCATTCTAGAGGGTCGTGTTCGAGAAATTATCTTTTTAGACATATGATGTGACAGTTGATAATTTTTATTTAAATTAATATAAATAGAATCCAATTATCAACCGACACGTCATCTAATTTACAAATGATGATCTAAAAAGAAAAACTATTCCAATCACTTATCAAATTCTACAAATAAAGCAAACTTTGCACTCTATTACATATATATCGACCTTCAAAATCAGAGAAGTGACTCACATCACTTTAATTTATAACTACCTCATCAATTTTTTTTTACTTTGATTTAATTATTGTACAATCTACATGACTGAAAGTAATTGTCCCAAAGCTTGGGCTTGGGAAATGACAGGGTTGATGATGATGATAGCAATTTATCATTAGTGGTGTAAAAATAGATTTTCCCAGGTAATTGTTTATCGATAGTGGTTGGATTAGGTATTTTCTTAATTGTTCTTAGTCTTTTAATTATAATTTTGCAAATGTAATTATAAAAGGACTAAAACAACCTTTCATGGTCCCCCATTCTATGTCTGCCAGTAGGAGGAGAATCAATTGCATATAACTGAAACTAGACCTAGTAGGCGTTGTGACCGAGAGAAAGAGAGAGAGAGAGAGCTCAAGTGACAACATTAGTCTGCTATAGCTTATACTGGATTTCAGCAACGCAGCCTAATCTCAAACTACCTTAATCAGGTTGCTACTTTTCTTTCTGGGAATTGTTTCTTAATTATGCATTTGAAAATTTGTTTAGTATTCAACTAATTCTCTTGAGAAGCAAGTGGTGGAGGTAAATAGGTCATTCTTTTTCATCTCCCTGAATTCTGGAATAAAATATTTTCATTTTCGTAGTTTAGATGAATTTTGTTGTCATTTCTCACACTAAATCTCTTGAAAATGTATATATATATATATATATATATATATCCATTTCTTTGGTGTTAGGTTTAGTTTCATTTTCTCTGTTTTTCTTGTATTTAAAATTTTTACAGTGAGGTCCACTTGGGACAGGGGTGATGAAGAATAGCTTGTCTGGACTTGAGTAAGAAGATACGAATGAGAGAGAGAGAGAGATGTAGCTAGCTGCTTCATGCTCCTCTCACGCACCATACCATGTCGTGATGTGGGTATGGATTGGGTCCACCGACCTGTAGGTCTCAGGTTCTCTCTCTCTACGTCGCTCTCTCTCTCTCTCTCTCTCTCTCTCTCTCTCTTCTCCCTGTCAATTAATTTTCAATTTTTGCATTTTATTTAAGGGAGGAAAAATTTTGAGAAATTCTGGAAAAAAGAAACTGTGAAAAAAATGACAATATATTTTTCTTTTTTTAAAAGATGCTGTGTACATGTGTTACTGTATGTGCATGACACCAAATCATAAAACCGTAACAGCATCACTTTCCTCAGAACATTTTCATTTAAAACAAGAGAAAAAAACTAGCAGAAGAAGAGAGAGAGAGAGAGAGCATCAAATGCTTTAGTTATGGAGTTGATTCCTTTTACTTTCTCTTCAACTCCCTTTATTAATATTTTCATCCTTTCAAGTTTTCCTTTTCTCTTCATTGGTTATTTGGGATAAGATTTGAGAAGGACTCATAAATTGATTGTGGGGTTTTTGCTGGATTCTAGCTAGAATATTTCAGATTGCTCTGAGAAATTGAAAGGGAAGAAATTAAGCGAAGAAGAAGAAGATTGATCAGAAAGAGATGGCTGCGTCTTCTTCATCGGGCGCACCGCTTTTCGGAATTAGAGAAGAAGATCAAAACCAGCAGATGAGGCAACAACATTCCTCCACAACACCAACCTCATCCATAGCTGCACCAGCTGCTCCACCTCAGAAGAAAAAGAGAAACCAACCTGGAACACCAAGCAAGTATCCAACAATTGATTCTCTTCTCTTTTCTAGCTACCTGTGGGCACGACTCTAAAATCTTCACATTAGTTAGGATCTACCTAACTAGCTATCCAACACAAAAAGCAAATTAAATTAAGAATATACATGGTTTAATTTATCTGAATTCAATTATGGCTAATATTCCTTCCCCTTTTTTCTCTCACAGATAAGGAACCCTAAATTGGCAGAGGAATTAATTCAAATGGGAAAACACGTATATATAGATAGATATAAAAGTTTCTAATTAGTTGGATTGAAAAAATGAGTACGCAAGTTTACAAAATATGAAGTGTCTTGTATGGTATATACAATTTTGTTGTTGTGATTAATAAAGTTATGAATTATCTAATTTGTTGTGGTTTGGCGTTTTTCATGAGAGAACAGATCCAGAAGCAGAAGTGGTAGCATTATCTCCCAAGACCCTAATGGCAACAAACAGGTTCATATGTGAGGTGTGCAACAAAGGGTTCCAAAGGGAGCAGAACCTACAGCTCCACAGAAGAGGACACAACCTGCCTTGGAAGCTCAAGCAGAAGACTACAAAAGAACCCAAACGCAAAGTCTATCTCTGCCCGGAGCCCACATGCGTCCACCACGACCCCTCTCGGGCACTCGGCGACCTCACCGGCATAAAAAAGCACTACTTTAGAAAACACGGCGAGAAAAAATGGAAGTGCGAGAAGTGCTCGAAGAGGTACGCCGTCCAGTCCGATTGGAAGGCACATTCTAAGACTTGTGGCACTCGGGAATACAGATGTGACTGTGGCACTCTCTTCTCAAGGTGATTATTCATCAACTCAAAATCAACTTTTTATCTAACTGGTTTTCCCATTAATCAATCATACGCGTGACGTGATCATATAGCAAGTTACTTTAAATTACAAAAATTTCTTAGTCGAAACTTGAAACTTGACCTTTTTTGTTCAAGTTATTTAGATTCCTCGAGTCGTGACAAGAGAAGAAAAATGTATGCGTTAATTTTTTTTTTTTTTTTTTTTTTAACGCTTATCCTGGCTAGCTGTGTTAATTTTCTTTTTCTTCTTCTTGTCAAATATGTTTAGTTAATTTTTAAAAATTTCTTTGGGGGAAGAGGAAAATGGAAGAAAAACATGCTCCCACGTGAATAATCTGTGGAAACTGCCATGATCGTGGTGGTTTCAGGATACATATATATGATTTTATCCCCAATTGGAGCGCCCCAATTTTTTTTTTTTTTTTTTTTTTTGAAGAAAATAATGGCCATATATGGTCGTCGTACTAGTGCTTGATTTAATTTCTTTTACTTTGTTTCACCTTGGAAACAACGCCAGTTTCGGTGTTTAGCAAAAGCTTTTTCATATTCACGTGTTGCTATGCCAATTGCTTTGTAATGTAAGAGAAGAGGAGAAAGAAGGACTGTACTTGTCCTGAGAGTGTTGTTGTTCTCTTATGACTCGTCACACTGCTACTGTTCGTTTTCATCATAACGCTTGTCTCTCTCTCTCTCTCAAAACTGGTTTTGAGTTGGCTTCAGGAGTCAGTTCATGACCTTGCAGGAGTTCGAAGTTGTGGTCAAAATTTAGGGTTTATAGAATTGCACGCAGTGTCATAATTTGGGGATGATGAGACTAAAGAGGAGCAGTAATTGAGGATATTGAGTGGTTTTGGGGATAATTCTCAACTGGAAAAACAGACATTTGAATCATGAGTTTTTGTCCTAATTGAGCATAAGTCCTCAAATGGGGTTTTTGATAGATTTACTTTCATCACTTCGACTACATTCTCATGTTGCATTTATTGAACTGCCAGTTCTTGAGATGGAATTTCTTGGTTGTTAATTAATTAATTTCATTCAAACATTTCTTTTCCATTTTTCAGAAAAATTCACACTTACATCCCCTTAGGAAATTTTCGTTCATTTTCCTTGTGCAATTAATTCTGTTATGGTAGATTAGTGCGTGTAATGGTGTAAGTCATTAAATGTGTCCTCCCCTTCAAAACTGTAATTACAGTGCATTTTAGTTTGCAACAAGTTCTTAATTAGTCTTTGTTTTTTGAAGCCTTCAGAGTTCACACATTAGGGTTTTGAATTTTTTTTTTTTTGTCAAACGATAGATTTTGTTAGATTAGTCACCAATGGGGTTCGAACTCCTGCCGTCATGCAAGGGCTTTGAAATTTGATGTCCACCTTCAGCTTTATCTGCAACTACAAATGACTACTTGTTGGTGTGATTAGATCGTCAAAATTCCAATTAAAGTCAACAAGTATACTACTAAAATTGGGGAGCTCACTTATTGATCTGAACAATATGGCTTCGTTTTAAGATAGAATTACATACAAGTTTAATTTTCTGAAGCCTAATGGGGCCATTAAGATTTTTTTAGTAAGTGGAATCAAATTTGGAACATCGGTTTCAAAGGTGAACTGCTTTTAACCCATTCAGATTTAAATGGCCTACTATATATATATATATAATATATATATATATATGGAGGTTGTGTCATTCATTTTACTCTTACTTACAATTCAATTCAATTCTACCTTTTCTATTTATGTATCAAAAATATTATTTTTACAATTTATTTGTACCATCCTTAATATCATATCTTTAATAAATGTAAGACTTACACGTGTTGGTGGGTTTTACCTTTATTAGAAAGATGATACGAATAATAATACAAATCGATGATAAGAGTAATACTACTCATCATGTATATAAATGCAATGCGATGTCTTTCGTGCATTTTCTAAGTTGATGTACTTTGTCATCAGAAAATGTTTCAACCTAGCTACCTAGTTGTACTGTTTTTTTATATTCACCATGAAATTAAAGATGATGTAGCGTGAGTACAGGCGCGACAGCTTTATCACGCATAGGGCATTCTGCGATGCCCTGGCTCAGGAAAGTGCAAGGCATCCACCCAGTTTGACCACCATTGGCAGCAGCTTATACGGAGGAGGAAGCCTCAGCAACACTGGCCTCGGCTTATCCCATCAAGTTGTGGGCCCTCCCCATCAACTGTCCTCACTCGACCACAGCAATCAACCCAGTGACATCCTAAGGCTTGGCGGATCTTCAGGTGCTGCTGCTGCCGATCGGGCCGGACAATTCGATCACCTCCTCTCATCCCCTTCAATGGGATCATCTTTCCGACCGGCTCAGTCGTCAGCAGCATCTTTCTTCATGACTGGAGCCTCTGATCATGACCAGTCCAACCAACAACAATACCATGACCAGGACAAGTCATTTCATGGACTCATGCAGTTTACACACCACTCGCCACATCAGCATCACTCCGGAGCAGGAACCAATCTTTTTAACCTACCTTTCGTTTCCAACAGCAACACCAACAGTACTAATAGCAACAGTGCCAACAACAGCAATTCACTAATTAGTCCCAACCATTTCAACACCAATGCAAACGGCAGCGCCAGCGCCACCGGAGGTGGCAATGAAGTCTCGAATAATCTCTTTGCCGGACACATAATGGGTGGCGGCGATCACATGAGCTCTGGAGTCCCTTCTCTCTATAGCAACAATGGCAATAGTCAGCAGCAGGCTATGTCATCGCACATGTCCGCAACCGCGCTGCTTCAGAAGGCTGCTCAAATGGGATCCAACACTTCAAACAACAACACCACCACCTCGCTCCTCCGTAGCTTTGGAAGCTCCTCCTTGACCACTACAAAACCTGATAGGCCCGGGATCCTAGTTCCTTCCAGCTTAGGTAGGATGTTCGGAAGTGACCAAACCGACCAGAGCCACCTCCAAGACCTAATGAACTCGTTTGCTAGCGGAGGGGGAGGCTCATCGATTTTCGGAAACGCGGCGTTTGGTGGATATGATGCATCGGCAAATAGGGCAATTAACATGGAGGATGCAAAGTTGCAGCAGCAGCAGCAGCAGCATATAGGGTTGAACAATATTGGAGGAGGTTCGGATAGGTTAACGAGGGACTTTCTTGGGGTTGGACAAGTAGTGAGGAGCATGAGCGGTGGATTTTCTCATCAGAGATCAGAGCAGCAGCATGGCGGCATGGAGATGCTGAGCTCCTTGGATTCAGAGAGCACTGCTGCAGCAGCTGCGCCGTCAACCCAATCTTTTGGAGGAGGCGGGAATTTTCAGTGAACAGAAAAGTACAGAGATGGTGAGAGAAATAGAGGTACGTGAAAATTAGTGACGATTGACCTAAGGCTAAAAATGATTATATTTTATGAAAAATTAAAGAAAATAGTTTGAAAATTTTGAATTTTAATAATAAGATAAAATAAAGAATAAAATGAATAGTATCAAGATTGACTTTTAATGTACAAATATAGTTTTTTATTAAAATAAACTCATAATCTTTTCGTTAAAATTTCCTATATTTTATTTAAGGAGTTAGTTTTTTTCGGTAATTGTGTAATTTTTGTACACTGATACTACTGTTCACTGGCTTTTTTGTACTTTAAAAAAATGAAAATTGAAGAAAAATGAAAAATGAAATTCTGACACAATGTCTTTGCATGGTTACATAAAATTGAGGCCGTCAGGAGTGATGACCTGGAGGACACATTGGGTGTCTTGTCCTTTTGTTTTTATAAACATGATACTTCTACTCCTTTTTAACTTTTATTTTGGATGGCAGAGAGAGTCACGAGTGCTGAACTTGTAAAGTAAGTGCATTGCATGAATGAGAGAAGATATTGCATGAATGAAAAGATGCATTTTCCAAATTGTCTTCTATTTTTACTCATCACATGCCGGAATTATTTGTTTACTGTTAATCTATTTCATTATAACTTCCCTTTTGATTTACATATTTTAAAATTTTCCTTTTTGTTAAGATTCTTAATTAAGAACATCTTTTATATATGATGAGATTGACTTCTCTCCTATGTGTTGAATATTATTTTCTTGGAAAAATAACCTAAGTCGTTCCTTTGTTTCTTTCTTTTCGTCAAGTACTTAAAAGTTTCATTACCCCTAGGTTTATACTAAGAATTACAAGTAAAATGTTTTTAACTTTACATTTTGAATATATTAACTATTTCTTTATTTTCGATTGCCAGGAATTGAAGTGATTATACTAATTAAGTTGGTTAGGATGTGTCTATATATGGGACTTTTCTGGTTCACATTATCCATGACTATGCTTATTTCTTGTTCACAATGTAATAATATACCTTAATTATAAGAAAATAGAGTTTTTACAATTATCATATAAATTTGGGTTTGTTTTCAGGGAATATAACTTGTTTCGGACTAAAGCCATATGCATCCTAAACACCGTGAAGCTCTGGCTATATGAGACCAAGGAGATCAGTGCAGATTAATTAATGGTGTTTGAGCAGTCTTTTTTTTTTTTTTTTTTTTTTCGTTCAAGCCTCAAAAGGTGTATTGGGGGCCGGGAGTTTAATTTTCAAAGTCAAAGAAGGCTTAGAACTTTTTCGTAGTTTAAATTTAAATGACTAGCTAGTCGACAGTTTGTTCTGTTTCATGTTTAACTGATGTTCCTTTATATATTAGCATTTCAATAAAATTGAAATCCATAGAAACTTTCGTGAAGTATTTTGACTAGACATGCAACCATGTCATAATTTATGTTGACTTATAACGTTGAAACATATATACTCAGTATTCTTTTCTTCGTTCCAGTGGCATTAAACATGATTTTTTATACCAAGTTGATAAGTCAAAACAAAGTGTATTTGTTTAACTTGATATATTTTTATCTTATATATGGGCTATGGAAATAATATAGTTCAAATTTTCATTCTCCAATACATACATACATAGGGGCAGGTCCATTCGTCCATTCGATGGTCTTAGGATCATCTAAAAGTCCGAAGAAGCGTCCCTAAGGACTTTCGAGGATCACCCAACAATCTGGGCAGGTGGAAGAGAGAAGACCATTTTGGTTGTGCAGATGTTGTGCAATACAAGCTTTGAACTAATAAAAAAGATCTAATTTCAAACGAAGGGGAACACACAAAAGACCACCATGGCTCTGTTGTGTACTTGGACCTCGGTTCCAAAAGACTTTCTCTCTTCATTTCCCACATGACCAACTCCTCTTCTTTTTTTCAATTGTTGTCCAATCAGGTTGTGGCACTTAACATTTTAATTAATAAAGGGATGGTGTATTACGCAACCAATCTTTTTATACCATATGTTTGACATAAAAAAATAAAAAAAAAAAAAAAAAAAACAATTACAATAAATTTATACGACCTCTGAAAAATATTTAGTAAAGTAATACGAACTAGTAATCACTTGAACTTTCATCTCATACCATCAAATTTACTAAAATATTAAATAAAAAAAATTATGATATTTTTGTATTTTATATGTTAAATAATATACATAACTAAAACAATAAACTCAATTTCTCAATGCAAGCATAGTTTTTTTGCCTGTATATGGATGCTTATTTATATGGTATATAATAAATTTACTTAAATTCACCTAGTCCGCCTGGGGTCTTGTCTATGCCTCATCTAGGCTAATAGGCATTAGGCCCTAGCTCGCCACCTGACTATAGCGCCTAGCGTAGCTTGATTAGGACCACCCGATGTTAGAATCCACCACTATATACATACATACATACATGCAAGCTTACATACATACGTATCCACTGTTTGAAAAAATCCCCGCCTAGCACTGCCTAGGCGCTAGGTGGTTGGCCACCGTCCCTATTAATGCCTAGACGTTTGAAAATCAAGAAAGGTTGCCTAGTCCTCCTTAGGCATATCCACCTAGCCTGCCTAGGCGCCCGTCTAGCCCACGTAGTCCTGACTAGGCATCTGTCTAGGTCGTGACTCTCACTTAGACAAAAAATCAATAATTTTATTTTTGTTGGATGAGCACTCATTATCCGTCTAGCCGCAGAGGTGCTAGACTCTAACTCACCGCCCGACTAGTGCCTAGCATCTTTTAGAACTTTGCATACAACTAGCAAAATTAAAAAATAAATTCTTATGTTCGCCTTGATTTTGTTTGGAAGTCAATTTTTTTATGACACAAGGCATCTTATTCGGGAAAAGAAGACTCTTGTGCAATCGGCATCTTAAATGATGATAAAATGTTTGAATCGTAATTTACCATAGGAATTATATCACGACCTAATTGAAAAGAAGACGACAATATATTTTTGGATAAGGGAAGAGGACAATAATTGTGTTTGAACATTTTCGTGCCTCTTAGCCTTAGTTTGGTACTGAGGTGATTCTGTAAAAAGTGGCTATCAAAAAAAGCTGGGAGCTTTTTTATGTTTGGTAAACATTCAGCTTCAGCTTTTTTTCACAGTTTTGGGTGAAAAAAAGCCAAAAACACAAAGCTGCAAAACCCAGCTTTGAAAAACCAGCTTTTTATAACATCTGTTTTACATAAAAGTTTATCAAACACTATAATACCGTTTTTTTGTTTTTTTTCAAAAGCATTTTACAAAAAAGTTTACCAAACACTCTGCTGCTTTATTTCAAAGCTGCTTATTCTCATAGTACAGCAGAAGTAGTTTTTTTTTAAAGCACAGCAATACCAAACCAACCCTTAAGTCTAAGAATACTTTAGTAGCTGCGTTCTGGACGAGTACAGGAAAGTGCAAGATTTGTATATTACCGAAGATTAACATATATATTGTTCATAATATTGGATTTGACGTGTGCCTTGTAAGAGGTATCAGCAAAATTTTGCACGCAGTTACAAATAAAGTTCACACTCATTTGTACAATTAGATACTAACTATCAACATCTTATATAAGTGCTGTGGCAGTAGTACTAACGCAAAGTTTTAATTAGCGACACATATTTCTTATAATCTAAGCTGATGACTATTTAGGTTATATATCAATGACAAACCAATACTACAAAAATTCAATGAAATTGGAAATCGATTAGTTATCTAACTGTAAACTAATAAATAAAGAAACACAATGTTGTCGACAAACAATGAAATATTCACAACAATCAATTTTCGATTTGAGTGAATTTTTACAATAACGATTTATGAACGGTGACTTAAAACATGAACAATTCAAATCATGAACTTACTTTGTAGAGCCAAGTCAAACTAATAGTTAGTGCAATGTTAAATTATTAAATGATTATTGCTTGATGTCTATATATATATGGAGATGAGAGAGAGAGAGAGAGAGAGAGAGATGTGGTCAATTCTTTGTATTAATAAGAGACAAGTTTTGAAGCCTAATCCCACCCTCATGGACTCAACGTAGGGTGGAAAGAAATACAGAGATCGACAAGATTGTATTATTTCTTTTTGTATATACACATAAAAACATAAATCCACGGAACTCTGTTGGCATCTCAGTTGAAACATGTATGTTTCTCTCTTCTCTCATTTCATTTGGTTGACTGATCAATTCTTAATATATGGCATAAGTTCCATGAGAGTGTCCAAAGTTGTATCCAATTGTCTCCTCCTAATAGCAAGGCCGGGAATTGTGTGATTATTTTTTTCGCGCACTTTCAACGCGTCTTTCCCTCAAGAGGGACAAGGTTGCACCACTATTAACCACAATTAGTATTAATGTTGTCTTCAACTTAACAATATTATGTCTAATATATTAAGATGAGGGAGGCTCAATGAACCTATACAATTTCGAGTTTTATCTTTAGGAAATTATTAGAAACCCCATGTAAGAACAATTTTTCTTCATTCACCACCTAATTTCCATTTATTTTCCGGTTCTTAATTTGAAATTTGGCATCCAATATAGTGTTGATAAATACCCAAATAAAATACATAGGTACCTTAAAAAAATACACAATTAAGTACGTAGAGAAGGTTGTAGGGAGTAACTTTGTAACTCGATCGACTGAAAAATTTGAGTAGAAACGCTAAAAAACTAGTGGTCATTGAGGGTTTCTAGAGTAGAACTCTTTATCCCTCAAAAGACACAACTGGGGATTAAGGATTTTGGAGAAATTGTCTAAGACAGAGTTTCTCTTCAGCTTTATTTTATTTGCTCAATTCTATTATTAAGGAAATTGAGGTTTCTACCATAAAATTAATTGATAATATAAGAAGTAACTCAAACTTACTTATTAGTCCATGCAAAATTCATTCCCCTATACATAAATTTACTTATTCTTTTCAGGCTAGTTAAATGTGTTAATGAATATTCATGAACTAAATAATTTTGTTTATATTTTCTTCCAAACATATTTGTTTTTAGTCAAGAGAATTGTTATTAGCACTGGAAAAATCTCATTCTATACTTCAAACTTTCTAAATTAGGAAAGAAAAATACACTTGTGAGGAGTGTAAAATGAGATTTTGAGGAATAACACTTCCCTTAGTCAAAATAGGGCAGGAATTCAAATTTGAATTAAAGAAGAAAAAAGGCATCCACACGCTGGAGTCACGGGATGATTATATATGATTCGTGATAAGATAGAAGAGACAACAATTACGACAATAGTAGACAGCCCTATCATCATCCATCAATTTCCTAATAATTACATAAGGTTAAGTTCTATATAGTCGAATATTTCATAATATATATCATTTCTGCTCCTGCCTCTGGTTGAGCAGTATCCTATATTACATGGCCAGCAGTTATTCTTCAGTCTTTCAGTCGGCCCCAAACCCAATGGCAACACAAATGCATATGCTCGTAAATTAAATTAATTAAATTTCTAAATTCAAAGTAAAATATCTAATTATATATCTATCATCAGTAGCTGTGAAGTTAAATATTCAAATACCAGCTTAAGGATCGAATTAGAATGGAAAGAATTGTTGGAAAACGCCAGGGAGGGGCGATTAATTAATTAATTAAATACTACAAAACCAAGCAATGTTTTGTACTTGGTTGTAGAAGTGGGCATTAGGGTTAGGTATTAGCTAGGTAGCCGAACAAATTCGTGTGCGTAGTTTATATTGTGGGGTACCGGGCAACTTGGCATACATAACTCGTCGCCCCGAGCTTCTCCTCTAGCTCTTATAAATTCAAATTATTTTATGTGATTCTTTGTTCTTGATGCATGGTAATACCAATATTATATTATTAGTTAGGGATATCTCGTAACCAGACAAATAAGAAAATAAACTCTCACTTGTCCATTATGTTGGAATGTATCCATTTTGAATTTTCTGGGCAAACAGCACCTGCTCAGCTGCTAGCCCATGTCTGCTGCTGTGACATTCTGATTACATATATAAATCAAACATGGCTTACCTCATACATATGTGCAATATTAAATTAATTAATACATATTTGAGAAAAATATTAGAGAGATTAATTTTTTAGACTATTTTGTAAATCACATGATATGACGGTTGATGGTGAGACTTCTTCTTTTAAAAAAGAGCCCAACATACATCTACTACCACATCATGTGGTTTACAACAAATAGTCTGAAAATTTTCCCACATTTAATTATGAGCATTGATCTCATTACTAATTAATAATTAGATGCTTATATTTTATTGGGAAGTGTTATTGGCACTCCAAAAATCTCATTCTACACTCCTCACAAGTATATTTTTCTTTCCTAATATAGAAAGTTTGGAGTGTAGAATGAGATTTTTGGAGTGCTAATAACAATTCCCTATTTTATTATGTGAAAATTAAGCATGCACCACTTGGTCAACAAAAGAGGGAGGATCAATATTAATTTAGGATTCCTTTATCGCCAAATATATAAGCAAGTAATTAAGGTACCACATTATACATAATATAGTACCGATGAAAGTACTCGACATCCATTAGTGTGGTCCTTAAGGCATGCACATATAGAAATAAAACTCAAGAAACCTTAATGCTTGGGGGTCAAGACAACTAGAGTTGGTAATTAATCGATACCGTTTCTTTTTTTTTTCGTACATATTAAAAGGATCGACTCTCTCACCTACTATACCATGAATGTAATTTTAGTTCCTCGATCTAGCAGGCTCACTGTAGTGTAGTGCCTCCAAAGAGTTGACTTGCCTGCGTTGACTTCAACTCTGGGTCCAAGGAGTTGATCATATTGATGCCATGATGTTGTTGTTGTTGATGATCTCTCTGTGAGTATCCATGGCCACCATTCATGTTTCTTACCATGCCTCCAACACCAAGAAAATCCAAGGTCAGTTTATCAGACCCTCCAAAATTTACACTCAAATTTTGGTGCAACTTAGCCTCATCATAATTAGGGTTATTATGCTGTTGATCCATTGCACTAACTCTAGTAGCAGTAGTGCCGCTACTAAACCCGCCAAAGTTGTTATGATCCAGTCCCCCGCCTCCGAAAATCGAGGAGTTGCCATTTGCAAGAGAGTTCATTAATCCATGAAGATGGTTTTCATTTTCCACCTGCTGTGATGATCTCAAGTGGTGTTGTTCACCCCCATTAGTACTGTGATGATGATCACCACTAAAACTGACTCCAACGCTCGAGGGCGCCGACACTAGTTGCCTTACGGATTTAGCTGCTCTTGTTGACGAATTACCTAATCCCCTAAGCAAAGACGAGCTTTCGGTGCTTGTAGTCGAACCCATTTGAGCAGCTTTCTGAAGCAATGCAGTGGCAGACATGTGCGGAGCCATGCCACCTTCGTGTTGCATCGAATTCCCATAGAGAGACGGTAGAGAACCCGACCCAATTTGATGGTCATTACCCATGCTAAACCCTTGGCCACCGCCATTACCATCACTAAACTGATGATCAGGAGGAGTAATGCTGCTACTGGTACCATTGTTAGAAAAGAAGCTCAGGTTAAAGAGATTCGCAGCGCTATTTGATGAGGGTGAGCTGTTGTTGTTGTTAGGGTTGCTCTGGAGATCAGGAAGTTGCATTAGTCCATGTAATACCTTGCTTGGAAATTGGTGCTGGTCTTGAAACCCTTGCTGGTTAGCAATGTCTCTCATGAAGAAATTGGGGGAATTAGGCATGGCTTGTGATCCAAACGAAGACGGATTTGATGGCGGGATGAGGTGCTCAAACTTTGCGCTGCCGCTACTACCTAACCTCAACATGTTGTTAGGGAGGTGGGTTGAGTTTTGGAGTGAGGGGATTTGGGATGGACCTAAGCTCATGTGGTTGTTTCCATAGAGGCTACCGCCCATTGTGCTTAAGCTTGAAGGATGCCTTGCACTCTCCTGAGCCAGTGCATCACAGAAAGCCCTATGAGTGATAAAGCTGTCCCGCCTGTGTATCACGCAAAGAAATGGAAAGGAAAGGCCTCGTCATATCATATCATCTCATGGACATATATATAGAGTAAAATGTATGTATATATAGAAGAACAAGACATATATATCATATATGTGGTGGTGACATGCATATATGATGCATCCAGATAAAAACAATAGTTGAAGAATACCAATCATTTTTACCCGTTTACGTTAAAATGTAACTAGTGCTTGAGAAAGAAAAAAAGTTCTAGTGCTAGTAAGTAATAAACTTGAACAAAAAAAAAAGGCAAGAAAAAGTTTATCTTTCCATGACAAATTAGGAGTACAAAAGCATCTCCAATTATACTTTCTATTTTACGTTAAAATTTAACTAAATGTTGGAAAGCTATTTTAGAATCTCCCTAAAAAATTTCTACTTTAATCATATTTTCTGGGAGTCATAATAAATATGAACTAATAAAAAAGTTACTTAAAATATTATTAAAAAATAGTAATCACTGCTAGGAGTTCTTAATTAGTAGCCCCTTTCTCACTCCGTAGAGTTAGTAATTCCTTGAAATTTTGCTGTCTTAGGAGCATGACAGGGAGTGTGATTGAACATGAAAATATTGAATCCTTCCTAAATTTTAGTTAGGAACTCATTTAGAGAGCCCATGGAGGATACTCAAAATTACTAAGGTGAATAAATATACGGAAAAAAGGCCCGAAAAATTTCACTACAACAGGAAACCATGAACGGTCCATTATTCAATTAATTTTTCACAGATAATAGTCACAAGTCCACAAACCTCGTCACCCTAATCATTGAACGACTGACTTGACTTGTAAAATTTCAAATCAGAATAAGATCTGTCAAGCGATTTTCTAGCTAGAAATATGGTGTTGGACCAGTACTGCGAGAGGGGGGGGGGGGGGAGAGAGAGAGAGAGAGAGAGAGAGAGAGAGCATCTATCTAAATCTGAATGTTGGTCCCATGATCAGTATACGTTTTAATTTCATGGGAAGGAGTACCTGGACTGGAAGGGAAGAGCTGTAGCTCTGATTGCATGAATCCAACGAGGAAGAGAACAAAACTCATGAGTGACATATACATCCAACTCGTTATATGTGACAACAAAGATAAAGCCTAGCTAGCTTATTATCTCCACCTCCCCTCCCCTCCAGTAACATTGATATTATGCTCTTTCTTCTCCTTCCATAGTTCCAC
Organism: Pyrus x bretschneideri; assembly: GCF_019419815.1. Taxonomy (NCBI): domain Eukaryota; kingdom Viridiplantae; phylum Streptophyta; class Magnoliopsida; order Rosales; family Rosaceae; genus Pyrus; species Pyrus x bretschneideri. The sequence continues at coordinate 673,673 of NW_025999802.1, read as the reverse complement.
TACTTCCACTTCCATATATATATGTTCTGTTGATAGTCTGTATAATCCGACTCATCATTTTTACTACTACACTCGTGAGTATCAAAAAGATGAAAGAAAAATGGGCGTTGTTTTCAAGGATCGATAAAAAGATGATCTTTCTTGTTTTTCTTTCTGTAATTCTGATTGAAACCTCCATATACATACATAACCTTGTAAAGCCAGTTTCTCACAGATTTCTCACTTGGAAACAGTCCTGCCATATTAACCCAGACACAGAAACAAGCACAATCATGGGGAAAGACTGAAAAATCGTTTGATTAATTTCAATAGAAGGATCACTATAGTCGTATGCGAGACACCTATTTTTACCCAAGAAGAGAGGATTATTAGTATTACACCCATAAACCTCCACCTGTACCTCTCTCGATCAATTTTGAGAACATCTCCAAAATGAATGTATGTATCGATGAATGAATGATTGAAAATCAACAATAATTAGGAGCTAGTTACTAAATCAGTAACTACTAATTAATTTACCTTGAGAAGAGAGTGCCACAGTCGCATCTATATTCCCTAGTTCCGCACGTTTTAGAATGAGCCTTCCAATCCGATTGAACAGCATACCTCTTGGAGCACTTGTCGCACTTCCACTTCTTCTCGCCGTGCTTTCTAGAGTAGTGCTTTTTTATGCCGGTGAGGTCTCCGAGAGCTCGAGAGGGGTCATGGTGAACGCATGATGGCTCCGGACATAGATAGACCTTGCGTCTAGGTTCTTTGTTAGTCTTCTGCTTGAGCTTCCAAGGCAGGTTGTGTCCTCTTCTGTGGAGCTGTAGGTTTTGCTCCCTTTGGAACCCTTTGTTGCACACCTCACATATGAACCTGTTTGTTGCCATTAGCGTCTTGGGAGATAGTGCTATAACCTCCGCATCTGGATCTGCTAGGGAAAAATGCCAAATAAAATTAACATTTTTCCTTTGGTAAAATTTTAAAGAATACCCAAATTATAATAAAAGAAAACTCATGATATTTAACAAAAAAAATAATAAAGAAAGAAAGAAAAGAAATCAGAGCCAGATAGAGGAGTAAGTTCAAAGAAACTAACAACCATTAATTCATCAAACCAAATAGTTCACAAAGGTTCGCTTAGGGTTTCTTTTTTGAAATCTTATATAAATCGATAAATGTGTACAAAGAATTGACGATCATGTAAAGTAAAGAGGTACTTGCTTGGATTTCCTGGTTGATTTCTCCTTTTCTTTTGAGGTGGTGGGGCTGCGCCTGTGGCTGCGGTGGTAGCATTTGAGGAAGGCGGAAGGATTGACGAAGTCATCTGGCTTTGGTTTTCTTCTCTGCTACTACTTCCAAAGAATGGCAACGATGAAGAATGGTAAGGAAAACAATTAATATTATTCTTAATTATTCAGCTGTTGTTTTGAGCTATACGCACTCAAAAACGATCAAAGACTCAAGGTACTATATAACCGACCCACAGAAAAAATTTAGACTCTTAGCTCCTCCAATACTAGAGACATAGTAAACCTAGCTATATAGCTAATTAAGTAAAATAAAAATTCTCTGAGTCATACGCTCTTTTGCTAGGTAGCTACAGCTTCAGGGATGCAGAGAACAAATAATTATGAGGAAAAAATTAATAAGCATCTTCTGGGACGACAGCTAAAATCCGGAAAAGACGAAGATATATATACAGAGAGAGAGAGAGAAGACGCAGAGAGTCAAGGCGGCCTTTGTCCAGCTTCTTCTTTTTCTTCCTCTCCTTAGCTAGAGAGAGAGAGAGAGAGTTATCTTGTTTTTTTTAGATGATGATATAAAAAATAAAACTCATCTCATAAAACGCTCTATTGCGTTCCTCTCATTTAATGTCATGCACATACATACACAACACATACATGCACTCTCTCTCTCTCTCTTACTATAAATTAAAAATATTTACCAATATTAAAATTGACAAAGAAATTAAAATATCGGGGATGAATAGAGAGGGAGGGAGAGGAGGGGCGGTGGGGTCGGTGTTCATGCTGCTCACGCAGCCTAATGTATGTCGTTTTATGCGGGGACTGTAAAATGGGGGCCACCTTTGGTCTCTGTAGGCCTACCTCTTCCCATCTCTCTCTCTCTCTTTCTCTCTCTCTCTCCTCTTGTTTCCTGTCTTCTACCCTTTACATTCAGAAAACCCTTCATTCTGCAACCATCATATATGCCTTCTCTCTCTCTCTCTCTCTCTCTCTCTCTCTCTCTCTCTCTCTATGCGCTCATCTCTACGTTGTACCTGTTCTGTTCAATACAAATGCGTGACACCTTTCAACATTGTTCGAGATTTTGGTTCTTCGACGAAAAAAAAGAACGTTAAACTTTGAGAGTCTTGAATTTATCTATTTGAAGACAGATGTGAGACTCACTGGTTTGAATTTTAATCATTGATAAATAAGCATGTCAGGAAGAAACTGCTATTGCCATCTGTCGCCAACATTTGTATACACATTTCCTGTAATTTGTGTAATCTTATTGTCTCACTTTTAGGATATACATGTATATATGTTAAACTAGTTAAGAGAACTTTGAACAGCCAAATTTTCTCAATGAACGATGTTGTTGGAGTGAAATACCCTAAAGCCAAGTTGAGACAATTACAAGATGAGATGTAATTCGACAAGTATTGGAAGGCCATAGAGGCCATACCAGGTCAGATCTCATGTTAGGTTGGCTAGTATATGAAAAGTTCAATTACAATTAGATGTAGCATTTTAAGAGTTGAAATTGTAAACAAATCAAAGAAACACGTTAAACTGATTGCAAGAAAGCTTATGGCAAATAGGAAAATAATCTTAATCCTTATTTGGAGAAACAAGAAAGCAATAATCAAATAGGAAAACAATCGTAATCCTCATCATAATAGTAAACTTATGACAAAATATTAAAGATATCATAATAGTAAACTTATGACATAAAATGTCAAAGATACCATATACCATAACATAAAAATAAAACAAATAACCCACTTGCTAACTTTTCTAACAAAAATTGACTTTGCAGTAAAATAACATTTTATCATCAGACTGATTTACAGAGAAATTTCGTAAGTGACTTAGTCCACACTGATTAATGAAGTAAGTACTTGCGTCTATCTCTGTCATAACCAGACGAAATTGATTATACCACGATTGAAACAACATCAAAAGAACTTCTTCTCCGTATAAAGGAAGATGATCGATGGTTCCTTTGACAGATATTTCTTGTGTTAATTAGAAAATAAGATATTATAACCATATAATCTATACAAAATAATTAAGCATTAAATACATAAAACCCCCCAACGTTTTGGTGTGATTCCAAATTAGTCTCAACCGTTTCAAACATTCCTAAAGAGTACCCAACATATAGGAAATATCACTTTTATTATGTCCCAAGGTAGGAGAACCATTAAGTACCTACGTGGCATTCATGGTCAATTTTTTTTTTTAAATGACGTGGACAAATCCCATGAAATAACTTTTAATTACGTGGCATTAATTCATGGTCAAATTAGTCACAACCTTCAAAAAAATACATTTCTCCTTCTCGCACTCTCTCATCCTTCCCCTCTCTCTCAATCTGTCATATTTGCAGGGGGATTGAAACTCCTCCTTCTTTATCATCCTCTGCAGAAAAAATCAAATCCAAAATACACAATGATCGCCTAATCAAACATGGCCGCAAATTGGTACAGTATTCGAATTCGAACATTTCGCAACAACCTCGAGACCAAAAGCCTCACTCTTTCTTGTGCTAATTTTTTATTTTTTATTTTTTTATCTCTTTTTAGTTTCTTTTAATCTGGGGTTTTTATTAATTAGTTCTTATCATGAAATTCATGAATTTGTATGATCTCAAGCCAAATAAGATTTGGGAGCAATTTGGCATTGAAAGAACTATATATGCACAGGACTAATCCGTATAAGATTTGGTTTGTACAACAAGATTTACAAGGAATATAAATCCGTGAATGACTATGAGTATAACAAGTGCTTCTCCCAATAAAATTGGGACCGAGAAACAATAGGCCTAGCAGCTTTCTCATGATCACTCTTGGACTGTGCAGTAGACAGTCATTGGCATCCTCTCGTCGACATCCAATCTCCAAGCCATGTCACCACAATTTTTTTTTTTTTTTTTTAAAGTCTGCAACCCTACGTGCAGTTTCAGGCGAAAGAGAAGTTGGGGTTTCAAAGAAGTATTTTGAGGTTTGGCCTCCATCAAGATCTATTTAATGGGTGGGAATTAGGTTTGGAAATTATCACGTCATTTAAAAAAATCTAACCATGAATGCCATGTAGGCACTTAACGATTCTCTTACCTTGGAACCTAACATAAGTGATATTTCCTATACATTGGATACTCTATTGGAATGCTTGAAAAGGTTGAGATTGATTTGGAATCATACCAAAAGGTTGGGGGATTTTAGGTACTTAATTCCATAAAGCGGATTTGTCTTCAACAACAAAGAAAAGGATACAATAACTTTAAATTTAAATGGCGCGAGAGAGAGGTTAGATGTGTCTGGAAGGGATACAACAAATTTAATTCCTTCTCAATTGAACTTCTCTAATTTTGATTATGGATTTGTAAACATGTCATTTGACTACTTCTGAACTATGTGGAAAGACACTTCTAAAAGAGAGAATCTAAAATAGTTAAAAGAAATAAGGGTGGAAAGGTTAAAGCTGCATGCCGAAATGTTTCAAACGAGCACTTTTCTCCAAACTTAATTGGTTGCATTTTGATTTGAGAGTAGAATTGTTGTTACCTGCAAGCAAAGGAAGCTTCATTCAGTTGCCTTACCCATCAAACAAAGGTGGCCGTCTTACTCTCTCTTTTTTTCCTTGAAATTTATCCGGGAAATGGACAATTTTTGTTGGCTTGTGAGGTAGAGAGCCAAACTCTTTGGTATTTCCTCTGTCAACCTCAGTACTGCATGACTTAGCTAGTAGTCATGTAATATAATCAACCTCTTTATTCCCTTTATGCAATAATGTACATGTTCAGCAATAAGTGGGACCAAAGGAATACATCTATTACATTATCTATATATATATATATATATATATATATATGTATGTATGTATGTAAATTGATCAAGGAAAAAAGAGAACTTCCTCAGGAGTAGTCAGGGAGGTTTCTGTCCTTAAAGACCCTTTTAGGAGGGCATCATATATATATATATATATATATATATTTTATATCGCACATTAGGACCCACCTCTTAGACATGGTGGGCTATCATGAAATATGCAACCGAATAGACGGACATGATTTTTTTTTTTTTTTTTTTTAAAGAAAACTGTGACAGTACGAGAGGAATTTTATTGATATCGAAAAAAAAAGATACACTTAGTCAGGGGGATATAAACCTAACCTCTCGTAATACAAGAAAAAAGGATAAAAAAACATGAAAAGAAGGAGGGACATAAAACTTAACCTTCTAGAAACAAAAACAACAAAAATAAAGGAATAACCCTTCTAAAGCCAAACCTAAAGGTCTAAACCTGTACAACAGAAAAAGCAACATCCCAAGGTTAAGATAAAAAAAGAGTGAAACAATCCTGTATGTCAAGATGCACATTAATTTGAGAAGCGGAAGCTAGGCAAACCAACATAGTCTGAAAATAAAGCAACACAAATTGTCATTGGAGGGGAATCGTGTCATAGCAAAGTTGGAGAAGACAAGCCTATATTAGCAAAATTGTCCGCAATTACATCCTTCACGACATATGTGAGAGGCATAGAAAGTCATCTTCCGAATGTGGTCCAAATAAGTAAACCATTGCATACAAAGAGGTCAAGGACAATCAAATTTAGTCGATTGGCGGGCAAAAATAACACTAGAAGAGTCATTTTCCAACCAAAGATAATGCCAACCCCATTGATATGCAAACTCTACACCAATAATAATTGCTGAAAAGTCTGCAAAAAAAGTTGCAATGAACAATCCCTTGGCAGAAACCACCAAGAAACTGACCATAGCAATCCCAAAAACTCCTCAAGCAGCAGGACCAGGATTTCCTTTAGACGGACATGATTTGCTCGACTAAAAAATTTGCCATTCTTGTTCAAGTTAGGAGACGGAGTACTCCCAAGTCATTTCTAGTCAAATTAAAATAAGGGTACAATGCTATCCATACACCCATTTTTACTTTTCACACAACTTTCTTAATTTTCGACCGTCAGATCGAATCAATCAAAGAAGATCAATGATAAAAAAATTACAAGAGTGTGTAAGAAGTAAAAATAAGTGTATAAATATCACTATCTTAGAATAAACCTAGATTTGTGGCACTCATAAATACATGAATAGTAGAATACTATTCATTGGGAATAATTTGTCAACTTAATACATTTTTTTTTCTTTCAAAACCCTTAGCAGTCACGATGAAATTTTAGTGAGAAGAGAATTGAAGAAGTTATATAATAAATTGAGAGACATAAACTTTACCTTTCAAAACACATTAAACTCAATCTTTTTTGAAACCTTAAGGGAGTTGATAATTCCATTGGGAGCTTTATATGTAGAGACAAAAAGTTTTACTATATTTCAAGGAACTCCACTAGTTTTTAAACATGTCAAGGAGAAACAAAACATAAAAACAACTAAAGCCCAACCCAAAAACATAGAAACAATGTTTTAAAATATCAGCTGTACCCCTAAGGTTTTATGCTGTTAATAAAACTCAGCCCTCACAACTCCAATAAAATTAATATTTGCCAACCCATCTTCGACTATTTTTGCAGAGTCAGTTCTACCCGTCATCGACTGTTTTTGTAGAATCGGTTTAATTCGTCCTCGATCATTTTTGTAGAATTAGTTCAACCCTCTTCGACCATTTTTGCAGAATTAGTTCAACCCGTCCTTAATTATTTTTGCAGAATCAGTTCAACCCATCCTTAACATTTTTTGCAGAATCAGTTCAACCTGTCTTCGACCATTTGTAGAATCAATTCAACTATTCTTCGACCATTTTCGCAGAATCAATTCAACCCGTATGACCATTTCTACAGAATCAATTTAATTCGTCGTTGGTTATTTTTGCAGAATCAGTTCAACCCGTTTTTGACTATTTTTGCAAAATTAGTTCAACCCTTCGTTGACCATTTTTGCAGAATCAATTCAAAGTTCAACCAATCATCGACCATTTTTACATAATCAGTTCAACTCGTCTATGACCATTTTTGTAGAATTAGTTCAATTCGTTCTCGACCACTTTTGTAGAATCAGTTCAACTCGTCCTCGACCATTTTTTGCAGAATTAGTTCACTTGTCATCGACCATTTTTATAGCATCAGTTCAACCCGTCCTCAACTATTTTTGCAGAATCAATTCAACCCGTCTTGGGCTAATACGAACATAATTTCCCTCTTTCACATAGAAGCAAGGTGAAACGTGAGCCGGAATGTTCAAGTGCCTTTTCTTGTATTTAGAAATAAGTGAAACTTTTGAAATTACTAGTTCGAATGTTACCTTTTGAAAATACCAGTTGAAATGTTACCTTCTGGACCAATATAAGTAGTGAATAACGACAAGGCGACTAGAGCGATGATTAAATTGCATATATGGTACTGGTTCGAGTCGGCTTCTTCTTCTTCTTGTTTTGAATTAATAGTGTATGGGGCTTTATCTAAGCTATGAGCTTCAAATTTATCTCTAATCACAAAATTTGAAAGAAAATTTAAAAATTGAATGGTTAATCTTCATCCTTAAATCAATTGGAACCAAAACCCTATAAATGAACTAGAATTTGAGAAGGTACCTTTGAGATTTAGGCTGTGAAATTTTTATTGAAGATTGACGACATGGATTAAGTTGCAGTGAGGTTCAAATGTTTGAATCATAGAGAGAGAGAGAGAGAGAGAGTAGAGTTTAGTGGCCGATTCAGATTTAACCAATTTTGGCCACTAACGGAAATAAGTTGCAGTCAACAACAATTTCAATGTGGCTTCCTTTTCACCTTGTGTTTATATTTGCTTCATAAAGTCAGCCACCAAGTGAGACAAATTTGGACTATATTTAAGAATATCCATATCTTTTTCTCTGGGGATTTGATTGCCTCTTGAGGGCTCGGTCTGCCATTTTAGATCTGGTTTGAGGAGTGGTGGAAGCTGAGCAAAAACTCACATTTTGAATTTTAATATAAAGGTTATTTTCGTAACTTGCACTCTAAAGTACAAAAGTCAATGATGTCATTTTCCATATGCATTAACTTTTGTCTCTCCTTAAAATGTTTAAAAAATGTTGTCTCAATATATAATTAAGTATTAAAAGTATATTCTATGTGTAATTTTTCCAATTACCTTCATGTTTTTCTAAATATTTTAACTTATATTCTATGTGTAATTTTTCCAATTACATTCATGTTTTTCTAAATATTTTAACGGGGAATATTTATTTTAGAAGATAAATTTTACCTCTTAGAAAAAAGAAAGATACAAGAACGAGGAAGGACAGAGGACCTAACCCCTCATAAACAAACTTAAAAAAATATAAACCTGCAAAACAGGAAAAAAAAAAAAAAAAAGAAGAAGAAGAAGAAGCAAGAAGATTAAAATAAAACTAAGAATTATAATTTTATAAATATGTAGCTTTGATGTGAAAATGTGGGATTTTGTCCTCACATTCTCACACGCCCTTTTATGTGTGACAAATTTTTAAGCTTAGATAATACAAAGTGGTGACGTGGATCACATGCGGCCGTTGGGTTTGACACGTGGGTCAAACTACTTTGATATCATGAAGAGTTGAGGTTCGACCATAAAACCAATTGACAATATGAGAAATAGCTCAATCTCTTATAAGCTCTTGCATGATGTAGTCTCATTAATATGAAATTTTGTCCTCACATTCTCCCCGTTGCCTCATGGGAAATTAAGGATATATATAGAACCGTATGCATATGGTGGGGAATGTGAAAGAAATCTAACTTGACAATTATTCGGTTGTGCTTGTAAACAGGTGCTGTCCAGTACTGACTTTAAGGTTTGATCATCTTGTGTGATATATATTCTCCAAATTCCAGTGTTTGTTCCAGGTCTTGGTTTGGCTGTGTCTATATTTTTATATTATGTATGATTTCCATATATGGAAAAACGAGAATGGAATTATCATCAACTCCTTGACGTTTAGCCAAACGTTATACCTTTTATGCACCATTTACCGTCTAGCATAAATATTCTTCGTGCAATATCCATAGTGAAGTGCCATATAGAATATCATTGTTCAAAATTAGCTGATCATTTAGAATAAAAAATGGCTGCTGATGAGCTTCATGTGTTTGGCTGCATGTATAACGTGTCCTAATTCACAAAGATTAAGCTCACAGTCACACGCTCCTCCCGTAATCAAAGGTCATAGTTATTGGGGTTGTTGATAAAAATATTCCAATTATAAAAGAATATTTCCCAGAACTTTTCATACCTTATTATTATTGGAAACTATAACATTAAACCTTTAATTAGTTTTTTGAGCACTGTTTGAATTTAATTCAACTAAAACTATAACAAGTGGCCTAACGGTAAGGGCGTAGACTGCGGCTCTCAAAATGATAAAGAAAATTGGGGGATCGATCCGGGTTTGATGATCCGAGTTGGTAAATTTACTTGACAGTGACCACGGGCAGAATGAAATTCCCCATAACCTTTCCAGGTTGGAAGAGTGGTTAATTCAACCAAAAGAATTAAGGATATTGGATTAAGGTCAATCTTGCGTGAATATGTTTGGATTTTTTGTGAGAAAATGTTTGGAATCCCTAGTTAATTATTGGGGTTGTTTAACTACAGTAACATATTAACCAGTTACGATTTAACGGCGTATGAAAGTTTGACAATTTTCCACAATTTCCTTGTATAAAGGAAAAGTCTTTTTCCTGGGTGAATTTAAAATCAAATAATTTTTGGGTAAAAAAAGAGAGAAAGTGTGCCTTTCCCTTTCAATCCTAAACCAGCTGCAGTCCCCCGGAGACATATTCTCTACGTTAGCATCTTGGCAAGTTTCACATTTTGTGCCTAATATATATAATTTTCTTATTCTTATGAAAATATATAATATGATTTGATAGTAACTTCATTTAGGATATTGTATTGCTGTATTCACATGATCATACATACAATTATTTTGTTGGAGCTCAGAAGGACCACGGTCCACACCAAATTCTCAATAATCGACGTAATGAAAACAACCCACATTCTCAATTTTCGTGTTTAAAATGTACAGTTGCAATTAAATAAAGCTAAACAAGATTTTCATTGATCGTCATGACTCAGACTGAATATTCTTTTTCATTCAAAACTAATATTCAATTTCCCATGTCAATTCTCTATGGGGTCCCAAAATCTGCGTAATAATCTTTGTAAATTCATGTCGATACGCTCCACATCATAATTTAGATTAATTCCCAATGGATAAAAATAATCCGAAAACTTGTAAAACATACTTGTCAAATTTGAAATTTAAAATTCATTACCAGAGATAGATTGGAGGAACAAATTGTTCTGTGGGTCATGTCTATCTTTAGAGAAGGAAATTTTGCGGTTTGTCGGGATTGCCGGTGGCCTACGGTGGAGTGACATGAAAATGACGAAGTTACGAACCCTACTGGGCCCACAGAAAGCCACAACCCTAGCTGCTGCTGCTGCTGCTGCTTCTTCTTCTTCTTGTAGAGGTACATATGAGTAGACAGTGGAGACTGTTGGTGGTGGTGGTAGTATACTAGTCATGGTTGCAAGTCTTCTTCTTGGAAGGAGCTATGTGGGTCCCATCCGTACCGTGAGGAATCGTTGCTGGCCACCATATGGAGTATATGAACATCATATATATATGACATGCATGCCCCTCTCCTTCCCATCCCCCCTTAATCAATCAAAATATTATTCCTTTCCTTTCCCTTGCTTCTAGTACTACTACTACATGTTTTGTGTTATTTAATTGATAGTATACATCTTAATTTACATGCATGAAGATAAATTAAGAAGATAAAGGTTTACAAAGCTTAAGTTCATAACTCATATACTAATCCTAGCTAATTAAGTCCTTTTACCTCTCTTTTCTTTAACTTGGCAAATTTGATACATTAATAGTACAATAAGTGATTTTTGTTTTCTTTACCTTTGAATTGAATGAATTGAAGGATAATCGAGAGACAAATACGATAAAATGAGTGGAAAAGAAAAAAAATAAAAGTGCAAACAACAATCCTTACCACACACAAGCAATGTTATTCAATATTAGGGTTTTTTTAACTCCATGATGTGTCTATCGAGTCTATCTCCACTATGACTGTTAATTTGACACATTAATTAATTTACCGCGCGCATATGCAATGTTATGTTTAGGGTTTTCTTATCCTATGAATCTATCTCCATTCTATGACTGTAACTAATATTTGATGAGCAGCACAAGTAGATAGAAGCTGGTGTAGATTAGCATTGAGAAATTTACATGCATGGGAAAGGTTGGAAAGATTGAAATAGCGAGAAAGTGGGACGTCGATCGAGATGGACAACACACAGAAACATGTGATTTGCCTGCAGCTCGATCGATGCATGTGAGTGATGGTGACAATGGGAGGGACACGTTGTGCCGGGTCATTGGTGGGTCCTATTCCTTTGTGGCTTTCTTTTGGATGGAGCATAAAGTAGAGACATGCTGTGACTGCTAGTACAGGGGTTGGGGAAGGGAGGGGCCTCTGCCCTGCCCTATGCATGAATATCTAATCTAATCATAATATATTATTGAAGGGAATCATGCATTCCCTCAATTAAAAGCCAGCTGCAAGCCTATCATAACATGTTTAAATAGTATTAGTTGTAAAGGGCAAGATAACAAAAATCCAATTTATAGTTTGTAGGGCTTGAAGGAGTACTGCATTTGCATGTTGTTGCTTTTGGTGGGAGGTTGGGAATGGGATGGTAAACTTCCTTGGAGCTAGAAAAAGCGAATTCACGGGCTACAAACTACTCACTTGGAAGGAAGGAACCAAAAGAAAGATTCACCTGCAACTAAAAGAGAGAGAGAGAGAGAGAGAGAGAAAGAGAGAGAGAGAGAGATGAATGATGGGTAATACATACATAGTAATAGGCAGCAGCAGCCCAGCTAGGAGTGGTAGTGTTGATGCAAGAAAGAAAAATTATCTTGTAAAGGGGAATTTCCATCGAAAAGACATATCAACTAACAACTTTTGCTGTCTAGCTTCCTCTTACTTTCGTTTCGTTGTCCACACTATTACATCACTCTCTTTTTTTGTCAACACACTCTTACACAACTCACACTACTCAAATATGTGTTTTGAGCTTAAACATCTAATCTTACACATAAGTTGGTTAAGATTTTAGGGCCGAAGTCAACGGTCTACTACTACTCACACCGATATTGTCCTAACTTAACTAGTTGCATAACTCACGCACGTGTTTGGATTTTATCACAAATGGCTTTAGTGCATTAGAAGAAAAACCATTCAATATATTTGTAATTTAGCTTGTGAAGTTTCCGACGTGAGACTCTATTTCATTCATGCATCATGCATGCAGCTCAGTGAACCTCAGTAATTGACCTTGTTCAACTCACTCATAACCCAACCCTTCACAATACTTCAGTTGTAGATAATTATAAACGAGAATAGAATTAATTTGAGTTTAGACAATACTTAAGAGATTGGCTTAAGTAAAAATCGATTAGGAGCCATCATCAATTCCCATTAACATTGGATGTTAAGAAAAAGGTAACGACACCCTTTTACACAGGACCTCAGTAGGGTTAGTGGTCCAACTGGTTACACTTTCAACCAAATAAATACCAACAAAGAGGAGGCCCTAAAGTTGTTTGAAGGTCAACTCATGCCGTTTGTCCTTAGAATCCAAACTTTTCAAGCTTCAACCCGAGGCCCTAAGCCCAAACCCGTATAAGATTTTCTATTTTGTTAATTAATTAAACTTTTATTTTTACACACCGGTTTTGACTCTTATGTGTGGTATTCATTCTCGTTGGGCTCTTGGAATCACATCCAGCAATGGTTGGAATAGGTTGCAAATCCAACCACTTTACCTACTTCATTGCCCCTAACCGTTTCTCGTACCTCTATTGAAATATAATGGTTTCTTGTTCTTTCATCGATTGGTTATTCCTCTCCGTTGGTATCTCTTTTTCCAATTTTGGTCTCAATTAGTTTACAAGATTGAATGATAACATTAGTGAGTTAAATTGTTAGTTATTATAGACCATACACTCAAAGAATTCTAACTTGCTACCTAAAATCATTGTTAATTCATCGTCATTTTATTGACGAAAATTTTTTAATTGCCACAAGAATTTTTTGGACCAATTTACACCCGTATAGCATACTACCGACGACTATGTATAGTTTTTTGTTCAAATCCCTAACCATTACAACAATGGACCTCTTGCAGTGTGACTGGAAAAATACAAAAACTAAATTACAAAGGTTTCCTGTTGCAGTTTCTCTATCGGCAGATCAACACCAGCAACAATTGAAAGACGATAACGACACCAGCATCAACAACAACAACAACAAAAAAAAAGAAGCCAATTCTGTGCTTATGACGACCTTTCAACACATACTGAAAAGAAATACAAACCTTCACGCAAGTAATACTCAATGACATAAAAGAACCATACTTTTATACAGCTACATTCTATTGCCCTGTAATTTTTCTTATTTCACTAATTACATTGGAAACAAAGGAATACCATATTTTTTAGCCCAATTATGAATGAGTAAAGGTAAGAGCTTTCCAACTCCATGTCACTCATACCACAAGAAGCTCAATAAAAGTAAGAAAAGGCATCTGATCGACAATCCTCACAGGGGCAGCTTCCACTTCGGCGTATCGATTAGAAACCGCTGGAGTCGAACTCCCGTGGAGCTCATTTCTCAAATCCGCCGATATTTTGGCACACTTCTGCAAAGCCTTCCCAACCACATCGTCGTCCTCCAACTCCTCTACCTCCTCATCCTCTTCCTCACTCGTTGACTCAATATTAGCCCAATCCCCATCGCTATCCTCGTCCTCGACCACAAACCTATGCCCACGATTGACCGGCCTAGCCTCCGGGATCTCGTCGGCGTCATCGTTCTTCAATTCATTCTGAATAACGACGCAATCGGAGTCGTCGTCAGCCAGTTCGTGTTTAATCTCGACGCAATTGGAATCGAAGTCCTTATCGTCTTGGGAGAGCTGTTGGGGCTTGGAGGCTGATCGGAAGGCGAAAGACTCGATCGGCGGCTGCCCTGGGGTGCGAGACTTCTTGAGGACACGGGAGGGGTTGAAGGCGGAGGAATGCAACTCCCAGTCCTCGTCAGATATTTTGAAATCGTCGAACCTGCGCTTCATGTCAGGGGTTTAAAAAAAATGGTGGAAATGGGGGCAATGGAAAACCCTAATTGCAAATTAGGAGGGAGGGAGGGAGTTTGTAGTGTAACTAATTTGGTAGCAGTATAATAAAAGGTGGGAGCTTCCTCTACTTTGGAAGTGCAACGGGAAGGGTTGGTTTAGGGAAAATGGAGTAAAAACTTCAATCTTACTTTGTTTTAGCATTCTTTTTTATCAGAATTAAAAGTACGTTGTTGTCTCTTAATATGCAAAATCATAAGTATATTGCTATATTGTTTGACTAAGATTAAAAATATATTATCTTATGTGATTCGGGATAATAAAAATATTGATATGTTGTTTAATTAGAATTAAAAGTACGTTATCGCTTTATGTGATATGATATAAGTACTTTATTAAAAAAAAAAAGGGTAGCACGTTATCAAAGTAGTTTTCTAGAATGTAAGATAAAAGTGTTAAATTTTACTATGGGGTTTAAGCGATTAAGAACATTTACCATATACATTTAAAGTCTTAAGTTCAATTGTATAAAAAAAATAAACAAAAACATAAGTGTCATTCATTGGGCTAACTTCAAGGCCAGGTACTCAGTAAGAGGCCCACTATTGTTCAAAATTTTGGGCATGAGTTAGGGGCTTTTCATTTTCTACGTAACAAATTCAGTTTGGGCTTTTCTTGAAAAATAATTTTGTCGGAGTGTCAGACTGTATAGTGATAGTATAAGTTTTTGTTGCAACATTGTTTTTGTGTCAACAATTTGGTTAACTTGGAGTTAGTATTACACACTGTTTTTTATAAACGATAGTGTCAATGTGTAAAATTGTTAGGAGAGAGTGAGATCGATGGGGGTAAAACTCGCACCAGGGTGTATATTATATACAGAGTAAACGCTCTTAACCACTTGAACTACAATTTCTCTACAATATTACAATTCAATGCTCCTCGTCCTCTTGGGTCTTCAAAAATGACGAGTCAAAGTCGATAATTATTGGAATACCACTAAAAACAAGTATTAGTGTTTTCTGCGAATTTCCTAATGGGTAATGCTAAGGATATAAATTTGTAGACATAAT
This sequence comes from Pyrus x bretschneideri, assembly GCF_019419815.1. NCBI lineage: Eukaryota > Viridiplantae > Streptophyta > Magnoliopsida > Rosales > Rosaceae > Pyrus > Pyrus x bretschneideri. Next base: position 658,230 of record NW_025999802.1, on the reverse strand, counting down.
TTTGTAAACTTAATGACATAAAAGTTGATGATTGGATTATTACTTAACCGTTGATAAACATGTTCATTTCCAACTGGTGACACATCATTTGGTTTGTAAATTTTGTGTACAAATTTAGTCTCCTTAACTTTTTTCTTTGGTAATTATAGTATGATGAGGTTTTGAATGGTTTGCACATCATGCATTTTAGTTTCTTTCTTTCTATGGTAGACCAAAATAACATAGTCTACTATCGTTTTGATTGAAAGGAGTACCAAAACAACATGCTTAAGTGCACCACTACCACTAAGAGTTTTGAACTTTATGCTCATCTTTCCCTTGACCAATTTTACTTCGTTGGATTCACTTTTTCTCTTTGTCAACTTTGCTTCTAGATTTAAAATTTGTGAGGCTTCGGATTCATGAAATTATGGGTTTGGAAAATACTATTTATTTAGCTTGTGTATTTCATGAGCTGCGGTGAGGGCAAAAGCAAAGTGAGTGGCCAACTTGCAAGCATTTCAATTTGTAAGTACAACTACTCCTCTCCACCATTTCGGATTCAACAATTTGGTGATCACTTTGTTGATCATTTCAAAAAAAAAAAAAGGAGAATATATATATGGTTTGCTCATGCATCATGAATACTGTGAATCTCGATCTTCTCCATTATAATACATGCAATATAGAAATTTATTTCACATACATTCATTTTTGAAAGATAATACAAATATAAATCATTGGGGTTTAGCTACAAATTCAGGATTTGAAACTCTCATTTGTAATCAAATGTGTACGCATCGGTTACGCATGACTTACACTAACTCACAGTTGAAGCAGCTATGGCTATAAACTTCCATTAGTTCTTTTGCATGTGAGAATTTTACAAGAACTGATCGTGAAGAGAGCGAAAAGAAGAAGAATGTCAGATCAGAAAGAACGAACCGTTGACTTCCAAATAACACACAATATTAAGATCTTACCATCTTATATGTAGATCGAGTTAGTCATCTCTTAATCCATATAGACATAGAATTATATAAGTTCCGTAACACTACACCGATATATATTTAAAATCATAATCCCAAAAGATGAGTTGCATGATGCGCAAAATCAAAGGGAACTGTTATTGACACTTAAAAAAAAATCTCATTTTGAGTCACAAATGTATTTTTCTTTCTAAATATAGAAAGTTTGAGATGCAAAATGAGATTTTTGGAGTACTAATAACAATTCCCTAATCAAAATATACGTAGCATTAATATGAAAACCTGACGTATATTGATTAGCAGCAGCTTCATGGGACCTTAATTAGGCTACAGCCATAATACGAAAGATATAGTTACTTCCCATTCTTTTGAGAAGATATAAGTTACATGCACTGACCAATTTTTTTGCTACATTAAAATTATTACATTGGCCATAAGAAAATATGAAACATATATACTTAAATGTATCATTTATATGCACTTGGTTTATCTATACAAACTTCCTCTATATGTTGGTGTCCAATAGTCTGATCCTGTATTTTCACGATAAACTTGAGGCGTACATGAAACAGGCACCAAACATAGGCCTTTGCTCTTGAGATCAACCTTTGTATCTCCCTTGTGATCTTTTCTTTCCATCACCCATGGATCCTAATTAAAATAACACTAGTTAATTATATGTACAAATTGTTGAAGTACACTGATTAGAGTGTGTGTGTGTGTGTGTGTGTTTCTATATATGTTTTATATACATATATATACCTTTGGTGAATTTGTCTTCAAATAAGGGCTATTCAATAGCTGCAAAAAAATTATGGAAATGTAGATTAATTCTTATTAGTTGGAAAATAAAATTGTTTTCAAAGAACAAATTTAACAAGAGATTATGATAGCATACCACGTGCACTTGTTCTTGCAGGAACTTAATGTATTGAATCGCTTCGTATAGTACTGATGCCGTATCAGTCTGAAATTTAATCAAATTATGATAGTTTAAAATATGACAAATATGATCACCTGCAGTTAATTAAGGAATGAAACATCTGCATAACAAATTAATCCAGTTGAAATGAAATAATTAGCAGGTGAACTTGTGCTGCTACTTTCCGCTCACCTTTCCAAATGGAGACACGATTTGTTGAAGGGCCGTGATCCTGTCCCCAAGCTTGACTTTTGGTGCCTGCATCTGTTGATCCAATATACATTAGTTTATAATTTCATGAGCAAAAGTTAATGTAATCAATTAATTAACAACGATCAAGCATGATTTATTGTCTTTTGCCTTTTTTATTTTGTATGTTAAGAGTACCTTTACAGATGAAACTGTAGAAGTTTCTTGCTTAGGCTTTTTCACGACTGTTTCTGATGATGTGTCGTCCGTTCTTTTCTTTTTTCCTTCATTTGCAATTCCCTGTCCTCTTCCACCACTCATTCTTGCCTGCGTGTAGTATATATATGCATGTAATTAGAACCTGTCCTCCTCCACTACCCATTCAATTATATATACATATATAATATACAATGAGCTTCAGTTCAGATATGGCTCAAATAAGCTTAGGCGCGCAATTATACACACACATACACATAAAGAAGCTCAAGGGATCAGATATACGAGGCAAATTTAAAATCATTAGCTCTAAGTAAGTGAACAAAAAAATTAAATTAACTAAATATTGAGCTTACCGACGAAGAAGTTTGCAGGTTTTGCTTCTTAGAATGATCAGAAGAGTTCAAAGTTTTGAAACAAGGCTTAGGAGCATGAAGGTCGTTCAAGGGCTTATTTCCTAATCGACTCGTAAAAGATATAACATCTGCAAAATTTCTGGCAGCATTAGTACTAGTGCATGAGGAATAAGAATCCGGCAAGATTGATCCATTTCCATTGAAGTACTTGCTATTATGATGATCTGCAGCCATTGGGTTGTCGAGGCCAATCTGATATTCAATGCCATTAGGGTGTCCATGGTTCTGATCGTCTACCTTCATATTTTGACTGCGGTAACACGAAAATAAACTGGATGCCGAGTTTCTATTTGTAATTCCCATCTGAGGATTGCATGATGAGGTGGAATCATTAAAAAACGGTTGCGGCTTTAAGTGACAGAGATTTGGTTGTGAGTAGTGATGATCATGATCCATTACTTGATGAGGAGGAAAATTGTTGAGTACTAGTTGTGGTTCTGGGGGTGCAATGGACCAACTGCTGACTAGATTAGACAACTTGGTTAACCTTTCGTTCTCAATACTAATATTCATGTTGTTATCCATGAATCCTCCATTTATTTGCTTTTCAAAATTGTTGAAATTGGAGGCGGCTGAGTTTGTGAACTCCCAAGTACTATTGTTGTCCAACTTCTTCAAGTAGTCACAAGCAGGCTCATCGTACATAACATGATGAGTTGACAAGCCCTTGGATGATAGTGCATCTATGAAGTTCTCTCCAACACCATGATCATTGTTGCGTAAATCATGGTTTGCATTAACGCTTCTGCATGCACGGTTCAATCAAAATTTAAATTAATTAAGTACCATATATATGCCGAAATTAATGTAGAGATGCATATATATACATAAACACGGCTCAAGTTCTACTGGAGTTGGTCCATGTGGTGAGGATAGATATGGTGATAGGTAGGATATGCTAGGCTCAAGGGTAGAACCCTGCTACGTAAGGAAAAATAAAAGGACAGTTCAAGTTTATCTGAGATTATGTAATTCTTTTGATTAATTACTAGCTAATTAGTAATAAATATGTTAGAGAAAATTTAATTAGTTACTTACAATAGGACATGGTTCCAAATATGATTATCAGAGACCTGTTCGCCATTAATCAGGTCGTCGTTGGAAGAAGCAGAACGTTGATCAGCAAGCAGTCTACGAGAGGAGTCGACGCTGAGGCTTGAGTGGTTGGAGGCATTGGTAAAGGAAGTACTGGAGATTGAAACATCCTGATCAACATCATCACAATTATTATTAGAAGAGTTGGAGTACTTCTGATTTAGTTGCTGCTGCTGCTGCCATGGGTTGGTAGAGCTGACGAGATCCCACCAGTTTTGTTGCGTTAGCTGCGCAGAGGAAGAAGAGATTGCAACACCGCATTCTTCGGCCATTTGTTCTTAACGTTGTTCAGTCTCTCTCTCTCTCTGTAATGGAATGTTGTGGTGGAGGGTTTGGAAGGGATTGGGATATATATGCATATCCGTTGGGTGGTGACGTACGGCGTTTGTAGGCTTTATCCATCAATAACAAGGGGAGACAATAAAATATGGCCTCAGTTTTTCCACTAAAGTTCGTGGGCAATTATTAATTTATATAAGGACATAAATAACAAGCCAATACCCAAGTGCTTGGTTTTAGGTTTAGGGTTTCCCGATGCCCAAGACCAAGAATTCGGTTTTAGGGTTAGGGTTTCCTAATGCCTCTCGATTGGTTTATTTTTCTTTATTCTTCGCTAAGAAATTAAAACAACTTTTTTTATATTGATAGGGCGCCTGACACGACACTACTACTACTGATTCGTAAGCAATGAGGAATACGTACGTTCAGTACTTTTCTCAAATACAATTGATCAACTTATACATAAATGGTCGCAAATGCAAATTAGTTTATATTTAAAAAAAAATCACAATAGTCGTGACATTAGTTCTGCAGAAGTTGATAAAGGCATATCCAAACACACGTACCAGCACAATAACTGAATTAATCACGTAAGTACCAAATTTGCCCCATACAGTTTAAGATTAGAACTCAAGTTTTAGGTCATTGGAACTTGTATATTTTATTTCTCTATATATCAGAAGAAGCTATGTGTTTTACTACTAGAGATCAACACAATGGGCTAAGATTGAATAATGGACCTAATTGGACCTTGATGATAAAATGGTCAGAAATTAAAATCGCTATTGCTTAATAATTTATTAATATGTTTATTATCTTTTACTTTTATTTTATATTTAACAAATGCAGTCCCTTTAAACGAAAGGTGTAGTTTCTTGGCCTTTGCATGTATGTCAGTGAACATGGTCTAGTTGGTGGGTGTTTTTATTGAGTGGCAATCTGCATCATTCTACATCAAGTTCCACTTGGGAATTTTTTTCCACCTTTATAATTTCGTTCTCTACCACCATTAAGGGCCATTGGCTGCCGAAGGAAGGAAGCATTTTTAAATTTATTAATTAGACAATGTCAGGCGAACGAATACATGGTCATATATTTGATCCGTATTTGCTTTTAATTAAAATGTTCTTGTTAGGTAGCTCTAGCTTCAATATCATCCACCCAATGTATCTAATATTTCTAATCTCTAGGCTTGGAGTGGAAAGTTTGATAATAGGTGGGGACTGGATACATATCATAGGTTAGACGGTGTTATACATTTAAATTACTTAATTTGATTCCTATTTAGACAATATTGAAAAGTTCATATTCTTTTATATAATTAACTAGTATATGCCTACACTATTGCCATAGTCATTTTCTTGGTGGTTTCTGTCAATGGATTATGTGACATCCCACATCGCCCAGGGGTGATCCTTAAATGTATATTCCCATCCCTACCTAGCACGAGGCCTTTTGGGAGCTCACTGGCTTCGGGTTCCATGGGAACTCCGAAGTTAAGCGAGTAGCGCGCGAGAGCATTCCCAGGATGGGTGACCCATCGGGAAGTTCTCGTGTGAGTTCCCAAAAACAAAACCGTGAGGGCGTGGTCGGGGCCCAAAGCGGACAATATCGTGCTATGGTGGTGGATCGGGCCCGGGAAGTGGTGTCGCCCGGGCCGGGATGTGACAATTTGGTATCAGAGCCTAACCCTGGTCGCGAGTGTGCCGACGAGGACGTCGGGCCCCTAAGGGGGGTGGATTGTGACATCCCACATCGCCCAGGGGTGATCCTTAAATGTATATTCCCATCCCTACCTAGCACGAGGCCTTTTGGGAGCTCACTGGCTTCGGGTTCCATGGGAACTCCGAAGTTAAGCGAGTAGCGCGCGAGAGCATTCCCAGGATGGGTGACCCATCGGGAAGTTCTCGTGTGAGTTCCCAAAAACAAAACCGTGAGGGCGTGGTCGGGGCCCAAAGCGGACAATATCGTGCTATGGTGGTGGATCGGGCCCGGGAAGTGGTGTCGCCCGGGCCGGGATGTGACAGATTAGTCATCGCAACTCTTTTTTTGCAGAATTATTTGTAATTATTATTGGTGTAGAGTTTGCATATCAGCTGGGTTGACATTGTCTTTGGTTGGAAAGTTACAGCTCTAGTGTTGTTTCTGCTCTTTAATTGTCTGATTTTGATCCTCCTTGGCCTCTTCGTACGTAATGGTCCATTTGTTTGGACTGTATTCAGAAAATGACTTTCTACGCATCTCACATATATTGGGAACAAAATTTTGTTGTAGACAATTTTGCTAACATGGGCTTGTCTTCTCCAACATTAACTTGGCATGATTCTCATCCACTAGCGGCTCGTGCTGCATTGTTTTCAGACTATGTTGGCTTGCCTGACTACTGTTTATCAAATTAATGTGAATTTAGGCATCCAGGTTTAGACCTTTAGGTTTGGTTTTAGAGGGGTAAGGTTTCATGTCCTCCCCCTCTTTTCTTTGTATCTTTCTTTGTTTTGTTTCTAGAAGGGTAAGGTTTACGTCCCCCCCCTTTCTTTTTCGTGTATTGTTTTTATTATCCCTATTTTAGGAGGGGTAATGTTTATGTCCCCCCTGACTAGGTGTAACTTCTTTTTTCGTTATCAATAAAATTTCCCTTGCACCGTCGAGGTTTCCTAAAAAAATAAGCTAGTATATGCCGCACACAAAATGTGCGTGGAACATATTATTTTTGTTTTTAAAATTGAAGGAGAGAGGAAGAGAGTGAGAGAGAACGTGGGAGTGGGGAGGGAGGGAGAGAGGTTTATTTTTAATTTTTGTAAATTAGAGAGATTAAAGTCACCTGTAGTGAGACTTAAACAACAAAAAAAAAAAAAAGCAAAATTTTGTCTTATGAAATTATGTTACTGCCTTTACCTATTTTGTTATGATAGAATACTAAATAGTCTTTTCATACTCTTTTGATTGACAAAGAGAGTTCTATTAATATGTAGTTTAGATTTAGATAACTAGTATTGTGACGTCAATTGCTTTATGAGAAATGATAAGAGGACTCTCTAAAAATGAGACTTTCCATGAACTTTCTACCACCTCATGTTTTAACACAATGTTTTATAATGTTAGCACATGAAGTAACATTAATTTATGAGGTGGCAAATAGTCCATAAATAGTCCCACTTTGAAAGAGTTTCCTTAGCATTCCTCTTGCTTTATATATAATTCATAAATAAAAGATATATGGATATAAATTCTAGCCATCTAAATGAGGAAAAATTTTTAATTGTGACGGGAACACAGTTGGTACACCACGTGTTTTATGCAAGTAGTGGCAAATTATATTTTTTAAGTTACTAGCTTTTTGACATACATATCCCATTATTTATGTAATGACATGTGATGTACCACCTCGTATGACGGTCACACTGAAAAATCTCTCATAAATGAAGATGATAACCATCGAACCATGTCAAATTAGCTTTGTTTATTACCATCTTTTTGGTAAAACGATATGCTCGGTAAGACAAGAAAGCATTTTTCCATGTATTTGCATATAACAACTTGCTTACGTCTTTAAACATCAATATCAACACCGATGAAACAAATAGACGACTAAATTATAGCTGCATTATTTATGTAAAATGCGACTAAGGATGGAGTTAGAAACTTTCTTTAGTAGGGGCGACCTTAACCTCTAGTTATACTTGAGAAAAAAAATTCTTGATAGTAAAATTTCTTCTATAATATCATTGCTTTTCTCTTTCTTCTCAAATTTCATTTAGCCAACTTGTATACATTTTTTTCACAATGACAGCTTGTTGTACATATTATTGAAAATTCAACTAATCAGTTAAAGTACTTAAATACGATAAAATCAAGTTCTATAAGCATCGTGATTTTTTTCCTCTCACTAGTAAAAAAAAACCCTTGCGTGACGAAACACACATTGTCGCGTATAGCCACTTTGCGCGACAAAACAAAAATCATCGCTCAAAGTCATTTTGGGTGACAAATTTTAAAATTCGTTGCGCAAAGTCTTTACAAAAATAAAAAAATTATTTTTTAAAAACCTTTGTGCGACGAAATCCATATATTTCATCACCTAAATCAATTTTTTTATTTTTATTTAATTTTATATCATAAATTTTAAAATATAGTTATTTTAAAAAAAAATTATTGTTTTTTAAAAACTTTGATCGACGAATATCAATATTTCGTCGCCTAAACCGTATTTATTTGTTTTTTTATTTAATTTTATATTTATATTATTCAACTAAATATTTTCTTTGCGCGACGAATCAACATTTGCTCGCCTAAACCCTATTTATTTTAATTTATTTATATTTTAAATTTTAAAATAAAATTATTTTCTTTTTTATTATTTATAAAAATTATTTTTTTAAATTTTGCGCGATGAACATATATTTCATTGGGCAGAATCCTTAAATTTGGGCGGGTGCCAAAAATGGGACGCGGGAGTTTTTTTTAAGACTTTTCGCGACGAATCTTTCGTAACGCAAAACTTTGCGTGACCAATATTTCGTCCCGAAAAAGTGCGGTTTTTAAAACCAAAATAACTCCTACACAATTTTCTCAATGTCTTTCTCTATTCTCTTACCTCTTATCTTCTTCCCTTTCCTCAAATCCGACCCACTCTCTCACACTCACTCCTCTCACTTAATCTTTCTTCTCTCTCTTCTTTATCTCTCACTCTCACTCACTGTCTTATCTTTCTCTCACTATGTCCTCTAACTCTCTCACACTCACTCCTTTCTCTCATTCTTACTCACTCTCAATCTTGCCAAAATGTATCTTTCATTAATATGTGTTTTTGGAGTTAATAAATTGGATTTGGTGTGGGGTGGAGTTTGGGGTATGCCAATTTTAGGGGAGATTATGCCCATTTTTTGGCATATCCCCCGCCACTACCACCACATTAGACTTGTATTAGGATTTTAATATTATACTTTGTTAATTTATGTGTACATTTTTAATATAATATATAGGGTAAATTACATAAAACTACCTCAACTATTGGGTCAGTCACAATTTCATTCCCCATTTTTAAAACATTTCAATGTCATACCTCATCTTATGAATTTGTTACAATTTCATACATTCCGTCAGTTTGTCTGTCAATTTATCTATTAAATAGTGACGTGGCTTGAGACATACACATTCTCTATTAAAAAATTAATTAAATAATAAAAACTAAAAAAATAAAAACATTTAGTAATTTTTTTTTGCATGGGGGACCCACCCTTTATCCCCTCACCTTTCTTCCCCACTTCCATCTTCCCCTAACCCAAAACCACCCTAAACCCCTTTTTTGCATGATTCTGGATCATGAGGTTCTGGTGTGTGACGTCCTTGTAATGCTTGGCCTTGTCGTTGAACTTGTAGAGGAGGACGAGGACGAGCCACGTGCGGGCGGAGATAGCTGGTGCATGAGCTTTATCGGAGACAGGGTTGTCGAAGTATGATTTCGGATGGGATGATTTCGCCGGCGGAGGCCAGTCGGTGATAATGTCAACGAAGACGTTGCTGTAATCGGTAAGGAATGAGAGGTAATTCATCGCGTAGAGAGTCAGATCATGGACCTGTAGCCGGTAGAGACGAATTTTGATGAGTCTTTTAGGACCATGGACTCAAAATCGGAGAGTAGAGATAGCACCGATTCGCTGAGTTTGATGAGTGAATTGAGCGTCTGAGAACAGAGGGCAGCTGTGGATTCAAAGTCGAAGATGGATTCGATCTCCAGCTAGTTCTTGGAGATCACAGTATACATGTCGATGAGGCGGAAGATGTCGAGATACGGGGAGTTCTTGTTGCTCTTCACTGCCATCAGAACTTGCGGGAAGTCGAATGAGCAAAGTCGTCATCTAACGAGAAATGTCTGTGAAGCATGACTTGTGGATCGAGGTAGAGGACGAGAACACGTGGTCCCAGAAGATTCAATCGCCCTTGAAGAGCGTGGAGATCGAGATCTTCACCGCGTTCAACCAGCTCTTGTTTCTCAGATCTGGAACCTTTATAGATCTGGTTCTGGTTTTGGGTTAGGGAAGACGAGAGTGGGGAAGAATGGTAAGCGGGATAAGGAGTGGTTCCCCAATAAGGTTCTAAAAAACGTTAGGCGCTAGTTGGGTAGTGAGCTGGTGCTTAGCGCCTAGGCAGTTAGCGGGGTCTAGGCGGGAGGCCTAGGCGGATTTAGGTAAATTTCTTATATATTATACGAATTAATTAAATTTACTATATCAGATGTAAATAATTATTGAATAATATGTTATTTCTTATAGAAGAACATACATATGTGAATGTTTTATGTACATATATAATATGCTTGCCTAGGAAGAAAAAAAAATTATCTAAATAATTTATAATTTATATAACATTTATATATATATATATATATTAATATATATTCCAAACTTTTAAAAATATAAAAAGCCCACGCAAGTGGGTGGTTTTCATAATTAAAACCATCTGATGATCCTTCAAGTAGTAGTTGTCCACCTTACCTCTTTCACATCACCCAAGACGGGCCCCAGTCATCACCAGTTTTTGACCTTGGAAAGTGAAATGTCATTTGTATAACCTGTTTGTTTCTTCTTCTTTGCCCTTTCATAAAATTGGATCTTTTAGTCTCTCTCTCTCTATCTCAAATCCAACTTGCGCCACCACAGATTGAAATGTTTAATAGTCTATGTCTCTCTCTTTCTCTTCCCTCATCTTCACAGCAACGAGCTGTAGAAATTTGTCGGGGCTCTGCTGCTACGTACAAGATCGGAAGTTGTAGATCGGATTTGTAGCGAGATTCAAACCACCTAGACTGCCATCTAGCTCTGCCTAAGTCCTCATTGCCTAACTGAATGTTTTGGTCTAAATCAGGTCGGAGCTCCACCGCCTTATGCCTAGGCCGATTTTTAGAACACTGGTCCCTAGGCCTGGCAAACGGGTCGTGTCTATCGTGTTCGTGTCGTTTTCGTGTAACACCTGTTATCTTAACGGGTCGTGTCGTGTCACACCTGTTATCTTAACGGGTCCTTAACAGGTCGTGTCACTTTACCCAACGGGTAAAGTGACCCGACCCGTTATGACCCATTATGACCCGTTAAGAAAAAAATATATTTTTTTTAAATTTGCACATACCACACATTGCCACATAAATATTACTCCAAAACATTAAAACATTTCTCGTTCAAGTACTATATCTACACTCGAAAATAAAAGCCTAATAAAAAAAATAATACATACACTACTAATATATTACAAATATTAAATGTGCAAGATAAAGAGTTTTTGTTTTTAAGATTGTAAGTCTTTCTCAAAAGTTTACACCTCCATGTACAAAATCTTCAATTTACATCGATCATCATGAAATTGTATTCAATTTACACCTACATCTATATAATTATTATAGTTTTTACTTTTTAGGGATATAAAATTATTAATTTAATGTATATAATTATTAATATTATAGTTGATTCATACTTTTATTAAGTATATAAATTATAACATAAGATTTTGTGAAATCCACATCCACTAGTGTAAATATTTTAAATTGAAGATCAAATTCATTCTTTGTATTTATATAGCGTCAAGGAGTGTAGCTGTAAAAATTCATCAAAATCAGAGTTAAAATAACCGTTAAATCTTGATTTTTCGTTTATAACCGTCGAAAAGCTTTGTCCCGTTACTTGATCTCTGAATGTTTTTTTTTTTGTGATTTTTTGCTGATGTGATCTCCAAGCATATACAAACAATTTTGACGGTTTGGATCGTTGAAATTAGTTTTGGAGAATTCGTAAAACGATAGATTGACTAACAGTTAGAGTTTATTTATACTTTCATTAAGTATAACATAAGATTTTGTGGTATCCACTTGTGTAAATATTTTAAATTGAAGATCGAATTCATTCATTGTATTCATATAGGGTCAAGGAGTGTAGTTATAAAAAATCATCAAAATCGGAGTTAAAATAACCGTTAAATCGTGATTTTTCGTTTATAACCGTTGAAAAGCTTTGTCCCGTTACTTGATCTCTGAATGTTTTTTTTTTGTGATTTTTTGCTGATGTGATCTCCAAGCATATACAAATAATTTTGACGGTTTGGATCGTTGAAATTAGTTTTGGAGAATTCGTAAAACGATAGATTGACTAACACTTCGAGTTTATTTATACTTTCATTAAGTATAACATAAGATTTTGTGGTATCCACTTGTGTAAATATTTTAAATTGAAGATCGAATTCATTCATTGTATTCATATAGGGTCAAGGAGTGTAGTTATAAAAAATCATCAAAATCGGAGTTAAAATAACCGTTAAATCGTGATTTTTCGTTTATAACCGTTGAAAAGCTTTGTCCCGTTACTTGATCTCTGAATGTTTTTTTTTTGTGATTTTTTGTTGATGTGATCTCCAAGCATATACAAACAATTTTGACGGTTTGGATCGTTGAAATTAGTTTTGGAGAATTCGTAAAACGATAGATTGACTAACACTTAGAGTTTATTTATACTTTTATTAAGTATAACATAAGATTTTGTGGTATCCACTTGTGTAAATATTTTAAATTGAAGATCGAATTCATTCATTGTATTCATATAGGGTCAAGGAGTGTAGTTATAAAAAATCATCAAAATCGGAGTTAAAATAACCGTTAAATCGTGTTTTTCGTTTATAACCATTGAAAAGCTTTGTCCCGTTACTTGATCTCTGAATGTTTTTTTTTTGTGATTTTTTGCTGATGTGATCTCCAAGCATATACAAACAATTTTGACGGTTTGGATCGTTGAAATTAGTTTTGGAGAATTCGTATGCCATCAATCAAGTTCCGTGTGTGTGTGTGTATATATATATTTATTAAGTAGATTTAAATCTATTTATTTTGTACGTATAAATTATAATTGACTGGTACATGGAATAGTACATACATCACGTGTCACGTGTGTCATTATAAAAATAGTGAGATATGTCATGACAGTCATGTGTGTGATAAAAAGTTAATAACTTAAAAAAAAAAAAAATTTCTCACCACTTCTATTAATTTTCATTTTTCCCTCTCTTTTTTGTTTCCTTTTCAACTTTTTCTTATCATTTTCACTTTTCCCTCCAACATATTTCCCTAATTCCCTCACTTTTTTGTTTCATTTTCAACTTTTCTTAACATTTTCATTTTCCCTCCATTTTTTTTTTCAAAAAGGGCGGCAAGTTGGTAACGGCAAGAAATTGATTATTGAAATTTGAATGGAAAGAAATCACATCAAATTTCAATGGATGCAAAATCATGCAATGCATCATGCATATTAAATTATTAATTAATAATTATTATAGTTTTTATAAAATTTAATATATATATATATATATAATTATTATAGATAGACTTAATATTTTGGGGGTATAATTATTATAGTATATATAATTATTATAATTATTATAAATTTTATAGTTACTTTAATATATATATATATATATATATTTATTATAATTTTTAGGGGTATAAAATTGTAAAATTAATGTATATAATTATTATAGTATTTTTTTAGGGTTATAAAATTATACAAATAATATTCTGCTTATCGTGTATCGTGTTACCCACGTGTATACCCGAACCAACCCGTTATCTTAACAGGTGCTTATCGGGTTACTCGATAACGACCCGATTCGTTATCGTGTCGACCCAAACACCTGTTAATTTCGTGTCGTGTCGTGTCGGGTTATCGGGTCGTGTCAGAAATTGCCAGGCCTAGTGGTCCCCCATGAAAAAAAAAATTAAATGATTTTATTTTTTTAGTTTTTAATATTTAATTAATTTTTTAATAGAGAGTGGGCCCGATTTCAAGCCACGTCACTATTCAACGGAAGAATTGACAGACAAACTGATGGAAGGTATGAAATTGTAACAAATTCGTAAAATGAGGTATGACATTGAAATATTTTAAAGATGGGGTATGACACTGTAACTCGCCCAATAGTTGAGGTAGTTTTATGTAATTTACCCTAATATATATTATGTATAATTTGATCACTATTTTTCATATGTAGTTTTATTTTGAATATGTCAATTTAAATTAAAGTAATTACAAAAATAAAGATACAATTCATTTAAATTAAAAAAGTAAAAATTCGAAAAATCTTACGCTACCAAATATTTCGTTGCGCAAACAATTGCTATAATTAAATTAAAATAAGAGAAAAAATAAAAAAATAAATAAAATACCTTGCGCAACAAAATATTTCGTCGTCGCAAACAATTAATTTTGTCGCGCAAAATATTAAATTAATTTAATTAAATAAAAAAATAAATAGAAAACTAAATTTTAATCCTTAAATAAGATGAAGTTTAGAAAAATGTCTTATACAAGATTAAAATTTGATTTTAGTCCCTAGACTCGATTTAATGACATCATATTAAATATCTTTCTTTATTATTTATAATTTTATGGTGTTCATAATTTAAATTTTATGAAAATATTATAAATTTTAAATTCTCATTATGGTAAGTATCTTATATAAGAAATGTTTTTGTAAAGATTTTTTGGTACACATGTTTTTGCATATTTTCTTATGTGCCACTAATTCATTACAATATATTTAGGTACAAACATTCGGTACACTAGGTTAATATAATATGTTTAGGTACGGACATTTCGGTACTGTAACATCCCACATCGCCCAGGGGAGTAATCCTTATATGTATATTCCCATCCCTACCTAGCACGAGGCATTTTGGGAGCTCACTGGCTTCGGGTTCCGTAGGAACTCCGAAGTTAAGCGAGAAAGGGGCTAAAGCAATCCCATGATGGGTGACCCACTGGGAAGTTGCTCGTGAGTTCCCAAAAACAAAACCGTGAGGGAATGGTAAGCCTAAAGCGGACAATATCGTGCTACGGTGGTGGAGCGGGGCCGGGAAGTGGTCCGCCCTGGGCCGGGATGTGACAGGTACACTAGTTTATTATAATATATTTAAATACCAACATTTCGATACACTAGTTTAGTATCATATATTTTGGTGCTGACATTTCGGTACACTACTTTAATAAAATATATTATGATAGGGATGTTTAGGTACACTAATTAGATGAAGTAAAATAAACATAATGAATTAAAATGTGTATAATAATAAATAATTTTAATTTTAATGTAATGACATTAAATGTGACATCCCACATCGCCCAGGGGTGATCCTTAAATGTATATTCCCATCTTTACCTAGCACGAGGCCTTTTGGGAGCTCACTGGCTTCGGGTTCCATTGGAACTCCGAAGTTAAGCGAGTAGCGCACGAGAGCATTCCCAGGATGGGTGACCCATCGGGAAGTTCTCGTGTGAGTTCCCAGAAACAAAACCGTGAGGGCGTGGTCGGGGCCCAAAGCGGACAATATCGTGCTAGGTGGTGGAGCGGGCCCGGGAAGTGATCCGCCTCGGGCCGGGATGTGACAATTTGGTATCAGAGCCTAACCCTGGCCGCGTGTGTGCCGACGAGGACGTCGGGCCCCTAAGGGGGGTGGATTGTGACATCCCACATCGCCCAAGGGTGATCCTTAAATGTATATTCTCATCTCTACCTAGCACGAGGCCTTTTGGGAGCTCACTGGCTTCGGGTTCCATTGGAACTCCGAAGTTAAGCGAGTAGCGAGCGAGAGCATTCCCAGGATGGGTGACCCATCGGGAAGTTCTCGTGTGAGTTCCCAGAAACAAAACCGTGAGGGCGTGGTCGGGGCCCAAAGCGGACAATATCGTGCTAGGTGGTGGAGCGGGCCCGGGAAGTGATCCGCCCCGGGCCGGGATGTGACATTAAATAAGATATCTATTAAATATTAAAACAAAATTATAATATAAATTTGAATTAAGTACACATAAGAGGACTAAAATCAATATCCAATCTAACACCAGGTTTTTATTGAATTTTAATCTTCTTCGAGGATTAAAGTTCAAAAACCCCAAAAATAAAAAACCAAAAACTTTGTGTGACAAAATATTTCGTTGCGCAAACCCTATCGTAATAAGCTTTGCGCGACCAATCATGTCGACAAAAATTTCGTTTCGCAAGGTTTTGAGTGACGAAATCATACTTTGTGCAACAAATCTTATTTTGTCGTGCAAAATGTTTTTTATAGTAGTGTTGACACAAAACTTCAGTTAGAACAACTACTCCCAACAGTGGACTTTAGCTGTCTCCGTCCTTGAATGCGACCAGACTCTTTTATCTTCAGAATTATAAAGAGAACCAATTACAAATCAATAGCTCTTCAAAACTATAAATAGAGCCAATTACAAATCAATAGCTAGTGGGTATTTTTTTGCAGTGAGCCATCTCTAACTTTGGATCCTCTCTGTTCTATCTATTTCCACAATCCAAGTGTCATATCAAAGATATCCCTCCATGTCCCTGAAATCTCTCACGATATTTTGTTATTAGTCGTTGCACTTGCATATATGCACACAAATATTGAGATTAAGTATTGCTAACTTTCCTTCCAAAGGTTTTTTGTGAAACGACACAAACTATGAGAATAATGATTATTTTTTGCCTCCGAAAATTCCAGCACACCAACATATAGATTCCTTGGAATTTTCATACATGCACCAACATACAAAGGAAAAGGGAAAGAAAAAGAAATACAAACTAATTAAAGTGAACATGCATGCACTAGGTTTTCGCCATATTCATCTTGAACTTGCTCAATTGTTTCATCTGACGTTAATTTAATTGGAATAGATTGACTTCACTACTTTCAGGCCAATGATCAAGATTTCATGCGCATATTTTTCCAATGGTAATCTGCTCGGTGCCTCCCCTAAAAAAAACCTGCACGCAATTAAATATTTGATTTTGATTTAGTGGAGCAAGAAAGTTGGCTAACTTTGTGGTGAATATATAAACCTTGGTGGCTTTAGACCTGATGGCAAAACCAACCAAACAAAAATGGCCACTTATTAGGAATAAGAAACAAATTAAAAAGGTGCCTTACGAGAAAATCCATATAATTAATTAGCAGCGTATGCTTAGGATTGTGCACTGTTGGTGATGGAAGTTGAGCTAAGCTACCTATGGATTGAACCATTATAGATTATCATTTCAGAAATTGTTGGATTATATGTTCGAAATTCTTTTGTGTCTTGGGTTCGAAATTTCTTTTTATTTAAATTATTATAATAATTTTGAATCTGACACCATCTTTTGAATAAAATAAAATAAATAAAATAAAAAAAAATAAAAAAACATGACGCTTTATTACTTTTTGATCAACAACATCCGACTCCAACCGTAAGATTCCGCCAATGTTGGAGAGATTTGTTTCGGATCCTGCCAAGTATCAAGTACATATATAGCACAGTACGTAATTAGTTAGCAAATTGTTCCCATAAGATGAATATAAAGCTACACACCCCAAAGTTAGGTGAATTGGACACATATGGCCAAAGAGTGCCTAAAACCCAAATAATTAAAGATTACAGGTCCATTAAGCATGCATATATAGTGGTAGCCATTGTCATCTTTCTAACTTTCTTAGACATTTTCCAATTATTTTCCTGTGAGAAAGCTCCATCCATGGCAAGGGTTGTTCGACACGCGTTCTTGAAGCGCACGAGTCTCCTACTTTTGAAAAAAAAAATTAGATGGGGTGGGACAAACTAATTAACTTGGTTTAATAGCACGCGACCTTTAATTAAATGAAATAAAAAGGACCTAGATTATATTTTTTATATAATCTGTGATTAAAGAATTTGCAAAGAAGCAAAAGGTTGAATAATATATGGTTAAGTATTAATTTTTTGGTTTAGTGGTGCTCCATCTTTTCTTTACTAGATGTAGGTAGCTCTAGCTAGCAAACCTCACATGAGATTAAATAATACATTTTGACATCTTTAATATGTTAAGGACTAATTACACACTAAACACAGTTACATGAAAAAGTCATTTTACTTGGTGTATGTGATTTCCAAATTCCTTTAACAGCATTTTGATAGTGACTTCATAAACGTCAACTATTTATTTTGATTTC
This sequence comes from Pyrus x bretschneideri, assembly GCF_019419815.1. Taxonomy (NCBI): domain Eukaryota; kingdom Viridiplantae; phylum Streptophyta; class Magnoliopsida; order Rosales; family Rosaceae; genus Pyrus; species Pyrus x bretschneideri. The sequence goes on along the minus strand of NW_025999802.1, from coordinate 640,158 downwards.
AAAATCTCACTGTTCTGTTGCGTCTACCGCCTTTGTTACAGACGTATACTTGTTGCGCTTGTGCTTGTACTTGTGACGATTGTGTAGGAGTTTTTTTGAAATGTTTGTTTATCTTCAAATTAATATTGTTAAAAAATGTACTGCCATATATACTTGACAATTTCTTACACGATTCATTGACTCAATACAAAAACGATAGAAAATAACAGGTTTTCGGGTCAAGCTGTTAACAAGCCAGGTTGTTATCAAGTCACTCGTTAAGAATCCGTTAAATGAGTCGGGTTTTTATCGAGTCACCCATTAAGAACCCAATAAGGTATCGTTTGCAAGATTTAAACATTAAACGTGACAATTTCTTACATAGTTATTAATTTGAGATGAATCGACACAATCCGTTAACAAATAAGGTCTTTATCGGGTCATCTGTTAAGAACTGATTAAGATAATGAGTTTAACACAACACAACTTCTTAATATAAGAAGTATGATATGAAAACGATAAAAATCGATAAACACAGCCCGTTTACTAGACCTACCTATATAAAAACCTTTGCAATCGTTTTTGATTATCCGATAAAAAACTAATAAGCATGCACATTGAAACGAGTGGTTGTGGTTAAGAGCCAAAAGGATGAATTAGGCATTGACAAACACTTAGGCACACCAATACAAATGCATAAGATTGGTTCGGAGTAAATCTACATACCTACTAGCACTTGACCTTTCGCCAGTACGGGAAACGTACTATTGGATCAAATCACCATTAATTGGACGGTGAAAATTTTGTGCGCTCATGTCACAACATCCCATCCACACATCACCATTATATTATATTAAAGAAGAATTAATGAAAATGATTTGAAAATTTTGAGTTTTAACAATAAGGACAAAATAAAAGGTAAATTGAATAGTACTAAGATTGACTTTTTAGTGTAAAAATGTGGTTTTTCGTTAAAATTCCCTTATCTTTTGTGGGATATAACCTAAATATTTTGTTTTGCTCTCTAAAACTTATGCATGACATATTTACAGTTTACTAATTCGTAGTTAGAAAAAAATGAACCTTTGAGGGGTTGATTACAAGAATCAAAATATCACCCCTAACTAGTGTCCAATTTGTACAAAATAAGGACTTTGAAGTCATGATATTGTGTGAATCATACTCGTGTTTTCACTCTCATATGGTAAATTCACTAAAGTAATACATAATCAAAATACAACACCTTTATTTTGACTTCGATTACTAGTAAACATGCCTCTCATAATCATGTAGAAACCCACTATTTTTGAGTTCAAACTCTTCATCTCATCTCAATCTAGGACGTGTATGTGGCCCACCCTTTCTCATATGGGCCCTTTCAAGACCATTAGTCAGTATCTAACTTTGGGCCTCGTCTCAGATACCACTGACTGTCCAAACCGAAAAGCCCACAATTCTCCTAGACTACCCAAAGAACACCCTTCAAGTTCGTCTATATCTACACAAATACCGCTGCCAACTCTGTCTAAAATCGTAATTACAATTTTCCGAAAAAAATAAAAATGAAAGCTGCCTATTTATTAAAAAAAAAAAAAAAAAAAAAAAAAAAAATAGAGGAACAAAATCTCAGAAGAACAAAATCCATTGCCAAAATCCCAAGGTTTTCCTAAATCGGTACGTTTCGTGTTGCTCACAACCGTAGAATTTCCAGATGAAAATTTAAAATCCAATTGCTATCGAAGCAAGTAAAGATGGAAATTTGAATCCCGTTGTTGTGGTTGTTTGTAGAGCGAGCAAGCGGGAGGGATGGAGGGTGTGATGTCAGCAAATGACCAGCAGAGCCTGGTGTCTTCGTTTTTGGAGATCGCCGTCGGACAGACCGCCGATACTGCCCGGCAGTTTCTGCAGGTAACTTTCAATCTCTCATTTAGTACCCAAAACGCATCGCATTGATCTTTTTGTGTGTTGGGGGTTGTGGTTTTGCTCTTTGGGAAAAGGAAAGTGAGTTGGATTAGTGGATTTGGGTGCTCATTTGCTTGAAAGGTGATGAATTTAGACTTTGTACAATGCGTGGATGTTGAAAGCTTCAATTTTTATGTAACAGGCCACTGGGTGGAAGCTTGAGGAAGCAATTCAGCTCTTTTATGTGGGTAATGAAACTGGGATAATGGCCGAGGCGGCGCCACTACCGACTGAAAATATTGATCGGTTGGCCGATCAAGCTTCTGGGTATTTCATATTCTTTAGTTGTTTATGTCTTTTTGGTGTGTGTGTGTGTTTTTTTTTTTTTTTCTTGTTTGACTTGGGTTTGTGGCAGTGTAAATGAAAATGTGGCACTTCCCGGTGCGAATGAGAATGTGGGACAATTCAGCGAAGATGAGGTGCGCGCGCCTATGCCTGTTATAAGGGACGTTCTTTATGACGATATGGCACTGTATGGGTATGTTTTATCACTCCATTTCTAGCTTTGTCTTGTGAACTATTAAGCTTTTCACTTAATTTTGGTTGGTTGTAGTTGTATTACTTCTTCTGTTTCACGGCTTCTTAAGTGGATGGTATAATTGATATTATAGTGGGAGTGATCTTTCATCTTTAAATTCAAGATCTTTGAACTGTGATTTGCATCTACTCAACAACTGTATTAATGCATTATGGTTGTACTTGTTAGGCATTGCATTATGAGTTATGGGAAGTCACATGGTATTTCATTGTTCTTTCTTCATTCTTTTAGCAATTGGCATGCCATGTGGGAACATGGAGTTTGAGAAATGAAACGTGGCCAGGAATGTAACTAATTATTCATTTCATTTTAATTGAAGAGCTTTGTGTACCGTGTTTCAGATATTTTTACAACTTTCCTTTTACTTTTGTGCAAATAGTCTCCTTTCTATTTTCTCGACAACCTACAAGGTAGTGTAGATTGTGGAATACGTTTTAGTTTCTTTATCATTTCTTAATTCACGTTTCATTTGTGTACTCAAGTCAGATGGTGATGTACAATCGTGATTTTTTCTATTAAACGGTGACGTTTAGTTTTTATTTTTTTCATTCTCATATAGAGCACCAAGGGCTCGATTGTCACAACATGAACAGGGTCCTGGGGTATGGGAATCAGACCAAGGTGCTACATCCTCAGAAAATGCTACTCAAGAGAATCTTGCATCCTTATATCGTCCTCCCTTTAAGATACTGTTCCAGGGTTCCTTTGAAAAGGTATGGTCTTCTGATGTTATGTTAATTTTTCAGTAGTGTGTATATTGTAGAAGTTGAACTTGAATGGTATATCAGTATTGGTGTTGCAGGTTGCTGGGAAGGGCTTTTTGGGAGTATCCCTTATTTTTTAGGCTCTTCCTTTGATCTGATTTGAATAATAAATTACATATATCAGATATGATCATATTTTTGCAGCTGTAACCCTCTTTTCAAAACCTTTCTGATTTGTTCTACCAAATTATAAGCATAGAAAGAATCCTAGTTCATAAGGGACATGTTGAGTGAATTATTATCATTTAGCATTTCATAACTGTTGATGGAACATAATTTAATTTAATTTTTTAAACTAATGCAGGCAAAAAGTGCTGCTTCTGTCCAGGACAAATGGCTACTGGTGAACTTGCAATCCACTAAAGAGTTCAGCTCGCATATGGTAGTGTTTGCTTTCTGGTTTATTTTATTTTGGTTTCGTTGTTCTCTGCATGTGGGTTCACTTTTGGTGTGTGTGTGTTTCTTTGTGAAGCTTAATCGAGACACCTGGGCCAATGAAGCTGTCTCTCAAACCATTATTACTAATTTTATCTTCTGGCAGGTCAGTTCCATGCTTTAGTTGTTCTTTCTTTGTATTAAATAAAATTCAAATTTTGTTTTCAGGCTGTTCTATTATATTTACATTCGCAATACAAGTGCATGGCTGATGGTCTTTAATTTTCAGAAATCCTTTTTACTTATTTTGGGCTTATTTTTCCTATATACTTTATTCTTTGGTTATAATGGGAAGCTGTTGATATACATATCCACATTTACTCAATATATACCGTTTAATATATATTTATATGCATTAGTGTGGTTTTGTTTTTAAAGAAATAAAGTCAACATGTATGGGACTGGATGTTATTACATATAAATTACCATGCTCCCTTTGTAGAATTGTAAAAGCAAGTAAGTTTTGCCCAAGGCAGCCATGATGGTTTCAATTTTTGTTAGGATTATATTATGTTGTTGTCTTTGAACCAAAAGTTTGACTGAGGTTGACCTTTAGAACAATAGTCTTAGGATCTCTTATTGAAACTTAGACTTACGGAGGTTATGTAAAAATTTGTTTGTGTTTTGTTGTATCTCATGATCTCATCTTGACCATACCTTTGAGGTACTGTTAATTGTGTCTCAAGGTTGATTAATTGTATCTTTGTGAGGGTTTTGCCTCCTAATTGTTTAACAGACATGTGCATGAACTTTTGCATCATCTTATGATTCCGAAAAAATTAATTGTTTATTTTTTGTGTTTCACCTGTATAATGTTGGTTTGAAAATGCAGACCTATGATGATACAACTGAAGGCAAGAAGGTTTGCACATACTACAAGTTGGAATCTATGCCTGTAGTGATCCTTATTGACCCAATTACTGGACAAAAAATGCGTTCATGGAATGGAATGGTTCACCCGGATCGTTTTCTAGAGGTAATTGTCATGGTGCACATTGTGTTTTCACAGTTGAGTATTAAGTTCTATCTTGTTCGCGTGCCTAAGAAACCGTTTCATAATGTGATCAAATTTTACTTTGAAGTTAAGTTTTGGTATGAAACCATCCTTGCTACTGTAGGATCTACTACTCTTCTTGGATGGTGGCCCTCGGGATCATCATGTAACTTTGTCCAATAAACGCCCAAGAGAAACTGCTCATCCACAAAAAACTAAAGGTATGTTTGGGATTCTTAATAACTTCTGCTCCATTACATTGCAGTGAACTTTTTTATTCGTGGAGTCTGTTGCGCTTCGATTATTTTCCAAATTATAGCTCATGTATTATCACTTGGTTGAACCTTTTGAATGGATCGCTTCCTTGTTCCAACTTAACAAAGTGGGCTTGGGGGTGTGGGAGAGGAAAAAGAATCCTTGTGTGAAGTGTGATATGAACTCAAAGTTGATATACATACAGAAGAAACCAAGATCAGTGTATGCTTTTACTCCCGTAGTGGAAGTGATTTCAGTAAATTCTTGAACCTGACCGCTTATATTGCTAAGTTCTTAAGCCTTGACAATACCATATTGACTTGGTAGCAGCAGAGTGACTTGTATTTTGGATATATTTTCCTTTCCCCTTTCCTTTTCTTAGACGAACTGCATGTATGACTTAAGATGCTTCAGTTGCAGAGGAAGCTAATGAAGAAGATGAGGAAATGCAGCGCGCATTGGCAGCTTCCATGGAAGGCATGAAGGAGACCAGTGGAACAATATCCAAGGACAAAGATGAAATTATCACTGACAAGGAGGAAGAAACTAGCTCAATCAAGATGCCTACATACCCACCTTTGCCTGAAGAACCCAAGGGTGACAGGAACCTCCTATGCAGAGTTGGAGTCCGTCTTCCAGACGGTCGCAGGGTCCAGCGGAACTTCCTTCGTATTGATCCAATTCAGGTAAGTGAGGAAATTTTAGATTTTTATGCAGAAGGTTTGTTTATGCTTAACCTCCCTTCCTATGGTTGGTAAATTTGAACTGTTTATTTTGCAGCTGTTGTGGTCATTCTGCTATTCCCAACTAACGGAAGTCGAGGCAAGGCCATTTCAGTTGACACAGGCAATCCCAGGAGCTTCAAAGAATCTGGATTATGATTGTCAATCTACTTTTGAAGAATCAGGTCTGGCCAACTCTATGGTCTCGGTTACTTGGGAATGAATGGACATATTCATGCTCGGTAGGCTGCCTTACGCGTCTCCAACTGTTACGATTGTGCCTGATGAAGAATTTTCTGGTTGTCATTTTGTTTATACTTTTGTTTTCAGGACCTACTAGGTAGGTCCTGTTTCGTGGATGGGGGGAGTTGGGGATACAGATTTTTTTGTGTGCGATTTATAATGTGTATACTCATGCAAGGGCATGCTACCTATCTACACTCCACACTTGTTTATGCCTAAGCGCTTCTCTAGAAAGCACTTGTGCTTGTAAGCGCATTTGTTAGAAACACTTTTTATTACCAGTTGAAGTGCTTCCCAAAGCACTGGTAATTTGAAATCAAATGATATGTGCAATTTTCTCACGGAATGGACCGTGGACTGTGATCAATGCCCCTTTCCTATTATTTTCCCCCAAACCTAAATAAGAAATGAACTTGAACTGGAGTATAGTTGTCTGTATTAAAAAGGAAACGAAAGCAGATAATTGGGAAAAGGAGTTAACCATTTCAACAGTGACTACATGCAAGTAATTCTAGAAGTTTGAAAAGTCAGTACCGACACATCGAAAACATTTTTCAGTAAACTGTGCTTTTACTATGAACTATTATTCCAGATAAAATTGACATTTTAAAACATTTTTTTGGTAAATCAATCCTCTGAATTATTTGAATATAGCCAATTAAATCTTTCACTGTGAAATTCGATGTAATTTCATCTATTTTGCCATGAAATATTGACACGTGACCAGAATGTGATTCAGTCTTGAAGATAACATTGTGCCACTATATCTGATGGCAAAGTAGATGAAATTTCATCGAATTTGAGGGTGAGGGATTAATTAGCAAATTTCAAATAATTTAGGTGGTTAACTTATCAAAAAAAATAGTTCAATGGGTCAACTTCTACAAGAGTAATAGTTTAGAGGGTCAAATGATAATTTATATAATATTTTTCGTGTAGCAGGGGTTCCATCACATGGGAAGAAAGCTGCACTGTATCTTTTTTCATGAGACAGATGCGTATCTATTTCCTTTTGGCTACTTTACATCATTGCTACGATATATCTTTTCTTTTAAAAGCTAGATTTGGTTGTGTTTGTCGAAACTCCCCTTCACATTATTTCTATATTTTCATGTCAATGTTGTTTTCCTTGTTAATTAGAGGACAAAGAGAATGCCTACCTGCATATAAAAGATGGATGACAGTCCTTAGTTTCCAAGCTGGGTGGGTTTTCTGAAACTAACCTTGTTCAATTAGTCTAACAATTGAATATTCTTTAAGCTTTATGCTTAATTTTCTAACCTCATTTCGATGGGTTGGGATAGTGTGACTATGAAGTGTGAACAACTAGTTCATTTTTGCTCACGGCCTTCAAGTGATCGTAATGTTCATCATTCTATTTATTACGATAGATGAGTTTAAATTTTAAATTTGGTGGGCAAAAAATATCCCCATGAACAAAGTGATTATTCCACGTGTCCTTTTTATAAATGATTTGCCAGATTAATTCTTCAATATTCTTTGAATTTAAAGAGATTGATTCCGATACAGTGAAGTAAAGTGGAGTGGCGAAGAAAAGAAGACGTTTGACAGCTCAATAGAGCTTGGATTGTCGACATGATATGTGGACAAGAAGCACATAGACAGACAATGAAATCACTGTTTCAACTTTCAACACTAGTGCGCCCTCACTCGCAATGACTCATTCATACAGAACACTATATTTTAATTAGTAACCTTTAATTTTCTCGGTTGTTCTCAATGGCATGGCACCGATCTGGTACTGGTAGCTCTCTATATAAGGACTTGCATGTTGACTAATCTTTACACAACTGCAGGTCTCTCTCTTCCTACTGAGTCCTCTTACATACAAAAAATCAAAACTCATATAGAAAGATGGAGCGATCCATGCCTTTATTTTCAACTGCCTTCCTCTTCCTTCTTTTGGTGGCTACCGGTAACATAAATTTACATATTCTTCTATAGCTAACTTGCTTCGTGTTAATATTGTAATTGCTGCCTAAGAAAATATACAGATCACTCATATATGTTTGGAATGTATATAATTGGCAGGGATGATGGGACCAATGGCTGCAGAGGGTAGGACTTGTGAGTCTCAGAGCCACCGGTTCAAGGGAAGCTGCGCGAGTAAAAGTAATTGTGCAGCTGTTTGCCAGACTGAGGGCTTCCGTGGAGGCCATTGTCGTGGCTTTCGCCGCAGATGCTTCTGCACTAAACATTGTTAATTAATTAGCTACTAATTAACAATGTGAGGGAATCAAGACATATATGTGTGACATGTGAGGGAATTAAGATTAATAATCGCTTAATTATCTTTCCGTGCTTGAATACCTACGTACGTACATGCATGCTTGTGTGCTACTAGAATAAATTAATAACCCAATATTTCACAGTTGGGTTATTAATTTTCTTGTGTTCTTGTTTGTTATAAGTACCACCTGCGTGAGCCGTTTTGTAATTTCGTATAGTTAGGGTTTAGCTTATGTAACTTTCATATTTCTCAACGTCTTTATAATACACTACCTTTTGTGATGCAACAAATGTTCTTCTCAACCATTGTACTTTAACGATTGGTCTTTTTAATTGAGATATGGTGCTCCATTCATGTAGATGCAAAATAAGGACATTAGTTTGACCTTATTATATAAGAACGAGCAAGGGTCATTTGTCTGCCACATGATCTCTATAGGGATGAAGTAGCTAGGAAAAAAAGGTTAATTTTACATGTTCCCACAAAGCTTTTATACTAATTCTACATGTTTAGAAATTTTATAATTAAAATAATGTACAACCCGTACTTTAAAATATTGTTATTGTTTCCAAATCATGTGAAATGACCAAAATACCCTTCATTGAGCGTCTTGTCTTAAATATCAACTTCTCATATTTTCTTAGTTTCTTAAATTGTTCTCGTACTCACAATTGAATAGGCAAAGATGGAATTAAAATCGGAGTCTCGAGTGTTAAAATGTAAAATTTAAAGTAATGGAGGGCACTTTTGTGAATTCACTTAGGAAATTACCAAGTGGGATTTAACCCACTGTCGGTCCCTCTCTTTTCCCTCATTTTCAATCACTCTCCTCTCTACGCTAGCTCAATCTCTATGCAAGTCACCCTCACTCTCTCTAACTCACCAAGAACCACCACCCACAATCACCATTCCCCTTTAAATAATCAAACCCCAAACTACCATTTTCTGCATCCTCGTGACATGAGGATCACGATGACGCCCTTGCATGTGTGATCGGTGGCTGGGAGAGGACTGAACTGAAGAACCCAGGAGCTCCGAGTTCCTATTCGAACTCAGGTGAGGTTCCTAGCTCCATTCCTTATGAACTTGATTGATTCTGTGTTCTGTGGTGTGGTTTGGTGAAATTAGAATTTGAATGAAGGGTTTTTAACCCCTGCCATCCTCTGTGCATGCATGTCCAGTTCCGGCGACGAACTCCGGTGAGAACCGTTGAGTTCGAAGCCAGATGGGGGTGCTTTCCTGTTGGGTTGAGTTGTTGTAACTTGGGAAGGAAGTAATGAGGTTCTGAGTTAAATTCTGATGGTTCTAACCCCTGCATGGACCCTGTTGGTTTTCCAGAATCCGGTGAGCACATTCGAAGAAAATCTGGCGAATCCGAGGTGGATTCGAACTCCATTCTACCTGAAATCGGTGAAGGTAAGCTCTTGCACGTTTTAGGAGTGGTTTTATTCTAAATTTGGGTTGATTACTCGAAAACGAGTTAAATCCGAGCTGGGTGACAATCTGGGCTTTTCTGCAGTTTCCGGTGATGTTCCAGCGCAAGCAAGCGACGGTCAATGGCGGTCGTCGTTAGACTTAACGGTGACAGCGGTGACACCGTTAGACTTCCTCCGTTTCCCTGAGTCAAACTTCCCGACGACTGGCGCGCGGCATCTGCGACGATGGGTACGACGTCTACTCACTGAAACGTGACAATGCGTGACAGCGCATGACGGCGGTGCTAAAATCAATTCACAATATTGAGAGTAACTCCACATCTTATAAGCCCAAATGTGACAATGTGTGAGCCTTTGCAAAGTTTCTTTTTCACCAATGTGAAACTCTTTACCTTCACATTCTCACATGCCTCCACGTCAAATTTTCAAGCCAAACACGTGAACAACATGAACTAGGTGATGAGGAGCACGTGTGGCCATTGGGTTTCACACATGGGTCAACCTGAAGGTTGATGTTTTATGATAAAATCAATTGGCAATACAATGATTGACCAAACTTCTTATAAGCTCTTACAAGGTTTTTCTTTTTACCAATGTGTACTTTCACGTTCTCAGAAAAAGGTTGACAGTGAAAAACAATTCACTGCTGCAAGTACTGATCTCACCCATTCATTTGAGCACAGAAATATGCATGGCTCCTATTGTTTCATTTTCTTTCATTACAAATAAATAGAAATTAAGATGAAGCGTTCAATGCGTCTTCTCCCAAATGTAAGCATAATGATGAAGAAAAAAGAATCAAGGATCCAAGTCAAGAAGAGATCAAGGGTCAAACTAGTGTCACTTGTCAATAGGTAGTTATATGAAGTTGTGAGTTGTTAGAAGAGCAGTTATAAAAGTTGTTATAAGCAGGTTAGAATATAATCCAATAGTAAAGCTTTCATTACAAGCTTTGTAAGTACGATAGTTATATAAACTACCATTGTAAACATTACTTGACAATTAAGAAAAGCAATTCATTTCATCAAACTCTCAAGCCCTCTCTCTTTTCTCTCTGTGTATTTTCTGAAACAAATCCTTCACCATTCATCAAGCTTTCTTCAACCTTAATACCAACTGCCTTCGTCTTCCTGTTGCTTTTGGTGGCCACCGGTAATATTTTTTCTCCCTCGATCATGTTAATTAACTTCATCATTAATATATTCTATTACGATTTTAACCAAGCAGACTAACCATATATGTTTGGAATAACTGCTTAAGGGGACGATGGTTGCAGAGGGTAGGACCTGCGAGTCTCAGAGTAACCGCTTCAAGGGGACTTGCGTGAGTAAAAGTAACTGTGTTGCTGTTTGCCAAACTGAGGGCTTCCGTGGAGGCCAGTGTCGTGGCTTATGCCGTAGATTCTTTTGCACTAGACATTGTTAATTAGCTAATTAAATAAATTAGTTAAGCTAGTGATGAGCTTATCACTTAATTACCAGTGCGTGCATGGATGTACGTACTTTGGGACTAGGGTGGCACTAGGTAAAATAAATTAATGACCCAACTCACAGTCGGGCTGTTAATATCGTATCCTTGTTATAGTTCTTGATGTTCTTGTTTGTTAAGTACCATCGTCGTGAGTTACTTTGTAATGTCGTACCAGTTTTATATTTGTCAACAAATTTAAGTCTTTGTAATGCCCTACGTAATACGATTAATCATCATTTCCTCAATGATTTTATTTTAACATTCATTTTATTAGGCTTAACCGAGTTAGCTAAAACAACGTACCTAAAGCAACGTAATCTTCCTCTACACTAAACGTGCAAATCCTGATCTACATAATTTAGATTAATTTGGTAGAAAGACAATTATATTGTGATAAGAACTATGGTCTTTTATGTGAGATATATAGGCCGCTTTATTAACATATAAAAATGTGAATAATATGTCAGATGTGCTTAAAACCCAAATATTCTTTTAAAAGCAAAAGTTAAATGTGTTTGAAAAGAAACCCTAATGTGCATAGAAAAATGTATGGCAGAGGGCGTAGTCAGCAAAAATAGGAATTTGGTTTATGGTGTCTCTTAAGTTGGAAATTTCAACTTTTTATTTTGGGTATGGAGCTACCTCTCTTCACGGAGATCAATCCTCTATAACCTGTCCTAGATCCCTTTATAATAAGCCTTGCATGGTTATTGTTCTTTGCATTAGCGTCTGAGATCTCTCTTATCATACACAAGCACGCGCGCACACACACACACAGATCAAGCACACACTCATATACACACAAATTCAAATGGAGCGTTCAATGCGTCTTGTTTTGGCCTCCTTCGTTCTTGTCTTACTTTTGGTCGCTACTGGTAATTATGCCTCTTTTTAATAATTAATTTCTTATGATGTTTTGAATAAAGCATCTCATTCAACAACAAAAATTGATCTTCAGAGATGGGGACAATGGATGTTGAGGCAAGGAGCAAGTCAAGCAAGGTAGTTGAGGAAAGGACCTGCGAGGCTGCGAGCGGCAAGTTCAAGGGGTTGTGCTTTTCGTCTAACAACTGTAAACACACTTGCAAAAGGGAGCAATTCACCGGAGGCAAATGTCGAGGCTTCCGCCGTAGATGCATGTGCAACAAAAAGTGCTAATTAATTTATTAAAAAGAAATTTAATCTGTGTAGGGACCGTGCTTGTGTAATGAGATGGATTGATATGACCCTGTATTCACAGGGTTGCTTTTGCTAATAAATTGAATGACCCTGCATGGATCATTATTCTTATGTCCTGTGTAGTGTTATCACCACGCCTTACGTATTTTTAATTGTCTATTATCCTGTATGTTTTTCTTTAGAGTTATTATTAATATTCTTTATAGTCACCACATACTCTTCTTTTGTTTTATTGACTTTTAATTAAGAACAATGCACGATAATTATCATGAAATGCTAATAATGATTCTTTTTTTCTTTCCGTTTTGACAAGGCATTTGTTGAAAATATTTCACTTAGTGTATTTGTATTCAACACATTACATTAATTTGTATCACAAAGATTGTTAAGTCACATTGTACTTTTTTATCCACACCTTCTATTGTATTAAGATCTTCTGACTTTTAAACCAGTAATAATATATGTAAGACAAGGTGAGGTTGATGCTCAAGAAAAAAAATTAAGCAAAGGTTCGAAGTTGCTTATGCGACTTTTAAACAAAGAATTAATTGTTTATTTTTATTTTATTTTAGAAGAAATAGTCCTTTAAGATAAAATTTTCTTGATAACATTTTAAAAGACTCTTTCACAATTTTTTTCTTAGATCATCTCTTATTTTAAATACAAAATTTAAATTTGAAGGTTTATGTGGCACATTGATCTTTTTATAAATTTTGTTCTCTAACCGATATGTCAAATTTAAACTATTATTTACTTTTTATAGTTGTATTTAGTATTTTAAAACAAATATGTCAAATTCCATGTAATTAGTATTTTAAAACATTATTTACATTATTTACTTTTTATAGTTGTTCTCTAACCGATATGTCAAATTTCATGTCATGCCACATGAGAATTGATGTGACATCCCATATTGCCCAGGGGAGTGATCCTTATATGTATATTCCCATCCCTACCTAGCACGAGGCCTTTTGGGAGCTCACTGGCTTTCCATGGGAACTCCGAAGTTAAGCGAGCAGCGTGCGAGAGCACTCCCAGGATGGGTGATCCATCGGGAAGTTCTCGTGTGAGTTCCCAAAAACAAAACCGTAAGGGCGTGGTCGGGGCCCAAAGCGGACAATATTGTGCTACGGTGGTGGAGCGGGCCCGGGAAGTCGTCCCGCCCCGGGCCGAGATGTGACAATTTGGTATCAGAGCCTAACCCTGGTTGCGTATGTGCCAACGAGGACGTCAGGCCCCTAAAGGGGGGTGGATTGTGACATCCCACATCGCCCAGGGGAGTGATCCTTATATGTATATTCCCATCCCTACCTAGCACGAGGCCTTTTGGGAGCTCACTGGCTTCGGGTTCCATGGGAACTCCGAAGTTAAGCGAGCAGCGCGCGAGAGCACTCCCAGGATGGGTGACCCATCGGGAAGTTCTCGTGTGAGTTCCCAAAAACAAAACCGTAAGGGCGTGGTCGGGGCCCAAAGTGGACAATATCGTGCTACGGTGGTGGAGCGGGCCCGGGAAGTCGTCCCGCCCCGGGCCGGGATGTGACAATTGACATTTCGGTTGGAAAACACTAGTGATATGTATTTTATTACTATTATTGTTAATGTGGACTTTTTGACATGTCATTTGGAGATGCTCTTAAAACACTATCATATTTTTCTCTCACCTTTCTGCATGCTATGTGTGGTATGGCCAACGACGGATTTATAGGACTTCGTCCCAGGGTATTGCTATAGTATGAATTTATAAGAACTTACCTAAAATAATGATTCTATAAGACTTCGTCCCTGGGTATTGCTATAGTATGAATAAGACTTCATCCCTGGTATTCATCATTTCCTCAATGATTCTATTTTAACATTCAATTTATTAGGCTTAGCCGAGTTAGCTAAGGCAACGTAATCTTTCTGTACCCAAATGTGCAAATCCTAATCTATATAATTTAGATTAATTTGGTACAGACATACTAAAATTTTTGTAAAAAATAATTATATTGTTATAAGAATTATGGTCTTTTATGTGAGATATATAATATATATATCGCTTCATTTACAAATAAAAATGTGAAGCAAAAGTTAAATGTGTTTGAAAAAGAAACCCTAATGTGGATAGAAAAATGCATGGCGGAGAACTTAGTCAACAAAAATAGGAATTTCGTTTATGGTGCCTAAAGTTGGAAATCTCAACTTTGTATTTTGGGTACGGAGCTACCTCTCCTCATAGAGACCGATCCTCTTTAATCTGCACTAGTTCCCTATATAATAAGCCTTGCACGGTTATTGTTCTTTGCTTTAAAGTCTGAGATCTCTCTTATCATATAAAAGCGCACACATAGAAACGCACGGATCAAGCACACACACACATACAAACAAATTCAAACGGAGCATTCAATGCATCTTGTTTCAACCGCATTCGTTCTTGTCTTGCTTTTGGCCTCTACCAGTAATTATACCTCTTTTTAATAATTAATTTTTTATGATGTTTTGAATAAAGCATCTTATTCAACAAGAAAAAATTGATCTTTAGAGATGGGACCAATGGGTGTTGAGGCAAAGAGTGAGTCAAGCAAGGTAGGTTGTGCTTTTTGTCTAACAACTGTAAACACACTTGTAGAATGGAGCAATTCACCAAAGGCAAATGCAGTGGCTTCACCCGTACATGCATGTGCACGAAAAAGTGCTAATTAATTTGTTAAAAAGAAATGTAATATGTATAGAGACCATGCTTGTGTAATGCGATGGATTGATATGACCCTGTATCCACATGGTTATTTTTGCTAATAAATTGAATGACCCTGCAAAGATCATTATTCATATGTCTAGTGTAGTGTTTTCACCACGCCTTATGTACTTTTAATCGCCTATTATCCTATATGTTTTTCTTCAAAGTTATTATTAACATTCTAGATAGTCACCACGCACTCTTTGTTCGTTTATTGACTTTCAAATAAGAAAGAATGCAAGATAATTATTGTGAAATGCTAATAACAATAATTCTCTCACTATTTTGACAAAGGATTTTGTTGAAAATTTTCACTTAGTGTACTTGGCTTCAACAAATTATTTTAATTTGTGTCACAAAAATTATTTTAAGTCGCATTGTCGATTCCAGAAGTACTTTTTTATCCACATCATCTATTGTATTAAGTTCTTTTGATTTTTAAACCAGTAGTAATATATGTACGACAAGGAGAGGTTGATGCACAAGAAAAAATTAGGAAAAGGTTCGAAATTGCTTAAGCAACTTTTAAACAAAGACTTAATTGTTTATTTTTATTTTATTTTAGGACAAATAGTCCTTAAAGATAATATTTTCTTGATAACATTTTAAAAGACTCTTCCACATCTTTTTTTCATAAAACACTTTCGTTTTTTTTTTTTTTCACTTTTCTGCATAGTGTGTGTGGTATATATTGCCAAGGATGGAGCCACCTGGGGCCCAAGGGGTGGATGTCCTAACTCAGTTTTTTTTTGTGAAAAAATTGTACATATTGCATATAATAATTTCATGAGATAAAGCATGTTCAGCTATGAAATTTCTAAAGGATCAATTGAGAAATTGTAAGAAAATTAATGGATGAATAATAACATGGGTATTTTTGTAGAAAGAAATAGTTGATGGTATTAGTATAATGAAATTGTTATGCAACACTTTCAAAACTTGAAAATGTGTCATGAGATATTGTCATATGTTGTATGAAATATTTTACGGATTAATATATGTGCTTTGTTAATAAATTCTTAAGCTTTTTAATTTGTGACTTTATTTTTTAGGATGTCCTAATTCATATAGATCTAAGACTTCGCCTTTGATGTATTTCTATAATATGAATTTATAAGAGCTTATATATGCAAAGATATATATATATATACACACACACACGCACATGCCCTTTAAGGGAAGGGATCCCCATTTTTCAAAAAAAAATGGGGACACCCTCTTGACCATTAGATTTGGCTTTAATGAAATTATGTGGTTGAGATTAAATCACAGGCCACAGAATCTCAACCACAGGAACAATAAGATTTCATTAAAGTCAAATCTAACGGTTAAGAGGATGTCCCCATTTTTCAAAAAAAATGGGGATCCCTTAATTGTAAACTTGTTACAGATACATATATAAAAAGTGTTCCATGCGTTTTCTCCCAACTATCTGCTTCTTCCTGCTACTTTTGGTGGCAACCGGTGATATTTCCACTTGCTCGACCTTGTTAACTAACTTTATCGTTAATGTATATATTATTACGATTATAAGCATGCATAGTAACCATATTTGGTTTGGAATACTTGTGTAAAGGGACGACATTTGCGTAGGGCAGGACCTGCAAGTCTCAGAGTAACCGCTTCAAGGGAAATTGCATGAGTAAAAGTAACTGTGCTGTTGTTTGCCAAACTAAGCTCTTCCCCGGTGGCTGGTGCTGGGGTTTACACCACAGATGCATTTGCACACAAAACCGTTAATCAGTTAATTAATTAAACTAGTGATGAGCTGATCACTGATCACTTAATTATTAGTGGGTGCATGGACACACGTACTTTGGTACGAATGTGGAACTAACTAGAATAATTCACAGTTGGGTTGTTAATTAATATCGCATCTCTGTTATGATTTTATGCTTTTGTTTGTTAAGTATCATTGTTGTGAGTTACTTTGTACAGTATGCCGTACTGCGTAACTTCTTTATCTGTCATCAAATTTAAGTTTTTTAATGCCCTACATTTGAAATGCAATTAATCATCATTTCTTTAACGATTATGCTTTAACATTCATTTTATTAGGCTTAGCCACGTTACCTAAAAGCAACGTAATTTTCCTCTACACCAATATGCAGATCCTGATCTATATAATTTAGATTAATTTGGTACAGACAGACTTAAACTTGTGCAAAAAACAATTATTTTGTTATAAGACATATGGTCTTTATGTGAGATACATACATACATATATATATATATATGTGCCGCTTCATTTACATATAAAAATGTGAATAATAAGTCAAATGTGCTTAAAACCTAAATATTTTTTTAAAAGCAAAAGTTAAATGTGCTTGAAAAAGAAACCCTAATGTGCATAGAAAAATGTATGGCGGAGAACTTAGTCAACAAAAATAGGGATTTGGTTTATGGTGCCTTTTAAGTTGGAAATTTCAACTTTATATTTCAAGTCTGGAACTACCTCACTTTACGGAGACCCGTCCTTTTTAATCTGCACTAGATCCCTATATAATAAGCCTTCCTTAGTTATTGTTCTTTGCATTAGCATCTAAAATCTCTCTTATCATACACAAGCACACACACAGAAACACACGGATCAAGCACACACTCACATACACACAGATTCAAATGGAGCGTTCAATGCGTCTTGTTTCAGCCGCCTTCGTTCTTGTCCTGCTTTTGGCTGCTACTGGTAATTATACCTCTTTTTAATAATTAATTTTTATGATGTTTCGAATAAAGCATCTTATTCAACAAAAAACTTTGATCTTTAGAGATGGGGCCAATGAGTGTTGAGGCAAGGACTGAGTCAAGCAAGGCAGTTGAGGGAAAGATTTGCGAGGTTCCGAGCACCTTGTTCAAGGGGTTGTGCTTTTCCTCTAACAACTGTAAACACACCTGCAGAAAGGAGCAATTCACCAGAGGCAAATGTAGTGGCTTGACCCGTACATGCATGTGCACCAAAAAGTGTTAATAAATTTGTTAAAAAGAAAGTAATCTGTGTAGAGACCGTGCTTGTGTAATGCGATAGATTGATATGGCCTTGTATCCACATGGTTGCTTTTGCTAATAAATTGAATGACCCTGCATTGATCATTATTCATATGTCTAGTGTAGTGTTTTCATACATACTTTTAATCGCCTATCATGTATGTTTTTCTTCAGGGTTATTATTAACATTCCAATTAGTCACCACAGACTCCACTTTCGTTTATTGACGTTCAATTAAGAAAGAGTGATAGATAATTATCGCCAAATGCTGATAACAATATATTTTTTTCCTTTTTGAAAAGGCATTTTTGTTGAAATTTTTTACTTGGATTCAACACATGTCACAAAGACTATTTAAGTCGCATTGTCGATTTTAGATGTATTTTTTTATCAACACTTTCGGTTGTATTAAGTTCTTTTGACTTTTAAACCAGGAGTAATATATCTAAGACAAGGTGAGGTTGATGCACAAGAAAAAAAAATTAGAAAAAGGTTCGAAATTGCTTAAGCAACTTTTAAGCAAAGACTTAATCGTTTTTTTATTTTAGAAGAAATAGTCCTTAAAGATTAATATTTTCTTGATAACATTTTAAGAGACTCTTCCACATTTTTTTTCTTACAACACTTTCATATTTTTCTCTCACTTTTCTGCATATTATGTGTAATATTGCCAAGAACGGAGCCACCTAGGGCCCAAGGGGTTAATGCCCAAACTTCGTTTTTTGTGAAATTTTTTTAGATATATTGCATATTATAATTTCATGTGATAGAGTATTTTTGGCTAAGAAATTTCTAAATGATCAATTGATAAATCGTAAGAAAATTTATGGATGAATGATAACATGATTATTTTTATAGGAATAGATATTTGATGATATTGGTAATGAAATTGTTATGCAACGTTTTCAAAACTTAAAAATGCGTTGTGAGATATTATAATATGTTGTATGAAATATTTTATGGTTTATTATATGTGCTTTGTTAGTTAATTCTTAAGCTTTTTAATTTATGACTTTATTTTTAGGATGTCCTAGTCAAATCGATCTCAGACTTCGTCTCTCATGTATTGCTATAGTATGACTTTATAAAAGCTTATATATATATATATCAATAGTGTCATTCTAAGTTACCCTAAGTTCGAAATCTTAAGTGTAAACTTGTTATATATACATAAAAGCGTTCCATGCGTTTTCTCCCCACTATCTGCTTCTTCCTGCTGCTTTTGGTGGCCGGTGGTAGTATTTCTTCTTGCTCGATCTTGTTAACTAACTTCATCGTTAATATATATATATATATATATATATACATTATTCCGTTTATAACCATGCATAGTAACCTTATTTTGTTTGGAATAATTGTTTAAGGGACAACAATTGCTGAGGGTAGGACTTGCGAGTCTCGGAGTAACCGCTTCACTGGTGGCTGGTTCTTGGGTTTACGCCGCAGATGCTTTTGCACAAAAAATGGTTAATTAGCTAATTAATTAAGTTAGTGATGAGCTGATCACTTATCACTATCACTTAATTATTAGTGGATGCATAGACGCACGTACTTTGGTGCTAGTGTGGAACTAGTTGGAATAATTCACTGATGGGTGACTAACTGACATCGTATCTCTGTTATGGTTTTTTATGTTCATGTTTGTTTAGTATCACCGTTGTGGGTTACTTTGTACAATATGTCATACTGTATAACTTCTTATTTGTCAACAAATTTAAATCTTTGTAATGCCCTACGAAATACAATTAATCATCATTTCCTCAGGGTTCTACTTTAACATTCATTTTTATTAGGCTTAGCCACGTTACCTAAAGCAACGTAATCTTGGTCTACACCTAATGTGCAAATCTTGATCTATATAATTTAGATTAGTTTGGTATAGACAGACTAAAACTTGTGTAAAAAACAATTATATTGTTATAAGAAATATGGACTTTTATGTGAGATATATATATATACACAACTCTTCATTTCCATATAAAATTTTGAATAATAAGTCAAATGTGCTTATAACCCAACTATTCTTTTAAAAGCAAAAGTTAAATGTGCTTGAAAAAGAAACCCTAGTATGCATAGAAAAAAGTATGGCGGAGAACTTAGTCATCAAAATTAGAAATTTTGTTTATCGTGCCTCTTAAGTTGGAAATTTCAACTTTGTATTTTGGGTATGGAGCTACCTCGCTTTACGGTGACCAATCCTCTTTAATATGAGCTAGACCCCTATATAAAAAGCCTTCCATGGTTATTGTTCTTTGCATCAGCGGCTAAGATCTCTCTTATCACAATCAAGCACACACACAGAAACACACGGATCAAGCACATACTCACATACACGCAGATTCAGATGGAGCGTTCAATGCATCTTGTTTTAGCCATCTGCGTTCTTGTTCTGCTTTTGGCCGCTACCGGTAATTATACCACTTTTTAATCATTAATTTTTTATGATGTTTCGAATAAAGCATCTTATTCAACAAAAAAAATTTGATCATTAGAGATGGGGCCAATGAGTGTTAAGGCAAGGATTGAGTCAAGCAAAGCAGTTGAGGGAAAGATCTGCAAGGTTCCGAGCACCTTGTTCAAGGGGTTGTGCTTTTCTTCTAACAACTGTAAACACACCTGCAGAAAGGAGCAATTCACCAGAGGCAAATGTAGTGGCTTGACCCGTACATGCATGTGCACCAAAAAGTGTTAATTAATTTGTTAAAAAGAAATGTAATCTGTGTAGAGATCGTGCTTGTGTAATGCGATGGATTGATATGGCCCTGTAGCCACATGGTTGCTTTTGCTAATAAATTGAATGACCCTGCATGGATCATTATTCATATGTCTAGTGTAGTGTTTTCACCACACGTTATATACTTTTAATCGTCTATTATCCTGTATGTTTTTCTTTAGGGTTATTATTAGTATTCCAGATAGTTACCATGAACTCTTCTTTCGTTTATTGACTTTCAATTAAGGAAGAGTGATAGATAATTATCGTCAAATGCTAATAACAATATTATTTTTTTCCGTTTTGACAAGGCATTCTATTGAAAAAATTCACTTAGTGTACTTGGATTCAACACATTACTTTTATTTGTGTCACAAAGATTATTTAAGTCACATTGTCGATTTCAGATGTACTTTTCTATCCACACCTTGTCACATCCCGACCCGGGCGGGACCACTTCCCGGGCCCGACTTTACCATAGCACGATATTGTCCTCTTTGGGCTTACCATTCCCTCACGATTTTGTTTTTGGGAACTCACGAGTAACTTCCCAGTGAGTCACCCATCATGGGATTGCTCAAGCCCCCTTCTCGCTTAACTTCGGAGTTCCTACGGAACCCGAATCCAGTGAGCTCCCAAAAGGCCTCGTGCTAGGTAGAGATGGGAATATACATATAAGGATCACTCCCCTGGACGATGTGGGATGTCACACACCTTCTGTTGTATTATGTTCTTTTGACTTTTAAACCAGTAGTAATAGGAAAAGGAAAAGGTTCGAAATTGCTTAAGCAACTTTTAAGCAAAGACTTAATTGTTTATTTTTATTTTATTTTATTTTAGAAGAAATTGTCCTTAAGGATTGATATTTTCTTGATAACATTTTAAAAGACTCTTCCACATTTTTTCTGTTAAAATACTTTCGTATTTTTCTCTCACTTTTCTACACAGTATGTGTGGTATTGCCAACAAATGAGCCACCTTAGGCCCAACAAGGCTGATGCCCTAATTCAGTTATTTGTGAAAAAATTGTACATATTGCATATTATAATTTCATGTGATAAAGTATTTTCGGCTACGAAATTTTTAAGGATCAATTGAGAAATGATAAGAAAATTAATAGATTAATGATAACATGGCTATTTTATAGGAACAAATATTTGATGGTATTGGTAATTAAATTATTAAGCAACGCTCAAAACTTAGAAATGCGTTGTGAGATATTATAATATGATGTATGACATATTTTATGGATTAATATATATGTGCATTGTTAGTTAATTCTTACTTTTTAATTATGATTTTATTTTTTAGGATGTCCCGATTCATATAGATCTCAGACTTCATCCCTGATGTATTGCTATAGTATGAATTTATAAGAGCTTATATATATAACGATATATATCAATGGTGTCATTCTAAGTTGCCCTAAGTTCGAAATCTTATGTGTAAACTTGTTATATATACATGAAAAGCGTTCCATGCGTTTTCTCCCAACTATTTGCTTCTTCCTGCTGCTTTTGGTCGCCGGCGGTAGTATTTCTTCTTGCTCAATCTTGTTAACCTACTTCATCGTTAATATATATATTATTCTATTATAAGCATGCATAGTAACCTTATTTTGTTTGGAATAATTGTTTAAAGGGACGAAAGTTGTTAAGGGTAGGACCTGCGAATCTCAAAGTAACCGCTTCCATGGAAATTGCGTGAGTAAAAGTAACTTCGCAGTTGTTTGCCAAACTAAAGGCTTCACTGGTGGCTGGTTCTTGGGTTTACGCCGCAGATGCTTGTGCACATAAATAGTTAAATAGCTAATTAACTAAGCTAGTGATGAGCTGATCACTTATCACTTAATACGTAATGGGTGCAAGGACGCATGTACTTTGGTGCTAGTCCGTAACTAGCTGGAATAATTAACTGTTGGGTTGTTAATTAATATCGTATCTCTGTTATGGTTTTTAATGTTCTTATTAGTTAAGTATCGCCGTCGTGAGTTACTTTGTATCGTATGTCGTACTGCGTAACTACTTATTTGTCAACAAATTTAAGTCTTTGTAATGCCCTGCAAAATACAATTAATCATCATTTCCTCGAGGTTCTACTTTAATATTCATTTTTATTAGGGAACTTCAACGAAAAGTTCTCTGTACTGTTCACCTTAACGAAAAACCACATTTTTACATTAAAAAATCAATCCTTGTACTATTCACTTTACCCTTTATTTTGTCCTTATTGTTAAAACTCAAAGTTTTCAAGTCATTTTCATTAATTTTCATTTTTTATTAGACTTAGCCACGTTACCTAAAACAACATAATCTTCATCTACACCTAATGTACAAATCCTGATCTATATAATTTAGATTAATTTGGTACAGACAGACCAAAACTTGTGTAAAAAACATACATTGTTATAAGAAATATGGTCTTTTATGTGAGATATATATATGCCGCTTCATTTACATATAAAAATGTGAATAATAAGTCAAATGTGCTTAAAACCCAAATATTCTTTTAAAAGCAAAAGTTAAATGTGCTTGAAAAAGAAACCCTAATATGTATAGAAAAATGTATGGCGGAGAACTTAGTCATCAAAAATAGAAATTTTGTTTATGGTGCCTCTTAAGTTGGAAATTTCAACTTTGTATTTTGGGTATGGAGCTACCTCGCTTTACGGAGACAGATCCTTTTTAATATGCGCTAGACCCCTATATAAAAAGCCTTTCATGGTTATTGTTCTTTCCATCAGCGTCTTAGATCTCTCTTATCACACACAAGCACACACAGAGAAACACGCGGATCAAGCAGATACTCACATACACGCATATTCAAATGGAGCGTTCAATGCGTCTTGTTTCTGCTGCCTTCATTGTTGTTCTGCTTTTGGCCGCTACCGGTAATTATACCTTTTTTTAATAATTAAATTTTTATGATGTTTTGAATAAAGCATCTTATTCAACAAAAATATTTGATCTTTAGAGATGGGGCCAATGAGTGTTGAGGCAAGGACTGAGTCAAGCAAGGCAGTTGAGGGAAAGATCTGCGAGGTTCCGAGCACCTTGTTCAAGGGGTTGTGCTTTTCCTCTAACAACTGTAAACACACCTGCAGAAAGGAGCAATTCACCAGAGGCAAATGTAGTGGCTTGACCCGTACATGCATGTGCACCAAAAAGTGTTAATTAGTTTGTTACAAAAGAAACGTAATATGTGTAGAGATTGTGCTTGTGTAATGCTATGGATTGATATGACCCTGTATCCACATGGTTGCTTTTGCTAATAAATTGAATGACCCTGCATGGATCATTATTCATATGTCTAGTGTAGTGTTTTCACCGTGCCTTACGTACTTTTAATCGCCTATTATCCTGTATGTTTTTCTTTAGGGTTATTATTAACATTCCAGATAGTCACCACATACTCTTCTTTCGTTTATTGACTTTCAATTAAGAAAGAGTGATAGATAATTATCGTCAAATGCTAATAACAATTTTTTTTTTCCGTTTTGACAAGGCATTTTGTTTAAAAATTTCACTTAGTGTACTTGGATTCAACACATTACTTTAATTTATGTCACAAAGATTATTTAAGTCTCATTAATTGTCGATTTCAGATGTACTTTTATATCCACACCTTCTGTTGTATTAAGTTCTTTTGACTTTTAAACCAGTGGTAATAAATGTAAAACAAGGTGAGGTTGATGCAGGAGAAAAAAAATTAGGAAAAGGTTCGAAATTTCTTAAGCAACTTTTTAGGATAAACTTAATTGTTTATTTTTATTTTTTTTTATTTTAGAGGAAATTGTCATTAAGGATTGATATTTTCTTGATAACATTTTAAACCTTTTTTCTAGTTTTATTTGCCTATTGTCGTATATGTTTTTTCTTAGAACACTTTCACATTTTTCTCCCATTTCTTACATAATACGTGTGGTATTGCTATAGTATGCTTTTGTAAGAACTTATATTTATCAATATTATAATTCTAAGTTTCTAACCAACCCTAAGTTTGAAATCTTAACTGTATAAACTTGTTAAAAAGGTGATACGTATATGAAAATTGTAATTAGGTTTCAGTAATCTAAATTATGAAGCCGAAACTTAGTTAACAAAAATAGAAAGTTGGTTTACGGTGCCTTTTAAGCTGGAATTTTCAACTGCTTATTTTGGATATGGAGCTAAGCTCCGTTTTCGGAGATGGATCTTGTTTCTCTATATAATAAGCTATGCATGATTGTAGTTGTCTGCATCAGCAAAATCTGATCTCTAATTCATACACAAGGACACACGCACATAACACACACAGATCAAACATGGAGCCGTTAATGCGTCTTGTTTCACTGGGGGTATAAATATGTACAAACATTTATTAAAAAATGTTCAACCAAAAAAAAAAAAACATTTATTAAAAATGAAGTACTTCCACACATGGACGGAGGCCGCATATTTCCACTGGGGGTAGCTGCCCCACTCAACTCCTTTTGCGATGGAAAATTGCTCCAACTAAAAATATAAATTATCCGCTTACATTTTATATATAGTTTTCATACCCTCTCACCCTTCCTAGTCATGTAAGCTAATTGTTTACAATTTTAGCGTTCTAACACCACTTCTCCATAATCATGTAGTTGGATGATAAGTTGATAACATTTTATCAAATTTTCAATTTAATTTCATGATTCAAAGTTGCCCCCACTAGAAAATGTTTCTGGCTCCGTCCAGTCTTCCGTGACTCAAAAAGTGTTTTTCTAATTTATGTCAAACGTAATTAGAATCATCTTTTGTTGTTAGAAAGCACTTTTAAGCCTTCCATAAAGCAGACACGTCTCTTTTCTTAATTAATATGATTTTAATCTAAAGATTGAAGTAGTATAAGGAGTTTGAATTTGGCAAAAATGGGCCCAATGGCTGTTGAGGGAAGGATTGCTAGCTACGTCGAACAAGCCAGTCGAGAAAAAGGACGTGATAGTCTCAGAACAGCAAGTTCAAGGCAGTATGCTTTTTCACAAGCAACTGCGTAAACACCTGCAAATCAGGGCTTTAATGGAGGACAATGCCGTGGCTTACGCCGTAGATGCATGTGCGCTAAACGATGCTAATTTTGTTGCATATAATATTTTGGAATCTGTGTGGAAGTGATGAATCGGTGGACTGTGCTTGTGTGTAATGAGATCGATTATTGTACGTGGCTATATATTGGGGTTGGTTTTGCTAATCAACTAAATCACCCTGTTCCGACCGGGGTTCTTTCATCACTGCTTCCTCTTGTTTCTTAACATTCCTGTGTTGTGCTTAAAAAGATGTTTTTTTCTTTCTTTTTACATACACAAAACTAGTTTGAAAGTGTTTTTAAAATTACTTAAAGCAATGTTAATAAAAATATTTTTGAAACAAATCCTTAAAAATCCAAGTAGATCCTGAAATAGCATTTAAGTGCTTCCTGCAAGAAGAACATATCATGGTGCTTCATCCAAAACTCATTTAAAGTGCTTTGGAATCCAAAATTAATTTCACCAAAAGTGTTTTCAGTTATTTTAAAAGCATTTTCGCAAGCGGCCCTCTACCATAATAGTAAAGAGAAGGTTGCCTTGCACCATGATGTGTGTTCGAACCATGTTGACTTCCTAATCTAACATCTAATCTACAAATCTATCGTTTAACAAAAAAAAAAAACATAAACACTTTTAAACGAGATCATATTTAATAATATGATGAGTTATATGTCTCTAAATATCGGGGAATTGAAAACTTTGGAAATACATGAATGTGTATGAAATCACTAGCCCCAATCAATCTAATTCATGGGTTTAATGTATTGAACAATAATTGTCATGTGAAATTCACATACTTTTGTATTTCATGTATAAGCTAGTAAACGCATAAAAAATTATGAATTAGAATGGCAAGAAAATTATGTGAAGTTAAGGATTAATTGTCCTCGATCGTGTGGGAAGAAAGGACAGAGAAAGACAATTCACTGCTGCAAGTACTGACTCACTTATTCATTGAGCAAAGAAATATGCATGCATGGCTCCTATTATTTCTCTTTCTTTCCTTTTTCTCGTTTGTTTTGAAGGCATGGCCCTGTATCAACAGTAATATTACTATGCATTGCATGGCACATGCACATATCTTATCTTCTCCAGACTCTCCAGTCTATATTAGGCAAAAGCCAGGGCAATGGCAACGAACATACGCTGCAATTCCAAAAATCACCTCCAGCTGTCCAAGAAGAAGAGGACAAGTGTGGGCCATATGTATAATATATATATATATATATATATATATGTGTGTGTGTGTGTGTGTGTGTGTGGCGCTTCATTTCATATAAAAAGTGAATAATAAGCCAAATGTGCTTAACACCTAAATATATATTTTAAAAGCTAAAATTAAACGTGCTTGAAAAAGAAACACTAATGTGCATAGAAAAATATAATGTGGAGAACTCAGTCAACAAAAATAGAAACTTGGTTTATGGTGCCAATTAAGCTGAAAATTTCAACGAAATAATAATTTTTGTACAGAGCTACCTCTTTTTACGGTGACCAACACGCTTTAATTTGTCCTAGATCCCTATATAATAAGCCTTGTATGGTTATTGTTCTTTGCATTAGCGTTTGAGATCTCTCTTATCATACACAAGCACACACACACACACAAACACACAAATCAAGCACACACTCACATACAAATAGATTCAAATGGAGCGTTCAATGCGTCTTGTTTCAGTTACCATCGTCCTTGTCCTACTTTTCTCCGCTACTGGTAATTATATCTCTTATTAATAATTAATTTTTTATGATGTTTTGAATAAAGCGTCTCATTTGAAAAAAAAATTATCTTTATTTTTAATGTAATTCAATTTGACAGAGATGGGGCCAATGGGTGTTGAGGCAAGGAGCAAGTCAGGCAAGGCAGTTAAGGAAAGGACCTGCGAGGCTGCAAGCGGCAAGTTCAAGGGGATGTGCTTTTCGTCTACCAACTGTAAAAACACCTGCAAAACGGAGAAATTCATTGGAGGCGAATGTCAGGGCTTCCGTCGTAGATGCATATGCAATAAAAAGTGCTAATTGATTTGGTAAAAAGAAATGTAATTTGTGTGGGGATTGTGCTTGTGTAATGAAATTGATTGATATGACCCTATATCCACAGGGTTGCTTTTGCTAATAAATTGAATGACCCTCCAAGGATCATTATTCTTATGTATTGTGTAGTATTTCACCGCACCTTACGCATTTTTAATCGCCTATTATCATATTTTTCTTCAGGTTATTGTTAACATTCTAGATAATCACCACTTACTCTTCTTTTGTTTACTATCTTTCCATTAAGAAAGAGTGCATGATAATTATCGTCAAACACTAATAACGAAACTTTTTTGCCGTTTTGACAAGGCATTGTTGAAAATATTTCACTTAGTGTACTTGGATTCAACACATTACTTTAATTTGTATTTCAAAAATTGTTAAGTCACATTGTCAATTTCAAATGTACTTTTTTATCCACACCTTCGGTTGTATTATATTCTTTTGACTTTTAAACCGGTAATAACATATGTAAGACAAGGTGAGGTTGATGCACAAGAAAAAAATTAGATAAGGTTCGAAGTTGCTTAAGCAACTTTTAAGCAAGGACTTAATTAATTGTTTTTTACTTTATTTTAGAAGAAATAGTCTTTAAGATAATGTTTTTTCTCGATGACATTTCAAAAGACTCTTCCACATTTTTTTCTGAAAGAAAAAAAAAAAAGAAAACACTTTCAGATTTTTCTCTCCTTCTCTGCATGTACGTATGTGTGGTATTGCTAAGGATGGAGTCACCTTAGGCTCAAGAGCCGGATGCCCCAACTCAGTTTTTTTGTGAAAAAAATGTACATATGGTAATTTCACGTGATAAAGCATTTTCAACTATGAAATTTTCAAATAATCAATTCAAAAATCGGAAGGAAATTAATGGATGAATAATAAGATGGATATTTTTTTAAAAAGATATATTTGATGATATTGGTAATGAAATTGTCATGCAATACTTTCAAAACTTGAAAATGCGTCATGGGATATTGTAATATGTTATACGAAAATTTTATGGGTTAATATATGTGTTTTGTTAGTAAATTCTTGAGCTTCTTAATATGTGATTTTGTTTTATAGGATGCCCATATCCCATATAGATCTCTGGCTTCATCCTTGGGTATTCCTATATTATGAATTTATAAGAACCTATATATATCAATAATATCATTCTGAGTTACCCTAGCTAAGTTTGAAATCTTAACTACAAACTTGTTACAGATACATAGAAAACGGTCCATGCGTTTTCTCCCAACTACCTGCGTCTTCCCGTTGTTTTTGGTGGCCACCAGTAATACTTCTTCTCCCTCAGTCTTGTTACTCAACTTCATTGTTAACAAATATTATTACGATTTTAAGCATGCATATTTACCATATTTTGTTTTGATAGTTGTTTAAACGGACGATGGTTGTTGAGGGTAGGACCTGGAGTCTCAATCTAATCGCTTCATGGGAACCTACGTGAGAAAAAGTAATTATGTTGTTGTTTGCCAAACTGAGGGCTTCCCCAGAGGCCACTGTTGTGGCTTAATTACGCCGTAGATGCTTTTGCACTGGACATTGTTAATTAGCTAATTAATTAAGCTATTGATAAGTTGATCACTAATCACTCAATTAACAGTGTGTTCATGGACGTATGTACTTTGGTACTAGTGTGGAGCTAGCCGGAATAAATTAAGGACCCAATTCATAGTTGGATAGTTAATATTGTATCGTTGTTATGGTTTCTAATGTTCTTGTTTGTTAAGTAGCACCATCGTGAATTATTTTATACAATATGACATGCTATATGTAACTTCTTTATTTGTCAACAAATTTAAGTCTTTGTAATGCCCTATGTTTGAAATACAATTAATCATTATTTCCTCAACTATTCTACTTTAAAATTCATTTTATTAGGCTTAGCCAAGTTAGCTAATTATGTAACGTAATCTTCTCTATACCTAATGTTCAAATCCTGATCTATATAATTTAAATTATTATTATGGTATAAACAACCAAAAAAAAAATTTAATTTATATTGTTATAAGAATTATGGTCTTTCCGATGAGATATATATGCTTTGTTTACATAAAAAAATCTGAATAATAAGCCACATGTGCTTATAACCCAATATTTAAAGGAAATGTTAAATGTGCTTGAAAATGAAAACCTATAATGTGCATAGAAAATTGTAGGGTGGAGAACTTAGTCAATAAAAATAGGAATTTGGTTTATGGTGCCAATTAAGCTGAATATTTCAACTTTTTATTTTGGGCGTGGAGCTATCTTTCTTTACGGAGACCAATCCTCTTTAATCTGCCGTACATCCCCTATATAATAAACCATGTATGGTTATTGTTCTTTGCATTAGCGATTGAGATCTCTCTTATCATACACAAGCACACACACAGATCACACACCAAAGAAACACATATTCAAATGGAACATTCTATGCGTTTTGTTTCAGCTATCTTCGTTCTTGTCCTGCTTTTCAGCTGCTACCGGTAATTTATACCTCTTTTTAATAATTAACTTCTTATGATGTTTTGAATAAAACATCTTATTCAACAAAAAACTAATTGTTATATTTAATGTAATTTGATTTTACAGAGATGGGACCAATGGGTGTTGAGGCAAGGAGTAAGTCAGGCAAGGTAGCTAAGGAAAGGACATGTGAGGCTGCAAGCGGCAAGTTCAAGGGGTTGTGCTTTTCATCTACCAACTGTAAAAACACTTGCAAAATGGAGAAATTCACCGGAGGCGAATGTCAGGGCTTCCGTCGTAGATGCATGTGCAACAAAAAGTGCTAATTAATTTGTTAAAAAGAAATGTAATCTGTGTTGGGATCGTGCTTGTGTAATGAGATGAATTGAAATGACTCTGTATCCACAGGGTAGCTTTTGCTAATAAATTGAATGATCCTACATGGATCATTACTTTTATGTCTTGTGTAGTGTTTTCATTATTCTTACCTATTTTTAAAACACTTTCACATTTTGCTCCCACTTCTCTACATATTCTCTACATAGTATGTGTGGTATTGCTATAGTATGCATTTATAAGAACTTATATTTATCAATATTATAACCCTAAGTTTCTAACCAACCCTAAGTTTGAAATCTTAACTGTAAACTTGTTAAAAAGTTGTTATGTATATAAAAATTGTAATTAGGTTACAGTAATCTAAATTATGAAGCCAAAACTTAGTTAACAAAAATAGGAATTGGTTTGTGGTGCCTTTTAAGCTGGAATTTTTCAACTGCTTATTTTGGCTATGGAGCTGAGCTCCGTTTCAGAGATGGATCTTCTTTACATATATAATAAGCTATGCATGGTTATAGCTGCCTGTATCAGTAAAATATGATCTCTAATTCATACACAAGCACACACGCACAGATAAAGCACACACTCACATAACACGCATAAATCAAACATGGAGTCCTCAATGCGTTTTGTTTTAGTTGACTTCGTCCATGTCCTATTTTTTGCCACTATTGGTATGAAAGAAGCAATTATGCTTATAAACCCTTTTGCCTTTTATAATTAATATTATAAATATGTACAAATATTTATTGAACATGAAGTACTTCCACGCATGGACAGAGGCAGCATATGCCCACTGCGGGCAGTTGCCACCACTCAACTCTTTATATGATGGAAAATTGCTCCAACTAAAAATATAAGTTGTCCTTTTACGTTCTATACTTTCCTATCCTCTCACCCTTCCTAGTCATGTAAGCTAATGGTTGGCAATTTTAAGCGTTTTAAACACCAATTCCAAAATCATGTAGTTGGATAAAAGTAAATACATTGTATTGAAGTTTCACTTCTTTAAAAGTTGTCTCCACTAAAAAATTGTTTCTGACTCCCTCCGTGCCTCCATGACTCAAAAGTGTTCTTTTAATTTCTGTCAAACGTAATTAGAAGCATTTTTGTCGTGAGAAAACACTTTAAGCCTTCCATAAGCAGTCTTAAACATGTCTCTTTTCTTAATTAATATGATTTTAAGCTAAAGATTGATGTCGTTTTAATGAGTTTGAATTTGGCAGAGATGGGACCAATGGCTGTTGAGGGAAGGATTGCTACGTCAAACAAGCCAGTCGAGAAAAGGGAGAAATTTTAAGTTGTAACGAGAACACAAGTGGTACACCACATGTTTTAATATAAGTAGTGAGAACTTTTATTTTTTAAGTTATTAACTTTTTAGCGCACATATTCCAAAATCTCTCGGAAAAAAGACGTGCGAGTCTCAGAGCAGCAAGTTCAAGGCAGTGTGTTTTTTCACAAGCAACTGCGTAAACATCTGCAATTCAGAGGGCTTCAATGGAGGACAATGTCATGGCTTCCGCGGTAGATGTATGTGCGCCAAACAATGCTAACTTTGTTATATAGTAGTTTGGAATCTGTGTGCGAGAGATGAGTCTGTGGACTTTGGACTGTGCTTGTGTGTAATGAGATAGATTTATTAAGCCTTCTATATAGTGGCCACTTTTGCTAATTAACTAAATCACCCCGTTTCGACAGGGTTTCTTTCATTACTGCTCCTTTTGTTTCCTAACATTCTTGTGTTGTGCTTATAGATGTTTTTTTTTTTTCCTTTGTTAGATACACAAAATTAATCATCTTATTGGCACTAAGTAGAGGGTTCGTTTAGAAATACTTTTAAAATGACTGAAAGCGATTTAATGAAAATGCTTTTGAAATCAATCCTTAGTAAAAATTCAAATAGATCCTTAAAAAGCATTTAAGTGTTTCCTGCAAGAAATATATATTTGATGCTTCGTCCAAAAAGCACTTGCTTTTAGAACTCAAAATTAATTTCACCAAAAGCATTTTCAGTTATTTTAAAAGTGCTTTTAAACAGCTCATATTCAATAATATGATGAGGTATGTGTGTCTAAATATCAGAGAATTCAAAATTTTGAGAAAAGATAGAATGTGTATGAGATTATCAACTAGCCCCAATCAATCCAATTCATGGGTTTTCATGTATTGAATAAAGGATTATGAATTATATTATGTAAGTGGAAAATTATATGAAATAAAGGATTATTGTCATCGTTCGTGTGGGAAGAACGGACAGAGAAAGACATTCAGTTGAGCGCAGAAATATGATTTCACTGCTGCAAAGACTCACTCATTCATTTGAGTGCAGAAATAGTGCATGCATGGTCCTGTTGTTTCTCTTTCTTTCTCTTTCCTCGTTTATTTAAAGGCATGGCCCGATAACATCAATAATATTACTATGCATGGCACATGCACTACATCTCACGTTCTCCAGACTCAAATATTCTTAATACCCATATATTCTTTTAAAAGAAAAAGTTAAATGTGCATAGAAAAATATAGGGCGGAGAACTTAGTCAACAAATATAGAAATTTGGTTTAGGGTGCCAATTAAGCTGAAAATTTCAACTTCTTATTTTGGGTATGGAGTTACCTCTTTTTACGGAGACCAATCCTCTTTAATCTGCCCTAAATCCCCTATATAATAAGCCGTGCATGGTTATTGTTCTTTGCATTAGCGTCTAAGACCTCTTATCATACACAAGCACGCACACACAAACACACAGATCAAGCACACACTCACATAAACACACATTCAAATGGAGTGTTTCATGCGTCTTGTTTCAGCTGCCTTCGTTCTTGTCCTGCTTTTAGCCGCTACCGGTAATTATACCACTTTTAAGTAATTAATTTCTTATGATGTTTTGAATAACAGCATCTTATTCGACCAACAAAATTGATCTTTATATTTAATGTAATTGGATTTGACAGAGATGGGGCCAATCGGTGTTAAGGCAAGGAGTAAGTCAAGCAAGGAAGTTCAGGAAAGGACCTGCGAGGCTGCGAGCGGCAAGTTCAAGGGGTTGTGCTTTTCATCCACTAACTGTAAAAACACTTGCAAAAGGGAGCAGTTCACTGGAGGCAAATGTCGTGGCTTCCGCCGTAGATGCATGTGCAACAAAAAGTGCTAATAAATTTGTTAAAAAGCAATGTAAGTCTGTGTAAGGACTGTGCTTGTGTAATGAGATGAATTGATATGACCCTGTATCACAGGGTTGCTTTTGCTAATAAAATTCAATGACCCTGCATGGATCATTATTCTTATTTCTTGTGTAGTATTTTCATCGCGCCTTACCTATTTTTAATCGCCTATTATCCTATATGTTTTTCTTTAGGGTTTCATTCAAACTCCTCTTGTTTCTTGACATTCATGTGTTGTGCTTGTAGATGTTTTCCTTTCTTTATTTTTAGATACACAAAACTAATCATATTACTAACACTAGGTAGATTCAATAATATAATAATTTATGCATCTAAACATCACGGAATTCGAAAATATGAGAAAAATTGAATGTGTATGAGATAAACATCATAAACTAGCCCATAATCAAACTAATTTACGAGTTTCCATGTATTGAACTATATATTGCCATGTGAAACTCACATACTTTTTTATTCCATATATTGGTCAATGCATAAGAAATCATAAATTAGAATATGTAAGTGGAAAATTATATGAAACTTCGAATATATTGCACTACACCTCTGAAGGTAGTTGTGTAAGCATAAAATTAAAATGCGATGCTAGTAAAAAGATTTTCCTTTTCAATTTTGGAAAAGCAAGCAACCTTCTCATTTAAGCATTCTCATAGTCTTATATTTTTTAACTGATCCTGCAATGTTACTTGATAATTAAAAGTTTGACACTGTCTGTTTCTAGGTCACCAATTAATCTAGTTGTCTAACTGCTATCCAATATCGGTCTCGTTCTCCTATACTCCATTGTCGAAGAAAATTATGGTTATCTACGGTTCGATTTTAACCGAGAAGTAGAGGAGAAAGTCAACCAACAAAATTATTCTTCTTTTTTGTTGCATGGGCCGTACAAACAAATGTTATAGGGCCTGGGGACACCAACGAGGAAAATGAAGTTCGCTTGAAGCCCATTGAGAGAACACAGCGTGCGTGCCAAGGAAACAAAAAACCGCGGGCGGGAATTTAATTACAGAAAAAAAAAACCAGGGCCGGAATCTCAACTGTAGGCGGCGGCGCCGACTGTGTTGTTTTGGTCTGGGGATGAATCGGAAATTTGGGGGAGGGAGGCCGCCGACGGGCACTCCGTCACTGGCTTGGTCCTCCGTCGTCGTTGTACTTTCTCTTCTCGCCGGGGCCTCCGTTGTCCACAATCTCTGCAAGCCTGATCTTGTACGATCTCTCTCCTCTTTGACTCTCTCATCCTCTGTCACTCTCTCACACACGGAAACACATTCCTGGTTGATTAATTACGAAACCAATGATATATGCCGTTAATTTGTGTTCTATACTTTCACCCTGAATGTTTGCACGCAAGGTGTCCGACGAAATGTTTCACTCCCTTCGCTGAGGCACAATATTCGTTTGTTTTTGTTGCTCTCTCCTCTAGTATTAGGGTTTCATGAAGCTGTGCGTTTTTGTGCAGACGTTGCCTCCTGTGGATGGCGTTACTGGAACCAACGGCAAGCAACCTGAGAAAGAATGAATGGATCAGTTCTTAGTATTTTCTGCTTTGCCAATTCGAATTGTTTTCGAATTGTTTTGCTAAAAAACTTTGGGGATTTTTACTATCGATTATCGTTTGTGGCAATGTTGTGAAGAACTTGAATTATTTCCTTTTTAATTTTATCAATTTATTTTTATTCTTTTAAAAGTTCCTAAAATCTCAATCTAATACACCTAGACTTTTAGAAATTTTTACACCCAATTTTTCTTAAAGTATGCATCTGATTGGAATTTTGATAGATTTTAGTGGATTTATAAATCTATGAACATTGATGGAGTTTAATTAATTTGTAGAAATTCTAAAATTTTGATTTAATTCTCTTGAAATCGCATGAGAATATGCGAGATTTGTGAATGTTTAAAATATGCTATGAAAACTCTTCAATTCTCTCTGATTCCTCAACTTTTTGTAATTATTTAAAATCAATTCACAATTGAATACAGGTAGAATGTTAATAAACTTCTTTAGAGCATCTTCAAATGAGATGTAAAAAATAAGAGTAAATTGTAGCAATGGATCCTCAACTTTAATCAAATTGGAGCAATGGTCCCTCAACTAAAAATCCATTACCATTGGTTCCTCAACTCATTAAAACATGTAGCTATGGTCATTTTAGTCAACTTCGTCAGAATTTTGTCAAAATGATTTATGTTGGAAAGACCATTGCTACAATTAGGTTAAAGTTGAGGGACTATTTCTCCTGTTGGATTAAAGTTGAGGGACCATTGGTAATGGATTTTTAGTGAAGGGACTATAGCTGCACATTTTGATGAGTTGAGGGAACAATGATAATGTATTTTTAGTTGAGGGAGCATTACTCCAATTGAGTTAAAGTTGAGGGACCATTGCTACAATTTACTCCAAAAATAATATGTCAAAATTAGTAATTGAATACAATAGAATGTTATAAACTTCTTTAGAACATCTCCAAAGGGGATGTCAAAAATAATATGTCAAAATTATTTGATGATTGATGTGGCAAATTCAATACAAGTGTTAAATCCTCTTCATTTCCAATGAATGTGTCAAATATGTATTTTATTATTTTATTGGGCTCAGAGTTACATTAACTTAAAAATATTTGACTCATTCTTTGTTTGTTGTCAAAAAAGACAACTAGAAAGTAAGAAGTCAAATTACTGAATTGCCACATCATATTTGGCATATCCATTGGAGAACACTTGAATGTCTTTTAATCTTATTTGGCATATTTGACATCTCATTTAAAGATGGTCTTAAAATTCTAATTGAATAGATCGGATTTCTAAGGATGTTTTTTAAACTATCTTAAAATTCTGATAGAATACACTTTGAATTTCATAAATCACTTAAAATCTTGTTTGAATACCCATATATATTAAAAGAATTAAAATCTCTCAAAATCACAATTGAAAACATAATTTCTCAATCGAATACACCTCTCTTAATGCATAGTTTCTTCCAATAATACAAATAACTATTATGTGAGTTATTTGGTGGAGCCACCGAATCACCTTGTCAGTGTCTCTCGTGATCATTCGTTGCATGTGGATGTAGCACATTTGACTTTTTTTATAACAAAATTAGTTTCTTCATATTTTATGGTATGTTTACTTACCTGAAATAAGAACTGAAATGGAAAGTTGTTACTTTTCAGACCCGTTTTGTTCTCGCACTTCTTTTTTTATTTTCACCACATAATTGAATCAATGCAGTAAATTAAGGAATGAGTGAATTAAGTGACAAAAACAAAGTAAAGAAGTGCATGACGACAAAAGGAGATTGATAATCATTTTCCAATCAAAATTTTCTATTTTTTCACTTCCTTGCATTTGATATGGATATGTAGCACCTAAAATATTGAGAATAATATTAATTAAAAAGTCAGTTAGTCTCATAATCTATCTCTTTCCTCTCTTCTAAATTTGTGGATTGACTGTGTGCAGCTCACAAATCGCATGCTTGACTACATGTTTTTTAGAGAATTGGTCCAAAAATAATTATAGACCTGGACAAAGCTTAATGCATATGCAGTTTCTTAGCTTCTCTTATTTTAGTGTCTTATAAATATATTTATTTCGAAAACAAAAGACTGCAGGCATCAAAAGTCAGAAAGCGACAGTATACTAATAAGTTGAAATGTTTGACCATATCCTCGTTAATGTCCTACATTAGAAAGCTTAAATACATATCTATTTGTTTCATAGTTGACCATTTATATAAGTTCAGAAGCCTCATCGAAGAGCAGAGCTACTTCATCTTCATTAGGTGTGAACCGGTAACACTAAGGAGATCAACTATTTAGATTACATTTTGTAAATTATATGACGTAGTTATTGACGATTGCATTATTACTTAAATATTGATTAACGAGCTTAATTATTTTCTATTGGTGACTCATCAACATAGTTGTAACTTTGGTAAAAAAAGTTGACCTACTTAGCATTGCTTTTAAGTGAACATATGATTACTTTTATATGAAGGCTCACTCGCTTCACAATTAGTACTTAATTAGTTGCCAGTTATGCATGATTTGTTAGAAACTGTTAAAATCACCGATGTGCTTAATTCTAAAAGCTTTTCCATACATTACAGCTTAAACTAATCATTTAAATTTTTAAGTTTTGGGTTGTAACTCGTAATAGCTTAGTAATAATGTAATATGAAAAGAAATAAGAATTGGTGGGTTATATTCCTTAGACATGTTAAGCCAAAGCCACCTCTTGTATACACTACAAAAGATTACTCATAAACTTGCCCTTAATTAATTAAGTTTGTCTAGTCTTAATCAAAATTTCATGTTTTGGAACAACTAAAAACGTGGGCTGCGATGACTCTATGAGCATGAAGTAAGAATTATGAATCCATCTAGAGAGAGAACAAATCCGAGAAACTACAAAGTGCACCTACATTTTACATATATATTGCCCAATTGCATGCATGCATGGAGGTCAAAAAAGGTCGCACGTCAACCGTTTTATATTAACATTTCTAATTACCCATGCAATTTTGCAACAGGACAGAGATTACCTAGCTGTAAAATAAGATTACTTACACGACGAATTTTCATCCTTTGACTAGTAATATTAAGAGTAACAAGAGAAACTTCAAACCACAATCTATTAAAGACGAATACCTTTCTTATATATTTTGCCAACCAAATCAGAATTGGTACTACTACAGCTACAAAGACGACGTACGAGTTTGCAGGAAATAGCGACCTGGACAAACCAAAGCAGCTTGAGTACGTACGAAACTGCCCTATATATAGACAAGACATACCAGCTTAATCTTCATCAACTTCTTCAATATTCATTCTCATTCTTTATTCAGTTCATCACTTCAAATATTTTCATTTAGTGGCTTCTTACTTGTATCGATTAAGTTCAATTAAGCTCGATGAGGATGTCTTTCCCTTTCTTTTCCGGTCATGGAAATGTCATGGCTGTTGCACTCGTGATGTTGGTTTTCATGAGCGCAACAAGTGAAGCGCAATTATCTTCTACATTTTATGACAAAACCTGTCCAAACGCTCTTATCACTATCAAAAATGCCGTAAGAACAGCTGTTTCAAGTGAAAGGCGGATGGCCGCGTCCCTAATCCGCCTCCATTTCCATGATTGCTTTGTCCAGGTACTAGTTACTTGACATATATACATATATATACAATGTATTTTTAGGGCAGGTGTTCTCATTTCATGTTGTTTTTAACAAAACTTTAACTTTTTTCGTAAAATATAATATAAATTGTAGCGCAATATTGAGTGTCTTAGTTTTTTATGAATATATGAATTGTATTTGTAGGGTTGTGATGCATCAATCTTACTTGATGACGCTCCTTCTATCACAAGTGAAAAGGGCGCATTGCAAAACAACGGTTCTGTGAGAGGCTTTGAAGTCATAGACAAAGCAAAAGCTGAAGTGGAGAAGGTCTGCCCTGGTGTCGTATCTTGCGCAGATATTCTCGCTGTCGCCGCTCGGGATGCATCCGTTGCCGTGAGCGGTCCATCTTGGACGGTGAAACTTGGAAGAAGAGATTCCACCACGGCAAGCCAAAGCCTAGCTGAAAGTTCACTTCCACTTTTCACGGACAGCCTTGACCGCCTTAAAGAGCGATTTGGCGACTTAGGCCTCAACGCGAGAGATTTGGTTGCACTGTCAGGTGCACATACAATTGGACAGGCTCGTTGCGTTACATTCCGTGGCAGGATTTACAACAATGCAAGTGACATCGATTCTAACTTTGCCACTACTCGCAAACGTCGTTGTCCAGCTGACGCAAACAACGGCGATGCAAATTTGGCACCGCTCGAGTTGGTGACACCGAACTCATTCGACAACAATTACTACAAGAATTTGATTCAGAAGAAGGGTCTTCTTGAATCGGATCAAGTTCTTTTTAGTGGAGGTTCCACAGACAGCATCGTCTCCGAGTACAGTTCCAAGCCCGCAACTTTTAAGGCTGATTTTATCACCGCTATGATTAAAATGGGAGACATTAATCCTCTCACCGGTTCAGCTGGAGAGGTCAGAAGGATTTGCAGTGCTCTCAACTAAATTCTTACTTACTTGA
Organism: Pyrus x bretschneideri; assembly: GCF_019419815.1. Lineage (NCBI taxonomy): Eukaryota > Viridiplantae > Streptophyta > Magnoliopsida > Rosales > Rosaceae > Pyrus > Pyrus x bretschneideri. The sequence continues at coordinate 600,376 of NW_025999802.1, read as the reverse complement.
GCCACAAGATTGAGTATCCATACATGACAATGTAACTTAATCTCTATATCGAAAATTTCTTTCAGTTTTTTTTTTTTTTTTTTTTTTTTTTTTTTAACGAGTGTCTATGTTGTATTGATTCATTCATATGTAACCTTAATTATATAGTGTATTCTTTTTCAATAAATTTGTTTTCCAATAATAGAATGAAGTCAGATGTTTATATTGTCGATTACCAACGGTTATTTTGAAATATATTTATTTCATGAATTATGAATGATCGATGGCGCTATATATTTTAACTATTAACGATATAACTGTACATGAAATTTGATTAATAATTGTGATAAGAGTAGTGATACACTTACCACCTATTTATACTATTATTTGTATCATCTCTCTAATAGAGGTAGGGGTCACCATCACATGTGGGTTCCTTCTCTATTAAAGAGATGGTAAGAATAGCATTTTGTTGTGATAATTTATATGGTGTAGAGCCACATTATTTGGTGCTAAAAATGTTATTCTTATCATCTAGTTGTATCATCTTTTATATCATCTCTCTAATTGAGATGAAACCCACATGTGTTAGAAGACCCTACCTCTATTAAAGAGATGATACGAATAAATGGTAAATGTAGCACTACTCATTTGGTGCAACAGGACTGCACACAAAGCATCATCCCTCTACGACAACCAGGGTTTGGCGTGCATTGCCCTGCAGTACATAAAAGCGTACCAAGGTGACTGCGATGCTGTAGGAGGGCCCGACGCCAAGAAGCCTCCTGATTCTGCATTTGCCGAAACATTTGCTCCCAACCGTGGTGTTCAAACCTCAACCCTCGCTCCAATCACCGGTAGTTTAATTGGCTGCCAGTCTAAATATGTCCACGCTGACGAAGCATTTTCGAAAATCTTGATTGAAAACAGCAAGGTCTTGGACATTCTCTAAGCTAAGAACCACACTTAAGTGGGAGCTGCTGCGAGTGGCAGTGATGGTGGAGCTCCATATTTCTGGTGCGTTTTGTTCAGCAGCGGAAAAACTTACAGTACCTTTGTAACGGAGGGAGGTGAGGCTAAAATAACAAGGCCCCGATGCTTCAGTGGTGCTAATGACGATTGCAGTGAATCTAATCACCCAGCCAGTGGTGCCGATGATTGGTCTAGAAGCAGTCGTCTGTGGCCAATTTTCACCACGGCTCTGACTGCAATGTCGTGTGCCTTTGGATTGTGATCATGATCATGTTTTTTATGAAAAAAATCTGGATTTGTTTTCTATTTAATTTTGGGGACCTTTTGATCTGTTGTAATTTGAGTGAATTTATAAATCCATGAATTTTGATGGAGTTTAATTAATTTGTAGAAATTCTAGAATTTTGATTTAATTCTCTTGAAATTTCATAAGAAGATGTGAGATTTATGAATGTTTAAAATATGCTACGAAAACTCTGCAATTCTTTCTAATTCTTTAACTTTTTGTAATTATGTAAAATCAATTCACAATTGAATAGAGGTAGAATGTTATAAACTTCTTTAGAGCATCTCCAATTGAGATATAAAAAAATAAGAGTGAATTGCAACAATGGTCCCTCAACTACTTTAATCAAATTGGAGCAATGGTCTCTCAACTAAAAATCCATTACCATTGGTCCCTCAACTCATCAAAACATGTAGCTATGGTCATTTTAGTCAACTTTGTCAGAATTTTGTTAAAATGAGTTATGTTGAAAGACCATTGGTACAATTGGGTTAAAGTTAAGGGACTATTTCTCCAATTGGATTAAAGTTGAGGGACCATTTGTAATGGATTTTTTGTTGAAGGACTATAGCTGCACGTTTTGATGAGTTAAGGAACCAATGGTAATGGATTTTTAGTTGAGGGACCATTGCTCCAATTGAGTTAAAGTTGAGGGATCATTGCTACAATTTACTCCAAAAATAATATGTCAAAATTAGTAATTGAATACAGGTAGAATGTTATAAACTTCTTTAGAGCATTTCCAAAGGAGATGTCAAAAATAATATGTCAAAATTATATTTGATGGCTGATTAGTTCATCATTTTTTCCAATGGATGCGTCAAATGACACACACCGACCTAAATCAGGGCGTGCTAGCCATGACGTGAAAGAGACGTAACCATGTGCACAGTGTGGAAGCAAAATGATATAGGGAAATACGAATAAATAAAAACCAAACTACTAAAAGTATTGGCTAAAATAAGGTGTTAGTGCGAGATTAAGTGTGAAGTACACAATCAAAGCATAAATAGTCAAAGTGCGGTCTGACTGGACAAGTACTAATTAAACAACACCCAAAGGTGATCCTACATTTGTGAAATTTGTCAGAACCACCACATTTGCACGACCATTGTTAGATCCCACATCACCCAGGGGAGTGATCCTTATATGTAAATTCTCATCTCTACCTAGCACGAGACCTTTTGGGAGCTCACTGGCTTCGAGTTCCATCGGAACTTTGAAGTTAAGCGAGTACGGGGCGAGAACATTCCCAGGATGGGTGACCCACTGAGAAGTTCTCGTGTGAGTTCCCAAAAACAAAACCGTGAGGCGTGGTCGGGGCCCAAAGCGGACAATATCATGCTACGGTGGAGTCGAGCCTGGGATGTGGTGGGGGCCTGGGCTGGGATGTGACAATTTGGTATCAGAGCCTAACCCTGGCCGCGTGTGTGCCGATGAGGACGTCGGGCCCCTAAGGGGGTGGATTGTTAGATCCCACATCGCCCAAGGGAGTGATCCTTATATGTATATTCCCATCTTTACCTAGCACAAGGCCTTTTGGGAGCTCACTGGCTTTGGGTTCCATCGGAACTTTGAAGTTAAGCGAGTACAAAGCGAGAGCATTCCTAGGATAGGTGACCCATTGGGAAGTTCTTGTGTGAGTTCCCAGAAACAAAACCTTGAGGGCTTGGTCGGGGCCCAAAGCGGACAATATTGTGCTACTGTGGAGTCGAGCCCGGGATGTGACATCAAATATGTATATTATTATTTTATTGGGCTCAGAGTTACATTAACTATTAAAAAATAATTAAAATTAATTTTAGTTTTTATTCTATTGGTTGTTTGGGACCCATGAATTAAAAAATTAAATTAAAAATATTTGACTCCTTCTTTGTTTGCATGTCAAAAAAGACAGCTAGAAAGTAAGGAGTCAAATGATCCCAACTTGCCACATCATATTTGACATATCCATTGGAGAACACTTGAATGTCTTTTAATCCTATTTGGCATATTTGACATATCATTTGAAGATGGTTTTAAAATCCTAATTGAATAGACCAGATTTCTAAGGATTTTTTTAAACTATCTTAAAATTTTGATAGAATACACTTTGAATTTCATAAATCACTTAAAATCTTGTTTGAATACCAATATATTCATTAAAAGAATTAAAATCTCTCAAAATCTCAATTGAAAACATAATTTCTCAATCGAATACACCTCTCTTAATGCATAGTTTCTTCCAATAATACGAATAATTATTAAGTGAGTTATTTGGTGGAGCCACTGAATCACCGTGACAGTGTTTCTTGTGATCATTCGTTGCTTGTGATCATTCGTTGCATGTGGACGTAGCACATTTGATTTTTCTATAATAAATTTAGTTTCTTCATATTTTATGGTGTGTTTACTTACCTGAAATAAGAACTGAAATGAAAAGTTGTTATTTTTTAGACCCATTTTGTTCCCGCACTCCTTTTCTTATTTTTCACCACATAATTGAATCAATGCAGTAAATTAAGGAATGAGTGAATTAAGTGACAAAAACAAAGTAAAGAAGTGCATGACGATAAAGGGAGATTGATAATCATTTTCCAATCAAAATTTTCTATTTTTTGACTTCCTTGCATTTGATATGGATATGTAACACCTAAAAATTGAGAATCATATTAATTAAAAAGTTAGTTAATCTCATAATCTATCGCTTTCCTCTCTTCTAAATTTGTGGATTGACTTTGTGGTGTGCAGCTCACAAATCGCATGCTTGACTACTTGATTTTTAGAGAATTGGTCCAATAATAATTATAGACCTGGACAAAGCTTAATGCATATGCAGTTTCTTAGCTTCTCTTATTTTAATGTCTAATAAATATATTTATTTCGAAAACAAAAGACTGCAGGCATGAAAAGTCAGAAAGCGACAAGTATACTAATAAGTTGAAATGTTTGACCATATCCTACTTAATGTTACATTAGAAAGCTTAATGTTGTCTCAGTAAATACATATCTATTTGTTTCATAGTTGACCATTTATACAAGTTCAGAAGCCTCATCAGAGAGCAGAGTTACTTCATCTTCATTAGGTGTGAACCGGTAAGACTAAGGAGATCAACTATTTAGATTACATTTTGTAAATTATATGACGTAGTTATTGACAATTGAATTATTATTTAAATATTGATTAACGTGTTTAATTATTTTCTATTGGTGACTCATCAACATAGTTTGTAACTTTGGTAAAAAAAATTGACCTACTCAGCATTGCTTTTAAGCGAACATATGATTACTTTTGTTTGAAGGCTCACTCACTCCACAATTAGTACTTAATTGGTTGCCAGTTATGCATGATTTGTTAGAAATTGTTAAAATCACCGATGTGCTTAATTCTAAAAGCTTTTCCATACATTACAGCTTAAACTAATCATTTAAATTTCTGAAAATATGACTTTAACCCCTCAAATTCAATTTTTTCCATATAAAACCAGACATAATTTTTTTTACTCAAAAAAAAATCCAATGACTAGGATCCACCTAAATGAATTCATTAATTACATATTACTTTACACATTTTACATTTTTTTAGATGCCCAATATACCCCTATTGCATAGTTGATGCGCACAATTAATTCTATACAGATTGTAAGGAGAGAGTTAATGATTTTGCAAAAAGAAAAATAAGACATTAATGTTAAAAAATTCATTGCATATTAATATCAAATATGACAATTTTTGGCTTAATTCTATGTATATGGCATTATGAGTTCATATATATATTTTTACCATAAAAAAAAAAAAACCTAATATATGTAATAATATATAAAAAAAATAAAAAGTAATTTACCTACCATGTACAAAAATGTTATTTGATTCAAAATGTGGGTATGTGTGTGTATATATATATGTGTGTGTGTGTGTGTGTGTGTGTGTGTATTTATATAATTAGACCATATTAATTTACCTACCTACTATTTGAAATGTTCATTTCAATTATGCAAAATATTGTATACCAACAACAAACTATTGCATAAACTTAGGAATTAGATCATGCTTTTGATTTTATCTTTTATCTACAAACAATCATATACATATTACTATATATATTTTTACCAAAAAACACCCCTAATAGGCTAATGTAACATCCCACATCGCCTAGGGAATGGATCTGTAAGCCTTATATGTATATTCTCATCTCTACCTAGCACGAGGCCTTTTGGGAGCTCACTGGCATCAGATCTATCGGAACTCCAAAGTTAAGCGAGTTCGTGCAAGAGTAATCCCATGATGGATGACCCACTGGGAAGTTGCACGTAAGTTCCCAGAATCAAAATCGTGAGGACGTGGTTGGGGCCCAAAGTGGACAATAATGTGCTACGGCGGAGTCGAGTCTGGGATGTGGTGGGGGCTCGGGCCGGGATGTGACAATTTGGTATCAGAGCCAATCCCTGGGCGGAAGTGTGTTGACGAGGACGTCGGACCCCTAAGGGGGGTGGATTGTAACATCCCACATTGCCCAGGGGAGTGGGTTTACAACAATAAAATGTGCCTAATATATGTAACAATACATGAAAAATAATTTACCTACAAGTTAGAGAAGTTTTATTTGATTCAAAATATATAATACGGATTTAGTATAATTTTTTTTAATAATTGGAACAAATTAATTTACTTCCCAATTAATGCAATATATATGGGGTAAATTTTTGGTATGATATGGATACAATTAATGCAATACAACAGTTTATATATTTTATTTCACTTCTTCTACAACTTTTAATTTCGAATAAATTTATGGATTTGGAAAGTGGCATGGGTGTAAATAAATTGTATTAGTAGGTCAATAGTGTTCCGATGTGGCTGCAGATTTTAAATTTGGGTTTTTATTGGACGTTTATATGTAGATGAGTTTTTATCTAGGAATCATGAATTGTAAGGGCCAAATTAAATCTAAAGCACCCTTTAAATTTTTAAGTTTTAGGTTGTAACTCGTAATAGTACATAATGTAATATGAAAAAGAAATAAGAATTGGTGGGTTAATTATATCTCTTAGACGTGTTAAGCCAAGGCCACCTCTTGTCTACACTACAAAAGATTACTCATAAACTTGGCCTTAATTAATTTTGTCTTGTCTTAATCAAAATTTCATGTTCTGGGACAACGAAAAGCGTGGGCTGCTATGACCCTATGAGCATGAAGTAAGAATTATGAATCCATCTAGAGAGAGAACAAATCCGAGAAACTACAAAGTGCACCTACCTTTTACATATATAATGACCAATTGCATGCATGCATGGAGGTCACAAAAGTCGCACGTCAACCGTTTTATATTAACATTTCTAATTACCCATGCAATTTTGCAGTAGGACAGAGATTACCTAGCTGTAAAATAAGACTAATTACACGACGACTTTTCATCCTTTGACTAGTAATACTAAGAGTAACAAGAGAAACTTCAAACCACAATCCATTAAAAACGAATACCTTTCTTGTATATTTTGAAGGCGACGTACGCGTTCGCACGAAATAGCGACCTGGACAAAGGAAAGCAGCTTGAGTACGTACGAAACTGCACTATATATAGACAAGACATACAAGCTTAATCGTCATCAACTTCTTCAATATTCAATCTCATTCTTTATTCAGTTCATCACTTCAAATATTTTCATTTAGTGGCTTCTTACTTGTATTGATTAAGTTCAATTAAGCTCGATGAAGATGTCTTTCCCTTTCTTTTCCGGCCATGGAAATGTCGCGGCTGTTGCACTCGTGATGTTGGTTTTCATGAGCACAACAAGCGAGGCACAATTATCTTCTACATTTTATGACAAAACCTGTCCAAACGCTCTTACCACTATAAAAAATGCCGTAAGAACAGCTGTTTCCAGTGAAAGGCGAATGGCCGCATCCCTAATCCGCCTCCATTTCCATGATTGCTTTGTCCAGGTACTAATTACTTGACATATATACATACATACATACATGCATACATATACATATACATATATATATATATATATACACAATGTATTTTTAGGGTAGGTGTTCTCATTTCATGCTGTTTTTAATAAAACTTTAACCTTATTCGTGAAATATAATTATAAATTGTAGCGCAATATTGAGTGTCTTAGCTGTTGATGAATATATGAATTGTATCTGTAGGGTTGTGATGCATCAATCTTACTTGATGACGCTCCTTCTATCACAAGTGAAAAGGATGCATTTCAAAATAACGGTTCTGTGAGAGGCTTTGAAGTCATAGATAAAGCAAAAGCTGAAGTGGAGAAGGTCTGCCCTGGTGTTGTATCTTGCGCAGATATTCTCGCCATCGCCGCTCGGGATGCATCTGTTGCCGTGAGCGGTCCATCTTGGACGGTGAAACTTGGAAGAAGAGATTCCACCACAGCAAGCCAAAGCCTAGCTGAAAGTTCACTTCCACTTTTCACAGACAGCCTTGACCGCCTTAGAGAGCGATTTGGCGACTTAGGCCTCAACGCGAGAGATTTGGTTGCACTGTCAGGTGCACATACAATTGGACAGGCTCGTTGCGTTACATTCCGTGGCAGGATTTACAACAATGCAAGTGACATCGATTCTAACTTTGCCACTACTCGCAAACGTCGTTGTCCAGCTGACGCGAACAACGGCGATGCAAATTTGGCACCGCTCGAGTTGGTGACACCGAACTCATTCGACAACAATTACTACAAGAATTTGATTCAGAAAAAGGGTCTTCTTGAATCGGATCAAGTTCTTTTTAGTGGAGGTTCCACAGACAGCATCGTCTCCGAGTACAGTTCCAAGCCCGCAACTTTTAAGGCTGATTTTATCACCGCTATGATTAAAATGGGAGACATTAATCCTCTCACCGGTTCAGCTGGAGAGGTCAGAAGGATTTGCAGTGCTCTCAACTAAATTCTTACTTACTTGAGCCACAAGATTGAGTATCCACACATGAAAATGTAACTTAATCTCTATATCGAATATTTCTTTCAGTTTATTTTATTTTATTTTTATTTATTTTTATTTTTTTACGAGTGTCTATTTTGTATTGATTCATTCATATGTAACCTTAATTATACAATGTTATTATTTTTCAATAAATTTGTTTTCCAATAATAGAAAGAAGTTTTTTTGAAATATATTTATTTCATGAATTATGAATGATGGTGTTATATATTTTAACCATTAACGATATGACTGTACATGAAATTTGATTAATAATTGTGGTAAGAATAGTGATACACTTACCATCTATTTATACTATTATTTATATTATCTCTCTAATAAAGGTAGGAGTCACCATCACATGTGGGTCTCATCTCTATTAGAGAGATGGTAAGAATAGCATTTTGTTGTGATAATTTATATGGTGTAGAGCCACATTATTTGGTGCCAAAAATGTTATTCTTATCATCTAGTGGTACCATCATTTGTATCATCTCTCTAATAGAGATGAGACTCACATATGTTGGAAGACCCTACCTCTATTAAGTGATGATACAAATAAATGGTAAATGTAGCACTACTCATTTGGTGCATATATTTGGCAAAAATGCTACTCTTACTACATTTTACATGCCACATTTTTATCACTTCTGTAACAGAGATAGGGCTCACAAACACATGTGAGTCTCATCTCTGCATAACGCTGGAATTCGATTTCGATCTGTACAGTTATACAATGAAAATTTTCGAAATCGAATCAAGATTTAAGAGGCCTATCGATATAATCTATGTAATCTTAAAGCTACCTTGCAGCCATTTTACCTGCATTTCCAGCCCCGAATCTGTCAAAGCATTCAAGGCTGACCGGTAAAGCCTCCCATCCAACGCCGTCCCTTCCGATTTCATATCTCTCAAAAGCTTCACCAGCTCATCAATCCGGCCCGTCTTCGAAAAAATCCCAACCATCATTCCAGCCAAAGCCTTGTCCAAAACACCCTCATGAACCCTAAACTCATGGTAATATTTCATACACATTTCAAACTCCCCTGCCTTGTTGTAAGCACTTATAACCGTTGTGTAGCTTACCTTATCCGGCGCTACCTTCCTTCGCTTCATTTCCGTCCAAATCTTCGAAACCTGCCTCAAATTCTTGTCCCTTCCATGCATATCCATCAAAGAATTGTATATCCATAAGTTCGGCTTACACCCCTTTTCTTTCATCTTCGCCATGAGCCTCATTGCATCTCTTGGCCTCCCTGTTTTCCCATACATCACAACCATGCTAGAATATGCCACTACACAGTTACCAAACCCCTTTTCCTCCATCTCCTCAAAAACCATTTCTGCCTTTGAGTTAAGCCCTAGGCGGCAATAGACATTGACGATGGACGCGTATGTCACTTGCCCTGGCTGGCAGCCCATCGACACCAAATCTTCGAAAAATTTAACAGCAGTCAGGAGTCGATTTTTCCTAGAGAAGCCACTAACAACCGCACAGCATATATTGTCAGAAACCCTGATATTCGCACCCTTCATCGCCTTAACTACTCCGAGAGTCTTCTCTGTCAACCCTTCTTCCACATACATTGATATCATTTTTAAAAACAAACTCGGATCCTTCAACAATTTCTTGCTCTCTCCTTCTTCAAAAAGCTCTTCAGCCATCCCTACTTCTCCAATGCTTGCGAATGAACAAATCAGCACAGAGTAAATCTTTGAAGAGTCTAAATAAACTCCTCTCTCCGTCACACTTCGGAAAATCTCAAGAGCTTCAAAGGGCTGTCCCAATTTGCACAGTGATTCACATAAAATTCCGTATATTTGAGTTGAAAAAGGCACCAAATCTAATTCCCTACTTTTCATTTCTTCAAACAATTCATTAACTTTTCTGCAATCACCCTTTTTCATATAAGCTTCCATGATCCGGCAATAGCATCCGGAATTCGCAGTAATTCCATCGGATTCCATCCGTTCAAACACGGAAATCGTGCTTTTAAACATATGAAGCTCATTATATCCTCTCATCGCCGAATCAAAAGCCGGGACAGCAACTTCATCTCCATGATCACTAAACACATCAAGCAAAATCCTAACAATTTTGAACTTCCTAGCTCTAATGCAGCTAGTGACCAATCTAGAGCAAGTATAACCATCAGGCACTATTTTATAATTCTTAAAATCCTCAAAATCCGAAATAAACAAACCCCATTTATTGGAACGGATCAAGTACCTTATCAGCTGCTCCATTGTCGATTTGTTTGATCTGAATTCGGGCTTCTTTCGCGCTTTCTCGTAGTGATCGTATGCGCATTCTTCCGTCTGAGGATTCTGAAACAAGCCACATATGAAATCATTCAAGTCCTCGGCACCCAGCGTTGGAGCTGGACATTCTTCTGGGGAGTTTTGTAACTTTAAGTCCAATTCAATGACGGGAAAATTGGTTGAATTTGCATTGAAACCCGGAGATTATTGCTATAGTAAGTGGGATTAATGGAAGAGAATAAATGGGTTTTGAATGATGCGAGGAAGTGGAATTTGTGAGGATTTTTGGATGAGATCACGCAAGCGGAAGACCAGTCTGCTGAAGTTGCAGCAGGACTGGCGATGGATATTGGAGGAGATGATAAGGCCGTTGAAGACTTGCGTGAAATAAGTGGGACGGAGACTCCTGCCTCTGTGTATATATATATACCTTATACCCAACTGGATTTTTGCCATGCGTTTAAATCATATAAGCCACTCGTAATGCGCCACTTGGATAGTTCAATGACATAGAGATATATCTGCCAAAGCGAAGGCCACGCGACTTCCAATCGATTCTTAAACATAACACCAACGGGAGTGTGAAAATCACTCATCTTAGAGTTTAAATACGGTTTTTCTCTAATCCAAGGCGATCACTTAGTCAATATTTTGTTTTCAGTGGGAAATGTTTAATAAATACTTGTCTTACATACAAGCGGTATTGTGATATTGTGTGAGGGAGATTCAAACACATAAACCACTATGATACAAGTAATATTACGATATTGTGTGAGAGGATGATATAATGAAACTTTTCATATACGAGTCGTAAGTACATACTATGTAAAAATCTCAAGTTCAATTAACTTAGATGAGGAGTGATATGTCAAATTTTTAGAAGGTATTTTTGTTGTTAGATTAGTTTACATTTTAAGATTTCTATCTTAAACCAATTAAATCCAATTAATCTAACGACAAGGAATATGGTGATCAGTTGCTTGGGGAAAATCTTGGATGGGTTTTGTATGGTAGGGATGTTTTTGTGTTTGTGGGCCATATGGCCACGTGGTCCGGAGAGCGGATCGAAGAGCAAAATGCACTGATCTAATTATCATGGTTAGCTAAACACCACATAGTAATGATTGATAATGAGTTTTAGGCTCATATTTCACATAGCACGTATAAGATTTAATTTTTAATGTTGGTAAACCATAGGATAAAAGTCACGAAAAGCTAATATATCTTTAAGGGTTGGTTTGGTATTGCTGTGTTTTGAAAAAAAAGCTGCTACTGCTGTGCTGTGAAAATAAGCAGCTGTGAAATAAAGCAGCAGAGTGTTTGGTAAACTTTTTTGTAAAAGTGCTTTTGAAAAAAAAAATCAGTATTATAGTGTTTGGTAAACTTTTATATAAAACATATGTGAAAAAAGCTGGTTTTTCAAAACTAGGTTTTGCAGCTTCTTGTTTTTGGCTTTTTTTTTCATCTAAAACTGTGAAAAAAAACTGAAGTTGAATGTTTTTCAAACACAAAAAATAGCTCCAAACTTTTTTTCATACTAACTTTTTTTAGAATCATCTCAGTACCAAAACTCTAAAAAAGATGAATTGCCGTGATGGGATCACCAACCAAAGTAAATAGGTAAAAGTAAATAAAAAAACTACAAATTTCCATATCGCGGTTAGAGAACACCTTAAACCCTTGTCGCTGCCAAAGCGCCCCTCACGGACGTCACCCTAAAACCCTAAAACAAGAATCCGTCCCTCTCCGAAATCCAAAGTTTCAACGCAGCCGGATCCAGCCGCAATGAGAAAACCCAAATCGAAGAGCTCCCGTAAGCAAAAGGACCTCTCGGAGCTCCAGGAAATCGAGCTTCTGAATTCATGGATCGAATCCCAGAAACCCGATTGTGGCTCTAACCCCATGTCTCTCCCCGCCTTGCCCTCCGACGCCCCCGTCGGCCGTCTTGGTGGCACCCTCTTTTCTCCCTACGCCGGCGCCACCAGATTCGAGCAGCTGCCCGTCTCTAAGAAGACAAAGGACGCCCTTCGCCAGTGCAAGTACGTTGAAATGACAGATATTCAGAGGGCTTCTTTGCCCCACGCGCTGTGTGGCAGAGATATTCTCGGCGCAGCCAAGACCGGGTCGGGAAAGACTTTGGCTTTTGTTATTCCGGTAAGTTGGGCGTGCTTTGTTTTGGGGTTGGTTTGGTTGCGGAGACAGTGTGTGTAAAGAATTTAATTGGGTGCGTGTAGTTTTACAATTTTTGATGATCCGTTTGAAAAATGAGTGCTTTTGATCTGTGTGAAAAATAAGTGCTTTAGGAAGATGATTGATGCTGGAAATTGTGAGGAAGTGAATGGATTTTCTTCAAATTTGTTCACAATTTTGATTTTTGGTTGGTACAAAATTTTTGGTCTTGGTTTGTTGCATATTTGGATCTGCGAACTTTTCTTGAGTTTCTGTTATGCTTATCGCAATTATGATTGTTAATTTCCTCGGTTTTCCCTCTTTTCTACTAAGTTTGTTGAATTTGAAACCAAATGTGCCACAAGAAACTGAGTTGTTATGTGTTTAGGTTAAGTTTATATGTATCTGTTTACACACTTAAGCATGCTAATGATCGAGACATTTATATGTGCATACATATATTTGTGCAAACTTTCCTTTCATTTGTCAGTGATAGGCGTGATAGGCATTCTTCTTTGGTAACAAAAAGAAACCTTTTCTGATGCTGTATCATTTCTTTTATTTCAGCTTGTGGAAAAATTGTATAGAGAAAGATGGGGACCTCAGGATGGGGTAGGCAGCATCATAATATCTCCAACAAGGGAGATAGCTGACCAAACTTTTGATGTGTTAAAATTGGTTGGGAGGCACCATAACTTTAGTGCTGGCCTTCTAATTGGTGGTCGCAAAGTTGAAGAAGAGAAGGAGCACGTAAATGACCTGAACATACTGGTTTGCACTCCAGGACGGCTTCTTCAGCACATGGATGAAACCCCAAATTTTGATTGCTCACAACTTCAGGTTTTGGTCCTTGATGAGGCAGATCGTATTCTTGATGTCGGATTTAAGGACACACTGAATGCAATCATTTCACAGCTACCTAAAAAAAGACAAACGTTTCTCTTCTCAGCAACTCAAACAAAGTCGGTTAAAGATCTTGCAAGACTCAGTTTGAAGGATCCAGAATATCTCAGTGTGCATGAGAAGGCTGTGACAGCGACTCCTACTCTTTTGCAGCAGGCGGCAGTCATCGTTTCACTTGACAAAAAATTAGACGTATTGTGGAGCTTCATAAAGACACATCTAAATTATAGAATTCTAGTGTTTCTATCAACCCGCAAACAGGTGCAATTTTGTCTCTGAATTATGTCTATGTAGCTCAGATGCCAGTTTGTCATGCCTAATAATTTCAGCATAATATATTCAACATCGAGTTCATCTGATTGATAGAGGCCAGCTTAAGCCCTTGAAATGAGAGAGTGCGCCCAACAGAATCAGTTAAATAGTTCAATAAACTTCAATCTTGAATGAAAGATGCAGACTTTTTATATGCCCTTGGAGTTTGAATTAATGGTTCTGCATTGAGGTCTATGTTTATGTCTTTTGTTAACTCACCCTGTTTTCCCTTCACAAGCCAGCATGGAAATGTTGATCATATCAGTAATTCTAGTTATAGACATACTTACACATACATATATAAAGAATATAGCTTTCTCCTAAGTTGCGCGAGTCATTTACTAGAAAGAAATTTCTTCACTTACTCAGGTGGTACTGTTTTGATCCCAAACCAATTTGGCACAGGATCATATTTGGGGGTGGGGTGCATGTTTCACCTCCATTTTTACGACTGTTGATGATGTTGAATTGCATTTTTTAATAGGTAAAGTTTGTCTATGAAGCATTTAAAAAGCTCCGTCCTGGAATACCCTTGAAGTGTCTTCATGGTAAGATGAAGCAAGAGGGACGAATGGGAACGTACTCACAGTTTTCTGAAAAACGTTGTGTTCTCTTCTCAACTGATGTGGCTTCAAGGGGCCTTGATTTCAACAAGGCAGTTGACTGGGTTGTTCAGGTGGGTTGTCATCTCCAAAAATATTCTTATTATGTTATAACAAATATAAGGAAAAGAAATTTGTTGTCTATGGTCTCAGTTTTAAAGATATTTTCCCCCATGTGTAGGTGGACTGCCCAGACGATGTTGCATCTTACATACACAGAGTTGGACGAACTGCTCGTTATCAATCTAAAGGGCAATCACTTTTATTTCTGATGCCTTCAGAAGTAAAAATGCTTGAGAAATTAAAAGAGGCAAAAATACCTATTAAGTCCACCCAGGTTTAATATTCTTTCTTTCGTCTTAGGAGGACGGGGGTGGGAGTAGGAGAATCCACTGTCCACTTAGTTTTATTGTTTCCATTTTAATTTGTGGGCCACGCTAAATTAGCTGCTATACTGATTTCTCAGGCTAACCCGGATAAACTGCAACCAGGTGTCTGGATTGTTGGCATCTTTGCTAGTCAAGTACCCAGATCCACTTCAGGGTCTGGCTAAAAGGGCATTTATCACATACGTGAAGTCTATTCAAAAGCAGAAGGACAGAGAGATTTTTGATGTTACGAATTTACCAATTGAAGAATTTTCAGCAGTCACTGGGTCTACCAATGACTCCTAAAATTCGTTTTGCAAACCAGAAAATCAAGTCCAAGAAAGTGCCTGAATTATCTCCCCTTGTTGAACCAGAAAGTTGGGACAAGGAGGATAGGTTGGAGCTTCCAAAAGAGGAGCTCGATATTGGTGATTTTATGGAAGAGGAAGGGGAGGAAGACGCTCTTGTAAGAAATGCTACTGCAAATGAGGCAGAGGGGGAAGGACGAAAAATCGGAGATATTATGTAAGTTGCTTGTCTATTATATTTTATAGATATTTAACCTTAAAGATTAAGTTGCAAGATTCTGATTGACATTAGAAGCAAATTATACACAAATGGATGGACAATTTCGTAATAAATCCGTTTTCTGTGCTTCCCAACTTAAAATGATATTTTCCAGCTGTGGTAGTTTTGGATGTATTACCAATGCCATGCTGACTACCTTAATGCACTCTTTTATCATGTGCCATTTGTTTCCCAATCTGTTGGCGAAATTTGAGTTCAATCACTTTTTTTTTTTCCTTGTAGACCGGCTACTCGGGTTTCGAAGAAAAAGAAGTTAAAGATCAATATCCATAGGCCAGTGGGGACTAGAGTCGTCTTTGATGAGGAAGGCAACACGCTACCGCCATTAGCAAGGCTGGCTGATATCAATAACAGTGGTCTGCCTGATGAAATTCATGGTATGTATTGTGATTCTAGAATTACATCAAATATAAACCAGAATAACTGAAAATATTACAAGCATAGCATAAACTTGGGGTGACGCCCTAATTTCGAAATGAACAATTGAGGTAAACAAATAGATTTATGAATTTTCTGACTCCTATCCTGAAGAACATGTCCTGACGTATCTTATTTTTTGCTGCAGACATGAAAAACGAATATTATAAGAAGCTTAGGGAAGATATGAAGGTGGTGGACAAGGAAGACAAGGTTCTAGACCGCCAGCGTCGACGTGAGAAACGTTTGAAGCATAAGATGAAGTTGAAGAGAGGAAACACAGAAGAAGATTCGGAGGATAATCTTTCTGATTCAGAAGGAGAACCAGCTGAGGATCGACCCCGCAAAAAGTCGAAGATATACTTTGGTAGTGATGATGAAGGTGAGAGAGAAGAAGGTAAGAAGAAACTGGGTTTCACTGCTGACTCAATGTCTTTAGAGGAACAAGAAGCTTTGGCTCTCAAATTATTAAATTCCATGCACTCATAAATTTTGACCTTTGTTAAGCTTAATGATGTTTTCTAGTTTTTTATTATTTTTTATTTTTTATTTTTTCCTTCTGTGTCTCGAGTAAAGTACTAAAATGTAATGATCTTGAAATTTTAAGGTGAATTTAGAAGTATCATACTTTTTTTTTTGGGTAAAGTACAAAAAACTACCTCAATTATTGATGTTACGACATTTTCATACCTCATCTTTTAAATTTGACAATGTCATACCTCATCTTACGAATTTGTGTCAATGTCATACCTTCCGTTAGCTTGGCCGTTTATTTCTCAGTTAAATGATGACGTGGCTTGATTCGGGACCCATTTTTTATTAAAAAACTAATAAAATATTATTAAAAACAAAAAAAATCATTTAATATTATTTGAATATTAAAATACATAAAAAAAATACATAAAAAAATAAAAAATAAACCTCTCCTTTTTGGTTCTTCCTGCAATCCAGGAAGAAGAAGAGGAAAAAAAAAAAAAAAAAAAAAACCCCAAACCAAACCCATTTCACCCCCCCTTCCCCCACCACAAACCCAACCCCCTGCAACCCAAAAAGAAGGAGGAGGAAGAAGAAGAAAAAAAGAAAAAGAAAAAAAAAAAGAAAACCAACCCCAACCCAACCCAACCTAAGGAAAAAAAAAACAACGAAACAAAGGGGAAACTCTCGTCCCCCCCCCCCACCCCAACCCACCCCAAATACCCACCTACCCTGCGCAAAAGAAAAACAAGAAGAAGAAGAGAGAAGGAAGAAAGAAAAAAAAAAAAAAAACAAAACCCAGTTCGTTCGGATCTGGGTTTTTTTTTTTTTTTTTTTTTTATGGGTTGCAGGTAATGGGTGCGAGGTTGGGTGCAAAGGGTGGGTGCGAAGGTGGAGAGGTTGGGTGCGGAGAGTGGGTGCGGGGAGAAGAGGGGGTGGGGAACGGGGAAAACAAATTGATTTTTTTTTTTCTCTTCTTTTTTTTCTGGGTTGCAATTGCGGAAAGGGGGAAGAAGATGAAGATGGGGAGAAGAGAGAGAAGGGGGGAAGGGGAAGACTGATGTTGTGATGTTGGTTTTTTTTTTTTTTTTTTTTTCAAATAACTTTTTTTATTATTTTAATATTTAAAAAATATTAAATGATTTTTTTTTAGTTTTTAATAATTTTTTAATAAAAAATGTGTCCCGGATCAGGGCACATCAGCATTAAACTGATAAATAAACGGGCAAGCTAACGGAAGGTATGACATTGACACAAATTCGTAAGATGAGGTATGACATTGTCAATTTTAAAAGATGAGGTATGAAAGTGTCGTAACGCCAATAGTTAAGGTAGTTTTTTGTACTTTACCTTTTTTTTTTCAATATCATCCTTCTAAGTTTTACCTTCTAGCTCGACTTTGACCGGAGAAAAAGTTTGCCTTCTGTGAAAAGGGCTAAGGCCCGATATGTTGGGTAAGGTTTTTTGGCCCGTTTTCATGTACCGAACAGAAAATCTTATTGAAATGACAAAAAACGTTTGTGGTGAAATTACTTTTGAAACCAGTCCTTAATAAAGAATGAGGATCCTCACCAAATTCTTTTTGTGAGAATCCAGAGGATATTTTAATTGTATTCGTTCATTATAAATCGTACGGTTAGTTTACATTAGGTACTATTTGTGTTTAATTTTAAATAAAAAGTTTAAAATGATTTTTTACTGCACAATGCACGATGAATGGACACGATTAAAGAATTATTAGGATCCTCACAAAGAGGATTCAGAGAAGTTCCTTACAAAGAGGATTGTTAGTAAAAATATAAGTAAATTCTAAAAAGACATTTGAAGTACGTTATATGCTTCTTACATCAATTCAAATGCTTTTAGAACCTAATAATATTTTTTCCTAAAAACGTTTTCTGTCATTTTAAAAGTATATTCAAATGAATCCTATACTAACGAAAAGAAACATTTGCATTGGCACATGGAGTAATTTTCTCACTGAGACAGTTTCTTTACAACATTGTCATAGTTTTCTGTAATGAATAACAATGAAAATAATCAACCAAAACAAAAGTCATTTAACTGATTAACGTTGTTACAATTTTAGTGTTGAAACAAAAATTATAGTGCATCTCCTTATTAAATAATAGTTAAATAACTAAACGATTTTAAATTTAATTATTTTATTTTGCATAAGTGATTTTGACGAATGATAAGCCGTTCAGATCTTCGAGTAACAGTGTATGTGAGAAATGGAAGATAAAAAGTCGGAATAAAACTGTTGCTAGCATTCCGCATTCCCATAAGGCAATCGTTCGTCGAGCTTCTCCGTGTAAATGTTGGAACTTGGTAGCCTCCGCGTTAAAAATGTGGGAGAATCAGTGTGAACAAGAAGTCATAAGTAATTAAATGCCAACCAAACCCAGGCAAACGTACACACGTTTTTGAGTACATGAAAGCTTTTTAATGCTCGTATTTTGGCTCATCATTCTAAACATTGGTATATGCTCGTCATATATTTAATTATCTGATACGAGTAATGCTATTCATGTAATATCGCCTTAAGTGGCATCTAATGTGGATAGCCACATCATTCGAAAAATTTGCAAAACCCAAAGAAATGAAGGAGAATGACTCCTCGTATACCATAATCATCATTTAATTAACTAGTTTTTCTTTATTATTAGTTTATTACATAATGAATTAAATTAAAAAATATGATTAATTCAAAGGATGTGGCTGTCCACGTCAAATGCCACCTAAGATAGTATGAAAATGTGGTACAAAAATATGGTATGAATAACATTACTCATCTGATACGTATTCATTCACTTAACTTTGGTTAATTTTTTTCAAAATTGAAAAAATAACATTTAATGTGAAAGTTAATTAGAGTTAGGTTAAAAGACACATGACAAACAATTAATTATACGGTGAGCATACACTATAATTATGATGGTGAGCAAAAAACTCTCTCTCTTGTGGTTAGAGTCTCTCTTTTATACTCACTTAAAATTCTCTTTTTTCCCTTTAGTGCATATCAATATAAATTATCGCTTGTACTCTCTTCTTAAATTATTGAACTATACGGTTTTTGACACACTAAAAAATTTGAGTTTTATTTTCTAGGGAGTTTTAACGAAAAGCTCATGGTACTGTTCACTTTAACGAAGAACCTTATTTTTATACTAAAAAGCCAATTATGGTACTATTTATTTTACTCTTTATTTTATCCTTATCATTAAAACTTAAGGTTATCAAGTAGTTGTCCTTATTTTCGAAGAAGGAAAGGAACTAGCTTTGACGTGTGTTTTGGAACAAAAGATTGTGCGAGCATGAGATGATTTAACTTTCTAAGATTCTTATTATGCTTTTGAAAATTGTTACTTTTTTTCGTTTGATAATTTTTATTGTTGAGAGTTTGATTCCTAAGTTCTGGAATCAAACATAATTACATACATAGGCAGTTGAATTATTATTTTTTATTTTAACAATTGGTTTGGCCTGAAATCTTAAATTTCTTTTAGTATCAAGGTTAGGTTATTTACGTATTAAGCTCATTAACACAACGTAACGACGCATTGGTTGGAATCTCAATTTTCTTAAGCAGAACACCAATATTAAAAAAGAAGCGTGACTGAGAACCAGTATGCTTCTTCCTCGAAGAAGAATGAGGCATCATCTTCCTCCTACCCTTAAAATGATGCACATATTGTTTTAAGCTCACATTCAAACTTTAAGAGTTTGCCGAATCCTCGTTGACCTAAGAACCCCGTCAAGGTCACTTTTATCAATAATCCATTGAGTTTTATGGTGATTTTATTAATGTGTATTTGTAAAGGTCGAACCTTTAAGCTTTAAGGTCAATTAGTAAAGATGAACTAGTCCGGACCAGCCAGTCGATCAAAGGAACTTCCCCTCTAAGGCAAGGAGAAAACCCTCAGCGGTGAAGTGAATAGTGAACACCCTTATCTTCTTTTACCATTTGATTGCTTAATGGGCTGGAGATACCTTCTCTTTCGGTGAAAAAGTTGCCAATGATTTATCTCCTTTTCTTCAAATGCATGGCGGCATTATTTTCGTACAATTCCTCAAACGTCTCCTTTCATTGTTCGTAATTTTGCCCTTTTGAAAAACTGATCATGTCTCTGTAAAATAGTGGGGTTTTGTGAACTGGGTTTGTAGGCATTGGCTGTCGAGTGAGACTGAGAGTGAGTGAGATGATGGAGGCTTCAGGCAAGAAGAAGACTAATAGTGAATCTGTTTCGGAGGCCTTGGTCTTTGATGCCAAAATTCGTCAATGCTTTTTGAATGCTGATGAAGACAAGGATTTGGCAAAATCCATGTTAGAGGTGAAGAAAGAGTTTGAGCAATTTGATGATTTGCTCAAAATATGGAAGGTAATGCTCTAGGTTTTATTATGTTTGTTTTTCTGAGCCTTAATTTTCGACTACTCCCTATAGTTTGAAGTTATCAATCTTTGTTCTGAAATTGGAATTGCTGGTTTCTTGAAGCTTTTCTATAACCATTTTTATAATTTCTTGTTCCCCCCTTTAGGTACTTTTCAGTGATATTTTCCTGAAGTCGTTCAAAAAACTGAAGTCGATCCGTTTGAAGAAGTCAGTGCTTAATCTTCTACTTAAGCTTTCTGGTGGCTGGAGACCAAGAAAGCGAAATGTAGAGACTATTAGTGGAAACTCATCAGCAATCTTGAGGCAGTATAAAGTTGAAGGTCTATATGTTGTCTGCTCAATTGACATTGTGAAGGAGATGAAATACATTCAAGTATTAAAGATTTGGGACATATTGCCTCTAGAGGATATCCCCATATTGACAAATCGGTTGGAGAGTATTTTCAATAGATATACAGATGATTTCATCAATCGTTGCAATGAGACGTGTCTTGACGGGTACGTTGTTTAGCATTTAGGCGTTTTCTTTTTCTTTTTCTGGACATGCATGAATTTGTAGTAGCAAATGCTCTCTTTCTGTAGTCATATGAAGATACAAACTTTTCCTAATTTTTTTTTGAAATTCTCTAGTAATTCTTGTGCTTCTTTATCATTTGAACAGTGATTTAGAAGTTCCAAATAGCTGGCCACCCACTTTGGATATTCCCCGGTTTAAGGACCTTAGCAACACTGAAGCTGAGAGTGACTTAGTTGGTGACACTTCTGACGGTAGAAGTTATGTTGAGAATTCACAGGTCAACGAGAGTTTATTGCTCATGAAGTTTTACTCATTGTCATCTGGTGTTGTGAATCACTTGCTGTCTGACCGCGAGGGTAGAGAGTTGGAGATTATCCTTTATCAGAGAAGTACCTTTATACTTGGACGGTCAGGAACAGGGAAAACCACTGTTTTAACCATGAAATTATTTCAAAAAGAACAATATTTTCAGTTGGCAGAGCAAGGATGCCTCAGTAGTCAAAATAGCAATGTTGGGCAGAGTTCTTCAGCTACTCAGGAAAGAACTCTACACCAGCTTTTTGTGACCGTGAGTCCTAAGCTATGTTTTGCCATCAAGCAACATGTTCTACACTTGAAAAGGTTTGTGGGTTATTCAACAAAAGTTTTGTTCTTATCCCTGACTTATTTTACCTTAGGTTTTGTCTTTTCTGGTGATACCGCACAAACAATTGCCAGGGGCATTGATTTCGGGTTCCAAGATATACGGCATCTCTTTTACGAGAAGTTTGTGTTGGAATCTAGAGGGAATGAGCCTCATGAAATAAAAGAAAAGGGACAAATATCAGAAGTTAAACAATTGACTCAAAACTTCCGTACCCATACTGGTGTATTGAAGTTATCACAGAGCATTGTCGAACTACTTTATCGTTTTTTCCCCCATTCTATTGATATTTTGGTACCTGAAACCAGTCTGATACATGGGGAAGCTCCGGTAGTGCTTGAATCGGGAGAAGATGAAAATGCAATCATAGAGTTTTTAGGGAATAGTGGAAATGATAGTGCAAATATAGTTGGCTTCGGCGCAGAGCAAGTTATTTTGGTCCGTGATGACGATGCTAGGAAAGAAGTTTCCAAATTTGTTGGGAAGCATGCTCTTGTTCTGACCATAGTGGAATGCAAGGGGCTTGAATTCCAGGTGATTACTCTATTTGTTTACTTACTATTTAATTATAAGAGGGCTCTAATCACAAGAAGTGTGATTTCTTCTTTTCATCTATATCCCTTTTTTATGATATTTTCAGTTCGTTGGATCTTGATATGTTTTTTTAGTTTATATTTGGTTTCATTTATGACACTTATGACTTGTTTGTAGGATGTACTCTTATACAACTTTTTTGGCTCATCGCCAATGAAAACGAAATGGAGGGTGATATATGATTATATGAAGGAACAAGATTTACTTGACTCCACATTGCCCCAATGCTTTCCAAGGTTCAGCGAAGCCAAACACAACATCTTATGCTCTGAACTCAAACAATTATATGTTGCTGTTACTCGGACAAGACAGAGGTTGTGGGTTTACGAGAATGCAGAAGAGATTTCCAAACCAATGTTTGACTATTGGAAGAAGAAATGTCTTGTACAAGTTAGGCAACTGGATGATTCCCTTGCACAAGCAATGCAAGTTTCAAGCAGCCCCGAGGAGTGGAAATCACGAGGCATTAAGGTTTGCATAATTATTTATGTTTTAACGCCATTATTTTCTAGTAATATTGACAAAATCTGATCTTTGTTTCTTGCAGCTATACCACGAATATATGTATATATATATTGTTTTGCTGTATAAGAATTTGATATTTCCTTTGGTATGATGTCCTGAGACATATTATCTTTGATTGATATGAACCTGTTAATATGAGTACATCTCTGGAAATGTTGAACTAAATAATTGAAGTTTTATGAATTAAAAGAGAATGTTTGAATGTGTGATAATTGAGGCATCTAATTGAGTTCAAATAAATTAACGAACATTGTGTTATAAGAATCACTGAAATTTCATCGTTTTAATTAAATGGGCAAATAGTTTCAAATTGAATTGATATCAAGACTTACAACATAGATAGTTCGGGTCGTTGAAATTCGATGTGGAATGTGTCTTATAACTAATCTTCATTTAAAAAATAAATAAAATGAAGATCCATTCCTTTAAAGGCCTGTTTAAGAACTTGAAGCTTCTTTGGATGTAAAACCATATATTATGAAGTAGAATTATTAAGGGTGCAAAAAATTTATTAACTGGATTGAAATGTAACAACAATGTGTTAACTTGTACAACAAGTTATTTTCTACTTTCAAACACGTCTCAAATTCAAAACAACAGAAGAACAAAATGAGTCTTTCAACAGAGGCAGAGCCTCAAAAACCCAATTCTCGTCACTCCCGAATACCTTGACTCTCGGCAATGGCTTCCTCAAGTAGCCATCCACCTCGAACTTCTTCGGCGAAAGCTGCCGGTACTTCTCAAACTGCTCCGTCGCCTCTGCATTCCGATCAACCAAACTGTAAATCATCCCACGGCAAAAGTACGGCCGGAAGTCTTTCAGGTCCTCCTTTACCAATACATTGTAGCTATTCAATGCGTCCTCTACATTCTTCTGCAGGAACTGAATAAGCATAGCATAAACTTGGGGTGACGCCCTAATTTCGAAACGCACAATTGAGGTAAACAAATAGATTTATGAATTTTCGACTCCTATTCTGAAGAACATGTCCTGACGTATCTTATTTTTTGCTGCAGACATGAAAAACGAATATTATAAGAAGCTTAGGGAAGATATGAAGGTGGTGGACAAGGAAGACAAGGTTCTAGACCGCCAGCGTCGCCGTGAGAAACGTTTGAAGCATAAGACGAAGTTGAAGAGAGGAAACACAGAAGAAGAGTCGGAGGATAATCTTTCTGATTCAGAAGGAGAACCAGCTGAGGATCGACCCCGCAAAAAGTTGAAGATATACTTTGGTAGTGATGATGAAGGTGAGAAAGTAAGAAGAAACTGGGTTTCACTGCTGACTCAATGTCTTTAGAGGAACAAGAAGCTTTGGCTCTCAAATTATTAAATTCCATGCAGTCATAAATTTTGACCTTTGTTGAGCTTAATGATGTTTTCTAGTTTTTATTTTTTTACTTTTTTATTTTTTCCTTCTGTGTCTTGAGTAAAATACTAAAATGTAATGATCTTGGAATTTTAAGGTGAATTTAGAAGTATCGTACTTTTTTTTTTTTTCAATATCATCCTTCTAAGTTTTACCTTCTAGCTTGGCTTTGACCGGAGAAAAAGTCTGCCTTTTGTGAAAAGGGCCAAGACCCGATGGGTTGGGCTGGGATTTTTGGCCCGCTTTCATGTACCAAACAGAAAATCTTATTGAAATGACTAAAAGCGTTTTAGGTAAAATTACTTTTGAAATCAGTCCTTAATAAAAAATGAGGATCCTCTCCAAATCCTCTATGTGAGAATCTAGGGAATCTTTTAATCGTATCCGTTCATTGTAAATCGTACGGTCAGTTTACGTCATGTACTATTTGTGTTTAATTTTAAATGAAAAGTTTAAAATGATTTCTGATTGCACGTTGTACGATGAATAGACATAATCAAAGGATCCTCACAAAGAGGATTCGGATAGGATCCTCACAAAGAGGATTCTTGGTAAAAATGTAAGTAAATTCTGAAAAAGACACTTGAAGTACGTTATATGTTTCTTACAGTAATTCAAGTGTTTTTAGAACATAAAAATATTGTTTCTTAAAACGTTTTCAATCATTTTAAGAGCATATTCAGACGAGTCCTAAGCTAATGAAAAGAAACATTCACACTGGCACATGGAGTAATTTTCTCACTGGTACATTTTCTTTACAACATTCTCATAGTTTTCTGTAATGAATACAATGAAAATAATCAACCAAAACAAAAGTCATTTAACTGATTAACGTTGCGTTGAAACAAAAATTATAGTGCATATCCTTATTAAATAATAGTTAAATAACTAAACGATTTTAAATTTAATTATTTTACTTTTGCATAAGTGATTTTGACGAATGACTTTAGATAAGCCGTTCACATCTTCAAGTAAACAGTGTATGTGAGAAATGGAAGATAAAAAGTCGGAATAAAAGTGTTGCTAGCATTCCGCATTCCCATAAGCCATTCGTCCGTCGAGCTTCTCTGTGTAAATGTTGTTGGAACTTGGTTGACATGGATCCTCTCCGAAACCAATTGTCTTAATATTAATGATTCATTAATTCGAACTGTTGAAATTTAATTCAACGACTACAAATAGAAGTCCACTTTAAAAGTAATAATAATTTTAATCGTTGGATCAAATTTCAACGATTCGTATTGATGAATCCCTAGAATTAGGACAATTGGATTCGGAGAGGATCCATGTCTGAACTTGGTAGCCCCCGCGTTAAAAATGTGGGAGAATTAGTGTAAGCAACAAGTCAAAAATAATTAAATACCAACCAAACCCAAGCAAACGTACACGCGTTTTTTAGTACATGAAAGCTTTTTAATGCTCATATTTTGGCTCATTGTTCTAAACTTTGGTATATGCTTGTCATATATTTAAATATCTGATACGAGTAATGTTATTTATACCATATTTTTATATCATCTTAAATGGCATATAATGTGGACAATCACATCATTTGAAAAATTTACAAAACCCAAGGAAATGAAGAAAAAAGATTTCTCGTATACCACAATCATCATTTAATTAACTAGTTTTTCTTAATTATTAGTTTATTAAATAATGAATTAAATTTAAAAATATGATTAATTCAAATAATGTGGTTGTCCATATCAAATGACACCTAAAATGGTATGAAAATGTGGTACAAAAACATGGTATAAATAACATTACTCATCTGATACGTATTCTTTCACTTAACTTTGGTTAATTTTTTTCAAAATTGAAAAAATAACATTTAATGTGAGAGTTAATTAGAGTTAGGTTAGAAGACACATGACAAACAATTAGGTGTATGGTGAGCATACATTATAATTATTGTGGTGAGCAAAAGGCTCTCTCCCTTGTGGTTAGAGTCTCTCTCTTATACTCACTTAAAATTTCTCTTTCTTCCCTTAGTGTATATCAATATAAATTATCGCTTGTACACTCTTTCTTAAATTATTGAACCTGTACGGTTTCTGGCACACTAAAAAAGTTGAGCTTTATTTCTAAGAAGGGAA
Source organism: Pyrus x bretschneideri (assembly GCF_019419815.1). Classification (NCBI taxonomy): domain Eukaryota; kingdom Viridiplantae; phylum Streptophyta; class Magnoliopsida; order Rosales; family Rosaceae; genus Pyrus; species Pyrus x bretschneideri. Next base: position 573,980 of record NW_025999802.1, on the reverse strand, counting down.
GGAACTAGCTTTGACGTGTGTTTTGGAACAAAAGATTGTGCGAGCATGAGGTGATTTAACTTTCTAAGATTCTTATTGTGATTATGAAAATTGTTACTTTTTTCGTTTGATATTTTTTATTGTTGAGAGTTTGATTCCTAAGTTCTAGAATCAAACATAATTACATACATAGGCAGTTAGATTATTATTTTTTATTTTAACAATCGGTTTGGTCTGAAATCTTAAATTTCTTTTGGTATCAAGGTTAGGTTATTTACGTATTAAGTTCAATAACACAACGTAACGACACATTTGTTGAAATCTGAATTTTCTTTAAGTAAAACACCGATATTAAAAAAGAAGTGCGACTGAGAACCAGTATGCTTCTTCCTCGAAGAAGAACGAGGCATCATCTACCACCTACGGTCCTACCCTTATAACGATGCACATATTGTTTTAACCTCACATTCGAACTTCAATAGTTTGCCGAATCCTCGTTGACCCAAGAGCCCAGTCAAGGTCACTTTTATCAATAATCCATTGAGTTTTATGGTGATTTTATTAATGTGTATTGGTAAAGCTCGAACCTTTAAGCTTTAAGGTAAATTAGTAAAGAGGAACTAGTACGGACCAGCCAGTCGATCAAGGGAACTTCCCCTCTAAGGCAAGGAGAAAACCCTCAGCGGTGAAGTGAATAGTGATACCCTTCTCTTCTTTTACCATTTGATTGCTTAATGGGCTGGAGATACCTTCTCTTTCGGTGAAAAAGTTGCTACTGATTTATCTCCTTTTCTTCAAATGCATGGCGGCATTATTTTCGTACAATTCCTCAAACGTCTCCTTTCATTGTTCGTAATTTTGCGCTTTTGAAAAACTGATCATGTTTCTGTAAAATAGTGGGGTTTTGTGAACTGGGTTTGTAGGCATTTGCTGTGGAGTGAGACTGTGAGAGTGAGTGAGGTGATGGAGGCTTCAGGCAAGAAGAAGACTGAAACGGACCGTTTCACTGATACTGTGTTTTCTTGGTCACTTGAAGACATTCTCGATGAGAATCTGTACAAGAACCGGGTATGTTCTTCCACTTTTACTCATAAGTTCTCATTTTTTGAGTTTTAGTTTGCAAAAAGGCGTTACTTTACTCGTTTTTCTTAATATTTTGGTGAGATTGTCACTGCATTTTTTTTTTTTTTTGCAAAAACCCACAAAAATTGAGAACTTTTCTACCACCACAGTGAACAATTTGTATGCTAATGACTAAGTTGAGTTTCCATCGTAAAACCGATTGGTAGTACGAGGAGTAACCAATTACTTATAGGTTGACGTGGGATTCACTCTTGACAGCTAAAAGCTTTGGACTTGAATCTTGAAGCTATTGCACTGTAACGATTCTTGAGTTTTGGTAGCAAAAGACGATTCCCTTGTCTTGCGTTATCTTTGTTTTTTTTTTTTTGGGAATGCTTAGTTGCAAAGACCACAGGAGGTTGAAAACTTTGCACCACATTAACAAACGATTCGTAAGGTTGAAATCTTAACGTCTACTGCAAGAGGAGGATTGTTTTTTTTTATGCAGAACATATTGTCTTAATTTAATTCTCTAATTTCTATTGCATTGTAATGATTTTGAACTTTTTAACGGTTTTAGGTGGAAGAGATTCCGAAATCATTTCAATCGGTTCAGCATTATTTTGGGTCTTATTTATTCCCTTTGTTGGAGGAAACTAGAGCTCAAGTGCATTCTAGTATGGAAACTATTTACAGAGCACCATTTGCTGAAGTAGTTGCTTTCGAAGAAGCAAAACCGTATGGGAAAAATCTATATGATGTCAAGGTTAATTACTGGAGAAACAGGTTCTGTGATCGTGGAAAGGAGCCATACAAAACATTGCCCGGGGACCTTTTTATCTTAGCGGATGCTAAACCTGAAACTGTTTCTGATTTACAAAGGGTTGGGAGATCATGGGCTTTTGTATCAGTCACTAAAGTCTCAGAAAACGAGAACGAGGATAATAGTACTTCACTTTATTTTAAAGTCAAGGCATCAAAGGAGTTTGAAGACGAAAGTAGCGCTCGCAAATCACTTTTTTTGGTATTCCTTGTGAATTTAATCCCTAATGGCAGAATATGGAAATCATTGAACATGTCCAGAAATCTGAAGATTATCAAGGAAGTTCTGTGCACTGATTTTGTGGTAAGACCTTAAGGATTAATACTGTAGGTTTTATGCAGTTTAGTTAGCATTGCATAGACCAAACCTATACCGTCTCTCATAAGTATAACATAAAACTACCATGTTTAAACAAGTAAAAGAGTTTTCTTTTCCTTTGATCTTTGGTTTCAAGTCTTCGGTTGTATAATGATTTATTTTCATTTTTTTAAAACTCTCTCTCAATCTTAATCCATGCCCCCATCAACTTCGTCTGATATTTTAAATGGGATAATATATTTCAACACTGATATTGTTGGAATTGACTGAAACTCTTATGTTGGTAACAGGCTCAGGAAAACTATCACCTTCGTTCTGAAACGAATGATGACATCTGGGATAAGTGGTTAGCTGATAGTTCATCTGCTGGATTGAACGAGTCACAAACAGGGGCAGTTGTGGCCTGTCTTGAAATGCTGCATGGTGATTCCAAGTCTGGTGTGCAACTTATATGGGGTCCTCCTGGGACAGGAAAAACTAGAACCACCGCTACTCTGCTTTTTACTCTGTTACGGATGAACTGTAGGACGCTCATTTGTGCCCCAACAAATGTCGCAATAACTGAAGTGGCTTCTCGTGTTGTAAAGATGGTGACTGAAGCAGAGTCTAATGCCATGTTTTGTCCTCTGGGACAAATTCTTCTATTTGGGAATAAGGAGCGACTAAAAGTTGGTTCAGACATTGAAGATATATATATGGATAACCGTGTGAAAAGGCTTGGCGAGTGCTTGGGGCCACTGACTGGTTGGAGTAGTTGCTTTGCTTCCATGATAGGTTTTCTCGAAGATTGTGTTTCTCATTACCATATTTTCGTGGAAAATGAGTTGGCCAAAGAGAAAGGACAAACTAGTGGCAGTGAACTGACGGAGAAAGAATACAGAAGTGATAGTGAAGTTAGCAAGGGGATGTGCAAATCATTTCCTGAATTTTTCAGAGAGAGATTTGTTTCTACTGCATTACCCCTAAGATATTGCATATCTACCTTCTGTACTCATATAGGCAAAAATTACATATTGGAATGTAATTTCCAAAATATGACTTCACTCTTGGGCCTGCTTGATTCCTTTGAATCATTATTGTTTCAAGGGAATGTTGTTTCTGAGGGACTGGAAGAGATTTTCTCTCATTCAGAAGTTGAAGATGTGCCTGAGCCAGTCATGGATAACTCGTTTCTTTTGTACACGAAGAGAAGAGAATGCCTTTCAGTATTACATGTTCTACAGGATTCTCTTAGAGGGCTTAGTCTTCCAAATGTTAGGAACCAAGAATCTCTGATGGAGTTCTGTTTTCAAAGAGCTTCCTTAATATTTTGCACTGCATCCAGTTCATATAAGCTGCATAGAGTGGCAATGGATCCACTGGCCCTTGTTGTTATGGATGAAGCTGCACAATTGAAAGAGTGCGAATCAACTATACCGCTGCAACTTCGAGGTGTGAAGCATGCTGTTCTTGTTGGTGATGAATGTCAGTTACCAGCTACAGTGCAAAGCAATGTACGTTGATGCTACTTGGTTACACACACACAGACACACACACACACACACATATCTACATCCTCTGTATATCTTATTGCAATTTTTGGTTTCACTCGTATGATTTTGCGTTTATGGATAAATTTCTGTTCTTGCCTAGGTGTCTGATGAAGCTGGTTTTGCAAGAAGCTTGTTTGAGAGGTTGAGCTTAATGGGTCACTCAAAACACCTTCTAAATATGCAATACAGAATGCATCCATCAATAAGTTTCTTCTCAAATTCAAATTTCTATTATAAGTTGCTCCGGGACGCTCCAAATGTTCAAAATACAAGCTATGAGAAACACTATCTTCCAGGATCAATGTTCGGTCCATATTCTTTTATTAATGTTATTGGTGGAAGAGAGGAGAAAGATGAGGATGGACGTAGTCGAAAGAATATGGTTGAGGTTGCCATTGTATTGAAAATACTACGGAATCTGTACAAAAGTATGTCAAGCTCGGGAGTCATGCTTATTTTCTTTTTTTCAGTATTTCAATGATCTCAATTTCCAGAAATTTTCTTTTCAGAACAGTTATCGGTCCTCATTCTCTTTTTAATGGCTAATTACTTCTTGGTTTCGATAGAGCTGAACATTTCTCTTTTGGCTTTCTCTTTGTATGCAGAATGGGTTGGCTCAAAAGAGAAGCTCAGTATTGGTGTGGTATCTCCTTATGCTGCACAGGTAGTTGAAGTTCAGGAAAAACTTGGAAAGAAGTATGATAAGCTTGATGGCTTTACAGTGAAGGTGAAGACAGTTGACGGGTTTCAGGGTGGGGAAGAAGACATACTTATTATGTCCACTGTACGATCCAGTAAAGACCAATCTCTTGAATTCATATCGAAACCTCAAAGAATTAATGTCTCTCTTACAAGAGCTAGGTATGGTTCGATTCAAATTTGTGTTATTTATTGCATCCTTGTTGCTTGTTATTAATAACTTCAGCTCCGCTATTGACTTCAGGCACTGTCTCTGGATTTTGGGGAATGAAAGAACGCTATCTAATAGTAAATCTGTTTGGGAGGCCTTGGTCTTGGATGCCAAAATTCGTCAATGCTTTTTTAATGCTGATGAAGACAAGGATTTGGCAAAATCCATATTAGAGGTGAAGAAAGAGTTTGAGCAATTTGATGATTTGCTTAATCCTGACAGCTTACTTTTCAGCAGTAAAATATGGAAGGTAATGCTCTGGGTTTTATTATGTTTGTTTTTCTGAGCCTTAATTTTCGACTACTCCCTATAGTTTGAAGTTATCAATATTTGTTCTGAAATTGGAATTGCTGGTTTCTTGAAGCTTTTCTATAACCATTTTTATAATTTCCCTTTCCCCCTTTAGGTACTTTTCAGTGATATTTTCCTGAAGTCGTTCAAAAAACTGAAGTCGATCCGTTTGAAGAAGTCAGTGCTTAATCTTCTACTTAAGCTTTCTGGTGGCTGGAGACCAAGAAAGCGAAATGTAGAGACTATTACTGGAAACTCATCAGCAATCTTGAGGCAGTATAAAGTTGAAGGTCTATATGTTGTCTGCTCAATTGACATTGTGAAGGAGATGAAATACGTTCAAGTTTTAAAGATTTGGGATATATTGCCTCTAGAGGATATCCCCAAATTGAAAAATCGCTTGGAGAGTATTTTCAATAGATATACAGATGATTTCATCAATCGTTGCAATGAGACGTGTCTTGACGGGTATGTTGTTTGGCATTTAGGCCTTTTCCTTTTCTTTTTCTGGACATGCATGAATTTGTAGTAGCAAATGCTCTCTTTCTGTAGTCATATGAAGATACAAACTTTTCCTAGTTTTTTTGAAATTCTCAAGTAATTCTTGTGCTTCTTTATCATTTGAACAGTGATTTAGAAGTTCCGAATAGCTGGCCACCCACTTTGGATATTCCCCGGTTTAAGGACCTTAGCAACACTGAAGCTGAGAGTGACTTAGTTGGTGACACTTCTGACGGTAGAAGTTATGTTGAGAATTCACAGGTCAACGAGAGTTTATTGCTCTTGAAGTTTTACTCATTGTCATCTGGTGTTGTGAATCACTTGCTGTCTGACCGCGAGGGTAGAGAGTTGGATCTTCCATTTGAAGTTACTGACCAGGAAATGGAGATTATCCTTTATCAGAGAAGTACCTTTATACTTGGACGGTCAGGAACAGGGAAAACCACTGTTTTAACCATGAAATTATTTCAAAAAGAACAATGTTTTCAGTTGGCAGAGCAAGGATGCCTTAGTAGTCAAAATAGCAATGTTGGGCAGAGTTCTTCAGCTACTCAGGAAAAAACTCTACACCAGCTTTTTGTGACCGTGAGTCCTAAGCTATGTTTTGCCATCAAGCAACATGTTCTACACTTGAAAAGGTATGTGGGTTATTCAACAAAAAGTTTTGTTCTTATCCCTGACTTATTTTACATTATTGTTCTGTAAATTTCAAACGTCGTATCAGCCACCTTATGTTACTAAACTTTTGTATGTCTACAGTTTTGCATGTGGTGGAAGTGATTCAGCTGAGAAAAGTTCGATTGATATGGCTGATTTTGATGAAGAGGAGTCTCAATTCAAGGATATCAAGGATTCATTTCACGATATTTCTCCCAAATCTTACCCTCTTGTTATAACATTTCATAAGTTCTTAATGATGCTTGATGGAACGTTGAGTAATTCGTACTTTGATAGATTCCTGGAGGCTAGGACACCTACTCAAGGTCAATTGAGAAGCTCAAGATCCGTTGCATTGCAGACGTTTATAAGGACAAAGGAGGTTAATTATGATAGATTCAGTTTGTCTTACTGGCCCCATTTCAATATGCAGTTAACGAAGAAGCTTGATGCTTCCAGAGTCTTCACAGAGATAATATCTCATATTAAAGGTGGTATTGGAGCCATAGAAGCAGGTGATGGTAAACTCAGCCGGGAGGATTATGTTCACCTGTCCGAGGGCCGGGGTTCCATTTTAAGCAAGCAAACGAGAGAAGAAATATACGATATTTTTGAGGCTTATGAAAAAATGAAGATGGGAAAAGGTGAATTTGATCTGGCTGATTTTGTAATTGATCTTCACCATCGTCTCAGGCATGGAAAACTTGTGGGTGACCAAATGGATTTTGTTTATATCGATGAGGTTCAAGATCTCACAATGAGTCAAATTGCTCTGTTTAAGCATGTGAGCAACAATGTTGAAGAAGGCTTTGTCTTTTCTGGTGATACAGCACAAACAATTGCTAGGGGTATTGATTTCAGGTTCCAAGATATACGGCATCTCTTTTACAAGAAGTTTGTGTTGGAAGCTAGAGGGAATGAGCCTCACGAAAGAAAAGAAAAGGGACAAATATCAGAAGTTAAACAATTGACTCAAAACTTCCGTACCCATGCTGGTGTATTGAAGTTATCACAGAGCATTGTTGAACTACTTTATCGTTTTTTCCCCCAATCGATTGATATTTTGGCACCTGAAACCAGTCTGATATATGGGGAAGCTCCGGTGGTGCTTGAATCCGGAGAAGATGAAAATGCAATCGTAAAAATTTTTGGGAATAGTGGAAATGATAGTGCAAATATAGTTGGCTTCGGAGCAGAGCAAGTTATTTTGGTCCGTGATGATGATGCTAGGAAAGAAGTTTCCAAATTTGTTGGGAAGCATGCTCTTGTTCTGACCATAGTGGAATGCAAGGGGCTTGAATTCCAGGTGATTTCTTCTTGTCATCTATATCCCTTTTTTATGCTTGTGAAATTTTTTGCTGCTGCCCGCTTTACTTATTATGATATTTTCAGTTCGTTGGATCTTGATATGTTTTTTGAGTTTATATTTGGTTTCATTTATGACATTTATGACTTGTTTGTAGGATGTACTCTTGTACAACTTTTTTGGCTCATCACCAATGAAAACGAAATGGAGGGTCATATATGATTATATGAAGGACCAATATTTACTTGACTCCACATTGCCCCAACGCTTTCCAAGGTTCAGTGAAGTCAAACACAACATCTTATGCTCTGAACTCAAACAATTATATGTTGCTGTTACTCGGACAAGACAGAGGTTGTGGGTTTGCGAGAATGCAGAAGAGATTTCCAAACCAATGTTTGACTATTGGAAGAAGAAATGTCTTGTACAAGTTAGGCAACTGGATGATTCCCTTGCACAAGCAATGCAAGTTGCAAGCAGCCCCGAGGAGTGGAAATCACGAGGCATTAAGGTTTGCCTAATTACTTATGTTAAAGCGCCATTATTTTCTAGTAATATTGAGAAAATCCTCTCTTTGTTTGTTGCAGCTATACCACGAACATAACTATGAAATGGCCACAATGTGCTTTGAAAGAGCTGGTGATACTTATTGGGAAAGAAGGTCCAAAGCTGCTGGCCTTAAAGCTATCGCTGATCGTATGCGGACTTCAAATCCTGTAGAGGCCAATACCATTCTTAAGGAAGCTGCTGAGATATTTGATGCTATAGGCAAGGCAGATTCCGCAGCTAGATGTTTTTCTGATTTGGGAGAGTATGAAAGAGCAGGTATGACTCTTTTAACACCTGCTATTTGTCCTCTTTCTGTTTTAATTTTTTTTGTTAAAGTTTAAAGTGAATTACAATAGCATTTTCTTCTTTAAAAATAAAATAAAAAAAAGTGAAATTTCAATAGCATTCTGATAAAATTTGGTTTATCATTTGTTGGACTTTAATCCTCCGAAATCTTGCATCCCAGCCTGTAATTATTTGTACTATCGCTTAATCTAGAAAACTCAAGTTTGATAAGTAAGTTTTCTCATCTTATAACTTTTAATGATGCAGCTAGGATTTATTTGGATAAATGTGGTGACTTGGAAAGAGCAGGAGAATGTTTTTCTCTGGCAGGATGCTATCAATATGCCGCATATGTGTACGCTAAAGGCAATTTTTTCTCCGAGTGTCTCACTGTTTGTGCCAAAGGAAAGCTATTTGAAATGGGTTTGAAATACATCGAATATTGGAAGGAGCATCCAGTAGAGGACACTGCTGTGGCCACAAGAGGAGAAGGAATAGATAAAATTGAGCAGGAATTTCTGGAGAGCTGCGCACTTCACTATTGCGAGTTGAAAGATAACAGATCCATGATGAAGTTTGTTAGAGCTTTTAATTCTATAATTTCAATGCGAAACTTTTTGAAGAAGTACGCTACTCTTGATGAGCTGCTTCTGTTGGAAGAAGGATTTGGAAACTATCTTGAGGCCGTAGAAGTAGCAATACTGAAAGGTGATATTCTACTCGAAGCTGATTTCCTTGAGAAGGCTGGCAAGTTCAGAGAGGCATCATTGCGTATTCTATTCTATGTGCTTGCCAACTCTCTTTGGTCATATGGCAGCAAGGGGTGGCCTATTAAGCAGTTTTCACAAAAGAAGGAGCTTTTATCAAAAGCCAAGTCGTGTGCTAACAATGAGTCTGAAAGCTTTTATGAGTTTGTTTGCACTGAGGTAGACATTTTATTGAATGAGCAGAGTAGCTTGGCTCTGATGAAAAACCAAATGAATGCCTGCGAGAGACATAGGAGTATTGGAGGTGAAATTTTGTCGGCTCGAAAAATACTGGATGCTCATCTTTCTTCAAGTGCCAATAAGTACGTGTGGGTAAAAGAATTGGTTGATGATCCGGTAAAGCGTTCAGAAGACAGGATATCTGAGAACCAGGTTTCTACACATTCGTTGATGTACATCTGGAACTTTTGGAAGGATAAAATTGCTTACATGATTGAATGTCTTGGATGCCTTGATACCCAAGATTTGAATGAATCCCAAAAGAATGGAGAATTTTGTTTTAATTACTTTGGAGTATGGAGGTTGTATCGGAATTTTAATCCAGTCTATGTGCTACTGATTTCTGATGCTGATTGGGCTCGAGGCCTGGACAAAAGACATCATGGGAAGTTGGTCTCCGTTGATGCTCGCCAGCTTGCTTCAGCCGCTATGAATTATTGGCGTTCAGAATTGCTCTCAGTTGGCATGAAGGTTCTGGACAAACTTGAAGTGCTTTGCAAGTTTCCAATGAAGAATCATGATCCATCGTTCTCCCAAAGCTGGTGTCTTATCCATATCTGTGAGGTCGCAGTATGTCTTTTGCAATCAAAATATTTGAAGCTAAGGGATCAAGATACTAAGACGCTGCAGAGGTTTGTTACTTCTTCGACTGAGAGTGTTGTTGCTCGAATATTTCCCTTGGATTCAAGGAATTCCGTGACAGAGAATATGATTTCCTTTAGAAGAAATGATGCTTCAAAGAATGTGCTGAAACAAGTAATAGTCGAGTATACCAGCTCCAAGAACACGCTGTCTCTTGGGAAAGTGGAAGGCTTGTAATGGTCATTCTGGGGTCTGGGAAGCTGAATAGTGAACTGGATGAGAAGCTTGTGAAAAATCTGGAGGGCAACCCACCATGGATGGCGTTTATCAGGATTCTCTGTAGGGATATTAAACCTGGAAATGCTAGTCAAGTACCGAGAGAGGTGTCAGTTATATGGAGGTTACATGAAGCTTTAGTTGAAACTTATAGGACAGACTGGAGGAGGGTTAATGATTACATGTCGCCTGGTTGCTTTATGTACCTTGTAGAGCGCCTTGTGACTTTGGCAACTTGCTTCCAAGGTTTTGTTATCACTACACGCTCCTGTTTTGTGGAATGGCTTCTATACCAAGATGAAGACACCAACTTGAGTCTGATGACGGCCAATGTGCGACCATCTTTGGATGAGATTGTTGGTTTTGTGATTGATGTGGTTTGTGGCTGCGTTTTCAATAAGGAAGATATGATTGAATGGATCAAAAAGTCCAGCAGAAATTGGAAGAACGATTATTCACCACTCTTGCTGAGATTGGTTGTGCTGCTTTGCATGGTTTGTGTGAACTTTGGGAAGGGTCTAAATATACTGGATGAGTTGCTGGGGAGGAGCGATATCACGCAACTCCTTCCGTGGGAGTTTTATGACGTCCTTAAAAGCAGGAGGAGCCGCAACTCCCCAAGCATAATGCTGAATGTGCTAGTAGCTGCTGCTCTTCAGAAGATCGGAAATACTATGGTAATAGCAAGTTTTGGGGTCAATTGTTCAAGGTTCTCATGTTCAGATGCCATCTTTGTGGACATGAAGGCCAGCCAGTCCCAGTCCAGGGATGACATCTATAGAAAATTGTTTCCTAACATTCCCGTCCTGCAAGCTTCACACGCTAAATCGGTTGAAGCAGGAGCTACTCAATCTAGCAGTCGTGCCATTTCTGAGGAGGGGAAGAGTTGTAAGATTCTGCCTTCAAACTCTGGTGTGGTGGAACCATTAGAGACTAGTGTTGGGGACAGTCAAAATGCAGGTGAGGAACATTCTGTATCGAACGAGTCAAATCCAAAGTCTTCGCCTGCGGACACTGCTTCTGGATCCCAGCATGGCAGCGGTAAGGAAACTGGAAACCAGGGGAAGAACAATGGCCAGAACAAGGAAGTTGGTGCCGCTTCTGGATCCCAACGTGGCAGCAATGAAACTGGAAACCAGGGGAAGAAAAAGGGCAAGAACAAGAAACCCAAGAAGAGAGGAGGCAGAAAGTAGCCATCAAATCTCTGCTTATATACATAAATATATATATGTATGTGTGTGTGTGTGTGTTTGTGTGAATTTTGTTTTGCTGTATAAGAATTTGATGTTTCTGTTGGTGTGATATTAACCTTTTAATTTGAGTACATCTCTGGAAATGTTGAATTAAAAGAGAATGCTTGAATGTGTTATATTTGAGGCATCTAATTGGGTTCAAAAAAATTAACGAATGTTGTGTTCTAAAAATCATTGAAATTTCATCGTTTCAATTAAATAAGTAAATGATTTCAAATTGAATTGATATCGAGACTTGCAACATAGATGATTCGATTGTTGAAATTCGATGTGGATTCTATCCCACAACTAATCTCCATTTAATTAAAAAAAAAAAGGTTCAATTCTCTTAAAGGGCCTACTTTCGTATATGTGTTTAACAACTTGATGCTTCTTTGGATGTAAAACCATATATTATGAAGTAAAATTATTAAGGTGCAAAATTTTTATTAACTGGATTGAAATGTAACAAGAAGTTATTTTCTACTTTCGAACACGTCTCAAATTCAAAACAACAGACGAACAAAATGAGTCTTTCAACAGAGGCAGACCCTTAAAACCTCAATTCTCGTCACTCCCGAATACCTTGACTCTCGACAATGGCTTCCTCAAGTAGCCATCCACCTCGAACTTCTTCGGCGAAAGCTGCCGGTACTTCTCAAACTGCTCCGTTGCCTCCGCATTCCGATCAAGCAAACTGTAAATCATCCCACGGCAAAAGTACGGCCGGAAGTCTTTCGGGTCCTCCTTTACCAATTCATTGTAGCTATTCAATGCGTCCTCCACATTCTTCTGCAGGAACTGAACCTGCGCCATTATCAATTTAACGTCTCGAGCCTCCTTCGCCTTGTTCTCCTCCTCCGCAACCTGCAATGAATCCTCCAATCGCTTTATCACGGCCTCGCCTTCGCCGCAGCGGTCCATCAGCAGGGCGTTCTCGAACAACGCCTCGAATGACAAGGTGTTCGAGGCGAGTATTTCCTCGAACACTTGGCGGGCACTTTCGTTTTCGCCCATTTCGCTGAGAACCCTAGCCATCATGAATTTCCACTCGGTGGCGGAGGGTTGCGCCGCGACCAAGCGCTGCAGGATCTTGAGCGCCTCGTCATCCTCGCCGTTTTCGAGCTTCTGCTGCAGAAGCGATTTCAGGGCATCGATGGCTTCCGAATTCGAACCCAGGAAGTCGGACAATGGCGATGAGGATTGGTTGTTCTTGTCATCTGTGACCTGGGTAGGCGCTTCTTCGGTCAATGCAGGCGGAGGTTCGGCTCTAGCGAGCAAAGTCGAGGACTTGGTAGTGAACACGGCGGCGGTGACTCCGATGAGAATGGCCGCTTTGGCGTAGCGTTTGAGAGTTTGGAGAATCGGGTTTGGGTTGCTGTGGGAGTTTCCTGTGAGGAGGCTGTGACTTTGAGGGCAGGGACATTGTGGGAATTGTGGGAATTGGGAGGGGCAAAACGGAGAAGATAAGGTTGGGTTGGTTTAGTGGGAAGGTGTTTGTATTGGAAGAAAGAGGAGGATGAAGAGGAGGCGAGAGTGGAGGAGGAGTTCATGGTTGAGCCGGCGGCTGAGGAGTTGCGGAGATGACAAGTATTGGGATGTTTTGTTCGGGGTTTACGGTGGCGGGTAGGGGAGTGTCAAAGTGTGACTTTTACTCTGACTGACGGTTTGGTCATCCATGCAAGGGCCAGGGCCACTCCCATTAATCATCAAAGTCCAAATAAATAAGCCCAATTTCGAACTACGTTCGGTTTGATCCCGAAATGAATACGTAGGCAATCTAGTACGCATTTCTAGATACAACTGCAAAATCCAGATCACTGAACTGAACTTCTGATTCATTCTGAGTCATATTTATTAAGAACTATGAGTGACTTGATTTTATTATATAAATCCGTAGACAATTTGAGATTTTTCTTAGAGCACAACCGCAAAATCAAATTAACCCACCATCCATTTTCAGTTAGAATCAAAAGGTTTCTCCTTGAAGCGAGGGAGGATACATATTTGTTTTGAATGGATCGAACTCGAAATTAATAAAACTCGATGCATATGAATAAGTCGCATCTTTATGGTCATTTATTTTTCCATGGCGCAGGCCGTTTGCACGGAGGCTGGCATGCTTGCTTTTGAGATGGCGGACGGCCAACGTAAAGAAGAAGGAAACCGAGAAGAACATGTCGTTGCCAAAGTTAAGGAAGTAAATTACGTTATCATGGTGTACTTTGAGCAATGTAGGCATGAAATCGATCTTCTTTGAGTACTACATAATTGCAATGCTAAATATATTTACAGCAAAATAGAGAACAAATGTTACATGGCTGGTTTGTAGAGCGTCTAGAGACCGTATTATACTCCCAACCTCTTAACGCCGCATTCAGAGCAGAACTTGGAGGTTTCTCTCAAGTACGGCGCCCCACATTCATCGCAAAACTTGGCAGGACTGGATGGCTGGAATAAAATATGATCAGTAAGGAACATTTCTGATGTGGTTCGTCAATATATGCTTCATCAGATTAGACAAACTTCATTCTAAACATAGCGAAAACATCAAGAGATGAAGGTGAACTAAAAACACAGCATGCAAAATAGAACTCACCAACACATGCAAACGTCCCCCTACGTGGCCTCCAGTGAGGGGTTGTAAGCAAACCATGTGTTGCGACATGGTTGGGGAATGGTGAGCATGAGCGATTTCAGGCAGGTGCGAGGTAGCACCGCATTGATGGTTTTGAGAATAATGAACAGCATGCGGACTTTGGTTGATGGATTGGTGATGAGTCTGGTAAACAGGCTGAAACTGAGGCTGGTGCGACAAGGGTTGCATATGATGCTTACACGAAGGAGTCGTTTGCTGATTCTGTGGCTGCCAAAAGGAAAAGGATAAATCTCCGTTCTCGGATGGACAAATGTTTTGCATGTACAGCAACACACGGAGTGCCAAAAACAATCTTGACATAGGCTGACGATGCTCTTCTCAATATATTGACAATACAATCAAACAAAAACATTCTTGCACTAATCATTAAGCCTAAAAATAACTCATACTTCACTTGTGGAGCGGAATCCCTGAGCAGCAGCCAACATGGAAGAATTATCAGTGCCAGGAAATGTCTGAAAAGAATAATTAAGAGGATGAATCGATAAGTCCACAGTAAATTTCCTTCTATAAGTAGCACAAAATTTAAATTTCCTTATCATGCAATCGTAATTTTTGGATGAACTCAAACATGACCACGTGGAGAAAGACCTATGTCATTACAAGTTAACAGCCAACCACAGTTTCAGAACGTTCTTTACTGAGCTGCATTCTTCACGGTTGATCTGACCTTAAATTCATTGTAAAAGTTAATGAAATGAACCAAGTATTGTAAAATAAACCACATCAAGCTTACAGGTAAACTGGCGATACTATTAGGCGAGGAGTTTGATGCAACACGTCTATACTTGTGTCTTGGAGAGTAGAACTTAAAGTCTCGAGCATAGACTGCTACTTCATCCCGACCAGTCAACCGTTTGAACCTGTAGCAAAGAGCACGAAAATGATGAAAGGAAAAGATTTAGGCACTCTTAATATGGAGTGTGGTAAGCTAACACTGCCCAAAGAGCATTTATTGCGCAATGGAAAGCATTGATCAAGTCTTCAGAAATGGAAGGATCATAAAACATATCACACTAACTTACCACTCAGCATCATCAGTAGGCATCCTAGTAGGCTTTTCAACAATATCCAAACCATTGACTACCACAAAACGAACTCGCTTCTCTTCTTGTATGACCAACTCTGGAAATCTCGTCCTCGTTTCAACGGATGTGGCCAACTCTCTTCTTCTAAATGTACGCGATCCTTCAGAACGATACAGGCAAATCAGATAATATCACGAAAAAACGATAAGATTCATCAGGTAAATTGGATTCAGCAATCAGCATAAATGTTAGTGAGTGCAGAGAAACTGAATACCTTTTTTGGGAAACTTCTTCGCCAAGCATCTGTACAACCCACCAGATGCTTCAAGCGCAACCCCAATTGTCTTCTCTCGAAATCCACTCAAGCTTGAAAGCCTAATATTCGCATCGTTAACCAAAGTTTGGTACATATTTGCCACATACATCAATGGCAAAGCCAGCCTGGGGTTGCCTTCATACCGCACCTCTCCAGGCTTCCTCTTGTTTAGTTTTTCTTGCCCAGAGTGAGACAGAGCACCATTGTACTCAGCAGAAGAAGCAGCCTCAGAATTAGGCACTTCAACCACATGTTCACTAATAAAATGATCCACAATCAGTTGCAGAAACCGTGCCCTAGCCGATTCGATGGGCGAAACATCTGAATCCAATCCAAATCCAAACGGGTTCGATTCAAAATCCAAACTTAGGATCACAACTACAAAAAAAAAAAAAGGGAAGAAATTGTGTAAAAGTTGTTACCTTGAAGTGACAAGAGACAGTAGGGAGCCCTGGAAGTGGAAGAGCCGCCGCCACTGCTGGCGGAGCGATCGTCTTCAACTCCAAGGCGAACCGAGTGAAGAGGCAAAGAATTGGTATACGCTTCGTGCATACAGCCGTCGACAACGGCGCCGGAGCCGTCGTCCTCGCGGAGGTGGGTATCTTCAGCGACGGAATCACCATCGATGGAGTCGATCTCTGCGGCGGGGCGAGCAGCGTCGGCGGTGTTGAGGTCGTGAAGAGCGTTGCCAATATAGGAATTGGCGGGCGGCGATCTCATGGCGTAGTGCTGCTGAACCCTACTCCCCATTTCTTCAAATTTCAGTTCAAAAACCAAAGCTGATGACAGCCGTCCGAATTCATCATCGCCGTCGATTCTGGACAATAAATATCGAATTGCGAACTGCAAAGCAGAGAGTGGGAGGAGGAGGAAGACATTGTGCTAATTAGGGAAGAAGGTGGTGGTGGTGTTTAATTAGTGATTAGTGAAGTTCATTAGCGGATTAGTGGTGTGCTGTTCGAAGGCTAATTAAATTTAACGGCTATACAGACGACTGAGAAACGAGAAATCCAAGGCTGAGACCGTACCTCCCCAAAAGCGGTTTCCGAACCTCACTCCGATCTCCGCACCAGCTTCCAAGCCAGGTACACGGCTCTTGGCTTTTCGGTCTTCTTATATCACTTCTTGTGGAAGAGGTGGAGGAGGTGGTGGTTTTCCTTTAAATTAAGCCCAAGCTTGATTTAATTTTTAAATACTGCTAGGTAGATTAACTTTTTAAATATACACAAATTATGTGATGTGTTACTAATGCAAAATAAGCATGTCAAGTAATCATGCCCCTTATGCGTTGAGCGACACACGTGCTATAATAGTCAGCGACAAAGGGTCACAATCCCGCTAGGTGAGCTAACTCCAAAAACCCATCTTCAGTTTGGATTGTAGTATGCAACACGCCTACATGAAGCCAGAATCGCTAGTAACTGTCAATCAATCACACAACACTGAATTCGTTCCCAAGCCTTGTGAACATCGCCATGTCACATTATGGGAGATATCCATGTCCGAAGGCGGGGCTAGTTACTGGAGTAAAGTCGTAATGGAAGGTGCGACTAGATCACCTCATTTTCACATCACAAAATGAAGCAAGCTACATCTTAGTTAAACTTAGGGATGGAAGTCTTTCTTTCGTTTCTCAACAGTGAAGACTAAGCTCATGAGCTTATAATCCTAGACCAGAACAAGTTTATGAGATCCCCTTTTTTACGTCATATGTCCCTCCATGTGGTGACGTTGGGGAGTAAAAAAATGAAAGATAGGGATAGGGTTTCCCTCACTTTTGGGAGGGCTATCAGAGCGCGCCTGATAATTGCATCATTGTGCCTGGGTTGACGGCTCTCAACCACATGGATAGTTCAGTTTGGTCATCAGGGATTTGGCATACTTCTCCTATTCAAACCGGAGTTTGAAACCAAACTTCTACTCAAAATGATAGATAGGGAGATTCATGTGAGATCTACGCCCAACCTTGACCTATGTTATTTTGAGGTCATATCTAGTATTTAAAGTTTGCCTTGATTTGGTACCACTCTCGCGGCCCATCTGAAACAGTGCTTAACCCTAGATGTCTAGTTAACTACTATGCCTCAACGTATTTCGGGAAGAACCAATTAGCTCTGAGTTAAGTGTCATTTCACCTCTAACCACAACTCATCTGTTGATTCTTCAACATCAGTTGGTTTGGATCTCCATTTGGTTTCACCCAAGCTTCATACTGGTTGGATAGATCACCTAGTTCAAGTCCATAAGCGTGACAATTTTCTTATTAAGACTCGTCTTCGCTACGATTCTGGTGGGTTCCCTTAACCAAGCAAATGCCTATGAGTCGCCCGCTCATTCTTCAACAGGCACGCAGGGCAAGAGTTGTGTGGGCCTGCTTTTAGAATGCCTAAAAATGCGTTTCTAGCAACAAAAGGGCTTCCGTCTACGTTTAGCGGAAACTCAAAATAATTTTCGGTAATAAAAGCGTTTTCTAAACAAGCACTTTCAAGGTATTTAAGACTTGAAAGTAATGATTTATTAGTAGTGAAAGATAAATCTGTTTGATTTATTGGAAAAGTAGCAAATTCCTACAAGATGATATGCCACCACAACCTCCGTGAACACTGAACACTACCCTCCAAAGTGTTCACACTACCTTACTTCCAACACCTCTGGTGCTGCCATCGCCACCATTGTTGTCTCCATCATCAAACTTATCCCACTACCATGGCAGTCGCCACAGCCGACCACATTCCCCCACATTGTGATAGCTGATTCTGCTGGTATATTTGCCCCCATGACCACTGCCATCGTTGTTGCTGCTGCTGCTGCGCCTCTCGTCCTGCCATTTTTAACCTAGATTAATAAAAATAATAACAAAATACAATATGATAATAGCCCGATATAGCCAGCCAAAGCCATCTTCCAAAGCACAACATAAATAATGGACTAAAGTAGAGGCAAAGGATTGCAAAGAGATAGAGCTACTTGAGGACATGGCCATCTAGGCTATAAGATGTCGAGTGAAATTTGCACCTTGCTAGTCAAGCATTAGCTTCATCGAATTTAACTGAGTCTGGTCAATCATCTCTCCTTGTTCTGCATATTTTTCGAGTGAAACTGGATTACATAACAATGCCTTCCAATTAAGCTATTCCAGCTCCAACATGTTATCCAACAATCACAGTTTCAGGATACCGCAGCTGGACAAGTTGAGAAGGAAATGTAAGAAAAAATTATGAATTCGAGAAGTAGTTTATAAAACTATCTCAACATTCAAAAGTATTTGCTAACTTATTTCATAAAGGCTACAGAGGGAAGAAAAAAATAATAATAAACCTCACCCTGGGAAAAGATTAAAGATTTTGAGCATCGAAGATTTTTCCTCCTCGGACCAAAGAGAATCTTATATTATGCCTCAACATTCAACAGATAACTGTCATATTTCACCCGTCCGTGCAGACACCAGTTCCCAGTCCTTGTGTTCAAATACTTCCAATTAGAAGAAGGCAAACCATTCCTTGATTCTAATTGAGATACTCAACACATACCAGCCAACCAAGGGTGGATAACCAATTACCCCATCGTCTCAAGTTCCTGCATTAGGAATCACGTGATCACGAGTTCCAGATATTAGACCCCTGTTTACCATTTCAATCTGCAACTCAATGGCTTCATCCAGATTCCCTAGCTTATAGTACTTTCTTAGCAGACTAATGCAGAGAATCTCGTCAGGAAGGATACCTTTCCCAATCATCTCATCAAGCAACATTTTTGCTTGTTTCACCTGGCCAAACTCAGAAAGCCCCCAAATCAAGGAAGTATATGCATACAGATCAAGTTCCATACCGATTTCTCTCATCCTCTTTTGAATGCTCAAAGCTTCTTCAAGATTTCCATGCTTTAAGTTTCCATCCATTAGAGTGGTGTAAGCAGCTTTATCCGGAATCAAACCCTTATCTACCATTTCGTTAAAGAGCTCCTTAGCTGCTTCAATGCAATTATTTTTACAAAGACCATCAATTAAGGCTGTAAAAACTGCTACATTGGGTTGCAAACCAAGGTCAGGCATCGTCCTAAAATGACTAGTTGCCTCTTGGAACAATCCCTTTTTGCACAAACCATCAATTAATGCACAATATGTTACAACAGTGAGCTCAATACCATTGTCTCGCATTTCTTGTATAAGATTAAGCGCCGCCTCGGTTTTTCCGGCTTTGTAATAAGCATCCATAAGTGTTGTGTAAATGAAATGATTTGCAGTTAATCCATAACCCTTCATTTCCTTGAGCACAAGCTCAGACTCTTCAAGCTTATTTTGGGAGCAAAGACCCCAAATAATGGTTCCGTAGAGTAATAAATCTGGTTTAAAGCCCTTCCCCTTAATTTCATTCCAAATTTCCATAGCATTTTCTATCCTCTTGGCTTTAATATATCCATGAAGAAGGGCAGGTACATATTTGCTGGTTAGGAATTATTCCAGATTTCTGCACTTCCCTAAAGACTTCTTCTGCTTCGTCCATCCTCCCGTCTTCACATAGCCCGTCAAGTAGAGCTGTATGGGTTACAATGTTCCAGCTAATCCCTGCCTGTAACATCTCACTTTTCAGCTTCAGTGCTTCACTCAAATTCCCAGCTTTACAATTCGCATCAATCAATGAAGTATAGGTGAACTCATTAGGTAAAAGACCAACTCGTTTCATGTCCATAAAAATCTTGACTGCCTCTTGCATCATCCCTTCCTTGCAGAAGGCATCAATTAAAGTGCTATAAGTTATCACATTTGGCTTCAGCCCATTATTATTCATCTCACGGAGAAAATTCAAAGCTTGGGGCATTCTATCAAATTTACAACTACAATTAATCAAAGAATTGAAGGTTATTGTGTCAGGTTCACAATCTGCATCCTTCATTTCTTCAAGTATGCGAACCGAATCATCTAATAGTCCAACCTTCCCATATCCATCAATGAGAGAATTATATGTCACAACATCAGGTGTAAGGCCCATCCGTTTCATTTGTGCAAATAAGGAACTAGCAGTATCCAAATCACCTTCTTTGCACATATAACCAATCATTATATTGTACGTGAAAACTGATGGATTAATCCCAGCCCCAAGCATATCCTTAAAAAACTTCCTTGACAAATTGCCATTCCCCGGCTTTGATAACCTACGCAAAAGCGCATTACATGACCGCACTTTTGGCAAAACTCTAAACTTCTTCATCATCAAGAAGCACTCACTTGCTTCCTCAAGCATTCCAACCTCAACCAAAACACCAAACAATGCATCGAACACTCCAAATCCCAGACGACAAACATTCCTCGTCAACCACAACACATCAAACACATCACAACCTGGCAATGCCCAGCTCAACAAGACCAACTCTCTAAGAACTTGATGGGCATCAAAATACATTTTAGCAAAAAACAGTATGTGAACCAAAATACAATAAGACTCAGTAGTGTGGCGAAACCCAATTCGGGTTTTTGCGCACTTGAACAATTTCAACGCCAACTTGGGATCACCCTTCAGTTCCACCAAAAACCTGGACACCCATATCGGCGCCAATGCCGAATCAAACAAGTTCACAATTCTGGGATCATCCCAGTAATCGTGTTGAACAATTCTACTCAAAGAATCAGTATTTAAACTTTCGGGGAACGAACTGGGTTGGGATTTGGTGACAAACGGGAAGCGAAAAATGCATAAGAAACCGGTGAACCAAACAAATGGGCAAGCTATAAGAGAAGTAGCATGCGATGATGATGAAGTTAAAGAAGATACATTGATAAAACGGCAATTAGATGGGTACTGAGGAATCGAAGACAGAGGGCTTACTCGATACGATGAG
Organism: Pyrus x bretschneideri; assembly: GCF_019419815.1. Lineage (NCBI taxonomy): Eukaryota > Viridiplantae > Streptophyta > Magnoliopsida > Rosales > Rosaceae > Pyrus > Pyrus x bretschneideri. The sequence goes on along the minus strand of NW_025999802.1, from coordinate 552,853 downwards.
GAGGAGGAGGCTCTGCAACCCGTTCGGAAGAGATTGCGAAGAAACAGCAGCATCTCTGAGAAGAAGGAGATGAAGAAAAATAAAGAGAGAAGAAAACGAGAGCGGCCGCTTCAGTGAGCTTCATTTTTACAGAAGAGAGTGGACCTCCATGGATTTGCAGATGAATACGAATAATGGGCGCTCATAGCTCGTGCGGTGAAGAAAACGAAGAGGAAATTGGAAAATGTTTGTTTAGGGTTTAAGGGTTTTGAGGAAGTTGGAAGCTTTGGGGATGGACTCTCAAGTCTCAACTGATCAAATGAGCCTGGCTGCAAGAGAATTTACCGAGTACAGAGGCTGACCCGACAGGCCCGACCCGTTTTTAGTCTACTTTCAATAGAACCCACTTTAAACCACTTTTTTTTTTTTTTTTTTTTTTTTAAGAATTTTAACGAAACACTTTCGGTACTATTCATTTTTAACGAAAAACTATAACTTTACTTTTCCTTGATACTATTCATTATACCTTTATTTGTTATTTTTCATTAAAATTAAAAAAAATTTAGACTTTTCGTTAATTTTTTCTTTTTGTTACATTGAGCCCGAAGCTCAAGCAGAACCGCTGAACAAAAAAAAAAAAAAACATCAGCTCAAAGGGCTTACACAAACAGCCCGAGTCCTCACAATCTCGGAATTAGCATTTAAACCCCATTTATGCTTTGACATCTTAAATTTAGTTTTATTGTTAGTCTAAACTACTATTAATCGTTTATAATTTTACGCGAAGAAGATTCAAAATTCAATACAAAGAAGATACACAAGACAGACGATTCACAAAATATGAAAACCGTATGCAATATGAGTTGTACCATCAATAGTCGGATGATACTCAAATACACTAAAACCCCGTAACATTGTGACAAAATCAAACCAACCACCGTCCAAATGGGCATCCAAGTATCATTCCTAACTAACTGACCCAACTCATGTATGCTAAAACCTAAAAGAGTATTCTTACTAAAAATGAATTTGTAAGCATCATATCAACCCATGCAAGGGAACAAACAATAGAAAGATAAATGGAAAGGGGGGAGGAAAAGTAAATGAGAGAATAAGAGAGAAATCTTATTGAGACCATCTATTGTTACACAGGCTGCAGCCATGCACTCAAACAAGCACAGCAAAATGCCTCAAGCACAAATGAAAAAAAAAAAAAAATCCCATTAAATCAGATTTAAATACAACGAAACTGTTTCGATTAACATAACAGAGACAAAAAGGCCTGCTAATCCCTACTTCTGTTAAGAAACCAGAGCAGCCATGTTTACTTAATCAGTACGTTTAAAAGTCCTTCCACGCTATTTGTCGAAGAGCCGTCGATCCTCTTTCCGTTACCCTCCCCCTTCCCCTTTGCCCAATCACGAAAACATGACACCGATCTTCTTAGCAAAGTCATCCCCGTCTTCATCTTCTTCCAGGTATTCCTCTTCGCCCTCTGCATTTTCACCTTCTTCATAATTATAGTCACCCTCATCCCCCTGCTCGTAATCATACTCTCCTTCCCTCGGATCTTCACCTTCGATTTCATTTTCCTCATAAATCATCCCCTCTTCGGCCTCGACCACTCCAACTTCATGTCCTTCTGAAGATTGACCAGGAGGCACGTCAATTTTTTCACCTTCAGTTCCAACTGCATCAGCCGTTGCAAGCTTGGGCTCTTCCTTCGCTGCAGGGGGCAGACTGTTATTCATCTCTGTAACTACAGTCTGGGAGTTGCCTTGATTGCTCTCCCTGCTTTCTCTCTGATTATTGCCTCGTTTGTCGTGGGCAGAAGATTTCCTGCTCCCAGAAGCTGCTGCTGCTTCAGCTTCTCTCTTCCTCTTCAGAATTTCACTGAGAGGCTTTGGCCCTTCAAATGAAAGATCACCTACCGCAAGATTATTATTATCCATCACACTTTTCCGTTTTCCAAGGTAAGATTGCTCCTTATTTTCTGCATCTTTCACAACTTTCAGATCTGGAAGACGCTTTGGACGAGAAAAGTCATCACCTCGGTCATCCATTATCTCTCTCCTAACAAGAGGAGCACCAAAATTTCTCCTCTCATTATTGTAGTCCTCTTCCGCCCTTCCTTTAATTCTGTCTCGAAGCCTTCCTTGGTGGGAGGATATCTGAGGCCTCCTGGGTGACAATCTGCCTTGACTCCTAGCTCTGTCAACTTCCCTTTCTTGGTGCAAGCCACTACCATTGACTGGAGAAGACCCGCCTGGAAGCCTTATTCTACCATGAAGACGACTACTACGGGAGCCCTCATGTGGGGGCAACTGCTGTGAATCCCTAAGAGGACGGTTGTTCCGCTCCTCAACATGACCATCTACTGCATAGTCATGGCTGACGATGGATCTCAGACCGTTTACCCTCCTATGCTTAGATAAACGATGTCGCAGATCTAACTCATCAATGTTCTCCGGACTCTCAGATTTGCGATAACCCCTCCTCTCAAGACGAGCAGGACCCACTAACTGTCTCTCAGATGAAGCCCTGTGCTGGTCCCATGCGTATTGCCCTTGCATGCGATCATAAGGGTCATAGCTTTGTGGGTCACAAAACCTTTCTCGATCGACATCAGCCATTGAAGTGTAATCAACAGGACGATCCAAATCATATTCGTTCACAGAATTCAAGTTCCTTCCCTCATGACCTCTTGTTCTTCCGAACCGATCTTCACCGTGGTAGTAATCAGAATCTCCGAGCTCATCATCTACAAGAACATCAAATCCAGGGGAAGACTCCCTCAAATGCTCATCAACATCCTTCACATTTTGAAAACCATGATAATCTGAAACATGAACCTGAGGTAAATGATTGGCCTGACTTGTTGAGCCTCCATTGATAACAGGGGGAACACTTGTTGCCTTGTATCTGAGAGCCTCATCATCCAATGCTTTCGTTGACAGCACATTCCTCTCAATGCTAACTCCATTTCTAATTGGTGCAGTCGGAATTTTTGGAGCAGGTTTAGCTTCAGGAGGCACTCCAACAGACTTTGCAACACTTGCCTTGGGAACCTTCAACTCTTGAGTGCACTTTTGAAGGCCACCAAAAGCCTTCTTAAGACCTGAAGGCTCCGTACCGTGGGGAGCAGCTGGTGTCCTGCAGAACTTTACTATTAGCCATAGGATTTGGTCCGTGAGAAAAGGCACATTTTTCACCCTTTAAACATTGCCCCTTTTGGAAGAAAATACAGGGGACTGCTTGTTTACTTGGGTTATAAGCAGCATGAGTTGCAGGCAGTTGTAGGCGTAACCCCAGGATGTGATAGAGGCAAAGAAGGTCCAGCAGAATTTGCAGCTGGGCTTCCTAACAATCCATCAAGAGGCTGTAGAGGAACAATAGATGGTAAGAAACAATGTCAGATAAATGTAGTAAAGGTTTACAGGCAAGAAGGAACATCTTATACAGGTTTAAACATGAAACAAATAAATTTGGAAAAATAAGAGAGAGAAAAGACTTACTGGGTGCCGAAACGCGCATTTCAAATTCAAGCAACTGCCATTCAACCAGTACCAGCAATCCCTGGGGTTGACACGAGCATATTCACTGTGTCCTATATTCACATTCACTTCCCTGTCAATGGAGCATCAATGAGGTTAGCATGGAGGAAATCAAACCAATACTGGTGGTATATTAGTACGGAAACATGCTTTTTGGCTTTACCTAAGGACACTTCAAATAACTACCTCAGGAATTCACTAGGCCATGTAACGAAGGATAAACACCAAAAACTAAAGTGAAAAAAGACACAGCATACCCTATGACATAAAGGGACATAAGTATATTCCATATTATGTAACATACTAACTTTTCCCAGCTCAGAATCAAAAGTAACAGAGACAATGCAATCAAGCAGGCTACCAAAAAATACTTAACATGCCCCAAACTGTTAAAAGGGGATTAATTTTGAGCTTCAAGCACCATTTTCAAACATAACTTCGCTCGAAATAAGGCTTATCAATTAAATCAGCCCTAAAAGCATGCTCATCGAGATTCTAAGGCCTCGAAACCATGATTGATTCTGGCATTGAAACTTATCACATACATAATCTAGCAGCAATTTAACATAATTAGCCCTTGGGACGTACAAATAAATCTGAGACAAGGGTTTTTATTATTTTCTGTAAGTATAGGAAAATCAGAATTAACTAAAGGAACACACTTTAATCTAAAGAAATTCTTGACATCGAACATATCCAGAAAACCTAATTCCAATCCCCTTCAATTGATATCCAAATTCCATGAAAATTTAAATCTGAAACTTATAGCCGGAATTACATCACACTTTCGGCCCATCCCAAAAAGATTCTACCAGAAACGAAACCCTAAACCCTAAAATTGAAGGCGAGAATACCCAGAACAAAATTCAAATCAAAACAAAGGGCAAACCTTTTTGCATGTGAGAGGCGACGCGAGAAAGTAGACGCAATCCGTGTTCCTCTTCAAGGCCTCCTCTTCAGCTGAATTCTCCGGTTGCTGCGGCGGTTTCTGTTGTAGCTGCTGCTGCTGCTGCTGTTGTGGTTGCGGCTGTGGATGTGCGCCGACTACCATGGCGATTGTTCGGTTGAAACTCCGGCGTATCGTAACGGAATCAGATCGATTCCAAGCGAGGGAGAAAGAAGGGGGAGGGGGGGAGAGAGAGAGAGAGGCCGATCCAATCTTGAAGAAGAGCCGCCACAAAAATGGGCAAGCTTACAGAGAGAGAAAGATTGAGAGAACGAGGAAGTGTATGATGATGAGGATTTAAGGTAAGCGTTTTTTTTTTTTTTTTTTTTTTAATTTAAAATAATAATAATTGATAATTTGGCAATAGTGTCATACTGCACATATTTCTCATCATACCCACTCTCATTTTTCCCATGCCTAAAGGCTTACAGAGTAAGCCGCTTCAATAGCAAGAAAATTTGAGCGTAATACTAGTAGACTGGTAAGTTTAATATATCAAATGTATGGGTGTGGTATCATATAAAAATCAAACTCAGAATGTCTGATTTCTATATGTAATTATCATACTCACCTGAACTATTATGAATGGTCTGAAAGAAAAATTCCGTAAAGATCTTATTTCCAATTTCGTTTAGATATATTTACTTACTTGAAATATGTGAAGTTATGAATATAATTCTTGTACATGAAGAGAACACATGTTTGCTTATTTAGAATGAGAAAAGTTATTCATTATGAATCGATGAGGTTAGAAAGAATGAGAACCGAATCTAATCTTTCTCTTAATCAATCTAATTCCGAATAAGTTTTGGATTTCAAACGCTAATGTTAGAGACAAATTTGTTTTATTTTATATGTATATGTAAATGTGTAGAATATGATGAATACCATACTCATATAAACATCGGAAGTCGGAAATACAAAATGAGATAATTCAAGTGCTCGTATTAATGAGTGAATTTAAATGTGTTATATGTATGCCGATTAAATATATCTATGATTATTAGAATCACCTTCTCCCTAAAGGATGCAGTTCACGATGGTTTTACTTATCAATATTTTTTTTTTATTCCGCATATTTTAGAAAACACAATGTAAGCCAAAAATCAAAACAAACCCAATACTCATATTTTGCGCACACATGAAAAAAGAAAAGTCAAAATAATTTCAATGGATCTAGATTGTCAACCCTCCTCATCTTATACCCTTCCCATCCCCTCCTATTTATGTGGTCACGCTTAAGTCATGTCAACATTTTATATTTCCATTGTTTTTTGTCTAATTATTTCTATAAAAAAATCAATATAAAATGTTGACGTGGCTTAACCGTGACCACATAAATAAGAGGGAATAGAAAATGTGTGGAATGGGAAGGGCAGATAATCCAGGTCCAATTTCAATACCCATTCGAGCCAAGCCAAGTAAACACTCATGTCATTTGTAATTATGTTGGTAAGTGCTTTTGGCGACATAGCGACTTACGTGTTTGTTATTTTGTGACATGGATACGTAAGACAGTATTAACTTCAACATCCATAATTTTTGTTTCGCAAAGTGGTTTCGTTTCTGTTGCACTTTGGAAAGCCGGACTTCGCTGCCTTTTGGAAGCGGTAAGTCTTAAACTGGCTGTTTACCCCTTCACGGATCCCGCAAGGGCAGTGCCACTCACACACAATCATTTTTAGTTCTCACTCATCTCTATTTTCAATCGTAAGATCGAATGAATTGAAGAGGGTAAGAGGTAGAAATGTGTGTGTGAATAACACTTTCTTTCTCACAACCGCAATGAAATTACTTTTTTCTTAATCGGAATCCAAATTCGTCAAAAACAAAATGTGAAAGGCCAATATTACGCTTTCCTGGTGCTATCCAAACTTGATGGTGCAAATTGTAATTTATCCAAAGAACAAATAAATTAAGCAAAGTGACAACATTACCCTTCTCTTGTTGATGATACTTACATTTGAGTACTTGCTGACTTTTATAGACTTGAGCCAAATCAAGTGTGTACGTTTTTACATTAGCATGGACATACATTTGCAGAAAGTGATTCCAATATCAATAGCACCAACCCCAACACCAAAATGACGACGGTATGTGACCGGTTTTGCGAATATACTCTGCTTGATGCTCTGCTTTTGCTGCTTGCTGGTTTCTCTTGGCCTCTGCCGCAGCTCGCTTTTCTTGAGCTTTATGTCTTGCAGCTGCTAACTTGTTCATAAGCTTACCATGAGCGTGTCCTCTTATCCCTTCAACCTCGACCTGGAAGCAACGACTGTCTGCTTCAATAAACTGTAAAGGTTCCAAGAGAATGCATAGATTTACAAGTTCAATGTTTTGACGGTTTTCTATGTTTACAGGACGTGTACACTCTTTTCAAGTATCCGAGCAAACAAGTAACCAATTAACAAGACATATGTGATAAAGAACTACATGGCCCGAAAAACTCAACCTGATACAAGGCTGGCCTGCTGTTCATTTTTTTAGTTGTGACAACAAAGACCTACAGCTCTCACACAACACAATGACCACATGTCCACATTGCATTGTGTCATAATGAGCAGGTACTATAGGGTTTTTCGGGAAAACCCGAAGAAGTCCTAGAGAGTGCATTCTTCATTAGGACCCACCCTCTTGCAGTTTAGAATGGTCAGTGTTTATGTTCCAGGTAACATTGGCTAATCTTAAATTTTGGATGATCAGTCCAGCCCGGCTGGCCTAAATTGGATATTGTTTTGATGTCTAACAAGAGTTTGTAAATTACGCTATAGATTTTTTCTCAAAAATAATAAAAAGAGAGAAAATATGATATTTGGAACACAGAATGGCTGGCACAACAAGCTTTCTAACAGAAAGCAACTTAAGGTACCTCGATTTTCCTCATCTCAGCTTCTGTTTTCGCTTTCTGATGGTTTTCCCAAGCTTGAATTTTCATCTCTTCACGCTTGAACCTGGATAATTGCATGGCCACATGATCACTCCACAATTTGAAAATGCAGCATAAATATCAATGTGTCCCTAAAAATCGAGTGTCATCATCTAACAGTCCAGTTACAGTAGTACGAGATGGATACTGTATTAAAAATAAAAAAATTAAAAAAAAAAACAAAAGAAGGTGGCATGAACTAACCTAGCCATATACTTGGCTTTCTCGGATTCCTCCCATGCTGCTGCACGTGTCTTAATAACACTTGCACCCGGCTGTTCTTCCGGTACAGTTTTCTGTGACGCGGATGCATCCTTATCCTCCTCTTTGCTAGCCCAAGCAGCGATGTTCATCTTACCCAGCTGCAGTCCCAAGAACCATTATCTCTCTCCTAGTTTTCATTTGTAACTCCTTTTCAGACAACTCCTTGTTAGTATTTTGATCAATCGGAGATGAAGCGGGTGCAGCTTTGCTAGGAGTTGATGGACTTGAATTATTAGGACTGTAAATTGGTGTTGTTGCCCCCACGGGAGTTCCAGTCCCGGAGGGTTCCTGACTAGCAATAGGTGTCATCTCTGTCCCATATCTCTCATTGACACCGACCTTGCTGTTGAAGGAGGAGGAATAAATGTTGTTGTTCCATAAAAGGCTGTAGAAGAATCATGCTGGCTAAGATTGACTGCGAAATCATATGCAAATTGTGCAGCTAGTTAATTCCAAGTTGTCGTCTAAAGCTCACTTTGTCAAGTATTGCACATGAAAGTTAATTTACAAGAAGGCAGGAAGATCTCTGAGTGTTATAAACAATTATAAAAGCAGTTTCTTTCTGATAGGCCTCACTTAACAATATGAAATAACACGAGAACAAACCCATCGTTCTTCAAATCATTTCCCACACCAGACTCCCTAAAGGACAAGATGGACACCGACTCAGTTCCTATTGGGAATGGATTTCTATAATAAAATGGTATGTATCAAAATGTTGTACTGAAGAGATTGACTGTTAAAATGTTCAAGCGTTGAATGAAATTTCCTACTGAAAGTGTAATAAAACATTCTAGAACACCGAATTGAGTGAAATTCCCGCTACGCACCAACTTGATTTACAGTGCTGAAAGTCTTATTCAATAAATAAGGATGCAGTCATGAAACAAGAAGAAAACCACATTCTTACTTGCCAACTCTCCGACAGAGTTCTCAACCATGAGCACCGACTTGCCATATGAATCAGCAATGGGGTATGGATCAGGCTCCCAACTTACACACTTCTGCCCCCCACTTTCCATCTTAGGTTGGCTTGTGTCAATTCGTTTCGTATCAGGTTCTTCAAAAATATTTACTTTTTGATCTGGAACTTCAACAACAACCTTTGTGCTACTGCTCGATTGTCTACTCCCATAACCAAAGCTACCCACCTTTCGCAATCCAACTCCTTGCCCACCCTGCATTTGAACCTGTCCCATCTTTGGCCGGTTCGAAGTTGGGCTCGCTATCCACTTCTGCGCATCATCCCATTTGGACGGCGCTGGTTTGGAGAACGGGGCAAGAGCACCCTTTGTGGAGCACACTCTGCCTTCTGAAACTCAAACATGGATGCGGACACACTCATAGCATCGCACCCACTACCGTAATCTAAAGAAGGGTCTTCTTGGTTCCTAATTCTTGAATTGACTAATGTGCTATCCTTCAATCGCTGGTCGCTACTCATCTCCGGGCCAAATGAGTCAGCAGCATTCGAAGTCAAGCATTTGGGAAGAACACTCACAACATCTACATCTTTGCAGTTATCAGATGCACCACCCCCTGCAAGAATCCAGTCAAACATCGAAAGGGTAAGACCATCAAGAATAAATTTCACTAATTCTGATCTGTTGACCACAAAGTATCATTTTTTTTTTAAGTTTAATTAGGCTAGCACTCGGCTACAAGCAATGGTTAACTACTTTCTGTTTGTTTCCCAAGAAAACTGAGGAAAATTGAAAAGAAAATACGAAATTTGACTACTTTCTGCTAAACTGCAATCGCCACAGACCCAGTAGCTAGCTTAATTCAAAGACCAAGAAATATAAGATTCAAATAATGACTGATTAATTTAAAAGGGAAAATAAAGAGCTAACCAGCTTGATCATCAAAGTCAGGAGGCTGAGATCTCAGAGTGAATGCAGATTCAGCATCTTCATTCTCCTTCCTCTTCTTCTCTACTCCCAGTAGCATACTCCTCTGCTTACCTGGGGAAAATCCCCCACCGCCCACCTGCACTTTCAAATCCCCAATAAGCGATCCGATAAACTCAAAAATGGGTCTTCGTTTTTGTACCCAAAAAATGAGAAAGCTAAAAACTTTGAAGCAAGTTCGTGAAATTGACGGATAAAGAATGATGGGTTTTGGAGAAAAAGAAAGAAAATGTTTCGAGTTTTGCACATTAAATTTGAAAACGATGGAATGTGAGAGGCACCTGAGGCTTTTGGATCCTTTCGTAATCCATGGAAATGTGAGGGTGACAAGATCATGCAAATTCAACGCGTTGGTGTAGAATTTCACTCAATCATTCTCTCCCTTCCCCTCTCTAGGAGGAAGGAGGAAACGAATGAATGAATGCACGGGCGAGTGAGTTTGCTTTTGCTTGTTTTGAGGAAATTGAGAGTTGCAGAGAGAGAGAGGGCCGTACACAGATTGCAGTGAGTGAGGGAAGGAAGGAAAGTCACGTCGCAGTCAGTCGATCTCACTCACTTTCGCAGGGACTATTTATGTTTGCAGACAACGTAAGGCTTTGGACCCGCTGAACCTGAAAGTACAGTTTTAGCATGCGTTTGTTGAATCGGATTGAACTAGTTTCAGAAATTAAATTGAACTGATTTAGACTGTACTAAACTATATAGTAATATTTTATATTATTTAATGTATATATAATAATATTTTATATTATTTATGAATTATTATTAGCATTTCAAAAATCTCATTCTACACTTGTTACAAGTGTATTTTTCTTTCCAATTATAAAAGATTGGAAATGTCAAATGAGATTTTTGGAATGCTAATAACAATTTCTTATTATTTAATGCATATTTATTATTTATTTACCGTTTACTTTTTTACTCTTGAAAAGCTGAAAGACTACCCTCTCAAAGGTTTTTTTTTTGTTTTCTTCTTCCTCTGGTTCCGCAACCCCATTTCTTCCTTCCTCCCTCTTTTTCTTCCTTCCTCCCTCTTTTTCCTGCAAAACGTAGGTGTAAAGCTCATTACAAATCCTTCAATACAAGCTCATCATTTTCACCCCTCTTACCGACATTAAGCATCTCCACCTTCCTCATCCTCTTTTTTCAAAAAATTTCGAATCTCTCTCCTCCGTCTGATATATGCGTTGACTTCTCTGCCTACAAAGCCATCTCATAATTTTTGGCAATGGGTGGATTTTGAATTTAGTTGTTGGATTTTATTTTATTTTTTTTAATTTTGGTGGTTAGATTTTGAGGTTTGGGCCGTGGGTAGGGCTTTGTTTCAAATCTGGGTAGTGATTAAAGGGTGTTGCAGAGGAGCGCTTGCATACGATGCACCGTGCAGACGATGCAGTGGGCAAACGTAGAAGGTTTGGGGATGGGACTAGCAATCCCATACATATTAGGGGTCCTCGATAAGACTACCTAGTGGAAGACTTAATCGGTGCGAGTCCGACTTAGTCTCATTATGATAATCCTTGTTTGTATCAAACACCGACTAGCAATCCCAGCTAAGCCAATCCAATCCAAGGAAGTTTAGTGAGGGAAAACAAACGCCCCCTTAGTCTTTTAGCTTCTCAACCCTGCTTTATTTGGTTTGACACAACACGAGAAATAACTCAGACAAAAAATACAAGAAAATCTCTCACAAGAACTCCTTGGATTATTTATAAGGTTATAAATAATTTGGGCATGGGTTTGGTCTTTTCCTCCTTCTTCTCTCCTTCTAAGTTCTAACAACTAAAAATTTGATTCACTAACACTATTGTTTATTATTTTTATTGTATATTTCGACTACTAGTTTAATCGAGAACTTTTATATAAAATTTCATACTTAATAGACAATTAGGTTAGAAATAATGTCAAGATTAATAGATAATGGTAAAACGGCACTCTAAACGATGCATAAAAGTAATGAAACATTACATTTTCATGGAAAAGAAAGAGAATAACATCTTTCTGGTTTCTCTCTATAAAATTTCTCTCTTTACTGAAACCCTAAACGCCAACCCAATATTCTCTTTCACCGTTGGTTCGAGCCTTTGGCTTGGGTGTAGTGACAACCCACCCTTCTTTTCTTATTCTTCCTTTTTTCTCGCAGCACGCTACACCCTCCCATTTTTCCTCCTCTTTCCTTCCCATCTCCTCTATTCTTTCCCTCTTGTATTCCTTCCCTTCTCTTCTGTATTTTCCTTCTTTTCCTCCCCTCCTATCTCCTATGCCCATTATATCTTACAACTTCCCACCCCCTTTTCCTTCTTATTTATCGTCTTCCTTGAGCTTGGTCTCAATAACCCTAAGCTTGTTTTAGATTTGGGCTTCATGCTCCTTAACCGACGTTTTTCACCTTTTTTACTGCTATCTGTTTGTTACTTTTCCTTCCTCTCTCCTCTTTAGCTGTGATATTCAATCACCACCCTATCACATGCTCGGATATGTGGGTTACGATCTGAAATTGGGTATCAAATCCATTTCCCTCTCTCACTTCCTCTCCCCCAACCGGCATGCTGGATTCCCCTTGAGACCAAGTATTATGTGGCCTCCATCTAGTGGCGAAGCTAGGATTTTTAAATAATAGAGTCATAATATCAACTAAAAAAGCTTCATTGAGCTATTTCATCAAGCACCTAGTAGACACTTGCCAATTCCTGTCAACATATGCCGAAAGTTTATGCCAACATATGTCGACAACTATTATTATTTGTAGCTTGTAGAGGGTGGGTGCATGATAATGTGGAGTAATATTGAAGGCTGTCAAGGCTTTTTAACTAAGGTATTTCATTGAGCACATGGTGTGCACAATAGATCGCACAAGAAAAGAGAAAATGAAGACAAATGTGATAGAACAAGTAGAAGAATGAGGTTGTAATTTAGTTTGTCTTAGCTGTTTATAAGGGTCATATACAATACACAAACAAATTTACATGAAGTTTTTTAAGTTATTGGGGTCAAGGGTAACCAATGACCTCATGTTGGCTCCGCCACTGCCTCCATCATAGTAAGGGTATTTTACATACTCCTTAGCCTTACTTTCTATCCATATGATACTTTCTTTGTATATATTTGCAGGGATTTGTGAAGGGGATTTGAATCTGATATCTACTTTCCTTAGTTCATAGTTTGGCTTTCTTTGAGGATATGGCGACGACGGCAATTTGGTCTATGCTGCTTCATATGCCTACATGCCTAATTTTGTGTGAATCTGTTGTATCTTGAGTTGCAGCTCTTGCTTGAGCTTTTTACCTTACCTACTGTTTCTCACGTGAGACCTTTTGGTCTCTCTTTCTTGTACTAATTAAGTACATTCGTTTGAAAAAAAAATGGAAAAGAAAGAATTCGAGACATCAGCACAAATGATTTCGTCAGATGGTTTATGCATTGAATTAATGTGCAAAACATTCTTCAGATGACAATCACACTCGTACATAGTGTGTATGGGGACAGCCCTCTTTGGTTATTTTATGCTATTGTTTTTGGGGTATGTGATCCTTAAAATTAATGAGATTCACCGACTTTTTGGACTCATCACATACTTTAAACAATTAGTTTATTTCACACGTGTTTATTCACATATTATCATCACAAAACAGGTCTCTTTTAAAATTTCATTCCATACCCACATTTTTTATAGAGACGGATCCATCACACTAGTTTTACATAATTTTTTACACAAGTTTTATTTCCTCTATATATTATTTAGGTCTTTCTTTTAAAGTTATGTTTACTAAAAATCACCCAATCTCTTATGTCCGTTTTGATTAAAGCTTTAGTTTCTTTTAGTAGAACCGTATTTGTTCATTTATTTCACCACAGATAAACGTCTTAATAGTTTCAAATTTGTCTAATTTTTTGTAAGAATAATTTATGAATGATGTTATAAAAGATTGACAGTTCAGACCATTAGTATACATTAAAAAACAAGCACCAAAGAATATTTGTGTAAAAAAAGCGGTGCAACGAATCCGCCTTACATATAAATGGATAAGAATCACAATATGGAGGTGACAATCCGTTAAGCGTTTACAATTTTCCGCTGTGAATATAACCGGAATGAAAAGACAGATAAGGACCAAATAAATCGAAGTTCGATAAAAAAGCCCTGCAAGCCCATAAGTGTAAAAAGCCCAACAACCCCGTTACCCACACCTCCGCTTCGGGCTCGAATTCTCCTATTTTTGCCGGCCGTTTTGTTATTTCTAATTTCTCCAAGGAAAAAAAAAAAAAAAAAAGAAAACAAAGAAGAAAACACATTGGCGATCGAATTTAAATTGGTTTGGATTTCTTTCTTTCTTGTTCGCTTTCTTGCGGAGCGATTCCAAAATCGTTTCTCAATTCTCAGACAATCTCTTCGGTTTTAGGATTCAGAAAAGCGAGTAATAATTGTATGATTACGTATTAATATAAGCAATAAATAGGTAAAAAAAATTAAAGAAAAATAAAGTACGAATTGGTGCGGTTCGTATGGCGCGTAGCGGAGGCGGCGGCGGGGTGGTGGAGTCGGCGGTGATAGCTTACAACATGAGAGACGCATCGAGTTGGTGGCACGACATCAATACCTCCTCTATTTGGCAAGACCGCATACTTCATGCCCTCGCTATTCTCTACGGCCTCGTCGCCGTCGTTGCCCTGGTATTTATCTCAATCTCTATGTATATCTTTATCTATTTCTATGTACTTTATATATTTGTGTGTGTGTGTGTGTGTGTGTGTATGTATATATCTGTTATCTGTGTGTGACAATTTTATTTGTTTAGCTGAATTCTGAATCTTGAATGCTAAGATTTGTAGTTTTCGTTTGGTTGCTTCGAATTTGAAGGAAAAAAATTCAGCTAGTACTTTGGAGTTGTGTGTATGTTTATGTTTTAATTCTATCATGTACTGTTATTAATTTCAAGATTAATGCAGAGATTTGGTGAAGATTTATATGTTAATTTGGTATTTATATTCATACTAGGTTCAATTGATTCGGATACAATTGAGAGTGCCGGAGTACGGTTGGACCACACAGAAAGTCTTCCACTTTCTTAATTTCGTTGTCAATGGAGGTTTGTATCTTATTTGTCGCGGCTGGTGCATTTTCGGGATTTTAATTGCATTCATGATTTGTTTTGTGTGCAAGTGTTTACTTATTTTTCTGTTCATGTAGTTCGATCAGCTGTGTTTGTTTTCTGCCGGCAAGTGCAGAAGCTGCATCCGGAGGTTGAATTCCCGTCGGTGCCATTTTCTTAAGTTTAGTTGTTTTTAGAAGATTCTAAGTTATTTTTTGTGTTTTCTTGTCAGATTGTCCAACATATCTTGCTTGATATGCCAAGTCTTGCTTTCTTCACAACCTATGCACTCTTGGTTCTGTTCTGGGCCGAAATTTACTATCAGGTTATATTTCATTTCAAATACTCTTATGTATATGATTTCTTTTGTGGGAGTGGTGTTGGACTAAGGCGGTTTGATTATGACCCTTATGTGTAAATTGAACAGGCACGTGCTGTTTCTACAGATGGACTGAGGCCAAGCTTCTTGACTATCAATGCTGTGGTTTATGTGATTCAGGTGAAATTTCTACTCCACTGTGTCACTTTAAGTCCCGACAAAGGGGAGCTTTTGGAGTTGGATTCTTCTACATGGAAGCAAGCCATGGTTTCTGAATAGAGCACAACGTTCATCTTATTTTTCTTTTTGCCATATTTTTTTATTGTTTCTTTTGTTCACTTATATGTAGAATTTTTTATTATACATAGGACCCTGTAAACAATGCAGTTGAAAGGTTTCTGAAGAAACCTTCCGCATATTTACACAAAATCTCTTTCATGAATATGGTTCCTAAGAACCTTTTGTTGGTGTATATTGATGAAAAATAGTTGCAACCAGATGTCATTCGAGCAATCAAAACTGATAGATATGTGCAATGGGGTCAAAGTGCTCAGAGAAAGATAAAGTAATTTGGACAAAGTTACTAAGTTTGGAAGGATAAGAGATATTTAACAGGAGTGGCATGTTAGGGTTTTAGAGTTTCTTTATGCTTTAACTTACGGCTGACTGGAAGCACCCAAAGGGGTTTAGCGAGTTTTTTTATTAGATATTTTAAAATGCAAGAAAGTAGATAAAGGTAGCAGGGTGATGATTTTGTTAGGTGTGTGCACAGTTTATGCTTTGACCTATAATTGACTAGAAGCACCCAAGAGGTGTATGGTTTTGTTAAATGTCATGCTGGCTAGGAATATCGCGATGTAACTCATTTGTGCTGGATAAGGAAAAACTGCTCCTCTGTGCACGTGCATATTGTTTGGAATTGACCTTTCCTCAAGGTCCTTGCTAATGAACTCATTAACTAATTATCTGCACATTATACTAATATTATTCCAAGATGGAAAGGTGATCGAGACCATGCTGTATCTATATTTTCCATAATGGGAAATAAAACTAAAGTTGAAACACTTTCCATTCCTTCTATTTTCCTATACTTGCATATTCTATAACGGAATCATTCCTCTCTCTCTCTCTCTCTGTGACATAGTGCAAATGATGATCATCTTCCTCACATCTTTGTGGACACGCACGCATGCACACACATATATACATATATCATTTAATCTCCTACTCACCTTTTTGTCTTGCTAAGTTCAGCTTCATCTTTGCCACTCATTATGTCAAATACAGTTTAAAAGAGTTTTCTGCTCATTTCCACCTATGTATGAATTGGATTGAAACTCTTTGAAAATATATCAAAAATATTGGTCTTGATGAATTCAATATTTCAGATTTTATAGTAGAAGTTTGGGGATTGTTTTACTGGATAGTGGAGAGAATGTGTACAGGTACCTATTTAAGGTAGGACCATTGGCTACTTTTTGGATATTCATTGTAGTTGGTATGGTACTGATTACGCTTATTGTAGTACACCTCTGTCTGCACAGTTCTATGTATATTGCTAGTTAATAGTGTGAAGTATCTGGGAGTTGCTTGTTTACATGTTGGGAATGCTACATCTAATAGTATTTTTGTTTCGGTTTACTTGTTACAGATTGCTATGTGGCTGATATTATGGTGGAAGCCTATCCCAGTTCTCTTCATCTTATCTAAGATGTTCTTTGCAGGTATTTTTTTTCACTAAGTACATATAGTATTTGAAGATTTGTAGTTTATCTCGATAATCTGTTATTCTAAGACATATTCTTGCAGGCGTGTCCTTATTCGCAGCCCTTGGGTTTCTTCTATATGGTGGAAGGTAATTGATCTGCATTTGGTTGTTTGCCTGGTTTTTCTGACATGAAACGCTACATTTTCAAAATCGCATTGTCCTGTGTACGTCTGAAATAAAAAGGAAATAAAGTGTAACGAAAAGTAAAATTGAAATTCACTTGCCTTCACATAAGTTTACTTGTTAGAATCAAATTCATACTGTGTTTGGCTCTACATGACCAACATCACACGTCAGGACCTTTAAGACACGTAGGAGATGTGGCCTAAGTTAAGTAGGTATGATGTTCTTGCCAGCGTTGTGTAGCCCAGAAAAGCAAATAATTCAAACAAATAAGCACTATCCTGAACCTCACGAACAACTATAGTTTCATAAATGCATCATATTTAATGGATCCGTAGAACTTTGTCATATTGCCTTGTGTTTCTTATGTGTTGCTGCCACTGAATTTAGGTTGTACAGTTGTACTAGAAAAAAACAGTTCTACTTCTCTCTCACTCCCTCTCACTCCCTCTATACTTTGATTGTTTCTAAATTTTTTGTCCTTTAGGGAGGAGATTTCTTCTCAAATAGTGTTAAGATAGGTTGGCTCTCATGAAGTTTGAATGATTTTTTATGGGCATCTGTAAGATGGGTGAGGGATAAAATGTCTGTGTTGTACCATCCCCTTTATGTGATGGAATGTCATTACTTCCAGAAGATTAGTATCTTGTACATGCTATAATTAATCTTACTATGTCAAAGTTACGCATAAAGTATTAATTCGGTAGCAGTTACCTTAGCTGTTGCATATGTTCATCTGGGAGAGTATTTGGTAATATAACACCAGTCCTCTGATTATGGGCAATCTTCTAATGCTTTTGTTTCTGGCAGACTCTTCTTGATGTTGCAGAGATTTCCTGTTGAATCAAAGGGACGACGTAAGAAGCTGCAGGAGGTAAAGACTTGAAAAAGATTGTTTTGAGGACCCCTAAATTCTCATCTGCAGATGTACTCACTTTCCTTTTGTTTTGTGACTTTTACAGGTTGGCTATGTGACAACCATATGTTTTACATGTTTCCTTGTCAGATGTGTAATGGTGAGTGCTTGAATTTTTTTTATGGATTCTACCTACTACTACTTGAATTGAGAACATTTGATGTCTTTAAATTGGTCGAAGTTTTAACATTCAAAATCACATAAATGATACATATCATGTGCGTACACAAGTGTACGACCAAAAATTCTGATTGGATGTTAAAGCCTTAGTTGAATTGTATGCATCCGATTTATTGTTTCCGCACTTAAGCTTCCATTATTCTTCTCTTGTGCTGCAGATGTGCTTCAATGCATTCGATAAAGCTGCAAACCTTGATGTTTTGAATCACCCAGTTCTAAACTTCATATATTACCTGGTAAGCATCTGGTTTATGTTTTTGTTGGCTAAATTAAGTCTTTTGGTCCATTCATTTGATCTTCAATTCTCGCCTTAAAATTTTCCTTGCGGCCTTGCGCTTTCTTTGCAGTTGGTGGAGATATTGCCTTCTTCTTTGGTCCTTTTCATTTTGAGGAAGTTGCCTCCAAAGCGTGGGATCACACAATATCATCCCATTCGCTGAGAGGATTTAGAAACATCCCGATGACAGAAACTGAAGAACGGACTTACAAATACGCAACTTTTGAAACGCTTATCTACCCAATGGGGAGAACGAAATATTGGAAAGAGGCGGAAAAGGTGATGACTATGGGCTTTGAGGAGCAGCTTTATTGGATTCCGAGTGTTGGTTCTTAGCAGGGGGTGGTAGATTTGTTGAAAAGAAACGACCTTTAAAGGATTGTCAAATATGTAAGAATCATGACCTTTGATTTTGATGGTCTTGAATCAGACTGACTGGTGTTGCTCTGTTGTTTTAACAATCTCAGAAACTTAAGTCATAGAATTTCGTGTTTCATGAACTCCGGGTCGGTGTTTTCTGGACATTTGTATTTTTGGTGAGATGCAGAAATGTGCATTATGTGATGGTTTTGTATGCTTTGAACATAATGATTGTTGCAAAGGATGCATGGAAAGGTTTACATGTAGGAAATGATTTGATTCGGCAGAAGCGTCGTACCTGTTCTGGGACTGCAAGCTTCCTTTCATGGCGTAAACTTGTTGGTCGTCTTCAAAGGTTTATGGATTCTGGCTTCTAGGAGTTGCACCGTAAACTCTACGGCGACAGACGAGATGGGGTTTTATCATCTGGTTGAAGGTGGATGGTTGACCAAACGATGGAGGGCATTGGTTTCGCCCTCTACCGGTCCACTGGCCCGAAAATAAATTGAATGGTAGGTTTTCCCTCTCAATTTGCAAGTAGGTTTTGAATGGTAGTTAATGTCCATCGTGAGGAAAAAAGTGGAGAGTTTCCAACTTAGGTTCCTGTTTAAGGGCACTTAATGAGATTACTGAAACTTGTAGCCCTATTACTCGTGGGCTTAACCGCATTGGCTTGAGCGACTGCGCTGACCCATAGCAAATTCTTTTTAAAATCTTAAAAAGCTTTGGAACTTGGCAGGGTTAAGTCATGCTGGCTCATACTCTTTGTTAGTTCCGCCGTCCCTAATTTGACGGTGGTCTTTGCTCATTTGCCTGCTCTGTTCTTCCCATGTTTTGAGTTTCAATTTTGGACCGAAAGTTGGAGTTTGATTCCCAAAGCCGGAAAATTTCACCCTACGAGTGCTTAATCAGTGAGTTATCCTTGAAGCTAAGCTTTCTCCTATGCCTTCTTACTCTTAACTTACTCTTACTATGATTTATCGTGTTACAATAACTCATGTTTACCTTGATTCCATTCTGCTTCTATTCGAAGTTAGAACCCGAAATAGTAAATATGTCAGTAGTTTAAACACTCGTAGGCGAAATTTCACCCTACGAGTACTTAATCAGTGAGTTATCCTTGTAGCTAAACTTCAACTTTTATGACTCGTCTATTCATCATTACGTAAATGAATGATGAATAAAACCGACCGAAGGCGTAGAGTCAAAGTTGGAGTACAAGAATCCGAACCCAAAAGTGAAACAAGATGCAGTTTGCTTTTACCGTTATATTTTGGCACAGCTTTCCTTTTATAGGTGGTGGGTGGATTTGGAGGAGGGATTCTAAGTTAGTTGGGTAAAACATTGAATTTTATATCCCTAAACCCCATCTTTCTCTCTAACCTTTTCTCTAGTAGGAATGATGATCCTCTCCGGATCCTTTTTGTGAGAATCTGAAAAAATTTAAATTGTGTCTGTTTCTCATATATCGTGTGATCAGAAATTATTTTAAATTTTTATTAAAAATTAAAATAAACAGTAACTGACGAAAATTGACAGCACGATATAGATGAACGAAAACAATTTGAAGATTTCTGAGATCCTCGCAAAGAAGTAGGATTCTCATTCCTCTAATAGTAGTTTTATTAGAAAAGGACAATTAATTTAGTATTAATTATATAATTAGAGACAGAGAGCAATGTTTGTCCTTTTGCATTTTTCTCATGGAATAAGATTTGATATTACAGCTAAGCTAAGCCTTCTGTTTTGTGTTTTGGGGGCTTCCCTTTCCTCTTTCTCTCTCTCTCCCTCTGTGTGCTGCCGTTGTTGACCATGACCCTTTGATTGAATATGTTCGTATCTACTTCAGCCGTCACAGTTGTGGCACGCTTCTATTTGTTTCCAAAGCAAAAGGATTTGGTTGTTAGCTTCAGCATTGGCTTTTTCCTTCGCTCTTGTCGTGGTGAGCTCTCTTTCAGACCTTTTGACAAACAGATTGTGGGGAATTTTTGTAGTCAAAGTTGCAATCTTTTTGGACTGGAATTGTTCTTTTGAGTTTCTGCGAGTTGGGTTTCTCAGCTTTTGGTGTTTGTTAATTGGTTTTCTGTTTGATTTGCATACTTTGTTCCCGTTTCTGAGATTTTGGGTTCGTAGTAGTTTGCTTGGTGCTCATATTTCACCTGTTAATATAGCTGAATTGTTGGAATTTCGATTTGATTCCTGCACTCTGGGTAATTTGGATTGCTGGGCTGTTTAGAATCTACCCTTTGAAACTTGAGGATGAAGGGAAAGTTTGGAACACCAGGAAATTACCTTGTGTTAAACACAGGGGATAGAATTCCTGCCATTGGACTTGGGACATGGCAGAGTGGCGGAGACCTTTGTGTTCAAGCCGTAAAAACGGCGTTATCGGTGGGTTACCGCCATATAGATTGTGCACATCTTTATGGTAATGAGATCGAAGTTGGGGAAGCATTAGCTGAAGCATTTAGGGGTTCACTGAAGAGGGAAGACGTTTTCTTGACTTCTAAGCTCTACTGCACAATGAATTCTCTCAATAAAATTGAGAATTATGTTCGAGATTCTCTTAAGAATCTTGGAGTTTCGTATTTGGATCTATATTTGATGCATTGGCCTGATAGCTCAGCGTTTGGTGATGCTACTGATCCGCCTTCAAAGTCTGGGAGCGAGTATAGGCAATTCTTGAATCGGTCGAAGAAAGCATGGAAAGCTATGGAAGGTCTGGTTGAGATGGGTCTGGTGAGGGCTATTGGGGTCAGCAATTTCAGTGTTTCGCAAATCAAACAATTGCTTAAATTTGCAAAGATTGTACCCGCTGTCAATCAGGTTGGATTTCGTAGATCATTCTTGCTATTTTTAACAGCTCAGCATCAGAATTTGTCCTTTATAAGTAGTTCATATTGTTTGAATGATGCAATGGACTTCCATCTGTTTTTTCCTTTTCTGCTGCTTCTTTGATTACAATGTTGATCCATGGGCCTAATATGTTAGAGTAGACAAGTGATTTAATCTAGTACCATTTTGATGAGGAAATTCATTGGATAAGTTGGCTTTTCAGCAACTATTTTGCTACAATCTACCAGCATGAACGAATCGTCTCATGCAATTTCTCCATTTTTTTGGTTCACATGGTAATTTGTAAGTGTTGAACGGTGGAATTCAATGCAACGTGAAGGAACATGCAGTAATATAACAAAATTGCATAACATAACCTGTATTGGAGCAGCCCATTTAGGTCCTGCTTGGGTATGCATTGTAATGTGAAGTGCAGAAAATCATCATTTGAGTTGTGTTGAGAATTGGCCTACTAACACAGTCTGGCTTGAAAAAACGAACTTAAAGACTTAATTTTTCCCTTTCACCGATCTTTGATATGTTAATAAATATTTTCACTGCACTGCATTTGTGCTCCAAAACTAGCTGAACTTGAATCTAATTTTATTGAAAAGAGACTTGATTTGTAGGACTAACACCTCTCATGACTTTCTTTCTGATTCAATTTTGACATTGGAAACCAATTATATATCAAACTTGGTGCAGATTGCTCTAATGCTATTATCACATTTCCCAACTCTTTTCTATAGTGGCTGGATTTCAACGTTCATCTTTGCTAGATTTTAATTATTCTCACATCATCATTATTTCAATCTAGGTTGTTATGGTCTGGTCTTGAAGCTGCTCAGTCTATGATATTATCACATAATTCAGGTTGCTTAATTGATTTATGATTGAATTTTTAGGTGGAGTTGCACCCCTTTTGGAGGCAAGATGAACTTGTAAAGTTCTGTCAATTGAAAGGTATTCATGTGTCTGCTCACACACCCTTAGGAGTCCCAACTTCTACTCCTGGAGCATCTGATAGCAGTTCAGGTGGGGAAGATGAACCTGGAACTCCTCGCATATCATTCAGGAGGTCAAGGTCTGTGCATGGTCCTATGCTGAAAATATCAACAGTTGCAGAGATAGCAGACCGACACAGAAAAACACCTGAGCAGGTACCTTACATTCCACAGTCCTTTTTTCTCTCCATACTATTCATGTCATCCAAGCTATGTACCAGAAATGGTGGTACCAACATAATTTGCAGATCCTTGTGATTTCAAGACCCATATCAGACTAGGCTTCTATAAATTTTCCCAAAGTCTGAAGTTTGCACTATTAACCCTCTGCTATAGATAGGTTGAACTTGCAAGATTGACTTTGGGAAGATATAAACTAAGACTGGGGATAACTAGAATATAAACCGAAAGGTCTGGAGTGGTTCCCTCATTGAATTAAGACCACAATCATATACTGAATCAACATTAGTTTCTCTTCGGTCTTCTTCGCCCCACCAGTAACTTTATGCTATATTTGCTATTGTTAATGTACTAAGGAATGTTATACGCTAAACAGAAACTACACAAAAATACTTATTTAAAGAGAGATTATCCTGGTGTTGGTAACTTGGTATGCTTGGTCCTCCAGTGATATGCTATCTTAATCTAGTCGTGGCACATTTATGTTTAGAAATGAGGTGAGGTCTGTACGTGTTTGGAAGTTATAGTTTCGCTAATGATTTGCACTACACATGAGCCAGTATTTTGTGATTGGCGTTTTTCAACATTTTACTTTCCATCTTTAGATTCTGCAAGCATGGTTATGTTAGGGATGGAAACCAGTGTCTTATTCATTTGTGCTTGTGATTTTAGTAACACATTGGTATCTGTTTCAGGTTATTTTGCGTTGGGGGCTGCAAAGAGGAACCAGTGTGCTGCCTTGTAGTCTGAAGCCTGATAGGATTAGAAAAAACATAGACATCTTCAGTTGGTCTCTATCAGATGATGAGTGGAACCGCTTGAACCAGATCGAGCCCCAGGTATGCTTGTTTGGAAATGGTCCTTTGAATAATCTTTCGGAGAGTGGGTTTATGTCTGGAAGTGGTCCACTTCAAGCTGTGCATGAGATGGAAGATGACATGGAATCCAATGCCTGATACGCCGATAGATAATAGTATCCTCCTCGTCCTCCTCCTCATACAATGTGCCATTTTTGTTCAAAGAAATGATCATCTTATAATATGTGTGCCCATTGTTTGCAAGATTTCTTGTTTGTGGATGCTTAGTAGAAAGTCGAACAGACATTATCAATTCAAGTGCCAAATATTACTTCTGTTTTCAACAAACATGAGTGATCCAATCTCTGCTTCTTTTATTTTGTTGTTCTTTGACATGTATCTATGAAATCAGATTTCGATGTGTCGTGGTCTTTTGGTCATTCTATGACGTTCTTTCTCTCGTGAATGAAAGCTCGCATTCGCAGGCCACCGATTGTGCGCCTTGGTATTGTTTTGTGGTTTTATCTACAGCCATGCCCATGAGAATATCATGTAGACAAATTTCTCAAATCACACTCGATCATAGCTGACATTATTGGTCTTGCTCACCAACTTCGACTTGTACGTTATTTTCTTGAGAATGAGGAAAATGGTGTTCTGAATCGCCGCCGACGGAATAGACTTGCAGCCATCATGCTCATGGCGAAAATGAATTGAACATCATGTATGTGAACGTGAGAGATGCTGCTTACTTTTAGGTTTCTAGTCAAAACTAAAACTCAAAATGCAAGCGAGATGGAACAAGATTTGGTCCATCTCCGCTACCGTCCTCCTTTCTGACTAACACCAAATTTAATAGAGACTAAAATTGGTGGTTTTGTAGACTTTTCTTGCACAAATTGATGTCGATGTGAACGGATTTGGGAAAATGCACGATGTGCAATTGTCAATCGGCCACGTCCAACAATTTCAAACGGTGGACAAATGTTTTTAGAAAACTTTAACGAAAAGTTTACGGTACTGTTTATTTTAACGAAAAATCATATTTTTACACTAAAAAGTCAATCTTGGTATCATTTATTTTACCCTTTATTTTATCCTTAACGTTAAAACTCAAAATTTTCAAGTCATTTTCACTAGTTTTCCTATGTTTTGTTTGAACTCTAAATGCTATTGCTTCTGCAAGCACTAAAAGTACGTTTGGAAAACCAAAATCACTTTCTACGTTTGACATAAAATTTTGGGGTCGATTTGTGGTTACAAAATTGCTTATCTAGAGAAGCACCTGTTATGTTCTTTTTTACTTGTTGATATAAAAGCACTATTAGGTAAAGGCGCATGTGAGCACAAGTGTTTCGTATAGAAACAATTCCGCACAGCCTATGCACTCAGTAAAGTCAATTCACTGAACTCAAAAGGAAGGTATTTTAATAAAGTTGTGGTATAATGGACTTCACATATGGGACAACCTGCTCTGATAAAGTAAGAAAGTTGAAAATCCACAATAAAACCAACTAACAATAAGAGAGTAGCTCAATTACTTACAAGTACATGCAAGGTTCATTTTTTACTTGATGTGGAATTCATACTCTCGACAATAAAGAACATCAACCTCTGAAAAATATGAACTAACCACAACACAAAAGACTCGGAACCTTTATTTTATACATTCATCTCTTCAAAATCTAAAACTGAGATGCAAATCCTTACAACCGTTGCTGTTACTCATGCCGCACAGCGACAATACGAAACCATTTATGTCGAGGATACACATTCACAACAAAAACCAACTTTGAGAATGCAAAAACAACAATTTATAGATCAGGAGATACAACTTCTTATACAAGTAAGATATCTTTGCTGTACAACCAGGGTTTCCCTGGCTTCATTATCTGAAAACAATGCTAGACTTTCTTGGTGTTGATGTTGTCGAGCCACGAAACTAGCTGCTGCGTTGAAGGCCTCACCTTCGGGCATCCGCTTAAACAGAGGCATGCAATCTCAAAAACACACAAGAGTTCCTCATCGTGCTGCTTGTCACAAATGAAAGGATCAAACACCTCGCTTTCCCTCTTTTCCCTCTTCATCTGAAATGCCCACGAGATCAAATCCCGACTTCCTTTTGGCTTGCACATATCCATCGGTCTTCTTCCGGTGAGCAGCTCCAAAAGAACAACCCCGAAACTGTACACATCGCCCTTGTAAGTAGCAACAGAGGCTTGGCCGTACTCAGGAGGTATGTAGCCTAATGTCCCAACAAGATCAGTTGTTACATGAGTATCATACGGATCTATCAGCCTTGCAAGACCAAAATCCGCTAAGTGCGCTTTAAAATTCCCATCCAAAAGGATGTTGCTTGACTTTATATCCCGATGAAGGATGTGGGGCTCGCATGACTGGTGCAAATAAGCAAGCCCTCTCGCCGCCCCTTGAGCAATCTGAAGCCTTGCATTCCAATCTAGAGAGGTCGGACCATCAATTTTCTCATGTAACCAGTAATCTAGACTACCATTCTCCATGTAAGAATATATCAAGAGCCTGTCACTTTTATACTTACAATACCCCTGAAGATGTACAAGATTTGGATGCTGAGCTCTAGATAAGGTTTCAACTTCAGCACGGAATTCTCTGTCCATCTGGCCACAGTCACCAGAAAGCCGCTTGATAGCAACCTTCTTACCATCAGGAAGGCTGGCCTTGTAAACCAGACCAAAACCCCCACAACCGATGATATTTGCTTGGTCGAAATTGTTGGTAGATTGTAGAAGGTCATCAATAGAGAGCTCTTTATTGGCATCCTTGTTTTGGAACAGAACCACTAGTTTTGACCCAGATTCTTCCAACTCCTTCTCGTTGGTATCGTGATTCTCTCTTTCAGGATCAACCTCTCTCCGACTATGTACCCGCACCAAAATTGTGAACATGAGAGCAAGAACAAGTGCTGTTCCAAATACAATTCCGACAGCTATACCAACAATAACTCCTCTATTTTTTCTTGATTTGCTGGGATTCCCAAGAGGATAATGCTTCTTTGATGAACATGGGGACGCATGGTCACCACAAAGATTATTCCCTTCAAAGCTTGAATTTGGGAAGGTCCCAAACTGAACTCCTGTAGGGATCACCCCGTACAACTGATTGTCCGCAACATTAAACTTGGACAAGAAGCTAAGCTTAACCAACGAAGGCGGGATTGTACCTGAAAGCTTGTTATGAGACAAATCCAGAGTCTCTAAGCTGGTCATACCAGATAAAGTACTTGGTATTGGTCCTGAGAGATTGTTGCACTTCAGATCCAAAACATGAAGCAATTTCAGTTTCCCAAACTCTGGCCAGATTGGTCCGCTAAGATTATTGTTACTAAGTTCCAGCGTCGGTGGAAAGCTCCACACTTGATTGTACTGCAACCCTCGTGCACTTACATTCCTCTTCATGAACATAGGGAAATCAGGGGAAGGTTCCTCAATGGAGATCCTCCCGCTAATGAGGCTCGGTAGTCCAGTTAAGCTTCTAGGGATTTCCCCCGTAAACGAATTATTCGACAGGTCCAAGTAGAAAAGACTGCTAAAATTGCCAAACCAGACTGGAATTGTTCCTTGCAATTGGTTCCACGATATATCCAACAATTGCAATCTGCTGCTAGTACTCAACCATTGAGGTATTACACCTGTGAGCCTACAGTTTGCAATAATAAGAACCTTCAACTTTTCAAAATGAAGGGTCGGATCAGCAGGAAATTCTTCGCCACGGAAGTTCAAGGTGAGAACCAAAGTAGTCAGGTTCTGGCACTGCTGTAAAATTTGTAAGGCAGAAGAGATATTGGAAAGGCTGGAATTTGACAGCGAGAGGTAAGAGAGGCTAGGGAAACTCTTGAAGCTTTCTGGTATTTCGCCCGTGAGGTTGTTACGGGCAAGATTGACATTATTCAAATGTCGACAAGAGGGAAGATTGGAGGGAATAGGCCCATCAAACTGATTGGAACCGAGATCAAGAGAGGTCAAACTAGTCATTGCCGAACAATTAAGATCAATTGTGCCCTGCAATGAATTGTTTCTCAAATTAAGCAAAGAGATGGTCGAGGAGCTCGACAAGGAAGGGGGTATCCGACCACCAAACCGATTTGAATGAAGTACAAGATTCTGTAATCTTCCAAGGCTGTGGAAAACATCTGGGATGGTTCCTGAAAATTCATTAGTTGAGATATCCAAACGAACAAGATTAATGAGGTTACTGAATTCTTCGCTGAGCACCCCGGAAAGCTTGTTATCTTGAATGTTCAACTGGGTTAGGTTTCGCAGACGAAATAGACCTTCGGGCACACCGCCATTGAAATTATTCATGCCTAGACAGAGGTCCTCCAAGGAAGTACAATTGCCAAGACCTGGTGGGAGGTTACCAGAGAAGTAGTTCACAGCCAACTTCAGTGCTCGAAGCTGAGTAGACTTGTCACAGATGCTAGCCGGAAGGGTACCATTCAAAAAGTTTTGTGAAATTTCAAGGAACTGGATTGAAGGCAATTCGATATCGAAAGGAATGGAGCCGGAAAAATCATTAGAGCTCAAGTCTAAGAACGCTAAATTCGGCAAATGGAAAAGCGAAATTGGAAGCGAGTGTTTGAGGAAATTTTGAGAGAGATTGAGGGTTCTAAGCTGGTCCAAAGTGCCTAAAGATGCAGAGAGATTTCCCACTAGCCTTCTCTTTGGAAGCTCCAACTTAACCACTCTATAAGTATCAATGGAATCGTTTAATCCGAGAGAGGAAGAAGAATTGCAAGTGATGCCTGCCCATTTGCAGCAATCAGGTGAGAAATTGCTACCCCACCCATCAATCATAGAATCTATACCGTTCATGAAATCCTCCAGTGCCTTCAAATCGTTTGGATTGCATGTCAGGTTTTGAGAGCTCGAAACCCGAGCTTGTAAGCAAAACCCAACAACAAAAATGAAAACCCAGAAATCTTGAACACCCATTTCACAGAAACACACCCTCTGGAGAGAGAGAGAGAGAGGAGAGAGAATCTACAATCAAGTAGCAGCAGCAGCAAAACCCTTGCCAAGAACCAAACTTTCTGAGGTGGGTTTTCTTGTATCAAACATAATGTCTGAGAAATGAAGCAAAAATACAAGAAAACAAAACGAAAATTAATCAAAATTCAAAGAAATAAAGCAGAAACGTAATAAAAAGAGAGAGTGAAAAGACGAACCTGACAGATAAAGAGAGAGCAATGGATTTGCTTTTGAGCCTTTTGACTTCAAAGAAACATGGTTTCTGGTATGAATCAATTGAAGGAATGAATCAAAGTTTTCATCTTTTGTATGTTTTTTTTTTGCAGTTGCGGTTCTTCTTCTCCTCGCCGATTTTTCTCTCTTCAATTTACGGCTGCGAGCGAGGATTCTTCTATTTTTCAGACAGTATTTATAATCTTATGTGAAAGAATAAAGTTGTTACCGGTAAAAGCCGGTCAATTGCAATGAAAGTAGGTTTGGCTACGGACAACGATGAGAGATTTTTTTAGTACATCTGGTCTACTCAGGTGTTACAATACGATCATTTAGAATTTGAAAAAATAAAATTTAACTGATTTATTATGATATTTATTGTACTGAATTGTGTTTTCAGCACATTGAAAAAATTTCAACAGCGAAAGTAGAGTATAGAGAGTCAACGAGTTGGTCGCTACGTTTGCACTTAGATTTTTATTTTTTTTAATTTTGAGTTTTATGTAATTTTGCTTTAAATTTATTTTTGCTCCATATCATTAAAATAATTCTATCCGATTTATTCAAGGACACTAAAACCGTGTTTTTAAAAGGGGGAATTTTTTTGAGTAGTGGTCTCAAGTTGAAATATATAATAAACGAAACCAAAGTCAAAGATGGAGATTCGGGAAAATGATTTTCTCTACAAAATTAATAAATGGATTTTCAACAATGGTCAAACGTTCAGCTTGTACAATTTGACATTCGAGAGCAAGTAGGCAAATTTTAGGAATAAGATCGAAACTGAAACCATCCTTGACTTACACCAAAGAATGTGGTATGACTTGTAATAAGAGTAAAGAGATACGGAGAGGCTGAAAGTAACATGATAGTTGAATTAGTAGGATTAAGGGTTCAATTTTCAAACAAGTATATATTGGGATCAACGTGGTTTCAAGATCATTCAGAGTTTGAGAAATATACATGTGAATGTCTTATGAGCACTCTTCGAACGTTGGGTATAGATTTCTTTGTGTCCACAAATATTCAATGTAATGTCTGCTAACATATGTCGGCAACATTATGTTTTTATCTAAAAAAATTTACCCTTACCACAAAATCCCTCAATGACAGGGTTCCAAATCCGCCACCGCATGTGTTTTTATTAATATTCTTCTTAAGGTTAGGTGAACGATGGAGTTTTTTAGTTTGTATAAACTAGAGATTTGAACTCCATAGATTGTCAAACCATGCATGTTTGATCCCAAGTTTGAAGAAATCGAATCGCCGTGGACCGACCGCAGTTCAAGACACCTCCTTCTGGATTTCCAATATATTTTAGATTATTTATTTTTATTTTAATGAATTTGTGGTCCCTATTATTCAGTAATATAAATATTTACACATAATTTATTTATAAAAGTCTGTGGGACTCAGAATAGTCAAATATGCATGCATGTCTGAAATCTCAAACGCTTATCTTCAAACAAATAAAAAAACAACGTCACTAAAAACTCACAAGGGTCAAATATGAACAGCAGGGTTGGACCATATAGGGAAGGTTGGGGGAATAATTTGTGCAGATCTTGTGGGGCAGGGCGGAGCCAACAACAAGGGATCAAAATGATATGTGACCCATTTTGCCATTTTATCATGCTACTCTAACGGATGTTGTTGTGGCATATTAAATATTAGTTTACCTTTAAAATTTAAGTATGTACTTAATTTAAATTCTTTTTCGTTTTAGAGTAGCTTTATTTTTCTTTTCATCCCTCTTATTGCAGTACAGTCTTCATTTCCACTTCTTATTTAATAAATTTTTTTTTTTTGGCTTTAACTTATATTTTAAACTTTACTTTTTAGCTCATAATCAGGGTTTCTAAGTTTGTGCAATGTTTTTTCAATCTCTCTATTGAATTTAGCGTCTTTCAATTTTTATGCAAATTACTCAAATTTCTCATGTTTTGCGTTCAAATTAACTATGCATGTGAGAGGCCCTCACACACATGAAATCTTGACTTTGTCACTGTTGTGCATGCATTTAATTAAGCTCAAAAAAATTGAAAACACTATGTTCTAATAAACATCAAAACTTCAACCGTAACAATTAAGTAGACAAATGCATAATCGATCCTGTGAACTTATGGCTCAAATAAATAAGCACATGAAATACAAATAAATTATAACTCTTTGAAAAAGGAAATTCGAACCTTTTTATCCTTAGGAAGACGCATGCATGATAGATCTTGTGAATGATGATAGATGTCACATGTATTAGATGTCCAATTCACAACTGGTTACATGTGTCTGTCTCATATGTAATGTCATCTTATCGTAATTTCAATTCACACACAAAAGTGGAAAAAGCTGTACTGCCCAAAACTGATATTTCACGCTGCAAGCAGAGTATGTCGATTGAGGATGCATGCATGTAGAGTACGTATTTTCGGTTAACAAAATTGCTCTAACACAAGGCAGAATGAAAGATGACGTCGCCATTTAATTGCCAATTAGTTTTATAGTAGAATTTAACTTTTTTTTTTTTTATGATATAAGAGTAAGTTGTCTCACAAGTGAAGTCTAACAGAGCGTAAGCGTTGCACGTCATCCGAGTTGTGTTGTTCACGTATTAGGCTTGGAAATTTCCCACAAGTAAAGGAGAGTGTCGAGAATGAGTTTCACATTAACAAGAAAAAGACCTTATATGTGATGTTGGACTACACTCTATATTGCTAATTGGTTATATAGTGAAATCCAACTTTCTTCAGTTTGAAATCACTTTTCTATACTTCAAATAATTTAGTGTAAAAATGGCTTCTATGAAAAGTCATATGGCTAGCTATGCGCTCAATTTATACAACATGTATGTATAGGAAGCCTTTAAGGGAAGAGATCCTCATTTAAAAAAAAAAAATAGGGACATCCTCTTGACTGTTAGATTTGACTTTAATGAAATCCTATAGTTGAGATTTTGTGGCCTGTGATTTAATTTCAACGACAGAATTTCATTAAAGTCAAATCTAATAATCAAGAGGAGCATCTTTTTCTTTTTTTTTAAATATGAGGATCTTTTCCCTTAAAAGACCTGTGTATGTATAAGTGTACGTGTTTGTGTTGAATTAGACCTTCTCTCTTCAACCCTAATACCAACATCCTCCTCCCAAATAATTAATTAATTTCCAACCCTAGATTGGACAATGTATATTGATAATTCGTGGCATGTCTACCCTTTTTCTGTGGGATTATCCTCCAGTCCTCCTCATGGTGGTGCTACCACTAATTTAAGTACCTAC
Organism: Pyrus x bretschneideri; assembly: GCF_019419815.1. Classification (NCBI taxonomy): domain Eukaryota; kingdom Viridiplantae; phylum Streptophyta; class Magnoliopsida; order Rosales; family Rosaceae; genus Pyrus; species Pyrus x bretschneideri. The sequence continues at coordinate 520,934 of NW_025999802.1, read as the reverse complement.
AAGTTTCAACCAACAAACTCATATATACTTTTTGTGAGAAAGTTGAGCCTGTACAAGGAGTAGGATTTCTCTCCTCCAAATCTTCTTTTTCTTTCTTTCGTTCGTATTTGAAGGGAAATGAATCCTACTTCATCTAACAATTGCTTTTCACTAGTCTTGTAGACTTACCCCAAATCGATTCATTACACGTGGCAAATATGGCAAAATGACACGTGGTGTTTTGTTAAATTGTGTGCCTACTGCCAACAGAACGTCTGCAAAATTTTTAATTCATTATTTTGTTTTGGGATGAAACCTATTGCTTGCTATTGTCGTGAGAGATCATGGTCATTAATAGTGGTATGGACATATATAATTGACTTACGGAGAGAATGCGAACCCTGCGTCATCATCCATATAAGTACGCACTACACAAATAATAAAAGAGAAAATTAATTATATGTTTCGTGAAATCCAAGTCTTAAGATTGATCGAATGATGTTAATTAATCGCATTTAGAGAAATAATGAGTGGGTTAATAGTGGATTACATTACATGCTTCAATAATGAATAATAAGCAGCCCATGCCGCTGCAGCTATAATCAATTCGAAGGTGCGCTTTATGAGTTGGTCCCAACTACATATGCCTCCTCCATCGCCGGTTATGGTACTCCTTCGCGGGTAGTAACGGACTACCATGTTTCCAGTTTTGTAACTTTTGAGCGGGGAGGTGTTTCCTCTTCTCCCCTCATTTTTTTTGGTATGCCTAGGGAGTATTTGGTGGTATTTGTCTCTTCTTTCCAGATTCTTCAGTGCCTGTTGCGAAACTGGAAGTCGCAGTGCGCCTTCCGCTAGTATGTAAAGTTCTGTACTATTCTTTGTATTATCTTTTAAAGATGAATAAAGCAACCTACTCACACAAAAAAAGTAGCAGACGCTCCAAATCATGTTATGCTTTAATACTTTTTGTGCCAAAAGTAAATGTCTAATTAGATTTTCAACGGGAGCAATATAATTTATTAGATTATCTCATCATCCTATTAATTAAGAAGCAAAACATCATGTGGTCACTACTCACTTTCAAGCAGTGTTTTCGGCTTTCGCCCTTGGGTATAATATGGGCCTCGCGGTATAGTTCCTAGGTCGCAATTAGCCCAAGGCCTTCGTGTATAGGTCGTATCGGTTAGTTGGTTCGACGATCGGGCCTCATATTTCCTTTGTGATGGCGAATTTGGATTCTTGTTGAATCTCATTGTTTGGAGTCTTAGGAGTTAGGACTAGAAAATTCGGACAATTCAAGTGAGAGAAAGAGTGATTAGGGCCTTTGATTGTGTGAAGTGAGCCTGGGGATTGAGTTGATAAGAACTGTCAAATTCAACTTATGTGATCCGGATTTCCTACTTTTTGTACTCTAGAAAATGAGAACCGGAGAGGACCTCTGTCCATAATTTGGAGCTCTCCGGGCATGATCTTTAGGCATGTGTAAGTGGGTAAACTGCGGAGCTCTTCAGGCATGGTCCCTGAGCCAAGTGTTATCTAATTTGCAACCCTTACATTTCATATGCTTTTCTTTTGTTACATTCAAAGGAATCCACCTTCATCACTTGGGAGAAGTTCTTCCACACAAATGTTTGTATGTGGCACCTCCCACCATTCGTGTGCGAGTGTCGCTGCATATGAATATGCCGGTGCTGGAACCTCTCTCACTTACACAACCACAAGCTAATACTCTATACATTAGGCCACGAACGTAAATGTACATGCTATTCCAAATACAAATAAAATAAAAAGAAGGATGTAGGATGTACTCTCCTTAAAAAGTCCAGACGTACCTATCTATTCCAATGAAGCATGTTATTCCAAATACAAATCCGACACCGACTCCGCCAATAACTCCTGTATAATCCTTGCTCGATTTCCCGAACCATGTTCCCAGAGGAGCATCCAGTCCTGCTGGACAAGGGGAAGCATCGTATCAGGAAAGACTGTTCCCTTCAAAGCTTGAACTTGAGAAGGTCGAAAACTGACCTCCTGCAGGGATCACCCCGTATAACCGATTGTCTGCAACACTAAACTTGGACAAGAAGTTGAGATTGATCAGCGAAGGCGGGATTGTCCCCGAAAGCTTGTTATGAGACAAATCCAGAGTCTCTAAGTTGGACATGCCAGATAAACTACTCGGAATCGGTCCTACTAGACTGTTGAACTTGAGATCCAAAACATGAAGCAATTTCAGTTTCCCAAACTCTGGCCAGACTGGTCCGCTAAGATTATTGTTACTTAGTTCCAGCGTCGGTGGAAAGCTCCACACTTGATTGTACTGCAACCCTCGTGCACTTGCATTCCTCTTCATGACCAGAGGGAAATCAGGGGAAGGTTCCTCAAGGGAGATCCTCCCACTAATGAGGCTCGGTAGTCCAGTTAAGCTTCTAGGGATTTCACCCGTAAGCGAATTATTCGACATGTCCAAGTAGAAAAGACTGCTAAAATTGCCAAACCAGACTGGAATTGTTCCTTGCAATTGGTTCCACGATATATCCAACAACTGCAATCTGCTGCTAGTACTCAACCACTCAGGTATTACACCTGTGAGCCTACAGTTTGCAATAATAAGAACCTTCAACTTTTCAAAATGAAGGGTCGGATCAGCAGGAAATTCTTCACCGCGGAAGTTCAAAGTTAGAACCAGAGTAGTTAGGTTCTGGCACTGCTGTAGAATTCTAAAGGCGGAAGATATGTTAGAAATGCTGGTATTCGAAAGTGAGAGGTAAGAGAGGCTATGGAAGTTCTTGAAGCTTTCTGGTACTTGGCCACGGAAGTTGTTCCGGGCAAGATTTATGTTATTCAAACGTTGACAAGAAGGAAGATTGGAGGGAATAGGCCCATCAAACCGATTGGAACCGAGATCAAGAGAGGTCAAACTAGTCATTGCTGAACAATTAAGATCAACTGTGCTTGCAATGAATTGTTTCTCAAATTAAGCAAAGAGATGGTCGAGGAGCTCGACAAGGAAGGGGGTATCTGACCATCAAACCTATTCGAATGAGCTAAAAAATAATGTAATTTCTCAAGGCTGTAGAAAACATCTGGGATATTTCCTGAAAACTCATTACTTGAGATATCCAAACGAACAAGGTTAATGAGGTTACCGAATTCTTCGCTAGGTGGCCCGGCAAACTTGTTGTCCTGAATGCTCAATCGGGTTAGCTTTCGCAGCCGCAATAAGCCTTTGAATATACCATCACCTGTGCCTGTAAGATAATTCGTGCTCAGGTCAAGGTCCTCCAAGGAGTACAATTGCCAAAACCTGGTGGAAGATTGCCAGAGAAGTAGTTAGCGGCCACGTTGAGTACCCGAAGTTGAGTAGAATTGCTGTCACACATGCTGCCAGGAAGGGAACCATTCAAAAGGTTATGAGAAATGTCAAGGAACTGGATTGAAGGTAAATCAATGCTGAAATGAATGGGGCCGGAAAAGCCATTAAAGCTCAAGTCTAAGAGCTCTAAATTTCGCAAACGGAAGAGTGCAATTGGAAGGGAGCCTTTGAGGTAATTCTGAGAGAGATTGAGGGTTCTAAGCTGGTCCAAAGTGCCTAAAGATGCAGAGAGATTGCCTGCTAGTCTTTTACTTGGAAGCTCCAACTTAACCACTCGAAAGGATGAAGAGTTGCAAGTGATGCCTTCCCATTTACAGCAATCAGATGAGAAACTGTTTCCCCACCCCTCGATCACAGTTGTTAAATTTGACATGAAATCCTCCAATGCTTTCATATCATTGGGATCGCATGTCAAGTTTTGAGAGCCCAAGATTTGAGCTTGGAAGCAAAAGGCAAGAACAATCACCACCCAGAAATCCTGAGCACCCATATCACAGGAACACACAGTCAACTTCTCAACACACCCACGAGAGAGAGAGAGAGAGAGAGAGAGAGAGAGAGAGAGAGAGAGAAGCCAGACAGGCTTTCTATCACTAACTTCAGAGATATGGAATTACTTTGAGTGGACTATAATTCATACTTTGTGGACTTCAATAGATCATGAATCGTGGACTATAAAATCACAAATCAGAGAAATTTACGGATTTTTCACCCAATCAAAGGACTTTGTTTGGAAGTGATTGGAAGGATCATAATCACTTATAGGAAAAAGCACACCAAGGGTGATTTTATAGAGAAATATCTCTCATGTGCTTCAATCTATAACCTATAAGTGATTATGTCCGTTTCAGAAACACTTCAAAACAAACACTAAAGATCAACCTTAATAGTTATTCTCTATCTATTTGCCGTGTAAAACCTTGCTTAGAAATCAAGACAAAGCTTGGCTGGTCCTCTCATAATCACTTTCAAACGGACACGAAAAGTCAACTCCATAGTTATTGTTCATTGCCGTGTACAAACCTCGCTCCATGGAAATTAGAGAAGACTTGGCCCTAATTTATTAATGTCACTTCTTTACATTGTACTACGTCATTACTTCCATGAAAACAAAATTGAGGACAGGTATGAATGCTACAAAATAGAGGGGGAGGGGAAATGGTGGATACATACATAATATATTTTCAAGAAGGGACGATAATACATAAAAATTAGCAAGGCAAAAAGTAAGGACACCATATTTAAGATAATTATGATTCCTCAAACAAGGTATGTTTAAAGGTAAATAGGTTGTTCTTTTAATTTTTTCAACTCCTTTGGTAAGTGCAATTATGTGACATACCTGCAGTCAACTTTTTTTGTTGGTCAATGATTTCTATACGTATACAAGATTTGATAAGGTTTCCAAAGTCTGCTTTTTCTGTTGGATGCTGTAAAAAAAGAAAGTAATTATTGTGTTGTAACAAAAGAAGAAATGTATTTACCCTCCTAACAAAACAAGATTTTTCTGTTACTATGTAGACTATGTTTTGAAGAAATTCGAAGTCCTATCCAAGGACTGAATTTGGTCTGGCCTAATACTGCCACTTGGACTCTTGCCCTGTTAATGGGGAAAAGGATCCCCGCGGGATCAATTTTTTAGAAATTCTCATGATCGTAATTGTTCATCGTACATTATTCGGTCAGTTTTTGTTAAATACTATTTATATTTAATTTTAAATTTTAAATTTAAAATAATTTATAACTGCATGATATACGATGAACAATCACGATCACAGCATTCTCCGGATCCCTAGGTATCCTTTTCCTGTCAATGGAACTACCTTCCTAAATTCTAATTGCTTTCTTTCTAGACTAGTCACCCAAATCTAAAATAACGGCATTCCTAAAGAATCCTTTCATTTACCCAAAAAAACCCCTACTGGATCACGGCTCAAGTAGGGATGTCCACGGTTTAGTTTTGGGTCGGGGGTGCCAATAACTGACAGCCCCGTTTCATGCATAGGGATCCCTCTGTACATAACAATACAATTTTAGGTTGGAAGTTGCTAATATTAGTGTTTAAATTATCGATATATGTGAAAATATCGATGTGCAAAATTAATAAAAATATTGATATCGGTTGTATTCAATATAAATTATGAAAATTTACAATGGGATGGATAATTGAGTATATCAACTCATTCAAATTTAGTTGAAATTAAAGAAAGAATTTAAAAAAATTCAAAAGTTCGAAATCAGGTTCGACAAACTTTTTGTAGTGAATCAGTAGATATCATAAGTATTTATTATTTTTCTATATCTCGCTAATATAAGATGATGTCTGTATTTTCATCTTTTTTTCATATCGATCCTTAATTTTTCAGATATTTTAATCACCGGCTAATACAACAACCGCCCTGATACCTACGGTTATCCGTCTCTCTGAAAATTTCTGCCATTCCTAGGTTCTAGGGTATTATAGTAAATGAAAACGAATTGAAACCCATAGATAGCGGTTTAAATAGGGCCGTTGATATTGGGCCGGCGACCCATTGGATATGGCTCAAAAGAGTCCAAATGTCTCACGTATTTGACCTCTTGTTGTATGTAGAAAATAAATAAATGAAATAAATGGGATTCCATAAACCTCTGCCCATTTCCTACATAAAACCTCTCCGAATTCAACGTTCCCTCTCCAACAAACAAAAACTCTCTCTAACCCATTTTTCCTTTGCTTTCTTCGCTTCCCTTTTTGTCAACTCTCCTTCTCCTCCTCCTCGTTTCTGTCTCTCTCTCTCCCCTCCTCCTCTTAGTCTTAGGGTTCCCAGTTTTCCTTTTCCAAAAACAGAAAAATCTTGCATTTCCTCGAGAAGAAGGAAATAAATGGATTTTTCCACCAATGGAATCGGGAACAATGTCGTTGAGGTCAGAGTTTGTAAACCCGCCGGAAAGTTAAACGGCGTGCCGGCCAATGGGGTTTTCCCGGAAAGTCCCAGAAAGCCCGAGAAATTAATAAATCGTTCAAATTCTGTCTCCAACGGTATACCGAAGCAAAAAGATCACGAGGAGGAAGAGGGAGATGGCTTTTCGGAAATTGAGATTCCAAATGCAAATGGAAATGGTGACCTGGAAGAACGGGACGACGACGTTTCGCCCACCTCGATAACAGAAAAGTCGGACGAGTTTCAAACGGTTTCTCCACAAAAATCCGAGCACGTGCAATTAGCCGTTGAGATGCCCGCTACAGCAGCGGAAGGGATCTTCCGTCCTCACGCGCACCTCCCGAAGCCGGAGGCGCCGCCCGGGATTTACTCGTCGCCTCCGGATTCTCCAAACGACGATCCTTCGAATAACCAGAAATTCGGCGTCGACGTGCCGGCGATCGGGAAGCTCATCCGGGAGCGAAGCAGCAATTTCTCGGCGGCGTTCGTGAGGCGGCTGTCGTCGCTGAAGGACCAGCGCCCCAATAGCAACGGAGAAGAAGATCTGAAATCGAAAGACGTGACGGAGTTCAATCTCTCCGGCCTGAAAGTGACGGTCAAGCTCAAGAGCGAGTCTGACGATTACCAGCAGCCACAGGGACAAGAGGCGCTGAAAGGTCGAATCAGCTTCTTCTCCCGGTCGAATTGCAGGGACTGCACGGCGGTGCGGAGGTTTCTGAGAGAGAAGGGGCTGAAATTCGTGGAGATCAACATCGACGTGTATCCCAATCGCCAGAAGGAGCTGGTGGAGAGGACGGGTAGCTCGTCTGTACCTCAGATTTTCTTCAACGAGAAGCTGTTCGGAGGACTAGTGGCGCTCAACTCGCTGAGGAACAGCGGCGGATTTGACCAGCGGTTGGAGGAGATGCTCAGTTCGAAATGTCCCGACGAGGCGCCTGCGCCGCCGGTTTACGGATTCGACGATTTGGATGAGGAGGAGTGCACGGACCAGATAATCGGGATAGTTAGGGTGTTGCGGCTGAAGTTGCCGATTCAGGACCGTCTGATGAAGATGAAGATCGTCAAGAACTGCTTCGCCGGGAGCGAGATGGTGGAGGTCATCATTCAGCACTTGGACTGTGGGCGTCGAAAGGTACGGACCCCCTCTTCCCCCCTCCCAAATTTCCACAACTGTTGTTTTTACTCTTATCTCTGTGTCTCGAGCCACCGTAACCGCTTGACTCGCGATTTCTTGTCCGCTTGTTTGAATTAAACTCCGCGGGATCATTTGGTTACAGTGTGCCGCGCAGCATTTAAATTTAGTTGCTCGGCTGCTGCGGATCGAACCGCTAACCAGCCGCAGTTTACTGATTACGCGCTAATAAAATATGAGTAACCGCTAAATATTCAGCGAGTTTTTGGCCGTTGTTAAGTACGAAATATTAATAAAATATTAGTTTTAAGTGGATTAATATTTTAGACTTTTCGTAATACAAGATTAAATTTGTAAACTGAATGATGTGTCGTAAATAAGAAATAAAAATGTTAATCATCATTTAAGTAATATTCAGTTATCAATTTTCATATTATTTAGTTTACAAAATTTGGTTTACAAATTTAGTATAGTTAGCATTACCTTTAATTTTGTAAATTATATCTAAATATTTTGCGATGCGTTATTAACAAAAAATAAATAGGTTAACTAATACTTAAATAATAATTTAATTAATAATATTAATTTTGTGATTGTCTCCTACTTTGCTTTGGCGTCTTTCTCACTACCATAGCTAACATTAATAATGACGACCATGGCGGTGGAGTATGGTTACATTAAACTTAATAAATACAAAGTTACCATAAATATCATCGACTAGTTAAATTTAAAACTAATTATTATTCTATTTGCTCAAGAATAATATGGGTTACCGATACAAACCTACTTCTTATATTTTAATGCTTAGTTTGTAGCTACATTTATCATTGAATTTGGTAATTTTTAGACTAATTTGAATGAAAAGCTTACATCACATGTTATATTCATTGAAGACAATTATGGCATCCACAATATCATTATTGTTAGGAGCTTTTCACTAGGTCCACTCTCTTGAGTTTATTTTTCTGACGCTCTTTCCTTTGCATTCAATTTTACCTATGTAAGAGCAATTTTTGTGTTTCGAATTCACGTGACGATAAATATATTAATGTGAGAGGAAATTTCAGTTGCAGCTTGGAATTTTTTGAGTAAGATAGTAGTGGAAAATTTGGTCATAAATTGTGGAAGGACAAGTAGTTGAGACTGAGAGCTGGTGGACCATGTTTTTGATGAAGGTCCATATGCCTTTTGTATGACTGGTTTTGTAGCCAACGACTAGAGAGCAACTTGTATAAGGGTACACAGTTACGTAACATTCTGTGTCTATAATATAAGAATACGTAAAGAAAAATCAATACATATTTTTGTATTATTAGCACGTAATGTGTAACGAGCCATACAAATCCTCCTTGAAATGATTCCTTAAAAACAAGAAAGGTTGTGTTGGATCTGGTGCAGCCATTAAGATATGTTTGAACTTTGAAGGGGTCCCCTTAGATGTCAAATCACGCATTACAAACTTCAGTCAGATATTTGGCTCCTTCCCACCCCGAGGGCATGCATAACTCATGCCATGATTTATGAAAAGAGTAAACGCGTAACGTTTTTGACATGGCCCCAAGTCCTTTTTCCACATTTTGGGTATGGAGGAATTTCAAACGTTGCGTCAGCCGACCTTGTTTCATAAATTGATAGGAATTGGACCGAGTTCTCAACACTCTTGTTTCAATTATGACGTATAATAATTATTAAGTAGTCTCTTTTTTTAATTGTATTTTGTTGAAATTCTGTTAATTTTGCATTTTAGTTGGTCAAATTTAACAGATGAAACAGTGCTCGAGTCTTTTCAGTCGAAACTTTAGATTACACGTGAGGCATTAAACAGATGTTTCAAAAAAAAAAAAATTGTCTGTCAAGATTGTGGATGTTAATAATTTGTATACAACATATGCAGGCAGTTGAGATTGGAAGGCAGCTTGCCAGGAAGCACTTTATTCATCATGTCTTTGGGTAAGAAAATACCTATCGAACCAACTGAAAACCAAAGAAACTGGCATAGTTTCGTCCATAATAACCCTTTTGTGTTTGTGTAGGGAAAATGATTTCGAGGATGGAAACCATTTTTATCGTTTCCTTGAGCACGAACCATTTATTCCCAAATGCTTTAATTTCCGGGGATCCACAAATGATTGTGAACCAAAGCCTGCAGCGAAAGTTGGCCAAAGGCTCACCAAGATCATGTCTGCCATACTCGAGTCCTATGCCTCAGATGACAGGCGCCATCTTGATTACATCGGCATTAGCAACAGTGAGGAGTTCCGAAGGTAGGATCAGTCAACATTGCAGTTAGCACTTTCACTCAATTAGATAAGCATTTATATGCTGAAAGTTTCACCAATTTGCTATTTCTTGCTTTACATTGCATATTCCTAAGAATTGAAATATGATGAAGTGGCTTGCCCTTTGAACAAACTACTTTGATTGGCATCAATTTCACCAATTTACTAGTTTACTTTACAGAAAATTGCATCAAATTATTGATACATTGATGCCTATCTTAATCTGCATTGCTAGTCATGTAACTTTGTTTTAAGTAAATTCCTTCCTCTCTTCAATGCAGGTACATAAATTTGGTTCAAGAACTACACCGAGTAAACCTTTTTGAACTCTCAAAAGATGAGAGGCTAGCCTTCTTTTTGAACCTCTACAATGCCATGGTCATCCATGCAGTTATCAAGATAGGACGTCCACAAGGAGTAATCGAAAGGAGATCCTTCTTTTCCGACTTCCAGTATTTGGTCGGTGGCCATCCTTATTCCCTCAGCGCCATCGAAAATGGGATCCTCAGAAACAACCGCAGACCTCCTTATTCCTTGGTCAAGTCCTTTGGAGCTGGAGACAAGCGAACAGAGGTGAACAACTTTTATTAGTCTCTGATTCTTCTGCCTTCTCCCTTCCCTAATCCTTGGACGATAGAACAGTTCTGGATAAAAGCTTCCTCCACTTGCATTTTAGTCATACATACATGTTATTTTGTTTGAATACACTTTCTCATTGTCTGAAAAGATTTCTGAGTTTCATTTCGTCCGATATAATACAGCTTGCTTGTGCTAGGGTGAATCCATTAATTCACTTCGGACTCTGTAACGGGACAAGGTCAAGCCCAACGGTAAGATTTTTCTCACCCCAAGGAGTTGAAGCTGAATTGAGATTTGCAGCTAGAGAGTTCTTTAAGAGCGGTGGAATGGAAGTGAACTTGGAGAAGAGGACCGTGAGCCTCACCCAAATTATTAAATGGTGAGTGATGAAGTCATTATTAAACCTTCGTTAGTTGTTCTAAAAGCAACCGTCATGGTTAGACAATGCTGAAGAGAAACAAATATTGTGTGTGTGCGTGCGCACGCGCGCGTTTGTGCAGGTTCAATGGTGACTTTGGACAAGAAAAGGAAATTCTAAAGTGGATCCTGAATTACTTGGATGCTACCAGAGCAGGTCTTTTGACACATCTTTTGGGTGACGGAGGGCATATAAGTATCGTGTACCAGAACTACGATTGGTCCATGAACTCTTGAGCCTCGAAAACCCGTTAGGTGCCGTTGTTTAAAAACTGAAACTTATCACAGGTGACGCATACATATAGATACTTGCATTGGCAAGGGAAGTATTATTGTACATAATACCTCAATTTTGAGAAAAGAATTAGAGGATTTGTTGATTTGAATTCGTTGTGAAGAAATTGAAAGAGAGAGTGAGGAAGGAGAGGGGGAAAGGAATTGAGGCATGTGACGAGACTTCCCTTGTAAATTTCTTCTTGTGTTATGAGTTCAGTTTTTTGGGATGCAATGAAAATCTAGTTTTTTATTTATATAATTAGCAATGCCAAATGGTGAATGATTATGAAATAATGCCTTCAAACATGTCACACAACAACCACTATATGGATATCCAGCGGTTGAGGACGAATTTCAGATTCATATTCTACAAGGAATATTCTGGATTCGTTTGATGGTGTTGAAGAAAAGAAATAACACTTGATAAACAAATATTAAAACATTAAAAGAGTATAAAAGAAGTAATTCGAAGTGTGAGACATAATCTCTCGAGAATTTTGGGCCTTAGCTTCCATAGTCAGAGCCCATTTTAAATATATTAAATGGCCTTTTCTAATTCCCTCCAATTCTTCCCGCCAAGAAATCTAAAAATAAAAAATAAATCCAGAAAATGAAATAAAATACCAAAACATCACGATCCACTCGTCGGATTCAGAAAGCAAAATCCGAAGAAGAAAATGGACAAGGCACCAGCAGCAACCGGCTGCTACAAGTGCGGCCGACCAGGCCACTGGTCACGTGACTGCCCCTCCTCCTCCACCCCTACCCCAAATTCTAACGCCGATCCCAATCCCAATCCCAATCCCAATCCTAACCCTAATCCCACCAATCCCAATTCCTCTTCATATCCTTTCAAAAGCGGTACTGGTACTGGGATCGGAGGGAAGGTTAAGAAGGTGTCGGTTCCGAAGACTCGGCCGAAGCTGACTCCGGAGCTGCTTCTCTCAGATGACGGCCTCGGCTACGTCCTCCACCACTTCCCTCGCGCCTTCAAGTACCGCGGCCGCGGACACGAGGTCTGATATCTCACTTTTGCTCTTGTTTCTTTTCCTTTGTGCAAGAAAATTCATAATAGTTGTTAATATTTTTAGTAAATTGGTAAAAAGTAACTCGATAATTATAAATTAAAGCTCGATTAGAGAAGAAAACCCTTCAGTTATCCAGACGCGTTGCTTTAATTGATTCTTAATTGTGAAATTTCTATGTTGCACTTCTTCCCTTCTAAGTTATTGGGTTTGAAGCGATTTTCTCGAAAGTGTGATACTACTGAGGAAAAATGTGAAAGTGCCATTTTTCTTTGGGCAATTTTTGCAGGTTAGAGATTTGGGAACTCTAATTGGGTTGTACACACAATGGCATTCGCGTTTGCTCCCGTATTACTCATTTGATCAGTTTGTTCATAAGGTTGAACAAGTTGCCGCTACCAGACGAGTAAAGGTACTGATGATATCTCACTTTTTTATTTTGAATGTCTTTGGAGTCTCCCTCAAAGCTTAATTCTTAATCTGCACTCTTGAGCAGATGACGCTGAGGGAATTGAGAGAAAGAGTTGCAAGTGGAGGAGACCCAACAAAGTTGCGCGAACCACCAGCCGAGGAAGGCATTCCAAATGATCAACAGGGTATTATGCTCCGTCATTTTTGTATAATTGTTCTAATTTATCATGTGATGAGATACATTTTTAGAGTTGCTGGCATTATATCATTTGTACAAAATCTTGAGTGCCTATTGCCAGAGTTATTTGGTATTAATTGGAAGGACCGAGTGCTGCAATTACCGTAAATCATTAACAGAAGACCTGTAAGAAGATTGAAAATGGATCCTCAGACGTTTAGGTTATAACTCGATTAGGGATATGATGTTAGGATAAAGGATTGGCTGCTGAGTGGATTATGAGTAATGTTGAGGAGAGAAACATCACTGCACCGGACTACCAGAGATTAGTGGGTGAGAATAATATTGCAAAGTGGAAATCTACTTGCATTGATTTTAAGTTACTTTGTTTTAATAATTAAGTAGGGAGTTCTTATGTTTATATGAAATAATCTTATTCATCGTGGCATTTGAAATAGGCTGATTTGGAAAAACGATCGTCTTTTATGTTTCCATGTTGAATTCTGATCTTGTTATATTCCTGCAGAAACCTTGAACCCTGAGGGACCAAGTGATTACCAGGGGGGTTCGTCTTCAGGGAACCATGATGTGGATGATATGCAGGAAGAGATGCTTCATGAAATCTATGAGAAAGCTACTCAAGTATGTGCAATTTTGTTCAATCTAGTTTATTTGAAGTTCTTTTGGTCTTCAGATTAAGGCTCCATTTGTTAATAAGTAGAGCTTGATGTCCTTTGCTTTGCTAATTGTAGGAACCGTCTGAGACGTTCCATGGTGAGATGGTTGCCGTTAGTGCTAGTATATCTGCAGCAGATAGTTTCCAGAAAGAAATAACCAATCAAGTCGAAAACAATGAAGCTAGCGAATCCACTGAAAGTCAGACGACAGATGAACAGAAAGTGCGAATGGAAGCTAATAGATTGAAGGCACTTGAGAAAGCTGCAGCTAGGCGCCGCCAATTGCAGGTGGCTTGAGGTTCCGTTTCTTGTCTCTCTTGCTCTAAATTCTGTTTCATGGTGTTTTGTCACAGATGGGAATGCACGCATGGTTATAACTTATAGGCATCAAGGCAGAACTTTCTGTCTTCATATTCTTTGTACGACGAAGTTGTTCTTCATATTTTACTCATGGTTATGTGCGTTTTGTTTGTAACATCTTAAGGGAATATAAAGGCTTGTTCGGTACCTTGGTCCCAATGTGCATCTGCCGCTGCTATGGTCTACTTTGTGTTCAATCTTTTTCTTATAATAGCAAAGTATTTGAAACAGATTCGCTGCTTGCCACATGATATTAAATTAAGACGACACAATAACGAGAGCTCGTTTCATATAAATCTTTTTCCTGATATGACTTTGATTTTGATTTTCTAACCATTAATTTATATTAGTCTTTTCACACCAATGTATTATTATAATTGTCCCAAATAAAAGCTGGATAATAGTTGCTGATTGCTTGTGTGCATGAGATTTGATATCTTTTGGGCCCTCCTAGATCTCCGGCAACGTATGCGGGTGTGTCGTCGGGCCAAGACCACCGTCAACCACCGTATTGATCGATTGAAAGACAGTTGGCATGAGTTGTTAGAGCCGAATACCAAGTGGCGGTGAGATAACGTGATCAGCTCAACCCTCTCTTTTCATTTCTTGTTGGGCCGGATATTTAACGTGAGCTCAATTACTTGTTCCAGCTTTTTGTCACGTGTACAATACCAATGATTGTACATGAGTAATGAGGAAGGAGACTTACCTAGCTCTGTTACCGTGACATATTAGACAAATAATCAGAGTCATTTGGAAAATTTATGTATCTATTGGTTTGAAATACCTTGTAAGATTTTTTATGAGAGAGATTTTTCAGTGTAACCGGAACATAGGGTAGTACTTCACGTGTCACTATACAAATTATAGGGATATGTGTGTTAAAATGTTAATAACTTAAAAAATACAATTTTACACTATTTATATAAAATCACGTAGTGTACTTTCTATGTTTCGATCCCAAGGAAAAATATCTCTTTTTATGGATAAGTTCTTCGCAATGATGGAGTAAGATGTCTGGTAGTCCATAAGTTCAACCCCTTCTGCCCTAGCATGGACTATGAGGAGGCAATTAAGACCTAGTTTAATAGCATCACTAGCTCAATAAATACTTATTAGGCGTTTAAAAGATAAATCATTCACCATTAATACTTACTATGTGATTTATCGGTGACAAAAGAATGTCTCAAGGTTTCAATTCTTTCACCTACTTGCCCAGTTAAATTATTGTTCTCGAGAGTTTTTTTTTTTTTTCAAGCATTGAGTATTCAAGTGGTAGTTCACATGTGTCATTTTTTCAGATTTTTTTATGTGTAATTTTCCTTTTCAAGTTTCAGCATTTATCTGGGTCGACTCACTCAATCCTTTCACAACTTCAATATCATTTTTTTATCTGAGGTTTTCGGACGCTTGTTAATTTCAGAGAGGGTAGCTAGCTGTTGAAAATGGACCTGGCTTCTCTGTTATTTCGGTTCCCATACACTCTCATATTCTTCTATTTTGTGCGGTCAATGTTAAGTCACGTCAATCTTTATATTGATTTTTTTTATAGAGATAATAGAATAAAAAATAATAATGATATAAAATATTAATGTGGCTTAACCGTGACTGCACAAACAAGAAAAGAAGAAAGTGTGGAAACTGGAGGGCAAAGAAGGCCAAGTCCGTTGAAAATTGATGAAATCGAAGACTCGGGGGTGAGTAAATTTTGGATCCCTTTCCCTTTTGAGTTTTGAGGTTTCACCACTCTGCGGTTAAAAAGTTTAGCCTTTGAGCCGCCCAAGAGAAAGTAAAAACAAACATAAATTAGAAAATGTTATTTATTTAGTTATAATTATTGGGTTCAATTGTGCCTGCAGATTAAGAATATACAAATCATAGAGAGGAGTGGAGTTCTGAGCTTCCTTCACGTGAAGCTTACGCTGTAATAAAATTACGATTACAAGTAAATGTCCGCGAAACGATGTCGTGTTCCCAAGCCCCACAGTTTTGGTGTCTCCCCATTCATCAGTGCGCAGAGCTCGCCAATGGGGCTTTCTGCACCTTAAATGCTCCTCCTCCGCAGCTGGGAGTAGAGTAAATTAGAAGTGCTTTTTTTTTAGAAGCAAAAGCCGTTGTTTTTTGTTTCAAGCTGTCGAATCAATCAATGGTACAGTTGCAGCATCAGCACAGTGATCGATCGAGTCAAAGGCAGAGACTGAGAAAGGAAAGTGAACTCAAAAGGTTCAAAACCTTTTCGCTTTCGAGATTCAAAAGGTTCCATATGTATACACACATTTCGGATTCTGATTTCTGATTTGCGAGTTGGGTTTTCTCAGTCAGCAAAATACAAGTTCAAAGATTGCATTTTTGAGATGTTGTCGGTCTGAAAAATCGATTCAATCCGCAGATTTTTAAAAATGGTTTCTCAAAAAGGTCGAATCTTTTTCTTATTGCTGCCATTGCTGTTCTGGGGTTTTCTGGGTTCGGCAGAAGCAGGAGATGCGGAGGCTCTGTTAACTCTGAAATCTACAATCGACCCTCAAAGCGTGCTGCCATGGCGGCAGGGAAGCAATGTGTGCGAGTGGGAAGGGGTGAAGGACTGCCTGCGAGGCAGAGTCACGAAGCTTGTGCTGGAATATTCGAACCTGACGGGGGTTCTGGATCACAAGATCTTGAACCGGCTCGACCAGCTGCGAGTCCTCAGCTTCAAGGCAACTCCCTCTCCGGCCAAATCCCCGACCTCTCCGGCCTCCTCAACCTCAAATCCCTCTTCCTAAACGACAACAACTTCTCCGGCGTTTTCCCCTCTTCCATTTCCGACCTCCACCGCCTCAAAGTCGTCGTCCTCGCTGGAAACAAAATCTCCGGCGAAATCCCAATGTCACTGCTCAGGCTCCACCGCCTCTACGTCCTGTACTTGCAGGACAACAAGTTCACTGGTCCCATTCCACCGCTCAACCAGACCTCCCTCCGGTTCTTCAACGTGTCGAATAACCAGCTATCCGGAGAAATTCCGGTGACCCCAACTCTGATTCTGTTCAATGCGTCGTCGTTTTTGGGGAACGTCTATGTCTGCGGGGTGCAACTTGACAAACCGTGCGGGGGCATTATCGCGTTTCCGCCGTCGATCAGTCCCACCAGTCAACCGGGTCCAAAGTCAAAGTCAAAGCGCGGGAAACTGATTAAGATAATCGCAGGGAGCGTGGGCGGGTTCGCGGTGGTCGTAATCTGCTCGGTTCTGCTGTGGATGGTGTGCCGGAGGAGTCGCGGCGGTGGCGGGGAGGCGAGGAGGAGCAAAGGCGGGGTTGTGGGGGGTGCTGAGCTGGCAACTGACAGAGGAGGAGGATCAGGGGAGGGGCCCAGTGGCAAGGGAGCTAATAATGGTGGGTTTTCGTGGGAAGGTGAGGGGTTGGGGAGTTTGGTGTTCTGCGGAGCAGGGGATCAGCAGATGGGTTACCGTCTGGAGGATTTGCTCAAGGCGTCGGCGGAGACGCTGGGGAGGGGCACAATGGGAAGTACGTACAAGGCCGTGATGGAGTCCGGGTTTATCGTGACGGTGAAGCGGTTGAAGGACGCGATGTACCCGAGGATGGACGAGTTTAGGAGACACGTGGACTTGCTAGGGAAGCTGAGGCACCCACACCTGGTCCCACTGAGGGCCTACTTCCAGGCTAAGGAGGAACGCCTGCTCGTATACGATTATTTCCCCAATGGCAGTCCTCTTTTCACTTATTCATGGTACGTCTTGTCGGTCCTCTCATCTCATCTACTCCCCTTGTTCACCTGCTTTTTTATTTATTTCTTTCGTTTAATAATCACTATGGTTGTGTTTAGCTTGTAAAGTTTTCCGTACCAAAGTTTGAGATTAACTTCTGGTTAACATCATAAAATTTCCAAGTAGCTTGTGTTTAACGTGGAGTTGGGTGTGACTAAATTACAAGAAAAATTACACTTGTCTAACCATTTTATTCGTTGAACACTTTTCATAAAATATAAGACCTATTCCATGTAAAGTTGCCCTAGTCGGAAAACCCTACGTAAGCATCTCTATGATTGTCATACAAGCTTTCTAACTAGACATATTTAGTGATGTAAACTTCTAACTAATGATTTTTAGAGGTCATTGATTATTGATTTAACGGTGGGTCATGTTGGATTTGTCATCTGAGCCTCCAGACCAACAAATTCAAATTCTTGAAATTTTATCCAACGGTTAAAATTATTATAACTTTCAATAGAACCTCTTGTTTTTTAGCCGTTAGATCAAATTTTAAAAATCCGGATTTGTTGATCAGGAGACTCAGGTAGAAGGGATCCAGAGAGGATGCTTTCCGACGCTATGATCTAACGAATTAGTGGTGTGGGGTCACCCGCATCCGTAGGCGCCCGTAGGGTCCACCCCATGCAGGTTTCTGGGCTGGAAACCATGTTGGCCATCCTATAAACAAGACGTATTCCTGAACCTAAAAAATTTGGTGCTTGTGTGTTGTTTCTGGTAGAGGAAATTTCAACCCTTTCCATTTCTATGAAACGTGAGCAGGCTGGCTGGGTTTTTAAAACAAATTTAAGCCCTTCAAATTCAACTCCTTGAATTGGGGTTGGACCCCACACACAAGTCTGCAGCCTGATTTGGGAATGTCTTCTTAGATCTCATAGCTAGGATTTCATCATTCCTGTGATCATCAATGAATGATCAACCGAAAGGTTACTCTTTTATGACCAAGAGGTCATTGGTTTGATTCTTGAAAACAACCTCTTTTTAAAGTAAGGATAAGACTGCGTACAATATATGTCCCCCTCTACCCTCACAAAGAAGAGAGCCTTGTTGACTCGGGATTGCTCTTTTATGTGATCATCCATGCATGATCTTGCTCGTCGACTACTTTTTTGCATTTAAGTTTGAATTTATCTCTTTTTCATGAGGCCAATAGTCTGAAGAAAAAAAGGTTGATTTAGTGGGGCATGAGTCATTGTCAATCTTTCTGCATCAGTTCATCATTCTCCAAGAGATCTAGGTAAATAAAGACAAGATTATGTCAAAAATTTGTTCCCTGCCTTTAGGCTTTCAGACGGTAATTAATAATTGAACTCAATTATACAATAATAAATTTCAATCTTTGGAAAGGAGTTGGCCTGCTAATCAACCTTTCAATTTTGAGTATGACCTCAGCATGTTAGTGTCTCACCGGCTCAAATTCTCTGGTTATCGTGTCTGCATGTTGCACATTTGACCATTATTTTAAGAGATTCAACCGTGTAGCTGGAGATATATCATCTTCTATTTATCTCTCTCGTCATGTAACTGTGTGCGTTGTTCCTTCGCTAATCTAGTTCATATCATTATATACTTGGCTTTTAGTTGGTTTTTGTCGCTTGTTCAACAAGTTTTCTTGAATGTTTGTTTAGACTAGTTGTAGTGGTGAAATACTCCAACTGTTTTACAGGTTCAAGAACTTCAGGAGGCGGGAAGCCGCTTCACTGGACGTCATGTCTTAAAATAGCTGAGGACTTGGCGAGTGGTGTTGTTTATATCCACCAGAACCCCGGCTTAACTCATGGAAACTTGAAATCCTCAAACGTCTTGTTAGGTTCCGATTTTGAATCCTGCTTGACGGATTATGGTCTCACGTTATTCCGAGATCCGAATTCACTCGAAGAACCTAGCGCAACCACTCTCTTTTATAGAGCACCAGAATGCCGCGACATCAGAAAACCATCCACCCAACCAGCCGATGTGTACAGCTTTGGCGTCCTCCTCCTGGAGCTCCTAACCGGAAAGACTCCCTTCCAAGACCTTGTCCAGGAACATGGTTCGGACATCCCTAGGTGGGTCCGCTCGGTGCGCGAAGAAGAGACAGAGTCAGGGGATGACCCTGCCTCGGGGAATGAGACATCAGAGGAGAAGCTGCAGGCACTTCTTAACATAGCAATGGCTTGTGTTGCGCTATCACCGGAGAACCGACCAGCGATGAGAGATGTTCTAAGGATGATAAGGGATGCTAGAGCGGCGGGTCACGTGTCTTCCAACAGCAGTGATCACTCGCCGGGGAGATGGTCGGATACCGTTCAGAGCCTGCCAAGAGAAGAACACTTGAGCATTTGATCATGAGTGATTGGTAAAGTAATTAACGTGGCGGATTAAACTTAATCATGTATTCTGATTCTTTTGGGTTTGAACCGTGATTCTTGTACTACGCATTGTAGAGTGTCGCACTTGGTGTAAAGGTTCTATGATTTAATTCTTGTTTCTTGTTTTTGCATATTAAAGAAAAATTTACATGAAACGCGTTTATCGCCACAGTGAGAGGTCAGCAGAGTTTTGTTATTGGTTGATGAGATTGAGAGTTGATACATTTATTTAGTGAAAATTGAAGATTTACCTGTTTGTGAAATTGCGTTATTTAATGCATGGTCATATTGACAGTCCCTACCAAATTACCTCCAACTGATGTACATCTGGAATCTTTATTGTTTTTCCATGTGGGCCTATAAAGTAGGTGGGCCAAAGGGGATAGGCTGTGAAAATGGGCCCTCTGTTTGGGCCATGGGCTCGGCCCCCTAGATCCCCACATTAATTGGTGTACCACTTAGGCACTAGGCAAAAGCAAAGACGTATGCAATTTGTGTAGCACAAAATTAAAGAGGAGACAAATTAATTGAAGCACCAACAGAAAAGCAGAAGGGGAAAAAAGGGTGAAAAAAGGGCAGGCTGTTTTGGTTTTCATGTATGCCGCGTGTGCATGGCAGAAGCCTTTGGATTGACTGCCGTTGACATTTAAACCAATCGCCCCTCGTTGTGCTTACCAATGCATTCTTCCCAATTTTTGTTTCGGAGGAGTTCACATTATTTTTGTAACCCGTCTTTTCAAGGATAAATTACATTTTTATATCTCATGTTTGTGATCTATTTTAATTCCTTACAATATCTTCAAAACATTTCACTTTCATACTTTAAGTACTATTTTATTTCAAAATAATACCTCATTACATTTTTCATCCATTGATCTGTTAAGTGCTGACGTGACTACCACATATATGCCACGTGGCTACCAAATGTTTGCCACATGGCAAAAAATAATAATTTTTTAATTTTTTTTAATAAACCTAAATCTTCTAAATATTAAAAAATAAAAAATAAAAAAACCTGAACCCCATTCCTTTCTCCTTCCCCGTAACCCCTAACCCAAACCCTAAATCCCATGTCTTCTCTGATCCACTCTTCCCTGTTCACCTCCCCGACCCACTTCGTTTTCTCCACCCTAGCACACTACGTTCATACCCTAATGGGCGAGAGATTTGAGCTGGTCGAATCTAAAGGTGGCGGGGCCGATGGTGCATACGAGCTTGGTGCACCTGGTAGAACAGAATTCGTTCTCCTGAAGCTCAACTTCGGTGACGGCGTCGACCTCGATGGGGTTGGAGAAAGCATGGTTGGAGTGCGAAAGAGGGGATTGGAGCCCCGAGGATGACGTGTCGCTGTCGGTAACGAGAACGGAAGGCTCGGGATCGGAAGAGGAGGCTCTGATGGAGAGCTTTGGGAAAGAAATGGCGGTGGTTTTGGTGGTGGTGGTGATGACCGGCAACCGGCGATTGAAGTTGGAGAGGAAGGAGGAGTGGTGCTTTGAGATGGCGAGGTTGGACGAGGTGAGGAGATGTATGGACTACGACATTGTGACTAGGGGTGAGCGGCGGTGAACGGTCACAGAGGGAGAAGGTGGGGGTTTAAAAGGGTTTAAGAGAGAGCTCTGGGAAGAGTTTCCAAAGCGAGGAAATAAAGGAGGGACAAAAGCAGCTAGACTAATGGGTAGTGGATCGGGGAGGTGAACAGGGAAGAGTGGATCGGAGAAGACATGGGATTTAGGGTTTGGGTAGGGGGTTGCGGGGAAGGGGAAAGGGAATGGGGTTCAGGTTTTTTTTATTTTTTTTTATTTTATAGATTTAGGTTTATTAAAAAAAAAAAAAAATTGCCACGTGGCAGACATTTGGCAGCCACGTCAGCACTTAACGAATCAATGGATGGAAAAATGTAACGGATGTATTATTTTGAAATAAAATAGTACTTGAGGTATGAAAGTCAAATGTTTTGAAGATGTTGTAATGAATTGAAATAGGCCCCAAACCTGAGGTATGAAAATGTAATTTACCCTTTTTTCAAATTATTTAGGGCTGATTTGGTATTGTTGTAATTTGAAGAAAAAAAATTGCTTCTGCTGTGTTGTGAGAATAAGTTCATTTTTTATGTTTCACGTTTTCAGCTATTTTCACCAAAAACTGTGAAAATAAGCTGTTTTTAAGTGTTTACCAAACACTTTTTTTAGTTCAGCTTTTTTTTATACCCATTTTTTATAAAAGCACCTCAGTACCAAACCAGTACTTAATAGCCACAAATTCTTGAAGAAAAATTACAAACTTTTCAGTTTTCTTTTCCAAAATAGTCACTATAAACAACTGAATTTATCTATTTTAATTGAAAGTTTTAATCAAAATGTTCAGTGCATCTCTAAGCATATGTTAAATTTTAGATGAGGATGTTACTGTCATATTTGACATAAATGTCTTTTCAATTGAAGTGTTATGCGCTGACTGAACTTGAAGTGTTTGTGGTTAGGAGTCAAATTTACTTTTGATTAGTTTAATAGTGACTCCCTTTTTTTACTAGTATTTTAATAAATAAAAAATTTGTTTCAAGAAATTATTGAATAAATACAACCATTCAAAGTTCTACGTTGATAAAAAAATATATATTTGATAATTAAATTGGAGAAACATAAGACTTCAGATTTATCATACTGAGTTATCAATTATAATTCGTGCCAAAAATCCCATCAGTTTCAATTAGGTCATTTCTTCAAATAACGATTGTTTACCAAACTGAGCAGAAATCGGTGAAAGCATTCAAACTTAATAGGAAGTGGCGCACGTACATTCATGTTCCACTACATATATGCTACATTATGTAACTAAATTATGTTATGCGGTAGTCCACTTGCTAGAAATACATAAAATATAAGCAATGTTTTTTTAGCATTAATGAGTCACACGATGATGATCAGAGAGAGACTGAAATAATGATGATGATCTGAGAGAGACTGAAATAATGATGATGATCTGAGAGAGACTGAAATGCCTATCATGACAAAGCTACAAACCGGTCTCATTTAAAATAAAAAAATTCAACAATGCATGAGGTGATTCCCGATTTCACAGAAAATAATGAATAGAATATGTGCGCGATGGATTGGGAAGTACTACCAAATCAGAATTATATACAATAATTGAAAATATATTATACATTAAGAGAAATACGAAGAAGACACTTTTAAAATATGATTATTTATAGACTTTTTGACACTGAAGAAAATTAAGATTTTATCATGAAATCAATTAATATTATAGGGAGTAGCCTAACTATTTATAAGCACATGAATGGTCTTTCCTCTCATTAATGTGAGAGTCATTCTTAACATACTTTTTTATAATATTAACACGAGAATTGACGTTAAAGAGAGTTCTCTTAACATTTTTCTTAGATTAATTGACTGAACCAGCACTTGGATCGATAGACTTCTTATGTTTTAGAGTGGCAAAATATAAAACAAATATGACTCGGACAATAAATAAATCAAAGAGAGGAGTCATTAATATTACGATTTAATGTAGGAAATTTTTATTGGTATTTCAAAAATCTTATTCTAAACTTCAAACTTTCTATATTTAGAAAGAAAAATACACTTGTGAGGAATGTAAAATGAGATTTTTGAAATATTAATAACGCTTCTTTTAGTATATTCTGCACCATAATTTTGTATTTATTGCGCGGCTTAACCTAAATCTCCACCGGAAAGGTAGGCATAAAAGTATGGACGTGTCAAAATTATGAGAGAAAAAAGATTAAACAAAGTGCAATAGCATATATATCATCGCATCATTAAAATATGCCAATATGCATGAGTTGATGTTTGGAGAGAGAGAGAGAGAAACCGAGGGCGATCTGGCGATACAAATCCTAGCTAATTTTCTCTCCGTTCCACCTACTACGCCCAGTCAGCCAGTGAGAAGGAGGCAGTACGTCTACAAATTTCAGTCTCAGAAGAGAAACACAGAGAGACGGAGGAGAGAGAGCGCTTTCCGACGGCGATCGGCGATGAGCTGCTCTGTTGATAAGTTGTTCTAAGTTAGAGGCAAACATTGATACATTGAGGAATATTGATCGAGGAGGAGGACGACGACGATCTCTCTGGGCCGCTCTGATTAATTTCTCCGAGAATTCAATCGAGAGAGATTTTGAGATGGAGGAGCAGACCGCACAGGTACTCTTCTTCTCGATTCTTCTACTCTTTCCAATTATACACTTTCCTTCAAAAAAATTCATTTCAAACTGGAAATTTGTTATGACTCGGTGTTTACGTGAGTACGTGGAGCTTATTGTTCTACGACTTAAATCTCGGTAATATAAGGTTGAATTCTCCTCTGCCTTAATTTCCAAATTGTTTTCATTTATATATCGATTTTATTCAAATTACAGATACAATTAAGATGAACTGATAATCTCCATGTTTTAATTCTTTTTGTAATTTTCTAGTTTTTATGTTCTCTCTTCTTGTTGGACTCCAATATTTGTCGTAATCGAACTTGTTCATTCTAATTACTAATTACTAATTCGATTTAAAAACCGGTTAACCATCCATAAATTCCAGTTTCACTTTCACTTCTGAATGTATTTTCAAATGCGGTGAAGTGGTATTTTTTTAACTTATAAATGAATACTTAACATCCAAATCAAGCAACAGTGTTACATGATGTATCAGAAAATAACCTTATTGCAATCATGACATTAATGGTTCTGAAGTGACACGTTATATGTTGTCTTTTTGTGCATTTGCTGCTGTACATCAACTCTGTAGCTCTTGGATGTCTACGTTATTGGAAATTTGAATTTCTTAAAACTTAAAAAACCAAACTGCGCTGACTAGCAAAGAGTATCTCAAATGTTTGTATTAAAATTTGTTATTAGCATCTAATCTGTAATTAATCACCTTCCTGGTTCATGCAATGAAGAACTCTGCAGAATACCGGTAAGTACAGCTATCTAACAAATTGTAAATATAAAAACAAATTGTAAATATACATATACATATACACATATATATATATATAATTTTATTTATTTATTTTATATAAAGGTTGATAGCAATTATTGAAGCCATAAGTCATCAACTTCCACCATGCTAACTGACAAGCTTCATTCAACTCACGGACTCAATAGTTCTTGGTATATGCATGAACATGTATGCTTTTTAAATGGGACTCTTGTGAAAGTGACTTAAAATAATTAAAATTGTTTTTGGTGAAAATGTTTTGGAAACCAATCTTTAGTAAAAATGCAAGTTAATTATGGATAAGCACTTCAAGTGCTTTTGAAACTCAAAAGTATTTTCTTTAAAAACACTTTCAATCATTTTAAGTACACTTGTAATCGAGCCATTAATCTATCAGTCGAAACAAACTATTTAATTCTGCTTTTGCCTTGGAGTATCATATACATTTTCACTTAATACGAGCAAACAACTAACAGGCATATCAGAAACGCGGTAGATTGTCTGCCATCGTAAAAATATACCCCATTATTATAAGTAATTTTTGGGATTTTTAGGTGCATGTGGTTCCATGATTGCCTATTAGTTTTATTAATTCAAAAGATTATTAATTAAGCTTAATAGCATGAGTAATTTTTGTATAGTTTTTCTTGCCTCGGGTTCGTCACATCACATGGGAGACCATGGGAGTGGTCCGAGAATTAGATAAAAATTAGGAGTAGGAAATTTGTAGTCATCCAATTTCATTTGGTTTTATATTTAGTCCTAATAATTTGTTTTCTTTTATCAACTTGTTTAAGTTTGCCACTTAGTATTACGGTCTAGTGGTATTCCTATTCATTTGTAAGTGAGAGGTTTTAGGTTCGATTTTCACCAAAAACGAGTTTGACCCACATTATTGCTAGTCCATAGTGAGACTAAGCTTCATCCCATTCTTTTTAATGTAGATAATATCGTTTTTCAAAAAATAAAATAAAAATCAGGGCAAGTTTATTGGGAACTGGCTACGTACTACATAGGTGTCATATTTAATAAAGAAAATATAAATAATACCCCAATAATGTTACTCTTCTGACATTAGCTAGCTCACTGCTTTAGTGTTTGTCGGTTGTTTCTCAGGTGCTTGTAGTCCTTCCTTGGTGGCCAAATGCTACATCTTTCTAGCAACTGTCAGTCAACAACAAAAGAAAAGATGAAATTACCGTCTAGATATATAAATGAAAAAAAATCTTTTAAGCAATTGGTATTAACTTATCTGCAGATGCATTATCAATCATGCTCGAAGTAAACAAGTTTTCGAGCTCCATGTTATTGATCTGCATCCGGTTATTCCTGCCCAAATTCGAGCAGTGTCCGTAGACTATTGGACCTTGTATGGGATTGTGAATGTCTGTTGTTAAACAAGTTGTCAATAAAATTTGTATCGATGCATTGTACGTAGGTCACTGATTATATCTCATCGACAGATTATTTATGCATCCATTAATGTACTGATATTATTTATTCAATTCAACGACAGACTGATACAACTGCTTCAGATAGAACTCATACCGTCGTGTTGGATATTGAGAGCCTTACACAACTCTCAGATAGAAGCTCCGGAAGCCCCAAAATGACAGTAAGTAGCAGTGTCGTTGTTGTCAATCTTGAAAGTACTCCTCACATGGCATGCACACAAATTGATCAGCAAACTTTCTCATGCTTTTCTGTTACACACACTTTTTTTTACTGTAGAGAGCACTCTCAAGAAAATGGTCTTATCGAGCAGAGAGATTGATTACTACTGACGAGGAGGACACGGATGAGCCACCAAAGAAACTTCTAGTGAAAGGTATAATATAGTCATCTAGCTAGCTTTCTATGAAGTTTCAAAGGGTAGTTTGCAATCTTACTGAAAAGTTAATGTCATCTTTTACTCTAATGGGTTGGTGTCAACATTCAAAATCATCGATCACCTTGGCATAGATTGCAATTTGAACTTTATCTATGTTATCCTTGATAGTGAACTCTCAGTCGGAGCCGTTGAAGCAGTCATTGATCACCGCAAAATCTATTGGGTCAAGCTCAACTGCGCTTACAGGCACTAATCGGTTTATGGCCATCAACCCTCGGAAGATCCTTTTTATATTTGCAACTGTGTAAGCCCTCGATTTCTTTCTTCAATAAATATGAATCCTCTACCATGCCTTTTTATATGTACTACTCTGGTAACAAATACGAGCGAAGAGATTTACGTGAAGTGATTTTTGGCTTCTTCTTCTTGATCAGGTCCAGTATGGGTACATTAATCCTCATATACTTCACACTGGCTATCAATAGAACAGTTTGACAGACCATGGATGGAATGGAGCTAGCGTAGCATAGACGGGCATATGATCGAATCAAAGCGTATTCACTCTCTCCGATTTTAATTTGCTTGGTAGCTGTGCTGCTGGGGATAACTACTCCATTCATGAATCCTCCATGCTGCAGTCTCAGTCTTTGTCTAACGGTTGATCTCTCTTCTCTTCTCACTCTGCCAGTTGAGATCAAATACATATAATTGTTAAATGATCCAGCGTTTTCAGCTGTACCAACTCTGTCAGTTGGTGTCAGCGCAGCTACTTGATTGAGTTACCGTCTCGTCCGGTTAATTTTTTGTGCTGCTTCTTGCTTCCAAAGCAACCCTGTTCCATGCATCAAAAATCCACCAGGGACTTACCCCCGTGGTTTTATTTTTTTTTTTTTTTTTTTTAACTCAAGGTTAACGTGCATGTAGTTGATTAGGGTGTTTTTATACCACTTCAAATTAAGCATCAAATAGCAGGCTTTTAGGCACCTCTCCGATATAATCGTTGTACCATCGACATTCAGTTTTGTATCGAATGCTTAGTTACGTCCTGAGAAATATAGATTATTATCGTTGCATGTTGACGTGCATCATAGTTATAGGAATGGGCAGCACAAATTTGAGGGGATGAGGAATTTAAATTCAGAAAGTAACTACTAAATATTTGCTTATGCACGTTACGTCTTGTGTTCAATTTTCATTGAGGCTTTAGCTCAATTTTTTTTTTTTCAATTTTCACTACATATTCCCGCAAAATTATTAGTTGACAGTACATTGGCCTTTTACATTTAGTGGGCCGGTCCAGATTCCTTAATAAGAGCTTTGGATCTTGGTTTTTTTATTTTTTTTATTATTATGAAAATGGTCTTAGGCCCGTTTTATAAACATTCTGGGTGTTTTGGTTGGATTTGTAGAGATTGACTTTATAGAACGAGTTTATTGTTATGTGATTTTCAGTATTGCAATATATAAGTTTTAATACATAATATTATTGGATGGGATGTTATGTTGACAATAAATTAGTTCTATGTAAGTTGTTTTAGGGATAGGAAGTGAAAACATAACGTTTATTATTTGCATTCAATGGTTGAATTATTAGGGAATCAAAAAATAGATTGATGAATTAACAACTACAATTAATTAAATGCTCATTTTCAAAAAAAAAAAAAAAAAAAAAACTACAATTAATTAAATTGAGATCGTGCATAAAATTGTGAGGATTAAGTGTGTTGGATTTCCGAGGTTTTCATTCCATAGATTAAATAAACAACTTGTTGAGTCTTCTCGGTCTCTCAAGAAGGGAAAATAGTTTTGATTACGTTTCTGAAAACGTTATTCTTATCTAAACTAAACTAAAACACACGAGGAGATACGAACTCAAATATACACAGAGAGTACACTATTACTGATCAATATAACTAAGTCCACGTCTGCGTAGTTCTGAGTTAGATTAATCTCGAGTTCGAACTGTATTGTGGCAAGAGAATTAAAAACCAATTAAAAGAAAAAAGTTAATGAGAAAAAAGTGGAAAGGAAAGGTGGAGAGTCCACAATAATTGGCATCAAATGCTTATGGGGATTCGCACTGTTGCTGAATTCCAAGATCTGCAACTAGAAATTAATTTATCCAACATTACAATAAAAAAAATTAAAAAAAAAAAAAACAATTAAAGCCTTCAACTTTTTGTTGCCCCCGTTCTTAGCTTCCACATTGGCCGAGCGCCAGGCCTCTGAGCTATCTCTCTGTCTGTCTTGCTAGGTAAAAGAGAAAACAAACGAACGAACCAGAAAATTAAATTAAATAATCCCAAAAAAGCTTTTGGAAAAAGGAAAATAAAAAAGGGAAAGTAGCAGAGCAGCAGAGAGAGAGAGATCACTGCTAGTGGTGCTACTACTGCCCAGAAAAGAAATCTAAAAAAAGGAAAATAAATAAAAAATGAATGGAAAGGAAGGGAGGGCCAATTAGGGCTCCGTCGGAAAGTTGAACCCCAAAAAGGTAAGGCCCCTGTCAAGCTTTTCTCTCTCTAAGCACCACACGTACCCACTTGGTGCTCTCTCTCTCACTGCTTTCCATTATCTGCCATTTGTGAGCTACACGACGGATGCAAGTGCTTTCAACAATTTTTCTGGGTTTCTGTTACTATTGACTGCTCAGCTTCTTCTTCTTCTTGTGGGTATTTCTCTTGCTTCTCGAGCTTTCGAGGTAGTCAAAATTTGAGGGGTTTTGCATTTTTTGGGAATTTTGTTCGAATTTTTGGGGATTTGGGTATTGCGTTTGTAGGTTAAAGTTGCTATTTTTTGCTGAAATTTGAGGTTTTTTGTCACCAGTTATGGCGGCTTGTTGCAGCTTGATTGGGCTTGCTGCAATCGTCGTTGAGCCGTGGAATCTAGGGTTTTGATAATTGAGCAGCCCCAAAACAGAGTGTTTGGTAACAAGAAGGAAAGCGTTGGCTTTACGCGATATGGAATTTCAATTCCTTCAGAAATATAGTGCGTTGATTTGGATTGCATAGCTGATTTGTGTGCTCCCCTACTAGGACTGGGATTTCATCGTACAAGTTGTGAGGAAATGGCGATGGAGTCGAACACAGGATATCTCCGCGACGAAGCTTTTGGCTACGGTTTGAACCGACACGCTATATCGTTTCAGTCCGGGGCCATACACAGCAGCTCGGAGATGATTCCGATGGGGAATTATTTTGCTACGGACGGGGGCATGATGTTTTCGTCGATTTCGGGCATAGTTAACAACAATCCTGTAATTAGTCAGGCTGGGAATTCATCAGGTTCTCTGCTTCTCGATTCGGTCCCCGGGCTCAAGCATGACACAGGCTTGGCTGTTGAGTGGTCTGTGGAGGAACAGTACAAATTGACGGAGGGCCTTATCAAGTAGGTTATTCGGAACCTTATCTCTTGTTAAATTCGTTTTCGTTCATGTACGTCTGTGTTTAAGTGCCACAGTTATGTATGCTTGCCTATTAATTTGATATTCATGTTGCTAAACTACCTCTAGTTACGATTCACTGAATGTTGTGATGAAGCTTCTGATGTGATTAAGTTTTGTTGTTGACGAAGCTTCTGATGTTTGCACTATGTCTAACTGTAACAAACTGCAAATCTTTTGGTCCTTCTAATATAACCATAACATATGTTCCTTGGACTTAAGCAATCAACTTCTTAAACCATTAGCTTCTTAAGCCATTACTTTATGTCTATGGCCTCCTGTTGTGCTGTAAATATTTTGGGGTCCATCACGCATTGCCATTATTATCAGCTTTTCGCATTCCTGCAGTAGAAAACTTGAATTGGTATGGTTATGCTCTAAATAGCCTTGTTGTTTCACATATCTTCTCGCTATGATGTGCATCGATTTTCTTTCATTTTACTTTATGTTGCCTAGTTGCTGTCCTATTATGTGTGTTTGGAAGTTTATCATATTTATTTCGGTTGTAGATATGCTGATGAACCAAGTATTATGAAATATATAAAGATCGCGGCAATATTGCATGATAAAACCGTGCGTGATGTTGCTTTGAGGTGTAGGTGGATGACTGTAAGCTCTTTACTTTTCCTAATGATGTATTTTTAGTTTTGTTCATTACTTTAGATTTGTTCCTTAGATTTTTCGGTTAGACTACTTTTGAAATGTTTTGCAGAGAAAGCGTAGGAAACCTGAAGAACATAGTATGGGAAAGAAGGTGAACATTAGGAAGGTATGTTTGTGAAATTTGTATGAACTGTCTGACATTGGTTTTGGCTCGAACTTCTCATTTTTTATCATGAAGATTTTTTCAGTTCAAGACTTACTGGAAATAATAATAATGTGTTGACTCCTTCCCCTGAGTTTAAACATTACTTTATATTCCCACTGTAATCATTGTTGGACATGATAATTTGAGATCCCATGATGTATCGGTGACTTTTGGTGTCCTAAGATGTAACACAATTAATGGGATTTTGTTTTAAATTAATTGAACCAATGAATGTCTTTAGGATCTAATGTTGATTGAAGAACCAGTATTCTAAAGATCATGCTTCTTCAGGATAAACTGGTGGAGTCGTCTTCAAAGACAAACATACATTCAGCTGCACCACTGGACATGGCTGCATATTCTCATTCGGTGCACCATATGGACCAGAATGAGCGTTTGCAGTATGAAGGTTCGAGATACTGGCTTGTATATTGTTACTTATGTCCATTTCCTTCAAAAATTTTACCGTGTGCATTTCATTTTTTTCCTTTCTTGCTATATTGTTACATGTTCCCTTCTTGAAGTTGTGCACATATACTACTTAATATATTTCATTTGGTAGTTTCATTGACGTATTTGTTCTTTGGTTGCTATCAGGATTAAGTGGCACATTCAAGCATCTATTGGAGCAAAATGCTCAAGCTTCAGTCAAATTACATCTAATATTTCGTCATACAAGGTCAGTGCCTCCTGCCATCATAGTTATGTTGATTATTACACATCTAATTTGCATGCCATATTGTTCCACACGCTAACAGTTGAAGTCATCTGTCAAAAAGTAAAAAGGGATGCCTGTTCTTGTTATGTTACTTTATGCAACTGATGCGTTGTGGCAGCAGCATTACTGCATGATGGTCTTCTTCTGGAATTTTATTTTTCCAATTGATCAGCATATATTGATGAATGAAATAATTTTCTACATTTATTTACTCATTTATGATAAGCTTGACCTTGTTTGTTGTAGACATGGTATAATCCAAATCCACTATATATTATCGCTAAACAACAGCACTGCCTACCCCAAGCATCTCTCTTTTCTGAGTTTGAATTTACTGGCATAAGTTTTATCTGCATTTCGGATGAACATATAATATCATTAACATTAGAAGCATGTGCTTTTTATCTCTTGCTTAAAAGTTTGTTTCTTTCATAAACAGTTGCAGGAAAACATTGACCTCTTCTACCGCACGAGGAACAATTTAAATGCCATCCTTAACAAGTATGTGCATAGTTTCAACTTATATTACAAATAATGAGATTTGGTAAACTTTGACAATGCTATTTCATTTTTTGCAGCATGAGAGGTATGCCTGGCATAATGAGCCGAATGCCGCCACTGCCACCCATTGACGAGGATCTTGCTAATAGTATCTTGCGTAACGCAACTTAGGTATGTTCATGTGAAATGACTCATATTCTTGGTGAGTTAGCGTGCATGACCCGGGCACTTGTGAAGGCGGGAGAGGGTGGAAAGTGTTTTCCAAATTGTTGTATAGCTGGATGATTGTGTACTCTTAGTTTATGCCTTTCGTAACTATTAATTCTAGACTATTTCAGCCTGTAATCTAATATGCATTTGATGAAAGTACTAGCTGTCAGTTCTGCATTTCTTTACTAAGAATTGTCGTCTCTTTTTTTCAACACAGTTTGATTTTCTGTGCACCTTTCTTTTGTCTAATCGCTGCATGCCATTGTGAGCTGAATACGAATAAATATGCCCGAATTTTGTTGACATATTGAGTTGATTTCTATTTGTAATGACCAATTCAAGCAGCAAATCAAGGTCCTGAATCATGATGGACTGCCTCATTGTCCGAGCGCAAAGCGTACAAGTTGGGAAGCAGAGTTGCAAATATCCGACGACGCCTACTCAGAGCCGCCCCAATTTGGCATTTGATCTTAGTGCTCCATCCATGGCTAGCTTCATTTGTTGTGTCTAAAATTATGTACCCTTACTTCCATTTGTGCAGGAAATAAGCGATGTAGATACAGTTGGAGCTTCCAGCACTTATTTTTCACTCTTGTAAATTTCGATTTATAATTGCTAATTGTAACACATTACTTTTGCTTGGTACCCTGGTTTGGCTTTGTGGGTTTGCTCATGAGGAACCCTGCTGAATTTCTATGCTGGAATTTTATGGCGAGCAACGGATTTAAAACCGAAAAAAACTAGATCTGACTCGAGGATAGAGCTATTTATTTACAGATGACATGAAATTTGTGTGCACAATAATGTACAGATCAGTGTTTATAACCATCGACGGGATTATTTTTAAGACGCGAGAGCCATCACCTCCTGTAAATGACAGCAGCCTCATTGTATCGATCTTGGGTCAACGGCAGGCTTTGAATTTTCACCGCATGATCCAACTGGAAAACAAATAACATATTGTCGTGTGAGAAAGTTAAATTGCACATGTAAAATCCTCGCATGCGTTTAGGGAGGTCTAAACGCAGTTGCAAACGGGTGGTTATGTTAATTACCTCTTCAATGGAGCAAAACAGTTTGTTGGCAAGTTCAGTGAGAGCTCTCTTCTGGTCCCTTGGTGAACGAGAGATCATCTGATTAAGATCACAGTACAAGAACGTGGATTTGAGGCGGAGATCCCTTCCCATCAACTCCCACGAGTGCTCGTCGTTCGTCAGATCGTTCCCGATTGACAGTAAATCGAAAGCACACTTCTTAATCCTGCAAGCACTTCCCTTTAATTGCATGTCCACCATTTTACCATGCCCTACAGCATACAAATTTTGACGTGAAACAAAAAAACCAATTAGAATAAATAAGAGCAAGTTTTCCTCATGAGAAAAGCATAAGCCTCAACTGAAAGTCGAAGCCTTTGTGCTTAAGAAAAGCAAAAGGGGAAGTGATCCCATATTTTGTTCGCCGAACTTTAGATTGAATAAATCAAAAGAGAATCGAAGGACATAAACAATGGGCGGGAGTGCATAAGGAGAAAACGGGATTGTGAAAGTTACTCCCCAAACCAAATGGAGCGACTGTGACAAAAAAGATCATTTGTACTAAAAGCACTTTTGTCAAGGCATAAAGTTTTCTGATACAGAATGTGATTCTTTTACTACCATTCTAAAACCATATTCAGCACCATCAGATACTAGAAGTATTATTATTAATCGAATAATAAAAGTTCTAATTCCTTTTATTAACAGCACCTTTGAGCTAAACCAGCTGCTGGAAATTCGTAAGTTTGAACTCGGAAGCTCTCATACAATTCCGTCATGCAATTTGGAAATTTTCAAAGGAAAAAAAAATGTTGGGAAACAATAGTATGGAAATGTAAAATAAAAATCAACCCCTCATCCCAGAGGAGCGTATATCATCACATAATTAGAACCACAAAACCCAGAAAAATAACGAATTAAACATACAAAATTCAAAACAAAAGAGAATTAATAATAAAGGAAAATTAAAATAAAAAATGGAACAAATTAAATTAGGGAAAAAAAAGAAAGCAAGAAGAAGGAGAGGGGAGAGAGAGAGGAGTTAGACGGAGTTACCTGAACGGTGTTCTGGAAAACGAGGATATATCATCTGTTGCCTCCTGTAGTCACTACTGCTTCAACAGAGAGAAAAGCATAAATAAAATTAATTAAATAACTACTTTTTGAGGCAAGAAATTTCAACTAAAAAGTTTGTTTTAATCGTGCAAAATTATTCATCTAAAAATATTTTAAGAAAGAGAAATAAAGGTGGGGACTGCGATGGTGGTGGGTTTTGTATTAATATTTTTTCTTTTTTAATTAGAGTTTGGGATTAGAAATTAACAAAAAAAAATAGTGGAAAATTAAAATCAATGGTAACCCGTAAAGTTCTCTTGCTCTGAAAGTGGTGCATCACTCCTTATTTCTGATCAAATTTTAGACACAATTTTTTTTTTTTTTTTTGTAAATTTGGTTTAAGAGCTGGATTAGCGGCTTAAATAAAATTAAGAATTGAGGTCCAATTTTAACTTTTTTTTTTTGGGTTAACAGTAAGCTGCCCTTCTGGAAAGGACATGTATGAAGTTGTCCAATGTTGATATGAAGGCATTCGTCAACATCCATCTTCAATATTGTACTAGCACTACAGTTTAATGATTCTTTGGTAATGTCGTTGTTGCCGAAAAATTTAAAGCCGCTTTCAACATGTGATAGCGTACGATCAACATAATCAAATAAATTTTAGGCTAGCAAGAATTCAAATATAGCTTTAGAATAGAGAGTGACAGCCGTTAATATTTTTTTTTCTTTTTATTTTTTTTTAAGTGGGCAACTGGTGACTAACCTACCTCATCGATGCCCAAATAAAACTAGTTGAGAATTGTACCCTACCAATGGTCACGAACATCCTAAAACCAAGCCAAACTAGCATCCGCGGTAAAATGGTAAAAGAAGTTGGGGCTTGCAAAAATCGAAGCACAACTGGTCCGGTTGTTATTAGGCCTAAACTTGAAGCCCGAACTACTCCATCAAATTTTGTTTGGGCCCTATTTGAGAATTATTCTCAACCAAGAGTCTATGCTCATAAAAGTTTTGGAATTGTTAATGGCTCCATTTATATTTAGAAGAAAAATAATTTTTATGAGAAGTGTATAATTAGTTTTCTGTAGTATAAATAATAATTTTTTTAGTTTTAGAAAATATTTTGCGTTGGGGTTGAGAAAAATTTGCAAGACCTTTGAATGAGATCCTATGATTTCTTAGGTTCCGGTTCTATTTTTATTAATTTTTAAATTTGAAAAAAATAAAAGTAATTCTCAAAAATCAATTTGAAAACGAGAGTTGCTCACAGTTGTTGTGGAAAAATTGAAATTTTTAGTTTTAGGAAATATTTTGTGTTGGAGTTAAGGAAAATGTTGCAAGACCTTTAGATGTGATCCGACCATTTATTAAATTCCGAAACATGTTTTTTTGATTTTCAAAGTTGAAGAATATAAAAAATAATATAAACTAATAGCAGAGCCCTCAAAGAGATTGAAGGTGTTGAAAATATTTAGAATGTCCTAAAATTAATTTTAGGTAACATGCGGTGCAATGAGAAGGATTCAAAATTTGGCTTACAATGAATCCCGTAAAAATTCTCAAAATCGATTAGAAAACGTGGTTCATAAGTCACAGTTTTTGTGGAAAAAATAAAAAAAAATTAGTTTTAGGAAATATTTTGCATGGGATTGAAGG
Organism: Pyrus x bretschneideri; assembly: GCF_019419815.1. Taxonomy (NCBI): domain Eukaryota; kingdom Viridiplantae; phylum Streptophyta; class Magnoliopsida; order Rosales; family Rosaceae; genus Pyrus; species Pyrus x bretschneideri. The sequence goes on along the minus strand of NW_025999802.1, from coordinate 484,984 downwards.
AAAATGTTGCAAGACCTGTGGATGTGATCCTAACATTAATTAGGTTTAGAAACTAATTTTTTTATTCATTTTTAAAGTTGAAAAAAAAACATTATAAATTAATAGAGGGTCCCAGTTGAAAAACAAAAAATAATATAAACTAATAGAATTTGGCATTCTTAGTTTTAGTAGAATAGGGGTCTCATTTGATTTATAAAATAAACAGATTAAATGATGATTTATGTACAAATAAAACTTTATATGGTATTTGGAAGTCGGATCTACGATTTATTGTGCAACAAATGTATATTTAGTAGAATATTTAAGCCGAAAACTAAAAAAATAAGTACAAAATATAACAGCGAGGTCCAAAACATTATAAGGTATTTGAAAACAGTTTTATAATTTGTAATAATGGATCGTTATAAAAACACTTTCAAACCGCTCTTTGATAAGAAAATGAAATCGTCTAATCACAATTTGTTGAGCATTAGGTTCCGAATCAAAAGTGACAAAGAAAACTATACGCATCCAACCAAATCCCACAAATGTATTTTTGGTAATTTCCATATATATTGTTGCTTTTGGAATCAAGTGCTAATTCTCGGACAAAGCACTTTCCGTACCAAGAACGTAATGTTTTTTTTGTCCAAATAGATAGAAGATCAACTTTTAAATTTGAATGGCTTATTTTTTCCGTGCATATTTAAGGAGAATAATATATGAGATGAATGTTTATAAATTGTTATGTCTCTTTTGCCTTGACTAACAAGTAACAACCAAATCTCTTGGAAAAAATGCCAAAAGCATATTCTTCCAAAAACCAAGACGTTTTATGAGATTATCGTAAACAACATACGAATCCGACCAAAGCCTGCACGTGGATTGTATATTCATATTTGCATTCAAGTTTTTTAGGGTTTTAGTCAAAGAATTTATTTATTTAACTGTTTAAAAATCCATAAATCTCTTTGTTTGAGCATTTGATGAATAAAAGTAGACCCAAGAAACTTAGCCGCCCAATTGGTCCCCGGCGTTATTATAATTTAGTTTACAAGTCAGTTGTACGACAGTATGAAGAACTCATTTCCTGTACTAATTAAAACTTCAAGTTCAAACTTAGTTCGAGCTGTCTCATGATAAATATAAGTCTATCACGAATTTTATAAACCAAACATATCAATACTCTAGTTTGGTACGTTCGTTCTAAATCAAGCTTAATTAGTCTTAACTTGTTACTTTCATGAACTAAATCCAACTATTTAAGCAGAACCCAAACCCATTTTGAGGTTTCTTCGTAAAAGAATACAAGCTTCTTCCCACGACCTTTTGTGAACCAAATATATCAATGCTCAAGCTTTGATTCGTTTTTTAATCGAGCCGATTCACAGACCTACTGCCTGCCAAACGAACAAAATTAAGTTGGTTGTGTTTGTTGTGATCAGAGAGTTGTGGACTGAACAAGACATGCCGCTGTTCTGTGTATGCCTCTCTGCCTTTTGGGCGGCACCAGCACCAGCACCAGCAACACATTACACATCGATAGATTGTTACATCATATTGTCGAGCCTTCAGGGAGGGATCGAGTCATATGGGCGGCACCGTGTCTCCCTCCCTTCCCTTGATGACCTAATTGCTTAATTTGCTTAAGATTTTGGGGCCCCACCTTAACATGTGGTTTTCTTTTTTCTTAATCATTATTTTTATAAAATGATTATTCAAAGTTTCAAATTAACTTCGAAAGCGGCACATGCACATGCAGCATTGCAGCAGTAAAAATAAATCTGGGTCTCCTACGACCTCGAAAGTAAATGTGAAATTTAAAAGTCTCTCACGGATATCATGGATGTACTAGAAGATTAGATGCTTATTTTTCGCTAAATTTAAGGAGAGTTTAAAGGTGATAATGCCACTTTAAGGCATCTAATGAGTGTGATTAAAGATTAATTATAAGGATTATATTATTATCACATATATAATTAGGGATCAAAAACATAAAACACAGTGTTGGTGTTGTAAAATCACATCACATGGCACTTGTCTTTTTGGAATTTCATTTCTCAATTCTGCCTGTCCCTGCCTGCTGCCTCACCAATTAATTAATCATAAATTATTTAAATTAGGGCTGGGAATACAAAGGATTACATAAAAGATAACAACGTTAAAAGAAATTTTTTATTAATGTTTACATATAATATACATGTTTGTGAAGTCAGCAGAAAAAGGAGAAGTCAATCCCATGACATGTTCTGTGATATTTAAATAGCTTAGTTTATAGTAAAATGATAATGATTCCTCCTCATGTTAATTAGTTGGTTCCTAAGTTTCTTTGCAAATACAAATTAAACAGATTAATTGAAGGTTAAAACTCGATTACTGGTAGTGGTAGACAAGGCAGTAAACACTTGTGTTTTATGAACTTATGTGTTTGAACCGTAATTTGCAAAAATAAAAAATAACATTTTCAAAAGAAACCAAGCAATATCCTTTAACTAATAACTTTGTATGAAGGACCAAAACAAAAGTCAAATGAGCAACTGGGGACAGGCTTAGCTAGCTCTTGCCATTGCCAAACAGGAGGAAATGAATGGGTCTTATTCCATTGATTTAAGCTTTTCATATTGTCCACAGAGCCAAAAAGGACGAATTAGGTCGGATTCATCCCCTTTATCATTTTCCCATCTTTTTTTTTATCAATTGTTTTCAACATTTAATTAGTATCTGTGTCGACTGATTGACTTGGTCTCCTCTCAGGCCTCTCTCAAGAACAATATCACAAAAGAAATGGTCTTCTTCTGACACTTGTCACCCCTTGAGAGCTCCCCTTTTGACCCCTCTCCTTCCGCGTCACAATTAAAAATTTCTCCTTTCGCACGTTTGTTCTTTTCTTCTTGTTCTCTTGTGCCCTCCTCCTCCTCCTCCTCCTCTCTCTCCTCTTTCTCTCTTTAACCGTATATATATTTCCATACGTATATTTGGTACTTCTCATTTTTCACCTTGTACCGCACTTCATAACCTCCTCCTCATCAACTCATTCAAACTTCACAACCCTCATCACCAAAACACACAAATATGATAGACTCAACCCCTCCTCTCCAACACCATTACAAATCCCTCGTGCGCAACCATCATTGCCAAGGCATCGACCGCGGACAAGGAGGAGCGGTCACGGAAGAATGCCAGCTCCCGTTGATAGACCTCAACGGGCTGAATAGCCTCGACGAGAGGGAGAGGCTAGAATGCACTGCAGCCATCTGCAGAGCGTCGTCGGAGTGGGGTTTTTTTCAAGTGGTGAACCACGGGATAAGCTCCGAGCTACTACGGAATATGCGGACGGAGCAGCTCAAACTGTTTGGAGCGCCCTTCGAATGGAAAGCTACTTGCGGGCTGCTTAATAATTCGTACAGGTGGGGGACACCGACCGCTACTGGTCCGACTCAGTACTCTTGGTCCGAATCTTTTCACATTCCTGTCACAAAAATATCGGACCAAGCTTGCTATGGGGACGATTTTAGCTCGCTCAGGTAGTGTAATTATCTAATGAACTTAGCAAAGTGGTTTGGCAACCTGTTTTTTTCTTTTATACACATGTACTTGTTCATTTGTAACTTTTACATCGAATAAAATAAATGAGAATTAAGAAACAAAAATAAACATGTGCGCTGTAATATTCTGGAAGAAACTGTGGCCTGTTACTGAGTGGTCCTTCTGAATGCAACTTGGAACTTTCAAGTTGCTTCTGTAAGCCATCACAGTGGCCAATGCTGCATTGGCAGTACCCTTTGTCACTAATAACTCACCAACCCTTCTTTTTTGGAAATTTTGTACAGGGAAGAGATGGAGGAATTTGCAGGGAGAAATGTCAAACCTAGCGGAGTTGCTAGCCGGGATCCTAGTGAACAACCTGGGACACCGGAAGGAAGCGCTGCAAGACATTTGTGACTCGAGCACTTGCTTTCTCCGATTGAACCGCTACCCGGCTTGTCCGATATCACCGGAGATGTTCGGCTTAGTGCCTCACACTGACAGCGATTTCCTCACAATTCTAAGCCAAGACGAAGTGGGAGGACTTCAGCTCTTGAAAGACTCCAAATGGGTTGCTGTAAAACCCAACCAAGATGCACTTATCGTAAACATCGGAGATCTTTTTCAGGTGAGGAATTGTTATTAGCTCTTCAAAAACGTCAACGCTCAACTCCCATTAATTTGATTAGTTTTATAATAATTAAGCTGTGGTTAATTACTTTGGATTAATTAGTTCGTAAACCCTAATTGTGTTAATACAGGCGTGGAGCAATGACGTGTACAAAAGTGTGGAGCACAAGGTGATGGCAAATGAGAAGAGGGAACGCTACTCAATAGCATACTTCATGTGCCCTTCCTACGACTCTTTAATCGGCAGTTGCAGATCACAGTCTTCCATCTATAGAAACTTCAGTTTTCGAGATTACAGAAACCAAGTCCAGCAAGATGTTCAGAAACTTGGACGCAAAGTCGGCCTTTCGAGATTCCGTCTTCGATAGCAACCACGAAAGCTCTAGAATGGACCGGCACATAATATGTATCAAGTGCAAAATGAATGAAATGTACGCTTAAACATCCAACCCCTAAAGATTCCGATGCGTACTATATTTGATTCATACTATAAAACCGGTGCAGCCTGCAGCATAAAAAATAGGGGCATTTTGATATAGATGCCTCAAATTTGAATTTTTTTAATCAAACATCTGTAACTTTTAAACTTTTGATCAAACATTCTTCTACTAATTTTTAATTAAAAAATATGATTTTTATTGTATTTAATTAACCAACTAGTTCAGAAAATAATATCACAAATATTCTAAAATCATCACAAACATCCTATCTTATCTTATTATAATTCGTTCAAAATGAATTTTTCTTATTCAAATAATTTGTTGTTTTAAATTCCAAAAACACATAAACATCCTATTAACATACAATTATGAAATATAACATGCACATATATTAAATATAACGTACCAAACAGATATATTAAATATAACGTACCAATCATTTGGTACGTTATTGGTACATTATATAAATTTAATCTGGGTACGTATTAGTATTTTGGTACGTTATAAAATATTTCTTTTGGTACGTTATGCAATTCTTTATTTAGTAAGAATCAAGTTATTAGTACGTTGTATTATCCTTATTTTGGTACGTACAAAACTTATGGTACGTTATGTGTAAGTTGTGTAACGCAAAAAAAAGATAACTTTTCACATTAAAACATTGCACTAACAAATATTTTGTCAACTCTTAATAATTAATTATTGGAATAAGGACTCATTTAAATAAAAATGTGAACACTCTTAGTTCACGTTTCTACCATAAGTAGTTGTTAAAAAATTCAAATTTATTTTCAGTTGCATGAAATTAGGCAGTCTAGTCTACATCTCAATTTTAATTATAAACGAACTCTTGTTTTTTATAATCTATATAAAATGTTGAGTTGGAAAAACTATATTTCAGCCAATTAATCTTGAACCCCAGTAGATATAATTGAATCCTTAAATTGAGGACAGGATAAGATTCCATAAAAATAGCAATAAATTAATGAATATTATTGAGTGCATTTTTTTTTTTACATAGAAATGGATTTAAAAGAATTTATAAAATACTTAAATTAAGAATATACCTGGAATATACAGTTTAATTAAAAGTAAAAGCACTTTAATCAAAAGTTGAAATGTAATAGATGTTTAATTTAGAAAAATCTAAAATAAGACATCTAGTTCTAATTTATCCTAAAAAATATGAATAGAAAATCATGCAACATGATTAGTTTAGTACAAGTATATTATTTTAAAGAAAAAATTAGGCTCTCATCCCTATTTTTCCTACTCCATTGATTAAAACCTTATTCATTTTCAGGTTTTGATCAAGGTCCTTAGACTTTAATATATGTCATTAATTATTTCAATAATAAAATATTTGTTATTTCTAAATATATTCATTTGGTATATGATAAAAATATACGTCATTAATTATACCAAGTGTTAGAAACGTTACATTAGGTATATTTTTATTTTTAGTTTGTACCCATTTTTAATTTGCAACCCTTTTTTTAATTTGTACAAATTTTCTTATGAGTTTTAATTCGTACCCATATATTAATTCCTTTTTGTGCCCATATTTTTTAAACTTTTATTGTATTTGCACCCATATTGAATTTTGCTAAATGTACCCATGCTAATTTATTATTTATGTTTTAAAGATATATCAATGGTTTTTTTTTTTTTTTAAATATGCGGGTACATTTTTTTATTTTTTAATAATTTTTGTGAAGAACAATTTACTCCAAAATTGATTTTTAAGTATGTATTATATTTTAAAAATAATATTTGAATTTGTTTAAATTTCATAATTTGTAGGGCATTAAATGCATAAATGCATGAGTTAAATCTCTTAAATGAGGTTAAGGACCTCGATCAAAATATTTAAATAAACAAGATTTCGATCTAACGATTAGTTGATTAGGGATCGGAACCAAAATGATCCTATTTTAAATATTAGATTTTTATTAAAAGATTATAAGTTGATTCCATTCAATAGTCAAAAGTCAACGCCTGCTATCTTGTCTTCAAGGAAAACATCCCTCCTTAATAGTCATGTGGCAGTCCTCCTCCTCAAACATATTTTATCATTTCAACTATAAAATGATATATTATATTCTCACCATTTGTAATCTTCACTAAAACAAACAAGCAGAGGAGGGAGGAGGAAGAGAGATATTGCATTATTAATAATTATATGAAAAATATCAAGGAAACTTCTTTCTAAGATGTGAGCTGCCGACATTAGATAAATGATGGACCATATGATGTGTCTACCGAAATTTCTCTCCAAGTATGGTAATATGCTTTGAATCTAGCCCATTGTTTTTTTTTTTATAGTAACACATGAGTGGTGAAAGTGAGATAAAGTTAAAGGTGATGTAAAAAGATGTTGATTTGGGAAGCAATCAAGCAACAAAAGGCTATTCCGTTCAATCACACAAACTCAGAAAAAGACCAGCGCAGTTTCTGGAGTAAAATTTCTGACACACAAACATGCAGACAAAAGTGAAAGTGTGAAATAAGACGCCAACCAATTGACGGCCGTTAAGTATAGTGTCAGCCACGATATTAAAATCACCCCTCCGACGAAACGACGGCCGTTAACTTGTTGGATCTCTCTCTCTCACTCTCACAGTCAAAGTGTCAAACTGTCAACCGGACAGAAAAGAAAGCACAGGGCACAAACAACGAAGAATAACGATTGACAGGGTTGCAAAGTAAAGCAAAAGAAGCTAATCAAAACTTGAAGGACAAGAAAGCTGTACTGAGTTGGGCGGTTACGAAAAGAATATTCACACTACGGCGGTGGCTGCCTCACTCGACAAGAAAAACTTACCGGTCGCCAATCACGTCATCTTCAACCGTCGTCTTGCTTAACAAGTATAAATTACGGGTGTCCAATCAGGTTATCTTTAATTGTAGCCTCTCTTGACAAGAAAAATTATAGACGTCTAATCACGTCATCTTTAACCGTTGCTTCACGCTACAAAAACAAATTATAAATGTCTAATCACGTCATCTTTAAATACCTTTCACAAAAATTAAATTATTTAATTTATGTTTCATAAATTCAAACCGACAAGTCACACCGAGTAATATTAGGTAGGTTAAATTTGCAAACTCAATAATGTGTCGTAAAAAAAAAAAAAACACGTTTATCAACATTTAAGTAATAATTCAATTATCAATTTCTATGTCATTTAGTTTACAAAATTTTGTCGCTCTAGCATTACCTATGTCCCACCCAACGTAATGCCCTGATGAGTAATGCTAAGTAAACTAAATTTGCAAATTGAGTGATATGTCACCAGTAAGAAATAAACACGTTAATCAACACTCAAGTGATAATCCAATCATCAACTTTCATGTCATTTAGTTTACTTAAATTTGACGTACAAATTTAATCTTCCTAACATTACCACTATCGAATATCCTATGCGGCAGTTGCATTAACCCTTAACCTCCAAGCTCAACCCGTAAAAACACATACCACTCCATTGAAGAAGATTATTAAGGAAAAAAATTCTGTACACAAGCGGGAGAAATATTGAAGGTAAAATTTAACCTTGGTATGGTAAGTGAAACAGAGATAGTGAAAGTACAATTACGAATGGGGTAGTTATCTTAAAAATCAAAATTAGGCAGCTCTATACTCTTTAAGTGAGATATGTTAATAATTGAAAGAATTTACAGAAAAATATCATGTTACATGCCAATTGCTAAACAGATGACAGAATTGTAGTATCTATCTATGCAACACACTTAACCAAATCGTAGAGATTTGGTCACAAACCAAGGCCAAGAGTGGCAGATCTCTATCCAGAGTAGCATCTGCGGCGAGATGATAAATCCGCAAAGAAGACTGATTGTTGCATCTGATGCATCTGATCAGTCTCCAGGATCATGTATCGTCTGAACTTTACCTTTCATTGTACCATACAGATCCGCCCTGTTAACAGTTTTCAGTATCTGGTTCAGTCAAGAAACATTGCCACCTTGTCTCTAAGACTGCTCTTCTTCTTCACTATGGGGGCGGGGGGAATTTCTTCTCTAATGACATTACTCTCACTTTGTCTTTTGAATTCTTGGGAAAATGTCATATTCTCTGTCAACATTTGAGCCTTTCTGTCCTTCTCCTTTGTCTCCTTCTCGACGGTTTTCTTCAGTAACGGCCCTAAAAACAGATCCAGCATGTCCTGAGCAGGATCATCTCTCCCGCTGGAATTCAAGTTCATTTCTGTACTTGTCAAACTCCCATTTGGCTTGGACGTAGTTGTATCCGGGATAAGTGATCCTTGATTACCCTTTTGGGCATCAACAGAATCTTCGAACACATTACCGGAACAGACTCTTTCTACAAGTCTCCTGTCTGATTCACGTTCTTGGTTCGATAATTCTTCTCGCTTCATACTTCTATCAGCTTCAATATACTGCAGCAAAATGATAGTGACATTAGGATTCTATCTTGTGTACTATCATCACGATATTTCTTAAGTCAATCTCCATCTAATCTTGGAGACCAAGATAAACAATCAACAGCTATTGATAGAGATGTAATTTCTCCAGTTTGTGTTCCAGTAAAATATCGTAGAATATATCCTAAGATCTTGTTTACAAATCGAAACTACAGCCCTATATCATACAGATTCAAGAGCAGAAAATATCAGAATCGGTTCTTTTCAATATTAAAGAGAAAATATCTTGTGTACTATCATCACGATATTTCTTAAGTCAATCTCTATCTAATCTTGGAGACCAAGATAAACAATCAACAGCTATTGATAGAAATGTAATTTCTCCAGTTTGTGTTACAGTAAAATATCGTAGAATATATCATAAGATCTTGTTTACAAATAGAAACTACGGCCCTATATCATACAGATTTAAGAGCAGAAAATATCAGAATCGGTTCTTTTCAACATTAAAGAGAAAATATCTTGTGTACTATCATCACGATATTTCTTAAGTCAATCTCTATCAAATCTTGGAGACCAAGATAAACAATCAACAGCTATTGATAGAAATGTAATTTCTCCAATTTGTGTTCCAGTAAAATATCGTCGAATATATCATAAGATCTTGTTTACAAATAGAAACTACAGACCTATATCATACGGATTTAAGAGCAGAAAATATCAGAATCGGTTCTTTTCAATATTAAAGAGAAAATATCTTGTGTACTATCATCACGATATTTCTTAAGTCAATCTCTATCTAATCTTGGAGACCAAGATAAACAATCAACAGCTATTGATAGAAATGTAATTTCTCCAGTTTGTGTTCCAGTAAAATATCGTAGAATATATCATAAGATCTTGTTTACAAATAGAAACTACAGCCCTATATCATACAGATTTAAGAGCAGAAAATATCAGAATCAGTTCTTTTCAATATTAAAGAGAAAATTACCTCTTCAGCAATGATCACTAAATCTTCCACCGTCAGTTCAACATCATCAACAGTCGAAGTCCGTACTTCTTGTTCATCTGATTTACTTTTTCTTCTTTTTGTCTCACATTTTGTAAGAAAGTGTGAATTCTCTTCCAGAGTTTCCTTTTCCTGAAGCTGTATCCCTTCTCCAGGATCCTTTGTTTTTTGTCTCTTTGGAGCTGCAGGCTCCTGAACTTTTCTTCTCCCACGTCCATTACGCTTCTTTTCTGGAACAGTTTCTGGGACATCATCTTCAAAGTCTGCATCCGGTTCGGTTGATTTTCTTTTTCTTCTCTTTGTCTCACATTTTACAAGAACATGCGGGTTTTCTTCCAAGGTTTCATTTTCGTGAGATTGGGTCCCTTCCAGAAGCTCCTTTCCATTTTCCTTAACATTACCAGGTTTGCTTACTTGGACACCAGAAGATATGCCCAGCATCCACTGCGGTAAACGTCTCCTACTTCCATTGTCTGGAGTAACTCCTACCATTTTCTGTCTTTCCACCTAACCTACAACACACATGGTTTAACATAAGATGGGATCCAAATTAAGCTTACTTATCTTATAACTGAAAAAATTAGAGCGGATCCCTAAAACTGAGTGGAAGTTCATTAATTCTCAAAGATTGAAAATTTCAAAAATCAACGTCTCTAGTTCCTTCACAACTTGTAGTGAAAGATCATCAAAGTCTCTCCTGGACACTGGTCTTACCAATCTCCACTCCTCCAATTGATTATTCGCATGGGATCTCAGGTCCTCTATTGCACTCCCTAAATAGTGTTCTTTTCAACTTTCCCTCACAATACTTGTACTTGTAGAGAATGCGGAGCCATAGTCAAACGATTCATGGATAAATCAGCAATTCGGGATGAACCAAGTGGGATAAACACCACTACGTAACTTACGTAGCGTTCTTGGATTCATACAGTCAACCCCACTCAGTGATCTAGGGCTTTATCATTGTTGTTGTTGTTGTATCGATTAGGCGGCACCTGATCGATACAACAACAACAACTCAGCCATTGTTTCAAACAGATGACAAATTTAGAAAATTTTCAGACTTTAAACACACATATGTAAGATTCTGCAGAATTTATGGGTTCTTAGTATCTCCGATTGAGCAAAACAAAGTTCCAGACGAAATTATCCAACTTTTTCTAGGCGTTCCAATCGTGGAATTTTACACTTCTCGAATTTTCATCTGTTTTTATGACAATTCTACTCTACTGAAAAATCCTAACTGAGCAGAGAATAAAATTAACGAAATTGTGCAGTCTTCCGTTTGGTTGCCGAGAAAAAAGCAGGCAACAAGAAACAAACAAAGTAAGTAAATTGAAAAAAAATAAAACGACAATTTTGAGAGCGTGAAAGGTACGTACCAAGTCGACGACGCCTGCAAGAAGAAACAGGCCAGGGTTGGATCCAGACGGGCCTTCAACCGTTGGATCACCGTTTGGATCACGAGACGACGACGACGCCGCCGCCACCGCGCGGCCACCAACTTGCGGATTTCTCGCCTTTCTCGCTGGCTTTCTCCGTCTCAACTCTCTGTTTGTGCACGTCACGTGACCTTTATTTGAAAAATAAAATAAGACAAATTTCTGGATGTCTTTTGAGCCCGACCCAAATGATGAACGGTAAGGCCCATATTTTTTTGTCACGATATTGGATGTGCATGGCTTATTTCCTAATCTAACATCCGAAAGAAAAACCTATTTCCCAATTTGTATGGGAAATAACACGTCCACATTCCTTTTCTTCTTTCCCAACAGCAATTGGAAATTTTAACCTACTTAGCCTTTTGTATTTACTTTCTTTATCTTTACAAGTTAGTTTCCTTATCTTGTAGTTACTTTCCTTGTAAAACAAGGCACGTGTGTCTATATATTGTAACCCTTAAAGGATGAATAAATTAGTGAAGTATTCAACGTAACTCTTTCCATTCATTATCCGCTAGAGTAAAACTGATCTGAATCCGACTGAGCAATAGTAAGGTTGATCGTTTTAGATTGAATCGAACACAAGTTTTTTTCTGCTTTTTGCGTGCAGGGAGTTTTTGGAAGCTCGTAAATCATGGCGGTGACTGTGATTACAGGGGCTCTCATAGGAAAATTGTTTGACGGACTGTATGATGCCGTGAAGGCATCGATAGGGACAGTTTCTAAGTACGAAAGCGTCCTTAAAGATCTTCAAACTACACTAGACGGTTTACGACCGTGGATCATCCAAGGGATAAAAGACCATAACGTGGAACTGAATCTCCCAAACGATGACATAGAACGTCTCCAACAACAAATGAAGCAGGGTAAAAAGCTCGTTAAGCGTTTATCGAAGCGTAGAAAGTGGAACTGGAACATCTTGTGCATTTGGTGCAGACGCTCGAAGGCCAGCTACACGCATCGACTTACTGAATTGAATACGTCTCTTAAAGCACTGTTAAAAGTAGTGAAGTTGCAGGAAGCCATGGATACGAAGAAGAACATGCATTTGGGTATGGAGAACTTGGTTTTCAGTAAGAAGAACTTTCTTTTGAATAGGAAGAACTTTCTTTTGAATACGAAGAATGTTCGTTTGAATAGGAGGAACGTTCGTTTGAATAGGAAGAACTACCTTTTGAATAGAAAGAACTACCTTTTGAATAGGAAGAACGTTCTTTTGAATAGGAAGAACTACCTTTTGAATAGAAAGAACTACCTTTTGAATAGGAAGAACTACCTTTTGAATAGGAAGATGTGCGAAAAACAAGATGAATCGGCAAGAATGGAGTCGGAAACACTGAAAATAGCAGGGGAGATACGGAGAGCGCAGCAGGAAGCAAAGGGTGTGGAAGAGCCTTCAGGAAGTAATACACAGACAGTGGTGCATGAGCAAATTGGAGGCAGTTGTATGCCGGAAGCGGCGACAAGGTTCTACAAACGGAGGAGTACTGCTGTGGGCGTGCCGATCACTACAAGCTCGGTTGGGACAACTTTTTTATTATTGTCTTTTATTCTAATAGATTTTTTTTTACTTATTTTATTGTTTGGAACAGTTCTAGTTATATGAAATATTAATTTTAGAATTTTGATTCGATTTTTTAAATTAATTCTTACTTACTCGTATTCTGTAGCTAAAAGAAGTCTTTTAAAATTTAAATTTGATGTGTACTTGACAACCAATTTATTGATTAAATTTAATAAATTAAAATTTTCTGTTGTTAATGAGAAATTGATGCAACCTATGGTTCCCATGGAATAGAACATGCGGCCATGCAAATATATATATAAGTTTCAGACGAATTATCCAACTTTCTTTTATAGGCGCTCCAAACCGCGCAGGGAAAAAAATTAACGAAATTGTGGAGTCCTAAATTCCGTTTGGTTGCCGAGAATTAAAGCAGGCAACGAGAAACAAAGAAAGAAAGTAAATTGAAAAAAATAAAATGAGAATTTTTTTTATGGAACAAACGTTATTATCCATACTAAGAAGGAGAAAAAGTGGGCTTAACTTGTCAATGAACTAGTAATAATGTGATCCGAATTCGTCTTCGAGTATTGCTTAGTCCATCATCAAGGCCCAAGGCATTGGTTTGTTAGGACACAAGAAAAGTAAACATTATTTCGACCCAGAAAAGGCCCGATCCAATCCAAGGAAATAGTCCAAAAAACCTATATCTCAACAAAATTTACTCTGATAGCTCCCTAAATCTTTTGAATCTCCATATCAAACTAGTTCATCATTTGCAATCTATAATATTTGCAAGGAAAGACCAAAACCAACCATTATGGCCACTGACAAAAGTTGCCTCCAGTGGCAACGGCAGGAGATACAAGCACACAAGTTCCTTACTCGGTACAAGTCACATATCTGCCACAGACCAAAGATAAGCTTCCGCCTGCGTAGCTTGTTTCTCATTCTTCCTTTTGAACATTCCCTTCTCAAATCCTGCGTGACACAGAAGGCACAGATTAGTAAATTCTGAAATAATCGTGCACATGTTTTCCCTCGGCGTATCATGCCACAGAGTAAAAGAAAGGACTCAAATGCAGAATGGGAAAAGAGAACCTACCGTTACTGCGATCAACTCCATCCCAATGTCTCCCTGGTCTTATACCGTGTCGATTTGGTGCAGCATCCAATCCTCTTTTTAACCAGCTGTGAACAGGAATGTCCTGCGGAATAACGAATCCAGATTCCTTCATTTTCTCATCAACCCCCAAGTTAGCAACAACATAGCGAACCTAACTTATTACCTTCACCAAATGTGCCATGGGATCGCCCCATCTTGTTCTCTCCTTCAAAATTTTGTCGAGTTCTGGATCATCTCTGCGATCACAAGATAAATCAGAAAATGCTGCAAGGATAAGAAGTGATAAGGACTTTAAACAGTTTCGAAACACAACAAATGATGGTCTCTATTGAAGGGTTACAACGAACAATATTAAACACTGCAATACCAAGAAAACAAAGGAAAAGATAACTCGGACGACTTTCATAGCATTTACCTAGTCCGTGCAAAAGGCTTCTCCTTCTCAAGTTCTAATTCCTCCAGCTTAGTTTCAGCTTCCCGCTTTTGGGCCAAGCCTTCGCCCCATTCCAACTTTATCTCCTGATTCGAATACAAGCAAAATGACCGTTACCACTCTATTCAAAAGGCACAATAAATGATAAGTTCCAGCATACCTTTGGTTTTCATCTATTCTCCTTGGTGATCTCAAAAGCTCCTCCTTCGAAATGCGTTCCCCTGCCGCGTTGGCGTGTGAGACCCAGATAAACAACACAAAAGTCATATACATGACTATAAAAGGAGAAAATAGAACTTCAGCTTACCTGTTTTCTTATCACGATATATAGGTACTGCCTCCCTCCCACTTACAGAAGGATCCATCTGTTGAAATCTACGGAAAACAATATTTTGTAAGTTAGGCCACAAAGGGCAAAACCAATGGTTAAGTTTTCAATGAAAGCACGAAACAACCTCTAGCGAAAAGTAATAAGAGGATGAAGATCCCTCTACTTGATTTGAAATCAAGTTAGCTGAACAAAAAGATACGCACTTTACTTATTCATCATGATGCATCGGCATAAATATGTTGGTTAAAACAGGCACATACCTTAACCACGCATCCTTCTTCGTTTTATTGATCTCGTCACTGCCAAAGATCATCATCAATGTCCTTCCTGCTTTTCCTTGGTGGGGAACGATCAGCATCAACATCCCTCCTGCCTTTCCTTGGTGGGGAAAGATCAGTATCAACATTGTTCCTACTTTTCCTAGGTGGAGAAAGTTCGGCATCAGCGTGCTTCCTTCCCTTCCTTGGCGGAGAAAGATCTTCACTGACGTCCTTCCTGCTCTACCTTGGTGGAGAAAAATCTGCATCAACATCCTGCCTCCTTTTCCTGGGGGGTGGTAGGTCTGATCCAGGAGGAGAAGGCAAGTGCTTCCGTCCCTGCCGTGGAGGTGACAAGCCAGCATCTTCCCTACTATATTCCAGAGACATTGGTTCAGAGTTTGACTGCTTTGGAGGAGAGTCTCCAACCGTAACCCAACCGCTTCCATCTTCGGAAATGGAATTTATGGGACGTCTGGCCCTCAATTGTTGAAGCCTCTTCATCCTCTTTATCTCAATGTCCTCATCAACTACAGGTTTGTCTTCATCCGATGAACTGTCGCCATTGTCTTCCCCGACATTCACCGGTTTCTGCCAAACAGGATCTTCATCCATCACTAAAACGCCCACTGGCTCCGCCTTGGTTTTCTGCTTCTTGTTCCTCCTCTTTCTCTTCTCCTCCTCTTCGTTATTCACTTCATACCGTTTCAAATACTCTTTCAAAGATTTACTCGAAGACGCCATAGCTCATTCGACAGTCGTCACCTTCCTAAACCCTACAAAATTCTTGTACAGCAATTTCGTCGACGAAGACGGCGAGAAGAGAGAAATAGACACGGTGGAGGTTGGCGGTCCGTCGTCTGGGGTTGTGGCCGGCGAGTAGTCGTGCGAACCGCCGAAACGAGTACGTTGCTTTAAATAGGAGGGGAGGGAATGGGAGGGAGATCAGGAGGTTGGAGAGTTGAAGTTGGGCTCAGATTTAAATAAATGGGCTCAATTGGACCCAGGCTATGTTCGAGGCACTTCGTTACTTGCATAGCTTGTTAAGCAATCAATATGTTTGTATGGACGAGGCTTATATCTTACGAGACTTGTTAACATAATACGACAAATTTAATGTTAGGGTAGAGTGTCAAACTCATTCTGACAACCCCATCACTAACTTTTCATCTCGAAAAGATGACAATTTCCTCCGGTGCATGATTAGAAGATTAGTGCGAGAATTAAATTTGCTTGGACAAGGAAAATATATGTCTTATTCATAAATATATCCTCTTAGTCGTATGATTCTCGCATCTACAGAATTTAACAGCAGCACCAATATTTCGAAAGCATTAGTGCGAGAATTAACGACTTTTAATTTGAGATTTCCTTTTGCGCTTGCTTGAAAATGGTTTTCGTTGGAATGATGCAGCAAGCAATAGCAGAATGATGGAAGTGAGTCAGAGCTATTTTGGGACGCTAGTACAGTTTGCATGTGAGCTAAAAGGCCTGTTTTCCACAAATATGAAGTACCTCTCATCGGTTCATTTATATTTGGGGCCAGTGCATGATGTACAGTAAATTGAGAGATTTTTCAATGTGACGGAAATATGGTTTAGCACACAAAGTATTATAATACAATTTAGTTGGACATTTAAAAAAAAAAATTATCAATTATTTGTATTATAATACTTAATATACCAAATCGTGTAACCCGCACTTTCAAAATTTTCCCTAGGAGGTGAGCTCGATACATCATGATAAATTATTACTTCCTAAAGAAAGAATTTTTCGTGGGAAGGAAGTACCCGCACTTCCTTTCCGATATAGAGGATTGATCAGTGAGGAGGAGTTCACCAATAAAAAGATTCCTTTACCAAAAAATTAAAACAAATTGCCATTTAATGCTATCGTCATTTTCACTTGTAAATAAAATGTTTTAGATTTAAATTTTGACAAAGGTGAATTAGAACTAAACTATCATAGCTAACTTTATACAAGGCTTAATCGACTCCCCCACTCTTCCTCCTCCACCAAGTATCGACGACAGATGTACGAGGGGGTGTGTGTGTGTGTGTGTGTGTGGTGTCCGTAATGTAAATGTTAAATGGATCTCAATAAAACTCATAACAAAATATGCATTGATAAATCAATCTGACCAAGAGTAAGAACAGTTTAATTTAAAAACTGCAGTAAATCTGAATTTCAGCTTCACAATTCCCCTACAGACAAATTACATTACATTAAGAAAAGAACTTTGATGAAGAAAATACTTGTGACACCTACAAGGATTAACGGACAAGAACTCGACGGAACTCCTGTTCTGACAGAGGAATGAAGCTATTGTTCATGATACAAGTCAGTAAAGTCAAAACAGGTTTCCGGCATTAGCAGACAGTGTGAAGGAAACCCGCAAAACAGACGAAATTTCTGTTTCACTCGTGTTCAGAAAGTAGTATGAACAACTCCTCATCTGTAATTGCTCCCATCCCCATCGCTCTTTCTAATGCACTATGCCCTCCTCCATCTTGAATTGATGGGCGTGCACCCCTGCATCACAAGTTTTCGTCTACCAATTAGACAAAAAGATGAATTTCTTTCTGTGAAGCACAGTTTTAAATCCAAGTAAATACATTACCTCCTAAGTAGAGACTTTGCCAATGAGTTGTTCCCGCTGGCGATACAGTGGTGCAAAGGAGTCCTTCCATGGAAATCACGCAAATTCATGCTGGCACCAAATTGCAGCAACAATTCAACCATCATAGGATTGCCAGAGTGACAAGCCAGATGCAACAACGAACAACCTTGAAGACAGTTCCCTGGCTCATTGGACTCCTTGATTCTCTCACATGCAACTGGATCATACTGTTTCATCTCCATCGTGTTCAAATCCGACTCCGAGCGTTTTGCATCAGCATGGTGATATAAATCATGAGTAACCACATTTTCAAAGGTGGTGTCGACAATATTCACATCTGACATCACGATAATATGGTAGACTTCTTGTAAATTACCAGTCTTGACTGCTTCCCATATATCTGCTGCATGAACAGGCATGCCCGATACAGCTACATCTCTAATAACCATCACTTTCTCTACATACTGCTTGTGGGAATACAATTATTATTCTTTGCATTAACAATAACAGCCTTCTTCTAAGTTTTATGGAAAAAGAAAAGTCAAGATTATTACAGTACATCACACTGGAAACAGAAAAGTAATAGCCTGATAGAAGAAACATTCAGAAGGCAACGGAAACTGGAAGATAATGGGAAGACGTGTTCATACAGTAAATGCAAAGGCAAAGTTCTATGTCGTGTCCATTGTCTATTAAGCTGGCATACAGTTGTCCCTGTTTTCTATCATATTAAACTTCTGCACAAAGTTAAGATTCACCATTCTTTTCTTTTTGGTTGTTTTAAATGCAATAATTTCACAAAAAACTTAGTGCAACTTCAAGCTATACGCATTTTCTTATATTAGAACTGAGTAATGGAAGTTAATGGTTTACCTTTGCTTGAATGTATATTTCCTTATGCTGAATTGCATCCTTGGGGCCTGGTTTTAAAATTGAAGCCCTCATGCCCTTCGAACCATCCAGTCTGTAAAAGATTTTCAAATCCAACTAGAATCACAGCAGTACACACAACTTCAAATACCCCAAAGCACATTACTTAGATGATTACATAGTAAATAATGTTGGAGTTCTTACTTTTCATTCTCAAGTAGAAGCGTTCCCTCCCATATAGAATTACAATATGCATTACCCAAGTTGCGAAAATAGTCCACAAGTGTAGGTTCCCAAACCTTGACATCTAATGTTAGAGATCTCACCTGCAGTTATTAGTACAAAGTACCCTTTCATTGTCAAACGAGAAATCATGATAATCATATCTCATTCCTTAGCCACTTTAGTTTCTAGTGTTTCAATGTATAATACTTGCTAAAAATAATTACAAATAATACGATTCGATCAACAGTTTTTGGCATGCAGAACTTTCCACAATAACAAACACCATCCACAGTATTCATCGCATAGAAGGGTAGGCCAGAAGGAAAATAAAACGAAATAAACTGGAAGCTACGCGAACATCCATACTAGGGAAAAAACACAATCATTCTCAACTTTTCATTTCTTTGCGCACCTTTGAAATGTGTACACCAAGATTCCGATGAACACCAGAACATTCGATGCATAACAGTATGCCAAGGTTAAGAGATGCCCAGTCAGGCTCAGGAGCACTGCACTCTGCACAAAGATCATTTCCAGGAATTCTCCTGAGAATACTAGACACAGAATCTACTCTGTTGAGTTTTAAGGTATTTCCTAAACTTTCAATGCTTTTTACTCGACGCATATCATCAGTGCCAAGAGAAGAGTTACAACTCTCAATATCCACACTTCCAGGATGTGGCTGCAGAAGATGCAACGAAATTCATTAGTATTAGCTTGCATACGAATCTTTATATTTAGATAAACGGAAAAATCACAAACTTTCGACGTAAGGACCTGATCAAGAAGCTGAAAATTCAAAAGCGATGCAATAGCTCCTGTTATTTTGTTTGTCCAATCAATCCTATCTGCTTCATTTTCAGCCTGACCAAACAGAATGGAAAATGTGGCCCATCACGGTGTTGTCCCAAATACTTCAATTAATAGCTATTCGTTCAGCAAAATAAAGAATGCACAAGGTAAAAAGGACTAACATGTTTTTCAGATTTCACTAGTTTCCAATTTTATTTAGCCTAAATCCTCCTCCTGAGATTTCTGTTTTTATAAGAGGTTCTCCTGTTTGCTTATATGTACAGCACGAATTGACAAAAACACAGCCCCTTTCATCAAAATGCCTTTCTAGCAAAAATAAAGTTCTACAGTACAGCAGCACAACGCAATAACCAACAGCCCATTAGCTAATTACCTGCAATGTGTAAGTTTTCAATGGGGATATTATTCTGAAGCAAAGTCGAAGATCTATATCCTCTGCATCCATCTTTATTGTTGAGGTACGCAAATCAACAGTACGGCAACCCAGATCATTTTCATTAAGTGATGCTGCTACCCTATTTCTTGAACGAAATCTACCAAACACACCACTGTGATGTTCCGGTGAGCGCGTAAAATGATGTGATTGAGAGCTGCCCTATGATGGTGACAGAGGCAAGAGAAAAGAAAATTCAGGAGTCTATGCAACAAAACTAACATCTTGTAATATAACATGCTTGGTATAGTTACTTAAAATAATTCAAAGATACTGAATCCAAAATTTAGAGATTAGAATTAGCAGAAAAAATGTTAACATAAAAGGGAAAATGTTAACACACCATGGGTTTGGTGCCCTTAATTCTGTAATAAAATAAAGCCCCATGACTGTTCAGTACAAAAAACCTCCTCTTCCAATCTCCCCTCAAACTTGAAGATCGTTTCAACAGATATCCTTGCTTGATCGTCTGGACCTAAGATATGAAACAAAATAAAGAATTATGTGATTAACCTTCTTTGCAATAAAATAATATTACCAATAAAGTGTCACAGTCTTATTAAAAGTTGAGTTCCAAGAATATATAAACAATACGAGACTCTTATAAGTCAAAAAAGGAAAACACATTTTAACATTTTCTACATATCATATTAAGAAAAAGTGCAATCAGGCCAAAAAAAAAAAAAAAAAAAAAACATTACTAGTTTAACTGTGACATGACACAGAACCGAGCACAATGGCGTTCTAGGATTCATATAGCCGACCCCACTTAGTGGGAAAAGGCTTTGTTGTTGTTGTTGTACTAGTTTAACTGTGAACAAAGACAAACCAATTATAGTACCTTCCCATTTGCACTGGACTGCATGATTGCTTCTATGTTTTTGTATGAAGCTAAACCAAAGGGGCGATTCCCATCAGCCGCTGCAGGAGGCTCAATATTACTGGAAGCTCGTATACTGTCCAGCTCAGCTTGTGTCCTATACTCCTGAATCCTTCTGTGAAGTTTATCTTGTTCAACTGTGGCCTGTTCTTTAGATTGTTGTGCGTATGTTAACACCTGATTTCAGGAAAACAAGTTCATTATTAATCAAAATGATATTTCCCTGAAGCAACAAAAGTTGAATATTACAGAGTTGATGACACTGACAAATAAAAGTACTTGTCAGAGATGACAACCATAAAAAGGTTCTGCCCAGAGCAAGCATGTTTTGATGACACAAAACCATCAAATGAGACCAGGATAAACTTCACAAATCACTTCTTATTCTTAAGAACTCACATCCTTTATCTATTCTTAACTATAAAAAAAAGTGAATTACATTCATACCTGGTGAATATATGGTTCCATTTGGCTGAATAAATCGTATCCCTAAACCACAAATAGAAAGTATAGAAAATAAATATTTATTCTCCTCAGTTGTCGAAATGACATACATTCACATGTAAAGAAGATAACATCTAATGATTGCACAAACAGACCAGCTTAAAGTATCTCAGATGAGCATCCATGATTGCACTAATAGATTCCAAAAACTCATACTTCTTTTTTGCTTCAATATTCATTAGTGAGTTTACCTGCAGTCCTTAAGATCACAGAAAAAGATCATTACAAGCAGAAACATTTAAGGAAAAATTCGCGACAGATGCAAAGAGATCTGCAAACATAGAAGACATACTAGGTTGAAGCGGCTTTTCTCGAATGCTGATTTTGAATTTTGTAGATCCTGTCATGAATAAAGGATGGTGAACTCCTCAATTTTTCTAACTCAGTCTACTGTCTAGGCAGGAAATTACTTTAGTTAGTAAAAAATTAATTAACTGGGACACACCTCCTCTAGTTCTGCAACAATGTCTTCCCGTGTATTCTTCTTTAAGGACACAAACTTTTCCCGTGCCTGAAATGAGTAATACAAAACTTTATGCAACTTCATTAGATAACAATTCAAGGAGATCTAAGGGGAAAACCAACCATAAGGATACAGAGAGAAAATATAAGATAGGGAAGAGAAACTTCCATGGTCCAATAGTTTCAAAGCCTTTTATGTATAATATACTGGCTCTTCCTTCATACAAAAACACAACATATTAATGAGTTCCACACTGATTCTAACCTAAAACCCAGACCCAAATGGCCCTCTAGGTAGGACTAAGCAACGAGAAGCTACCCCTTTCTTAGAGACCATAGCTATTATAAAAGCAGTTATAAATCGAATTAATATCATGTTCATGCTTCATATATTCACACAAGTACAAAACGTTCATGCTGATCTGCAATACCTGATCATAACCATGTATAACTTTGTCAAAGCGACGTCGTGATTCCTACCAAATTAAGGGAAAAGAATGTTAGGAAAAAGAAAGCAGAGATTTTAAGTACTTCATCTCAATAACCATAACTTCTGTCTAAGAAAAACAATTCACAAGAAAAGTATGAGCTTGTTCCTTCCATTATAAAGCTTCAGGAAAAACGAAAAGCTTAAATACACAGTGCTTGCTTGCACCAACTTCCATTGGTATAATTACAGGTAGCAGCTATAAAGGAACAAAGAAATTACCTTTGCTTCTTGCAGATCAACTGTCATAAAGTGCATCAACCGATCAACTAAAACATGCTCTACCTGTAATCCATAATTTTACCCACTTAGGATGTAAAAAGAGAAGACAATTAAGCAAAAAAGAACTCTACATAATGTTACTTAAATATATTCTTTTTTGGTTTATTTGGAATCAGTTGTTGAACCTCATATATAGATCAACCCACCACACAATGGCACCATGTGGATTCACCATTAATACAAATGACATAAAACCATGCCACACTTTCACCATTTAACACATTTAGAACAATTATGCCGGTGATTTTCTATCTAAGACTCACTTGGGTACGAAGAAGCTCTTTATAAGTGGCAAGCTCTTGAAATGCAGAAACAAATTTGGATAATACTGGACCTGTAAGAAAATATCACATTAATAGCAAGTTACAACAAGAAATCAAAATCAAAGACCAAAAAGGAATGCTAACCAATTTACAGAAAAAGTCAGCGGAGAGAAAAAGTAGGATGATAAACATAACCCGCTTGAACAGAACTTCCTTTTTACTTTATAACATGATGTCTCTTTCACATTCCATTTTATACCAAAATTACAGCTTAATATACAAAATCTTACTTTTCCCTTTTACAGAATTTGTTTATTAGACTAAATACAGCACTAGCTACAATTAAAATCATTTCCTATTATAAAAACACTAATATGAAATTTCGAAAATCATTACTTATCATTATTCAGAAGCACCATTATAATGTCGAGACATTTTCTAGAAAAAGGTATAAATATGAAACCTAACAACCTCCAACAGATACGCTAATAGGATCGTCAAGTCCACCACCAAATGCTTCCAAGATTCCGAAAAAGTGGTGTCTCCATTACATGCTTCTTCGAGAGCTCCCCTGTGAGAGAAACAAAGCCAAAAATCAAAACTTGCGGACTTTGATTCATCAATTCATAAGTAGAACCAATAAAACAGAAGGGAAATATTGTCAGACACTTACATAAACTTCTTAGACCCTTTGTATAACTTTTGGCAGCGATCTTTCAACTCATCAGCTGTTTGTTCCATAGAATATATCTGACAAAGAAGCCAAATTTCATCATCCCAATACCATTTAAGAACACGAGAGATGCCAACAACATACAACATTAGCTATACTATCGATAAATCCTGTTAAATTTGACTACAGCTAGTCTTCGAATTCAAAAAAAGTAAATGAAAAATACAAACTACACCAAAAATGTCTAATTTTTCTCGTGAAATTTGGATTTCCTTGCCTATCTCCTTTCTTACAAGTTCCGTACAATTAATTAAACTGCAATCCAGTAAAACAAATTGTCCGGAGAAAAATATTATTTTGGAAAGAGTGCAATTATTGCACCTAAAATTCGAGAGAATGTTGCAATTTACAGTGAGCTAGTGCGATGTCTCGTTCCCAATTCGTGTCATTTTCAAGCTCGAAGCTTTCATAAGAATCCGAAATCCATATATATATATATATATTATATTTGACCAGAAAAAAGAGTCGGAATTCGATAGATATTGATTACCTGCTTCTGAAACATTGGGGAATCCTCGAGCTTGATGAAGGCCGCCATTGTTGTGCCTCTGAAAACTTGGAGATCCAATCGCAAATTCGCAATCTCTGTTTGAAGCTCTCAGAGTTTTCTACTCCAGATCGAATTCGAGTGCCATGGCGCTGCTTGCCAAATGCATACCGCGTAGGGGTTATTTGGTCATTTTTCCATTACCGATTCGCGGACACTTGAACGTGGACAGAAGTCAGCACGACGAGATGACAGCAACAGTTGCGATTTTAGATTACAAGACATTTTGCGCGCAATCGCACATAACTTGTTTGGGCCCTTCGATTGTGATGTCGAAGATTTTTCACCGTTGGATTTCATATAAGTCGGTAAATTTTTTGGTTGGAAAATAAGTCGGTAAATATGTAAATTACTTTGTTTTTGGAGTCCGTGAATAAGGCAAGACGACTACGCGCACCCACCATAGTACTTGTCCCGCCCAAAACCTATCAAAATTGATATTTCAATCTATTACAATATCTTGTTAATTTGATGGTAATGGCGACTTCAAGTTAATAAAGTTTATCACTTTGTAAGGGTCAAGAAAAACATCGTCATACTTTTACTTTGTAAAGATGCAATTTTTATAACTTAAATATATGATCTTTCGACCTCAAATGATCAACATTTCCGTCCATAGCTGTTCCTTAATTTTGGTGATAATACGTCCGTTAATTTAAGAAGTTTCCGTTAGAAGTAGAACCATGCGCCTCTACAGCTGAAAATAGTCAAAATACAAAACGCGCAGTCAACCATACAAGATAAAATATCTAAAGAGGAAAAATTGGGAGAAAAATATTAAGTAAATAAATAAATAGAGAGAGGGAGAGCCTCCTCCTCCCACGCAGCTTCTTCTCACAGTCGTTTTCTCCAGCAAAAACCCTAAACCTAAACGGAAACTCCCCTTTTCTTCCAAGGAGTTCTTTCGTTGATTAGAGATTAATAAATAAATAAATGAACCCGTCACAGTTCAGATTTTTTCACTTCCCCAGAAAGTAAATGATTCTCAGAAATTAACCCAAAAAAAAAAAAAAAAAAGTAAGGAAATTTGAAGCCACTTCATTGTTAGCAAGCAAACATCAAGCTGCTTCAGAATGATTGATGGTCGTGATCATGATGCAGCAGCACAACTCTGCAGCACCCGCGTCGCACTCAATCACTACTCCACCCTCCTCCGCCACCACCCCCACCGCCATTAGATCACCCACGGCAACCCCTACACACTCCCAGCAGCACCCCTCGCCTCTCCCCCGCCATGCTCTTCCTGTTCCGCCGCCTCTCGACCACGTCCTGCCGATAGCGGCCGCCCACCCGTCCGGCGAGCCTGCGCCGACAATCCAATGCCAGCTTGCGAGGGTCCGGCTCTCCGATATTACCCCTTACCACGGGGCACCTGGCGGGTCGTATGTGAGGGCGGTGGATGCGCTCTCGGGGTCTCTGACGAGGCACAATGCGGCCGTCATCGAATTGGGCAGCGACGACACGGCGCTCCTGCGGTGCGGCTTGGAAGCCTCCAGGTTGTATTTTAGGAGTAGAGCTCAGCTCGGTGTTGGGAAAGGAAGCCGTGGAGTTCACATGTACAGAGCTGGCAGGTATTTTGCTTAATTTTGAATCAGTTGGTTAGAAATTAGAATTAGGGCTAGGATTGTGTTGCAGTGTTGGTGATTAGTGCAGGTTGCGATGTGTGTTTTTTCGGCCAAAGCATTCGCCTTTTTCGAGTTTCACATTGTGATTGCTAATTACATTGCATTCAGCTGTGAGCTTAAAACTGTGATTCTTTGTTTATGTACTTATTTATCTGTCTGTTTCTTGTCGAATTGAGCCTTACAATAACCGTCTTGACATGGTTGTCCTCAGAGAATTGATTTGGGAGTCTAAAGAGCTTCACTTGTTGCAGGGCTTTGGAAGATTGGGACTCATCCCCGCCATGCATGGCGGATATTTTTAGATGCATGGGCAAGGCGGCCCATGTGGCTTTGTGTGCAATAGCTAGGCATCTTCGTTTGCGAAGCGAGTAAGGATGGTGATGGTGTCTCTTTAATCGTTTCTTACACTTAACTTTTTTTTTAGATATCCTGTTAACCAATTTTGTATATCTGCTCTTATGTAACACCTGTACTTTGCAGTGTTTTCAACCATTTACTTGACGATACTCCATTGCCCGCAAATGAGGTGTCCTCATCAGTTCTTGTTGCAGCCTACTCAAATGCTTCCTTGCAAAATGGAAAAGGTGCTATTGGGGGAGGCAAGCCAGGAATGAATGCTGAAGTTGAGAAGGGATTGTTAACATTGGTTTCCTCAGACAGTCCTGGTATACAGGTGCCCTTCTTTTACTTGGCTATCATTTGCATATATGAGCTTTACATCTTATTATCATTTGTTTCAATTGTTTTCTAAACCCTTCTGACAGAAGATCATTCGCTTCATGATTTCTGAAAATTACTTGTGAAAACTATTTTTTGTTTAGGTATGTGACCCCAATGGTCGTTGGTACGTAGCAGATGGTGGGTCAGCTCCTGGGGATCTTTTACTGCTTACAGGTAAGGCACTCAGCCATGCTACTGCTGGCCTTCGCCCTGCTGCACCGTATAAAGCTGCACCTGATTACTCCTCTGGCATTAGTAGTGGTGGGAGGTACAAGTTATCTGGTTGCCTTGGCTGTTCTCATGCCGTGCTTTATTTTTCCACCATTTCAATCAAATTTATAGGAAATTCATTTGGAGTTAACATAATTGCGTTTCGTGTTTGTAGGGCATCGTTTGCATTTAGGCTCATGCCGCAAGGTAATGCTATATTAGATTGTTCTCCAATTGCAGCAGCTGGTCATGTCATTCCCCACAGCTATGTCCCAATATCTGTAAGCCAGTTTATGGATGATCTTTCTGCTGAGGAAGATGTATTGGGCAGTCGTTCAGATAACACTTATGTAAGTTTTATCTTCAAGTAGCTGATGCACAGCAAGGCCATACATGGAGTGTTTCAAGAAAATTGTTGACAGGATTAACCAAAAAGGCAATTGTTAGTCTTTAAACCCATGCATGCCCCAGGCTGACAGCTTTTGTATTATGAAATTTGAATTTTCAGGTAGCTCGAAACAGTTTAAACAAGGAACCATCTTTAAGAAGTGTTCTCTCAGATCCCGTATCGTAAGTTGTTATTTGTCCCTGTACTTAATTCCTTACCTGCGTAGAAAACTTTTAAATTGAGTCTCACTGTTTTCATATTTCTGAAAGAAGTCTTTTCTTTGGAAATTCGTCCTTCCACTTGTTCATCATGTTTACATGTTTTGTTCGTACTATAAATGCTTCAGTGGGTCATTCCTCGAAGATGCTATGGTAGTTTCTTGTGGGCATTCATTCGGTGGTCTCATGTTGAGAAGAGTCATTGAAACAGTAAGTAGGCTATCCTCCTGGTATTAGAAGAAATATTAGAAATGCTGCTATAATTGCTCTGTAGTGGGCTCAGGGATTTGCGCATGTTTATTTATAACCTCCAGATGGGAAGGGACTAGAATCATAATTTTTATTTTTTCCGTCACAGTCAAGATGCACCCTCTGCTGTGCAGAAATTGAGGCCGGGTCTTTGGTTCCTAATCTTGGTACATTCATTTTTCTTTTTATTGCTTCCTAAATAAATACTTATTCCATTCTATTTCATGTTCTTTCTGAAAAATTAAAAGCGTACGAATGCACACATTATATTTTTCAGCTGTGGATCATCAAGCTGCACCTACATTCCCATTTTATGAGCAATACGTTCCTTGTGGTTTCTATTTGTATATTGACAAAAAATCATTTCCTCAACAGCGCTTAGAGCTGCAGCTGCAGCGGTGAAGCATGAGGATGATCGAAGGCTATTTCATAATGCGACTGTCCGAAAGCGTCGGAAAGAATTGGTTGACCAAATGGATTCATCAAGAAGACCAAACAAGGTGCGTAATAAAAATGCTACCTAGCCCATTTACACTATTGAAGTCATGCAAGCCATCATCAGAACATAACTACCTTAATATCTTGTTCACGGGAACTTTATGGGAAAGGTTCAACAGATTATTGTGTACCAACATCCATGTTTCAAGCATTTTTACTGAATAATATTTTGTGCTATGCAGGAAAATGGAGATATTGGTGATGATGGGATTCGTGGGGTGCAGTACCCGTTTTCTGTGAATGAAAAAGTGGTAATTAAGGTGAGTTTGTTTCACTGCTTATCTGGCAATGATGGTTCTTCTGGTTCAAATAGGTAGGACTTGTAAAGTGAATACTTAATTATGCAGGGGAACAGGAGGACTCCAGAAAAATTTGTTGGCAAGGAAGCGGTCATCACATCCCAGTGTCTGAATGGCTGGTGAGTTGGCATGACTAACCTCTGCGCTTTTGTCACGTAATGTGCTTATTTTGTTACGTTGCTTTAATACCCACAAGTTTATAAGTTATACCTATACATACGTGGTGTTAGCATGCTTGTTTGATTGAGCGAGTGTGTGTGTGTGTGGGGGGGTGTATTGTTGCAGGTACTTGCTCAAGATTATTTCAACTGGGGAGAATGTTCGCTTGCAATACCGTTCCCTGCGGAAGATGTAGAACACACCTGCCATTGAGAGCATTGTTCCTCACAACCCATTCAGAGAAGCAGTCTCATGAAATCATTAAATTTGATGTTAACACTAAAACCTCGAAAGCGTATAACTAGAAGTTGCTCCTCCGCCCCCGTCTTGTTGAAGAAAATTTAATACAGCTTTGTTGTAACATGTAACTGATTATTTTGGAATGTTGTTTATGTAACCGAAAGAGAAGTAGCGTGTATTAGAATTCGAGAGTAGTTTCTGTTGAGCGCTTGTAAATGAAAAGAACGACTTTTTCTTCTTCTTATGCACTCTTGCTTATTTCTGATCTTAGATCTTGTTTGACTTAGTTTTGGTTTTGTTACAAAATGTTGTTTTGGAGAAACTGTCATTTTTGGAGTCTTGTTCCTGCTCGTGATTTTCTTTTAAACGACATATTTTACACCTAATTATGATACTAGAATATTTATTTCAGCTTTTTTTCTGTTGTCATATCGATTGAATTCAATATTTTTTAATTTTAATTCCTCTTTTCAAGAACTTAAAAACATCTGTTTGTATATCTTTCTTCGTTAGAATTGATCCATATTTTATTCTACATCACTCTTCTCTCTCACTAAAAAGGGAGTGATGTTCACTTTCGTTTTCCTTTTTTGCGTTGTTCTCATTCATTTTAGTTCTTTGATTATCTTTTATTTTGTTCAATTAAAGTTAAACAAAACAAAAAAAAAAGCGTTAATGCGGAGAAAGTGGACGTACGAAACCCTAAATAAAATAGTGGAGTTATTTAAGCCATAAGATTGTCCCTAATCAATCTTATGTTTCTGAGATGAGGGAGAGATTTGCACTTTTACAACGTCATCGGACAATTTAATCTTATGTTTTGTCTCAATGCACGTTTACCATGTGCGCATTCAATGTGCGGAATTTGGAATTGCACAGTAGGCGTAGCTTGTGGGAGACTTGCTTTCGCACTTCTCCCATCTCTCTCACAAGTCATGAACTTGAGAATTAGGAAAGTTGGGCAGACCTCATCTCCCTCTCAATCTTTCCTCACGCCTAACATGATAACATCAAACTGTAGTCACCCTAAACTTCATTATGAACATTTGGTTTTTTATCAACAGGATGGGGAATTCGAATTTAAGATATATTTCAATATTGAAAAGAGAAAGATGGTCATTGTAAATAATTGGCGATACAGTCATTATAGAATGTATTAGTTAGCATTGCGCTTAAAGGTTTGAATGGAGATAGTGCATCAAGCTGTTCACAACGGCCAACTTGATCTTCTCCAAGGATTGTAGATGAGGGAACCCTAGAAAAATTGCCGACTTCAACTATCATTCATGTACGATCCATATTAGATCTGACCAACTACCCATCCTACCTCCTCTACATTCTTGACAACCCATCTTTATCTCAGTAATCTTTCAGTAGCATGTTTTGATCGACAAAAAAAGACTAATCTAAAGTTCTAAACTATCCCAAATCTCATAGAAATAAAGCTAAATGCAAACATGTCTTTTCTTATGTTGTTGCAAATAAAGTGAAACTGTTCAAGATACCTAACTCCATACACATACACCATCCTAAACCCTAATTTGGTCAACCTCCTTCATTTGATAAAACTTAAAAATGCTGACTTCGACAGAAAAAAGGAAACCCAAACCTCTTCATGTAAGAAACTTTCTTAATCATCGCATCAAATGAGTGAGAATTCAACCATATCCCCCACTTTCCAAGACGTTTTTAATGAGAATTTCTCATGTGTATCAAACAATAGACTAGATGAATCGTGAATTGTTTCTTATGGTCGAACATAATACAAATCCAAAAAGAAAAAAAAAAGGTTCAACTATGTTATTGAACTAACAAGGCATTGTACTTTTGAAAATGAGCTTCACTTTACACATTTGACATGATTAAAATAGCTTAAATTGTAATTGACATTTGTATTAAGAGGTTAGAACTTAGAACTAGATTATAACTTGCTTCATCAGTAGAAGTAAAGCCAAGAGAACGATTACAATTTACAAGGAAAACGACATGTCGTTCTACCAATCTTTTTGCAATTTGTGCTTTTACTTTTGGAGGTTGATTCTTGCTTTAAGATTTCAATTTCATGGCTTTTTCCCACTCCGCTAACTCTAACATTCTCCGTCATATAGTTTCTGTTGCGCAAAACACCATCAAACATCACGTTCACTCCGTTACTCAACCTATCCAACCCATCAGAAAACGACGCCGTTGCCTTCTCCAGCTCATTTACGACCTCCTCTAACCGCCCCTTCCTTCCATGTTCACTTCCGCAACTCCTGCCAGGTCATCCACGACCCCACACGCATCCTTAACACGTGTTCCGACGTCATCCAACTCTTCCAACATCCCTTTCAGTTTCTCATCATTGCTGCGCCCGGATCGCCGTTCGAACTCGGCCCAGACTGCCGATTCAAGCTCGTTGAACGACTCGGCCCATGGAAACTCCGCCGAGGCTCGGACCCTAACCATATCCGGAGATCCGTGAATTGTCGACACCGCGATTCCAGCGATGAACACAGTCACCAGTCCCACCGCGCGCACTGTTCGACGCACGAGCTTTGCCACGCTCGAGATCTTGCCACGTGGCGCGTTGCTCAGGCGAGTCAGGCCCAGGTTCAGATCTCTGACCAAGACTTCGGCGTTGCTCCGCTTTCCAAAGCCAGAAGAAGCACCGCGATCAAAATCGGATAGAGATTTGCGAGATCGGTGCAGATTCTCCGGCGACGGGAGCTCTTCACCCTTTCCGTCGCCGAGAAGGTGAAGGACGAAGGTGAGATGAAGGCGGCGCTGGCGAAGGCGTTCGATCTCGGCAGAGATGGAGTTGCAGAGGTCCAAGAGCTTGACGCTGTTGTCCAAATACCAAGCGAGCGAGTCATCGAGAGGCGGCGCGACCTTGAGATCGGAGATGAGGTTTCTCGCTTCGGAGTGAGTCGAGGCGAGAAAATCAACGGCCTTGGAGAGCCAGGACAAGCTGATGGACGGCGGACCGAGAGATTTCAAGCGGCGGAGCACAGCGTCATCGAAGGAGCTAGAGATGAGATCCAAATTGGATGGAACGGAATGTTTCTTAGCACCGCGGAAGGAAGGAGTGACGGGAAGTTGGAGATTTCCGTTAGGTACATGGTCAGAGTTAAGAGTGTTTTCAGGGAAAGGTTGAAACTTTCCGGGGAAAGATATATTTTCCGGGAAATTCCTAATGTCGAGCCGACTAAAGGATAGGTACAAGCGGGCGGTGTGTGTGTACATATATAATATTGGACACACACAGGATTATAATTTATAATACAGGGGGAGTACGGAGAAAGAGAGGAAGTTTGGCAATTGGCATGCAATTTCTGATGAGAAAAGATCAGTGCTTTTGAAGACGCTGTTCCGACAAAAATACCCCTGCCTGCATTTTTAATTTACGATATTGCCCCGAGTCTTCTTGGAGGTTGGTGCTGGTGCAGGTAGAGAATTGAAAAGGAATGCGCCTTTCTGTTGGACGGAAAGTTATGGAAGGGAAAAAGGTTATTTCGGGAAGAACGTGGAGGGTGGGACTATAGTCCGTATATTTCGGTGGTGGACTAAATTGACACGCTATTTTGATGAGTCTTCGCTTGCCCGTCCGTCATTTCTTCCGGAACCGGATCTTCTTCGGATCTTTTGAAATTGAGCCTTCCAATTAAAGGATTTAAATCGTTGAAATTTAATCTAACAGTTACAAATAGGAAATCCTCCTAAAAGTTATAATAATTGTAGTCATTGAATCAAATTTCAACAGGATCCCTTAATTAGGAAGCTCAGTTTACAAGGATCCGGTTCCATTTCTTTCAATTTAACACTTCAAATTTTTATTGTTAGAAGTCAGACCTATTATTCGACTCAAAGTGTAAACTAGAAGTCATACCTATTAATTTTTTTCATCCACTTATTATGGAAAGAGATTCGGCGAGTCTTTAAAATTTGATCTAACGGTTAAGAATAAAGAAGTTAGTAAAAACTTTTAAAAGCCATAATAATTTTTAGCCGTTGGATCAAATTTTTAAAGATCCAAATCACTTGATCTCCAGACTTTGGAGAGAGAGATCTGAAGAGGATCCATTTCCACTTATTATAACACGTCGATTTACTAAAAAATCGTAAAAATTGAATAAACAGTTTATAAAAATAAAAAATTTAACTCAAATACAATTGAAACGGTATTTTATCGTGACCAGCAGACCTAAACATGTTTATAACCACCTCCGAATTACAATCCTACCTTTTTCATAATCCATCCCAAAAGCACATACATTGCCACTTGCAAAATTGTTTAGGCATAAAGTGAGAGCCAGTGAGACAATTATAAAGTGATGCTGACATAATAAAACGAAATTTCTTCTTGCACTTTACACGCATGGGAAGGGAGAAAGGAAGTACTAAACGTATAACGCCTAAATATAATTAATATTGTAGGCTTAACTATTATTCCTTCTCTAATCTAATTTAAGGTGTGCTTGCCAATATGATTTCCTAACAAGCAAAACCTGTCATGTCGATGTTGTACTCCCACCAAACCTTTAATTTACTTATTAAATTATAAACTTAGAGATAAGTATAAAGTTTGGGAGATCAATATATAATAAATAAGTTAATTAACACTTAAATGATAATTTAATCATCAACAATTATATCATTTCGTTTATCAAATTTGGTTTAAAAATTTGGTCGGCCTAGTATCATCCCTTGGGAATGTGATTAGTAATTTGCTAATTAATCCATGATTAAAGGAAAGAAAAGAGTTTGAGCTTAAATTAGGGTCGAAGGAAGATCCCATTTTGATTTTGTGCATTACTGAGGATTGTTGGAGAATATGCTCTCGCATTGGTTATATGACAAAATAATATACAATTAATATATGGAAGTTTCTACCCCTAATATCATCGAGATCTTTTCTGATAAAATTCAATACCTAGCAATATGTGATTAAGTTGGAACAACATCGATAATGTTCGTGGTGGACTTACATGAACCTACAAAGTTTATTATGGTATCAGAGTAGACTATTCTTTTGACATGTCATGTGCCCGATTTAACAGGCTCCGATTTGTCTTCTTAAGTTAGCTTTCAAAAGTTGCGGTTGCTTCAACTTGCGTTGGCTCTAATCCTTGAATAATGACGGGCTCCTTGAAAAGTTGTGTTGGCTCTAGTCCTCATTATGAAATTTCAAAGCTCATAGATGGTATCACGTATTCAAAATTCAGTGAGGAGCCGAATGAGATAAAAATCTCATGAGGTGATATCTATAGTTAGATTGTGAGGAATCGCAAGCCATAACAGAGAGATTGTAAATGGGGATTCCATCAAACATGAGATGGCTTGTTGTATTTAATTACTCTATAATCACGGGATTAATACAAATTAATGGCATCATTAGTAGCTCACATGCATGATACAAGGCTCTACTAATACAGCTTAAGGCAATGGTTTCAATTAATTGATCAAGTTTCTTGGACTTTTTCTTCAACTAGGCAATCACGTACACAAAAACACAAATTAAAAAAGTTAACCTTTGCTTATGCATTTAATTGCTATAATTTTATGTCGTCCTATGTCGGATTAAATTAGAAGGCCATAGGGCAAATTCTAACATCTGTAATAATCCATAGAGATAACGTCTGTGATAGGATAAAAGATATTTTCAAGACTATAGAGCTAAACTACGTCGTTACATGGTACACATTTGCCCCAAAAGGCAATAGAAAACTATTCTAAAAATCGGTCTAGGCGGCACCTAAGTGCTAGGCAGTGGAGGACCAATGCAAGTTAGGCCAAAATGTAGAGGAAAATTCAGTAAGGACTAGGCGTCCTAGGCTGTGGCTAGTCGGCCTAACCCGCAGCCCGACTAGCACCTAACGTTTTTTAAAACCTTTAAGAAAAACTGATGCTGTTAAACATTCCTATTGTATTGTACTAGATATGAAATGAAATCATTCTTATCAGGTAATGGAATAATTACAAGCAATAAACCCCAATTACATACTTTGATCTCCAGAGTAAATATAAAAGAGAATACACAAAATAATAACATACTTTTACTGTTTTACCCTTAGTAATATTTGAAACATGAAGGATCAACAAAGTCTGGGAAAAGCTCTACCGTGAGTTGGAGCGATAGTCGTCAAGACATTATGTTTTACCATCCTTGACACTTGCCCCTTCATTTGCCTGCACAGTTTCTCCAACTCCACCACCCTCCATTGCATCCTCTGCAAGTTTAACGACGTCGATTCCTCTTCTTCCGCCCCGCCGGTCTTGTGCCAAGCCATATCGGAACATGAATGGAAATGAGAATGTGGACTCTGATATACAACCAGTTTTGGCTGTGTTGGTGTTATTTTGGAGTTATGAGAAATAAGTGCTTGAATGGCAAACCTTGGTGGGATTTTAGGATTCTTGGCAAGCTCTTTACATGCTTCTAAGCTCAGCTTCTCGTAATTTAGGCATCTGCATAATCTCGCCCGCTGTTCGAACGAAAGATTTGGATGAGCCTGTCACACATTCGATCCAAAATCGACGATTAACAGTCAATCAATCACACTAAAAAATAAAAACAAAAGGGTAAAGAATTAAGGTAATGGCAGTGGAGTGGTTACCTCAAGATAGACATCAATGGCTCTGTAGGCCGCATCAAAGCAGTCTCTAGCACAATCAGGCAAGCTCTCTGCAACTCCCAGAAACTTAGAAATCTTGAGATTCTGGTCAGGTGATATTTCACCCAAGTACATATCAACCAATTTCCCAGCTTTCTTCAACCTCTGCACTGAAACTCCTTCGCCATTAACAAACACTCTTAACATCCTAATCACGAGATTAACATCATAAACTCCCCTGTCGTGCCCCGACACCAGCAAATCATCCAGCGTGGCTTCATCGATCATCCCACCAATCAACCTCTCCAACCCAACTTTGTACTCTTTGCTAATTCCAAGTCCAGACACAATCCTACAGAACCCAGAACAGAGCTCTGCATGAAAACACCTTTTTGCCCACCAAGATCACGCCGTGAACCGCCGTGTCTGCGAGCGTCCCGAGCTCGCATTTCGAGTTCCCGGGTTTTCTCTGGGCTGAGATTTTCAAGTAGTGGAGGAGGAATCTGGTGAGGATCAGGCTGTTGTTTTTGGGTCCGTACGCACCTAAAATCTGGAGGAGTTTTGCAATGATATTTGGTGGCAGAACAGCCACATCGTTGAACCACCACGCTCTGCTGGACGAGCTCGGCCTGATCGACTTTGGGGTGTTGGAAGAGAGTCTGAACCCAGATGCAGTTTCCGGAGAAGACGAAGGCGACAAGGCAATGAGGTTGCTTACGTCAGAATTCTGAGCGATCTTTGTTAGCAGTGCAGTAATGAGTTTGTCTAAAAGACCGGACGAATCTGCGTAGTCGAAGAACGAGTGGCAGCTCTTCAGGCAGGCTAGTACGTCTTTCAACGACCACTCGAAAAGTCCGTCGAGAAAAGTATTTGTTTTCTGCAACAAATTGCGGGGTGCAAGGTTCTCGGTCATGCCGAGGAAGATTGCAGAGCAGTGGAGGAGGCACACGTTTGAAACTGTGAGCGTGATTCTCCCATTGTTGTAACAGAATCGAGAAACCAACTCAAACCCGTCGGGGCCTCCGGGAAAGTCATTGATTTTGATACCGGAATTCTTGATCTTGGTTCCTCTCCTTTCTTGCTTGATGATCTTCTTCAACCTTGCCGAATATGTTGATAAAATCTCCTGCAAAAGAAGTGCGCTGTAATTAGCAAAAAAGTAATGATTTACTCCGAAACACATAGAATTTTTCGTTTGATTACCTCGCTGACGAAGAATGTTTGCTGACCATTAATGTGGATTTGAAAATCGGAGACGTGTGGCATGGCGGCGGCGGCGGCTGCTGCTGCTGCTATTGGAATTAACGGATTCAACAAATTAAACCTCTCTACCTGCAATTTGCATAAACAGAGATCGCTAGAAAATGGTTAAAAGGAATATGCATGTGGTGTCAGAAGACGAGGGGCAAAAGTCAAGTGTCTGTACACAAATTTGGAGTGCACTGACTCCTTTTAATAAATAAAAGGGTACAAGTTTTGTAATCCGAAACTTCGCCGGGTCTCGTAGTAAAGATCTCAGGAATCTATGAATCGTGTTCGTTCATCGTATATCGTGTGATAAAATATTATTTTAAATATTTTAATTTAAAATTAAATACAAACAGTACTTGATAAAAACTAACCACACAATGTACGATGAACAGACACAATTCACGGATCATATCCTCACCAAAAGGATCCGAGCGGATCCTGTTGGCAAGTTTTGACCTTTAAGTAGCATCATCACTCATCAACATTATTTTATATCCCTTAATTTAATCCGTGAACCATACCCCATGCAAAGAGAAAAATTGGGGTTAAACTGATTGATCACGATATCTGTATGGTATTTTTATTTTATGATAATATGAGATTTTTTGTATTTTGATTTCATTTAATTTTAGGTTTAGAATTGTCTTCATCAAGCAGTCATGTTAAACTTTCTCTTACTTTTATAGTTAAATAATGTGATGATTTTGACTTGTTTATCTGAAAATAGAGGAAATTAACGTCACTTATGAAATGAATTACTCATGAAAAATACTCATTCAACCTCATTTTGATATTATCCGATGTGAGAACTACCTTAATCAAAACTTTGAGACACAAAAAAATATTAGGGATTTAAATAAATGGTATGTTCTTGTCTAACCCTAACCCCAATTATCAAAGAAGAAGACAGTTTCTGACCAGAAAGGAACAAAAACAAAAGGAATTAGGAAATCCGTCCAACAAGATTTTCATCCATTTGATTTGAATAATGTAGAAAAACACGTGTTGGTTCAGCAAATAGAAGAAAAAAAAACAAAAAGATAACGTGGGGATATTTTTGTCACTTTGTAGATGACAAATTCTGCAAGTCAAGAAGGTTGCTCTCAAGCAATTGATGTTCATAATATTCCTTTGTCACTTAGAATGTTGTCGTTAGGATTAAATTTATAGAAAATTTTTATAAATTACATGATATCAAAAAAGTTGATGGCTAAATTATTATTTCAATTTTGATTAACGTGTTTATTTTTTGTTGAATACACAACATTTAATATTAAGCAGCTAAAAATATTTAAAAAAACAGAATGAGAAAATCGGTTGATTGCCCTAATGATTAAGACATTTTCTTCAACTCAGTGTGTCTTGATCAAACCATTTCCTGATATATCGTAAAACGAGGTATTTTCCCTAAAATGTCAAATATCATAGCATCAAATGATATGGCATCGATGCTTAGTTAGTCTACATGAAAAATTGGGACAAAAACGTAGAATTTTTACTTCCCAAATACGAGTGTTGGATTAAAAGACGGATAAACCAACCATCCAATGACGAAAAATAACCCATTCCCATCAGACAATTGATAATATTCATAACTTAAAAAGAAATGTTGAAAGCAAAATTCTCATAGTGCAAATAAACTCATGGAAACCAAATTATACATGAATGGAGAGCAGATCACGGTTCGAAGAAAGCGGAGAGCAGAGACCCGTATTCCCCATTCGACTAGCTTTAAATGCAAAGTAAAACAAAGTTCAACACAAATGCAGCTCCATGGAGAACCAAAACTGGGAAACTGTCCCATAACCTTCAATAACGGTGCCTGTGCCAGGTCCCGGTCTCGATCCCTGTCCCTCCCGTATTCCTTTTCTCGATCATAATCATAGTCTCGAGGCCTATCTCTCCCCCTATCCCTTTCCCTTTCTCTACTTCGACTACGATGCCTATAACCATCATCTCTGTCTCTGTTCTTGCTGCTCGGTCTATCATCGTGTTCCCTTCCCCTCTCTCTATTTCTCTCTCTGCCACCTGCCATATCATTTTTCAAACAAAGTCAATCACTAATCCAAACGCGGTTCTTGCTTGACTAAGAAAGCAGCAACAACTCCTAAAATCAGCTTCATTCAAGTGCTATGGTAAATAAAAATGTCCAAACATTCCAAGTAGAATCAAGAGGAAAAGGAAAAAGGAAAAAGGACAATCATGTTTAAGAATGCGATAATAACTAACATCTTATGTACATACCTCTAGAATTAAGGATTTAAAATCTAAAAATCAAACCTATATCAACATACTCCTAATTAAGAATAATCATGCCACAAAATGCATCCGTACCTATTTCCTCCACTTCCCATCCAGCACGTCCAGGCACCTGGAAGAGCTCGTCCAGTTTCAGCTGGCTGTGTTTTAGCGCGAAATTTTTTCTTGAGGTTGCCAAACTCATCATACATCTCTCCATCATCCTGAGAATGGTATAAAATCACTTCTAAACCAGAACAAAAGATATGTATGTTCAAATAATGCTTATGCATATAAATCTTACTTCTTCTGCCTCCCGCCTACGTCGCTTGATTTCCTCTAATTCTTCTTCATCAAGTTCCTTGTAACCACCACCACGTCCCCCCCTGTCAAATAGATATAAAGGAAAATCAGTATATCTCTATAAAAGTCACAAGAATGTTTCAATACAGACTGAAAAATATTTCTAATAAAAGTAGAGAATCTAGAGATAACCTAAGAAAAGAGGAAAAACCAGCTTACTGCTTTCTTCATTAACCACCACCAATGTGCATCTAATTCTTCAGCTAGATAGAAATACAAGAATTTATACGAGAATTTAAGGGAAAAAAAGGGGCAGGGTAAAGAAAGTGGATCCCTTTACCGTGTGAAACAAGACCAATTAACTTTTTTAGGAGAAGAAAGTATGACCAAATTTTCTTACAACAAATACAATAGCGTATAGCTTTTATTCAAAAGTGATTTTTCCCCCTTTTGGATTGTGGGGGGAGGGAAAACAGAATGGTTCAACACGTTTAGGTATGGACATAAATAGATAAGAATCAATGACAAGACCAAGACTGTGTACATATTTATATTTACGTACTATCAGTATTACACCATCTTCCCGCACAATGGATATCAGCAATTGATTGGCAATTGACAGAAGCATAGGTAAGTAATAGTAATGCAATACCTTACACCCCCTTCATTGTGACCCGGTTTATTAGTGTTGCATATATTGCATTTTGTACGCTTTGCCCAATTGATGTTGGCACACCTGAAACAAAAGAAGAAAACGAAGCAGTGTGAGCAATAATACACTCTGCATTTAAATGATATATCTATGATACTGCTAAACCCAAACAAAGTAGAGTTAGCTTACGGAATGAATAATTATACCCAAATACCATCAATTAGTAGGCTAGTGCACATATACCCATCGAACTTGGCCTTCAAGTATGAAACTTATAATGCTACATAAAATAGGTCAACGCATAAAATTTCTCTGTCCTAGCAAGTAGCAACATATTAACCAACGTTGATGCAAGATTCTACCTAACTTCCACAACCTCGCAATATGATAATATATTT
This sequence comes from Pyrus x bretschneideri, assembly GCF_019419815.1. Taxonomy (NCBI): domain Eukaryota; kingdom Viridiplantae; phylum Streptophyta; class Magnoliopsida; order Rosales; family Rosaceae; genus Pyrus; species Pyrus x bretschneideri. The sequence goes on along the minus strand of NW_025999802.1, from coordinate 444,742 downwards.
GTAAGAATGTAAAGAAAATCAAAATCATATGAGAATGGAATAAAAGGTCCTTTAAAAAAACCAAGAAATCATGTTTCTACTAATTCCACCTCATTAACAGAATATAAAAATACGTGACAAAACTTGGACTGAAACTTAAAAACAACGACGACGACGACAACAACAATAATAATAAAGAAAGAAGTAGCTTAAAACGAGGGAGGGGAGGAAGAATAAAACAGTCTTACATTGGACACGGCCAGTCATTTGGACCAAAGAGTCCACCTGTAGGAGCACCAACAGGACCACCACGGCCCCCAGCATCAACGCCACGACCCCTGCCACGACCACCACCCCCTGCACCACCAGAAGCTCCGGTTGGTCGAGCACTTCCACAGCGATTGCACACACCACGAAATGCAAAATTCACATTGGCACAGCTGTTAGAAAAAGAGTATGAGAAGCTATTACAGAATAAACATTACATTTAAGAATGAAAATGCCAACGAAAGTGCAAGAAAGAGCTGCTCACCAATATCACATCACAGACCTTGTATTTGGACACGTCCAGTCTCCTTCTTGTTGCCATGCTTTCCCAGTAGCATCACCTCGACCTCGACCACCGCCACCACCCCCATTCGTATCCTGAGTAGCTTCCTCCGATCCATCAAGATCACCGCCAAAACTTGGATCAACAGCAGAGTTATGAGTCTGATCATCTTTGCTTTTGGACTCGGCTATAAAAACCCCAATGGTATTACCATGGAATTCCTTGTCATTAAACCATTCAACGGCGCTGACGCAGCATGTGGATCTTCATACGTTACAGTAGCATCTCCCTTAGGTTCGTTGGTCAATTTGTCTCGGTACAGCCAAATTTTCGGTCGACCCTGTTCGCTTGTCTTTCTAAATGGTAAAAAGCAAGATTAAAAAGAGAAACACAGGAGAAACTGATGAGTTTTCCAGATATACAAAGACATTTATACAGAAGGTTAGTTAAAGAATAAACGGTAAAAATCGCTACCTTTAACAACCCAATGGTGCCAAAATGTTCAGCCAACATATTTTCATCAGTCCCCTCAGGCAGATTGCAAACATAAACTGACCCATTTGAGGGGGCTCCTTTTCCTGTATAGGTTGCCATATAGTTCCACTCTCATGAAATTTGATTGAGCGGAAACCCAACTCCAATCCTTCACAAAACAGATTAATTTTCAGTAAAACAGGCTAACTAGTTGTATCGAAATTTTCGAAGATATACATTGTAAACAGAAAAGGCATAACGTTGTGCAAAAGATCGAACGCAGCAAAACAAACCAAGGAGAAAAACGCATAGAATCCATTGCGGAATATAACATTGCTCAATCAAATCCCTAAAGAATTATGATAAAACCCTTGTTGCAGAAACCCCTCTTCAATCAATTAATCGACACGAAACGAGCAGAAAACAAAAAAAAAGGCATCCATGGATTTTCGGATCGTTATACAATGTCAAATGTTAAAATATCAGCACTTCCAATTTCAATTTTCAAATTCCAAATCGTCGGAACGAAATCTACCTTACTTGAGTCCTCGACGAGGGTCGCGAACCTCGAGCCTCTGAAAGGTGAAAACACTAAACACAACTGTGCGATTGCACAATCTCCTTCAGCGAACCCTAATTAGCAATCGCAAACTGTGGGAGAAGATTAGGAGGATCAGAAGAGAGAGACTGGAAGCCCTAATTTTTGAAACTGGCGTTCGAGCTTCATCCACTACTCTAGCACCTATTAATGGATTTTGTAAATTTTTTTTTTAAGGAAAGCTAATGCAGTGGTTTGGGAATTTTGATTTTTAGGGTAAAATAAAAGATAAAGTAAATAGTTTTTTGTGTAAAAATATAATTTTTCGTTAAAGTAAACAATACATGCAGTTTTTTATTAAAGGTTTTTTTTTTTAACAGTAATTTTTCTTTTATCAGGATCATTTTTAAGAAATTTTTTAAAATAAATTTAAATTTCAAGATTTACGTATACATTTTTCTTTAATTGTATAATAACATATTTCACATTTTGTATTCCTAGTTCAATGAAAAATTTCTCTTAATTTTTCAATAAAAAGAAAGTATTATACTAATCATATGATATGTTTTTTTGTTGAAGCCCTTTTCAGAATATGAAGTTGATAGTTCTTTAATATTAAAACAAAAATATCACACCCTTGGTGATGTCTGTAGGGAGCACTCCCGCTCGTTTTGCTAAAAATTCAAGCGTATCCTAACAAGGCATTTGCCATGTGCTTGTTCAACAAGTGATTCTGCGACTCATAAGCACTTGTGACTTTTCCTACCAAACCATTCTTTTTGCCCTTCTCAAAAGTTAAAAACTCAAAATTAAAGGGGGAAATGTATTAAGTGAAAAAAAATATACATATATGACAAAAAGAGTGAAACGTAAAAGATTCGGAGGCAACTGAGAAGGATCGGTTTAGTGAGAACTGAGAAGGCAAATTGGACATAAATTTATGGGCAACAGCAACTATTCGACTAAAAAACTTAAGCAACATCAGCTTAATCACTCGATATAATTCGTATAATACAGAAGTGTAGTTTTTGTGCTCGACCCGTCATCCGTCCTACTCGAGTCAAAATTACGAGGACCAGGGAAATTAACTTGAAGTTCCAGTCTCTTTAAGCTTTAACCAAAAAAATCATCGCCGATCGTGAGTACCCCTAGATCCGTAGGGATTCCTCCCAGCATCAATAGAACTTCTACTTTTAGCATCTGTTTTCCTATCTTCCTTACGACCAACTGCTGACTTTTGCTTCCGCAGCATCTCCTCAGAATATCGTCTCCACAAAACTTCCCTCTCTTTTCTTGTCATCTTGTCGTATCTGGGATCCGTCTTTAGAATGCGTTTAGCTGTTGACCACGAATTAAGAACTGTTCTTCCATCTTCTGTCTCTTGGGACGCTGCTTCTGCAGTCAAGACTTCGGCCAACAGAGTTCTGAACTCATGTGCACATCGCTAGAAAAGCCAAACCAATAAAGTAAAAAATTACAAAAGCAGCATTTTTCAACTGGAACAAGTTATAAACAAAAGACATTTTTTAACAATGATAACAAAATTGAAATCGATTGAAGCACCGGATTATATATTACCTCGTTTAGCATCTTTACATGTTCCCAGAAAAGCTTTTCCATGTCAGATGGATCTAAATCAGGGTTGGCTGCACGCCTTTGCGGATCCTTCTCCAGTTTAGGCTTAGAGCCTGTCCAAGATGCCTGAGTACATGATAAGCCAAAAGGTTTAATAATCTATCAACACACGATACACCACACCATACCATAGTAAGTGTACAGAAATTCATAGCAGATGCGTAGCTTAAGCTAATGAAGCTAAAACCAAGTGAACAAAGGATAATACCTGAGGATCTTTAATTGTTTCCACAAGTAGAGCTTGAAAAGTAGCAACTGCCTCCTTCCTGCGAACTTTCAGTCGCACCCTCTCTGTTTCTTGCTCTTCTCTTTCCTTCCGCTTCCGCAGTTCTCGTTCCCTTTCCCTCAGTTTTTCCTGAAAGCCAAGGGAAACAAAATCTTTAGCATTCTTTTTTTGAAGTACACACTCCTAGATGCAATACAGTTTTATTCTCTCTTTTTACAGATCATTTAGGTTTTTTGTCAACTGTTTTGAAGAACTAATTCTCAAAATCCCCACCAACACACCATCTGAAGTGACAGATATATGTTATGCATACATATTTTCTTTCGAACAAAATTGAAGAGGTATAGGTGGGAAAGGCGAGAGCCTTTCTCATCAAGTAAATTTATCATTACCTATTTCCTTCTTCTAATAAAGGTTTTCTTATAGGTCCCATTCGCTTATACAGACAGAAAGAAACGAGGAAGGAAGAGGATGAGGGAGTTCCTAACAAATGCAGATGCACTATTTTTACCTGCTCGTCACGTTTAGCTTTTGCCTCTCGTTCTGCTTCCTCTTCCACAGCTTTTAGTCCCGATATATGCTCATTGAATAAAACTTCCCTATCCTCATGCCTAACATTTTTGTACCTCGGATCATTCCGCAGACTATCTTTCAGCTACAGAAAGTCCCCAACATAAAATAAGTTCATACAAATTTTCTAGCACACCAAGTATCTCATACATTCAAAAGTTTTTTTAATCAAAAATTTCTTAACCTGTATCATTTACATTGTAAAATGAAAGGGAGAATAAAATTGAAACAACTAACAGAAACAAAAGTAATAATGAAGTTATAGCTTAAGGATAAAATTCTACTTTAAATTTTTTGCTGGATGCACGCTCATGATTGACCAAAAAGAAGACACACTCGTAGAATTATACCAAAAGCATCCAGAAGTACATTGTCTGGAAGCACTCTTCAACACATCAAATAAACCACAAGCTGATGTAAAATGCACCTACCCTGGACCAACGAGAACTAACAGTAATATCTCCTTTCTCTTTAAGCATGGACTTAAAACCAGCTGCAGCAGCAGCACGCTCTGCTTGAGCCTTTTCTTCAGTAGCCCTCTTCAATGGAAGGACCCTACAAGTAGAATAGAAATCATGGAACAGAAACCATTACTATATCCCCTCAAATCAGTTCAGAAGTCGATATTTTTCTTCCAGTGGACACCTTGTCCTCTATGTTGTACAATTTAGTTAATTAACTATCTTATTTCCTATTGAAAAAATAAACGAATAGAGGACTAACTACACAATAATATATGTAAAACACCATGGATACCGATCAAAAGTCTCCTTATTAGGTGATACCTTTCATTCAATAAATGCTCCCGATCTTTGCGATCTAAAGCCTCAAAGCGTGGATCATTGCCCCATTTCTTTCTGAAACCTTGGTAATCAGTGTTATGGTCAATATCCTGAAAATTTGAAAGTGACTACATAAGCAATCTCCAAATCCACAGTTGAGATAATAAGATAGACATAAGAAAGCTAAAATAAGGCAATCTACACGACCTCCAATGCTTCATCCAATAACTGCTTAAATCCCTCTATTGCAGCCTTCTGAGCTGCTCTTTTTTCCTTTCTCTCCTCCTCTGCACGTGTTTTAACATAGTGCTCAAACAAGGACCTGCGAGCTTCATGACTTGGGATGGCCTGCAACAGTAGAGCCCTTTAACAATAGAAGTGTAACGCAAAGAAACTTAACACAAACTTCTTAGTCTGGCATGACAGAGATCAACAATAGATAATACTGGCAGAGAAAAAGAAAATACCGCATCTAAGGCAGTATCTGCCCAGGAGGTCAGCACTGACTGGAAGATTCTATTGTAAAGCCTCATTAATTAAAGTTTAAACCTTTCACAACACTTACAAATTAAAAATTAAAAATTAAAATAAAATTTAATAATAAAATAAAAGCGATTTGGGTATCAGTTATTAACATGCACCCTAAGTCAATTGATTAAGAATTGACCCAAATATTGGCAGGAACAAATTCACTCTTCCAAAAATTAGCAGATGCATGAATCCAACAAACCTGTTCAAGCAGTTTCAGTTATAGGTTAGCCCCCTAATTTCCAAACAATGAAATTCCTAATGTTTGGACTCAACAAACCTTAAAGCGTGGATCAAACACTATCTTTGGCAGTTCCTTCTCCCACTTCGAGAATGGTGCCACTCCCCGTTCTTTAAGCATCTCCTGTATATATAATTGCCAGATGATTAGCATTTCTCATTAACCGCATTTAAAGTTGGAAATAAAACCAACTTTACCCAATTCAGGGATGGCTGTAATCGAAGTTACGTCAAGGAGAAAAAAGTACAAAGCAGCAAACCACACTTTCTATATGCTACAGGTCTTAAGTTGAAATCTTCAAAAATGATCACTAATATGGATGTCCAAAAGTCAATTGACTCAAAACCATGAGTATAAAGAAAAAAGAAAACATTCAAACTTAATTCCACTATAAGAGACTAAGGGTACAATACGCATCTCTGCAATTTAATGTTCATATTAAATTTTCATGTAGTAGAAGACTAAAAGAAACAAAGATACCTTGAATTGAACAATACACTCCTCCTTTGTTGGCCCACTGTCTGCATCCTCTGAATCTGATGAGGAATCAGACAAGTTTCCATCTCCATTAGTGTCTTTCAGCTTATCTTTGCTATTCTCGCTTTGCTGGCCCTTAGGTGTACTCTCAACTCCTCTTGCACCATTTGATTCTGATGGTGCTGAAATTGGTGAAGATGTAACAGGATCCTGCAACTTCCTTTTAATCAGATCAAGTGCAGAAGATGTTCCCTGCACAGCTGAGGGTTTAAAAGGCATGGCTTCCCGACCACCCGTGTTAATGGCTGTAGCACTCAAACTAACTGGAGCAGATCCCTTTTCAATCATTAAATTATTATTTGGCACTGATATTGTATGTACTTTTGGCACATCACTATCCTGCTTATATCTCAATTCAATCACTTCATTTGGGATCTGCCAGCTACTTACCTGATCAGAGAAAAACAAGATACAATAAGGTCTGTACTCTGTAAGACTGTAATATTAGAACTAACACGTATTCATACAACAGTGTTTCTGAATACCCCAGGCGTTTCAATAAACAAGTAATACGGCCCATACCTTGGTTTTGCTGTTATGGTAAAACTTTTTTCCATCACTGGTTGTGACCAATACCCAATCAGTTCCAGTCAAATTCACCCTAAACAGAAGAGAAACAAAACAAGAATAAAAGAACATTCTTATATCGCAAAAAGATTCTGAAACAACTTTAACATCCAAAATACAACAGATAAGTGAAAAAATAAAAAAATAAAAAAAAGGGAACCCCAACAGGATAAAGTAGAACTTACGTTGAAACTGGAGTTGGCTGCATAGTAACCTTACCAGGCTGCACAAAAAAACAGTTGAAATTAATCAGACACATCCCCAACAGTAATGGTCAAATAAAGTCATGCATGATGCCTAGAAAAAGAAAATAAGCAATTATTTCAAACCAGATCTAGGGACACTGAAACTTTAGATCTCATCTTTTAAATAACTCCCTATTCTTATCTTATACAGTTCTATAAGAAAAATATTAGGGTGGGAAAAAAAGTTATACAATGAAATCTTCATAATCATAGCATTCAGAGCATTTAAAAAGCCATCTCTGGTCGAATAAAAACTAATGATGTGATTTTTCTACGAATTTAATGGGAAAACAGGGAAGACAGCTAAACTACCACAGGGTATACAATAGGAAACACTGCAAGATCTAATATTCATATGCAGTAGGCCAAATACATATCACACTAAATATACTAGCATGTCAACATATAAAAAAACAACCTATATATAAGCCATAAATTACGCATGAGAAGATAAGGGACCAAAGCTCCATACCTATAGGGATATGAAGAAGAATATGGTCCACTTTCTCACCACTTATATTGGAATGTGGACACCACAAGGTGCTCTGGTTAAAATAAGATATTATTTTGATAGAATGAACATGATAACTTCAAGGCCTGAGAATGAAATGCAGCAGCAATAAAACAAACCTCAAAAATATTTCAATCCGCATCTTAGATACATTTGGTAGTTAATTTAGGATTAGGCATCTTGCAAACTGAAATTTCACAAAGTGTTCATATCATATGAATCTAAAAATTAATAAAATTTCCACGTACCTCCTCCCTAAATCCAGGAGGCTTATCATAAGTTGATTCACCGGTCAAAGCATTATAATAGTATACAACACCTGTCTCTGTCTTGTGGGCAGTCCAGGCATCCAATTGTTCATTGACAACAGCTCTACTATCGGTACCTGCATCATGGAATTGTTCCTGTCATCTATAAATGGCCCATACGCGATGTAGCATTGATTAAGTTATCATCGACGAAGGGGAAGGATAAACCAATAGAGAGAGAGAAAGAGAAGAGAGAGCCCTAATAGATTGTTATACGGTCAAATAGTGTTTACCAAGTATGAAAGCAAAAGCATACCAACGCCAGGATGAGGTAATTCTTTCTGCATCCCTGAAGACCCTGCCAATTGATGACCAGAACCAACGGAAGACAAAGAATTTGCTACAGTATTTCCCACAGGAGTGACACCAGGAGGCTGAGAATCAGGTAAAGGAACAGAAGAGAGAGGCATAACATGTGCAGGCAAAGGAAAGGGACCAGGAAAGGCAGCAGGATATGGCAAAAATGGTGGCCTAGGTAAGCCTCCTATCTGTGGGGATGGAAGCCAGGGAGCACCCATAGCAGATAAAGATGGGTAAGGAGAACCTACATGTGGTTGAACTGCTGATGACGCAACAGGTACTGCTTGCATGTTAGGTCTAAGGGCTACAGAAGAAGAATCAATAGGTGCAGACGGTGCAGTCGGATTAAAAGATATTTGCACTGAGTGAGCTATTCCAGGGAGGCCAGGTGTCCTGGGAGTTCCAGGCATTCCGGGAGTCATGTTGAAAGATGGGGCAGTGAGAACCCATGAAGCTTTTGGTCCCGCATTAGGAGCTGATGATATATTCACTGTGGAACTTGAAGTGGGAGCAGGCAAGGAACCAGAATGCAAACTAGTTGAGGACAATGAGGCATTACCAGTTTCTTGTGCAGTAGCAGGTGTGATATTCTGCAATCAACAAAAGATTTAGAACAACTAATTTTTTGGATAAAATCAAATGACTTGTCAAGTTAACTTTCCATCTGGATATAAGCGAAGGGTATACAGCAGATAAAAAATACAGCAATAACTCAATGACAGCCTTTTCCTTTTGGGAAAAGGATATAAGAATATAAATATCGAAACAACAAACAGTCATTTGCTACCGATTGCAGCAATACTCGGTTAATCAAGATAAATTCATGTTCATTCAAAGAAATGACCCTCACCGTGCCAGACTGAGACTGCTGGCTATTAGGGAAAGAATAACCAGATTTTGGAATGTTGTATGAAAAAGGACTGGCAGAAGACGACAAGCCATGGACTGGGGCCTGAACCATTGGAGATGCTGGCGGATTTGATTTAATTGCCTAAATTAGAAGAAATGTCAAATTTAGAACCAGAGATGAATTATAATTTTGATTTAAAATGAGGTAATTTTAATACTTACAGAACTAGGTGATGACTGCTGAGGCGTCCCAAAACTAATGTTTGCATTAGGAGGCACACTGTAAGAGAACGAAGGTGCTGGAACAGCAAAGCTGGGTGCATTGCCAAATTTATTCTGCAGAGGTTCTTGTACTGAATCATTCACAGAACCACATTGGCTATTAGACGTGGTTGGGCCTACACTTGAAGCAGGTGAAGCAGCAGTTTGTGTTGAAGCACCACCAGCAGGTGAAACAGATACAGATGGCTTCACTTCCTGCGGCAACGAAGCTGGTGATGCCATTATTTGATCTGCATACGATAAGTCAACAAATAAGAAAAAAAAAATCACCCGAGTCATAAGCATACACTTCATTTTGGAAACCAAATCCTATCTTTCCAGGCGTAACAACAAGCATGTTAATTGTTTCTAGGACATCCTGTAAGTTGAACAACGGACTTGCCTCGATTTAGGTTTTTCTTTTTATTTTTAACCTAGGTTCCTGTTTTCATATTTCTAAGTCAAAAATGTGCTGTAACACGAGTATATGCATAATGTGTCTGAATAAACCCCACCCTAACTACAAGGGACCTTCTCGTATCGTACCGAAATTACTCGGGTATCAGCTTCAATGCTAGGTAACTATTGAAGTAACTTTAGGACTGATATGGTATTGCTGTGCTTTAAAAAAAAACTGGTTCTACTGTGCTGTGAGAATAAGTTCATTTTTATTGCTTCACGTTTTCAGCTTTTTTTACCCAAAACTACGAAAATAAGTTGTTTTTAAGTGTTTACTAAACACATTTTTGAGCTTAGTTTTTTTTTAAACTCATTTTTTACAAAAGTACCTCAGTACCAAATCAGTACTTAATAGATTTGGTACTTCAACTATTTCAGAAGCAGAGCCAAAACCCTAATGCACATCAAAACTGCTCGTTCGTCGCCATACATAAAATTCTAGTTCGTGAGGCACAAAGCTTTGAATATAAATTAAGTAAGCGTAACCAATTTCCTCTCTGATAGTTTCTCAATAAAATATTTTCTCGGGAAACAAACGGAGAGCAATAATTGTGCAACTAACCGGATTGCGAAGGCAGAAGCGATGCGTCAGAAGATAGAGATTATCAGAGAGAAGAGAACGGCGGAGGTTTGTTTGGTCTCCCGGCCACAGCTGACGGTGAGAGGTGGCATTTCAGTACATCTTTGCCGTCGTTTTAACTTTTAAGCCCACAGGGGGAGAAGTGAGAAGGAGCGTGCGGGTGGCAAGTGGTGAGAGTACGGAGGCGGAGGTGAATTCAGCTTCAAACCAAAAACTTTTAAAAAACATTATAAAAACAAAAACAAAAACAAGCATAGGTAAACGTGGGGTGGAATTAGGGCTTTGCCAAGTATACGGACCCAAGTCAACCCGACTCGGTCGGAACTTTGAAGCCATGAATCAAATCAATCCGATAGCCCGTATTACACCCGGCCCGAAACAACCAGAACTCATGTTCCTAACTCAATGTTAAGTCCACACCCAATAGTCTTCTAAAATATGAAGGCCCAGATTGAGATTGAGGCTCAAGTCCACCAGCCCATTTGCAACATGATTTTCCTTTTTCTTTTTCTTTTTCTTTTTATATTTTGAGAGCCAAATTTTCTTCTTTCTATTGGTAAATAAAATAAAAGTGAAAGAAAAATAGGTAAAAATAAATTTTTTTTAAATCTCAAATGTCGAAATGATCAAATTTTCAATAGTATAAGGAATAAATTTCATACAAACATTCAATTACCAAAATGTTATTGCAACTAAGAAAGCGAAGAAGACACGCTAAACCTTAACACTATAGTGTGGTGTAAGCCAATGACTTTCCGATGACTAAAAAAGGTTTAATGGATGAATATGGATCCAACAATCAAGTTCAATAGTTTGAGATCTTGTATAAGGGCAAGTGTTCAATTGAAGATGATTCACTAAGGTGCTCACTACGTCATGTGCTTGATTGATTTAAGTCATGTTATATAGGCAATCAAGTCATTTAACCAATCGACTTTTCGGATGCGTGATAAATAGCTCATTTAAGGATTACGTTTAAAGAGGTATTTTAACCACATTGAATATTGTGTCCTATAATTGGGGCACGGTTATTGAGATTGGTTATCTTGTTATTAATCATTCATGATCATTTCTTATCCATCATGATGAACTTATTCCTCTATCATATATTGTTAAGGTATGAGGACGGATAAGAGATTTTCTCAACCATTTACGACCAATAACTATGTTGAGTTAAGTGGCGAATGTGTTGGATGAAACGTATTCATCACGTGGACCTAGTAGATTTGTATGCTAAGCTTCTTTTGTTTATGTGTTTAATACTCATTAGGTCGTAATTTTTTGTTGATCACACGTACTTATAAAATTGTTACGTCATTAATACGTGATCACAATGTGGACAATATTTGATTAGGAGTGGGCTCAAAAATACAAAACAGAAAAAAACTAACCCCTTCACCGAACCATTCACCAAAAGTCCGAACCAAACCAAAAATGGTTGGTTTAATTTCGATTTCAATAGTTTAGACATTGAATCGAACCAAACTAAATTTGACACCAAATGACGTGATTTCATATTTGTCCTCTTTCTAACCTTAAGGCCTGAATGCACACTCATTCCTGATTCCTCCTCAGCACTGTCTAATTGTCGTGCCTCCTTCTCACTCTCTCACTCACCACAACCACCCTCTGGCCGTTCCTTGCTCTCCCTCTTGACCACCATAAAGGATTCAAGCCTCTTGCCCACAATTGTGCCAAACTTCATGTGGTCTTATTTATCTTTGTTTATCCGAATTTGTAGAAGCATTTTGACTCTAATATTTACATGTATTGAATACAATCACAATTTTAACGATTAGATAATAATTATATTTAACATATATATTCATGAAGGCTTGTAGATTCATATAAGTATTGTAGGCTTGTAGCCAACCCCATGATTTTGATTAGTTGGATGAATAAATTTTTATTTTATTTAATGTCAGATAAATTTCCAAAAGCGAAAATAGTTGTATGACCCAAATAAAAAGGATGTAGTTGGAAGGTGACTAGGTGAGGCACGAATGGAAGTGGACCGGCATTTTATGTTGAATCCGACATTTTTATGTTGAATCAAATTTCAAAAAATGGACTGCCAACAAAGAAAAAAACTGCCACGATTACTAAAAAAAATATAAAAAATGAATGGCACCGAAAAGGAATAGAAAAAAAAAGCGAGGGAACCGCGTTCGCTTCCGTACCACGTGCATCTTTTTTCACGAAAATGATAAAATAAAATAAAAAGGAGAAGAGAAGGAGGGAGGAAATTAGGAAAAGGAAAAGGAGTGGGAATGCCATATTATCCACGTCTTACACATTTTGAGGCCTTGAAATGTCGATGCTGATTTCCAGCATCGCAAACGAGTTTTCAGTTTTGTTCCCTCTTCCCTTCCCCTCCCTTCCCTGCCTCAACTTTAACACGCAAATATTATCTCGACGAAACAAAGATACAAAAGCAATTAATATGTGTAGTCTCTGAGCTTTCATGGAGGTTTCTGCTTCTTCCCATGTCACTTCAGATTACCAAGCTCTCACGACGGCGTTGTTGCTGCTAAACAACTTTCGTTTCGCCATTTTCTTTTTATTTTGATTTTTCTTTGCTAATTGCTCCGTTGGGAATTTGGATTGAATTTCTGGAGCTGGAATCCATGTTTACCAATGCAACTCCCTACATCCACATCTCGGTCAGGTGCTCTGAGTTTATCTCCGCCGCTAATTAATGATTTTGCAAGCAGTATCTGCTAGCTTCGATTTCTCTCAGCCACCGCCTCGTCCTCCTCACTGCCCATGTGGAAATTTCGCCCACCTAAGTAAAACCCACTTCTTCTCCCTCCCTTGGTCTAAAAGAAGAAGAAAGAAGCTGCTTATCGCCAATTTTCCTCGAAAAAGCGTGAGAAGAAAATGGGGTTTTAGTTGCTGTGCGGTTTCGCCCGATGCTCCGGGGTCCTCCATGAACATAGAGCTAACGAATTCAGCGAGACGGGGTGCAAAAAACTTGGTGATAAAGCGTTTCTCCAGTGAATTGGAAGCCGATGAATTTTCCGAAGAGTCGCCGGTTCAAATGGGGAACAATTTCACCAGCTTTCAGGAGGACCCTTTTGTGGATAAGCTCAGAACTCAGCTGGGAGTGATACATCCCCTTCCATCGCCTCGAATAAACCGAAACATTGCTGGGTTGTTTGTGTTCTTCTTCTTTGTGGGCGTTGCGTTTGATAAATTGTGGACTTCAAGCAAGAAGAGCAAGCTGGGGAGTGACAATGGCCGCCGCGAGGCATGGCCGCAAGTGCCCACGAGCTTTTCGCTGTTTCTGGAGAAGGATTTGCAGAGGAAGGAGTCGGTGGAGTGGGTGAACATGGTGTTGGGGAAGCTGTGGAAGGTTTATCGAGCCGGCCTTGAGAATTGGCTCATTGGGTTGCTACAGCCGGTCATTGATGATTTGAAGAAGCCTGACTATGTTGAGAGAGTTGAAATCAAGCAGTTTTCTTTGGGGGACGAGCCGTTGTCTGTTAGGAATGTCGAGCGGAGGACGTCCCGCCGCGTTAATGATCTGCAGTGAGTTGAAGTTTTCAATTCAACTATGCTTGTGTTTTGTTTGATTGGATTGCTTATTTTCTCTATTTCAATGTTCATGATAGACTGATTGTTTACGTGGAAATCGAATGACGAACTCAATAGAATATGAATATCCTGCTTTGTAAGTTGGCATTGGATGCTACGAAATGATATAAACAATAAGTTTTAGTGGATGAGTTCGATCAAAGCAAACGTTGAGATAATTGACCTGACAGTCCGTACCATTTTTTCGTTAGGCTGCATCCTTATGAAACTGATTTGCATGGTTTTTTGTCAAAATACTTGGTGATCTGCGAGCCTATGTTTTCCGCGCTAACTCGATATTCCATTACACTGATTCTATATCCCTTTATTTCATTAGGTACCAAATAGGTCTACGTTATACAGGTGGTGCTCGTATGCTGTTAATGCTCTCACTAAAATTTAGCATTATTCCCATTTACGTGCCAGTTGGTGTTCGAGATTTTGATATTGATGGGGAACTTTGGGTCAAGTTACGGCTAATACCTACATCGCCTTGGGTGGGAGCCGTTCAATGGGCTTTTGTTTCACTTCCCAAGATCAAATTTGAGTTGTCGCCATTCCGCCTGTTCAATTTGATGGGTATGGCATATATTCATAACCATGTTTTTATTTACTAAGGTACCTATAGCACTATGTTTGGCAGATAAGATAGATTGTTTTATCTAATGTTAATTGCATTTGTTAAGGCTAAATCGTTTTATGTCGAAGATACTGATAATTATCTTCTTCTCTCTTCATCTTTGCATGGATCGGGCAAATTCAGCAATTCCTGTTCTCTCAATGTAAGTGAATCTCATCATTTTCAGCTGTTATATTTTGTCTATGCAAAAGTTAATGGTCAAGGTGTACACTCTGGAATTGTATGCTTGTTTGTTTGTTTCACCTTTTGACTTGAATCCCTAAATGCATTTTTTAGGTTTTTGACCAAACTTCTCACCGAGGATTTACCTAGATTATTTGTACGCCCAAAAAAGATTGTCTTGGATTTCCAGAAAGGAAAAGCAGTTGGCCCTGTCGGAATTGATTTCAAGTCAGGGGACATACAAGAAGGAAACAAGGATTTTGTTGGAGAATTATCAGTGACCCTTGTAGATGCTCGGAAGCTTTCCTATGTTTTCTATGGTAATGAATGTCTTCTAATGCGAAATGACTTCATTTGATTTGATTCCTTATTTTAGTTACTATAGTGATGCACATATTTTTTAAGCTGCCATTGACTTGCGATAAAATGAATATCATAATTTTCACTTCTCTTTTTTTTAGAGGTTCAATAACCTGTTGATCTAATTTTTCAGGCAAAACAGATCCCTATGTTACACTAAGCCTGGGAGACCAAATTATACGCAGTAAAAAAAACAGTCAAACTACTGTTATTGGACCTCCTGGTGAGCCGATCTGGAATCAGGTGAACCTTCTTCTAGTGATGCTTCATCTACTATACTGTAAAAATTCGTATACGTAATTTGTAATCATGTGTTTGTATGTGCTGGCAGGATTTTGATGTACTTGTGGCGAACCCTAAAAAACAAAAATTATACATCGAAGTCAAGGATTCTCTTGGATTCACAGACTTAACTATTGGTACAGGAGAGGTAAAAGATCTAATCCTTTCAAATACTGAACTTGTTTTCATGATTGGCATGGCCGTAGCATACATGTTTGGGATGCATGCATGTAATGTTGTTTGTGTTTTCAGAACCAATACTTGTTTAAAAACATAAAGCAATTTTGAGGTAGCGGTTATATTAAGAATGAGATATGGCTACATTCTTTTATTCTTCTCATCTACAGTTCTAAGGAACGCAAAAATGCTCCTTTTTCCCCTCTCCATAAAAATTTAAAATTAGATAAGGGATAAAAAATGATGAAGATGGATTTGACAAAAATATCCCAAAAGTTTATTACCACCTAATTGCGCATGATATAGCAGCTAATGGTTGAATTCACTGCCTTCAAGGGCAAATTGGCCCATCAATACTTCTTTGAGTTCTTCCGGATTTTCAAAAGTAAATAGTTTTCCATTAATACTTTGGTCGTTTCTAGGTTGATCTGGGATCTCTCCAAGACACTGTACCAACGGACAGGATTGTGGTACTGCAAGGAGGTTGGGGCCTGTTTAAAAATAAGTCTGCTGGTGAAATACTACTTCGATTGACATATAAGGCATATGTTGAGGATGAAGAGGATGACAAAACTCAGGTGGCTTCTATGGATACTGACGCTTCAGATTCAGATGATGAGTTGTCTGATTCTGTGAAGGATAAACTTGAGCCTGGAAATGAGGCAGACAAAGAGTCCTTCATGGATGTTCTAGCAGCTTTAATTGTGAGTGAAGAATTTCAAGGGATAGTGGCATCCGAAACAGGAAACGCAAACTTGGGGATGATATCTCAATTGCAGGGTCAAAAATTTCAAAATTGCGGCGTGGACTTGATACTGAATCTGTGCCTTCAAATTCCAATAATAATTCGGAAGGCTCTGAAGGTATTTAATCTTTATGTTACCTCTTACATCATTATGTAAGTTAGCAATTTACTGTCGATTTTGACTAGTGTTATCTCCTCATCCACCAAAAAGATTAATAACAAACTTCTGAATTGCAGGAGTATCCGTGGAAACCACCTTACTTTGGCTTTCTTAGTTGCTGGCATGTCAGTGCTAATTGCAGTCAACATTGGTGGCTCAAACATTTTCAATCCTTGAGGAGTAAGGGAGCTTGGGAACTAGATCTCAAAACTAGCTTTAATCAAAGTAATACAGGAAATCCTTCTTCATTGGTTCCATATTACGTCTCAGATAGATTATAGCTCAGTATCCAGCTTACTGTTCCGGCGTATCCCATCCCTTGAGTTTGGATTTCTTAAAGAATTACCCTTGTCCATGGCAGGGTGGATAACACTGGTAAATGAAAGGTGGACGGACTCACAGACTGAATTCATTTCCAACGTCCACTCTACACGTTGTATATTTGTGATCATTGCAGAGGAAATTCTATCGGCGGCATTTTTGGTTTTTCTTTGCAGTAGGCGTCCATAGCTAGTGTTATATTTACCAGTTATCTTCTCCTTACTAACTGTTCATATAGCATTTCTTCTTTCTCTTCAGAACCAGGTAGCCTTTAAAGGTTCTGTAATTTAGAATTGGGAACTGAAAACAACTAATGATTTACTCATTGATGCTAGAAATGTATAAGGGCCGAAAGCTCAAAGATGAAATAATGGAAATGGATTCACATTTCAGGCTTATACTTTGTATTTTAGTTTCTGGGTACATCTCAGTGTTGAAATAATTATTTACATGGGCCTTCTTCGTTATTCGAAATGGCATTAGAGGAGCGATTTTTGCGCATTTTAAGTGTGCAAGAGGCGAAAAAGAGTGTGCAACGTTATTTCTCATTGCTTTAATAGCTTTTATAATGCAGGATGTGTATTTTGAAATGAAAAATTCTGTACTGTATGAAAGATGTTTAAGAGGCAGATGATCTAATAAATTTGGAAAATACTATGAAAAATCGTTTTTTAGTGTATCAAATTGTAGCACATTTTCAAGAAAGGTGGAACTTCCAACTAAGTGTTTTTAAAATAGCTGAAAGTGTTTTTGATGAAAATGTTTTTTGGAACCAATTTTTAGTAAAAATGTAAGTAAATTCTGAAGAAAAAAAAAACACTTTAATGCTTCATGCAGGAAACATTTTAAGTGTTTTTATAATTTAAAAACATTTTTTCTAAAAGCAGTTTCAAACATGCCCTTATTTGTATTGGTGCTTCTAGTTCTGTCATAAATGTATTATAATTTGATATGATCTCTTATCATTACTCGATAAGTTTTGCTTGCAAAAGTATTGGGTGTAGCTTTAACGGTATAAGTGTTTTAGTTGTTTAGATATTTTATTTTCAATCTCATTAATTCGTATTATTTATTCATTGCTACCTAATAATGAAGAATTTTCCGAATATATTACAAAAAAATATTCGACGCATGTAAAAGGGAATATGCCTCTAACGTGTGTGCATCATTTGATCCAAAGGTGTAAAACGATTAATAAATAGGAGCACGATCCAAACATTGCATATAAAAAGAAAAAGATATCGTCTACATTTTAACGTACCTTTTGTACAAGGCCAAAGGATCATGATCGATCGTTATGTTTCCCTATAGAAAGTGCTCGTTATTTTTAAATCTCAAAAAAAATTCTTTTAAGAGAATTTTAAAGAAAAGATTATGATATTGTTTATTTTAACGAAAAATTACATTTACAAATGGTAGAGATCTTAAAAATCTTTATATCCTAGTCGTTTATCGCATATCATGTAGTAAAAAATTATTTTGAATTTTTTTATTTAAAATTAAACATAAATAATATCTAACAAAAATTAATCATACAATATATAATAAACGATTATAATATGAAGATCCCTAAGATCTTCATAAAAGGAATTCAAAGAGGATCCTCATTCGTACAATCTGTCCATCATTTTTATTGTATTTTATAAATTTTAAGTGCATAATAAAATTTGTAAAATGTTGGGTCACACGAGTAATAGCATTTGTCAGGTATTTAAAATGTGAACTACATGTTTTATGTTCATTCATTTTATCATGCGGTTAGAAGTGGAAGTGTGAAATTCGTTTGAAAATTTGAAAAGAAAAAAATAATATTTAAAGAAAGAGGGGCGTGGCACGGCAATGGCACATGGTTGGTGGGCTCGAGTCCAAAACGTGACAGCCATATATACATATATATATATATATATATTTTTTTTTGAGTATGTTAATATTTTTATATTAAGAAAAGGGGAAATTTCGTGAAACCACACAACGGATAATCTAATTTAGTATAGAATTCGACATCTATAAGATTCGAATATAAGACCTTTCACTTCTAAGTGAAGAGAAATACCACCAGACCGTAGTACTGAGTGTAATCAATATTTAAGTAAATACAATTATCAACTTTCATATCATGTAGTTTAGGGATCCTTAGCATTATCTTTTAAAATAATTGAAACCAGTTTTTGTAGAAATATTTGTAGAATTAATTATTAATAAAAATGCAAATGTTTTTTTAGAATCAATGTATTTTTTTTAATAATATTAGTTATTTTAAGTTAAAATATTTTAATATCACAACTTTACAACTATATATATATTTTTTCTTCTGTTGAAGCGCGCAGTATCGTTTTATAGTTTTTAGTGTTTAGCTAAAAATTAACTTTCTCTCCTTCTATCCAAGTTGAGCTATTAGTATTACTGTCTACAAATTAAAAAAATTAGTCATTTAACCAGTTTATTGAAGCAAAATTTATTTTATAAATAATAAAAAAAATCTCATTTAACTAAGTTGTTCAATGCCTCGGGGAACATGGGGCTTGACTGGATATGTCTCGGGCTCTTCAATGTTTTGTCCTCTCAATTTTATAAACTTTTATACGTAATACTATTCATATCATGTTTTTATATCATATTTTCATACAATTTTAGATGGTAATTGATGTGGACAGGTACATTATTTGAAAAATTTGTTGAATTCAAGGAAATGAAAGAGAAAGACTCATCATATACCATAATTATCATTTAATTAATTAGTTTTTCTTAATTATTAATTTATTAAATAATAAACTAAATTTAAAATTTTGATTAATTCAAATGATGTGATTGTCTATATCAAATGATACTAAGATAGTGTGAAAATATGATATAAAAACATAGTATGAATAGTGTTACTCAACTTTGAGTGTTTCAGCAAATAATTTTAAATATAAATAAATGCATTGGGCCCCACACACACAGTGTCGCTCTGTCACTCTGTCACTCGCTCTGGTGCTTCAGGACTTTGGCCTTAAAATGGGTTCCTCTACGGTTCCGACATTGCAAGTAGTTCAGCACCTTCAGGTACTCTCTCTCTCCCTCTCTCACTCGTGTTTTGATTACTGCTAGATTTTAGCCGCTTCGTTACAGTTTGAAATTTTGCGACTTGTTGTTTAAAGTTGGTTTCTTTTTATGTTTGGGGGTTGACTGTGGGGTGTGTTTTTGTGCTGAGATCTGTTTGTTTCCTGAGAAAACGAGAGAAAATGGAGCTTTGACAATGTGGTTTGAGTCTTTCTGTAGTCTCCATTGGAGTTTGTTGAGTGTACTGAGGTCATAGCGTCTCGGGTTTAAAACCTCACCTCCTCGTCCCCTACTCTAGTTAGTTAGAGTAGTAATATCGCTTGTAATAAAAAAATTATTTGTAAAGAGAAGTAGATCTTGATATTCAAATTAAAGGTCTTTCAGGGGACGGTATAATGACATTCCTCTTCACTTATAGGTGTAAGGTCTTGCATTAACTAATGGATCTCGTAGAAATCGGATAGTGTTCTCATTTTTGTTTTGAAACTGATTTCACTATCTCTAATTATTATTTAAGATTTAGTTTTGGCAAATCAATTTTCTTGTCAAGCATGTGATAAACATAAACTGCACTTGAATGCGTGGTTACACCGATGCTATTTGTTTGATCTGGTGCACATTGTATCTAAAGTTGTGTTTTTTATTTTTCGATGTATGTTTACAGCAACTAATAATCATTGAGGTTGTAAACTTTTAACAGTCATTTAGAAAAAGAAAAGCCTTCAGATGATACGAAAGAAGAGCTTCTTTTTTTTTTTCAGCTTTGTTGGACTGTATTCTTGTTTGCGTGTTAATTAATAGGAAAGTTTTATACGCAAGTACTTCTAACCTTTTGTTGAAGTAAAATGCTTTTCGTGTTTTCCAACTCTAGTAACTTCTAAATCTGACAACTCATCTTATGCAAATTGTGCCAACTTTTATGTCGAAACAAAATCTGTTCTGGAACTCTAATTGCATGTCCTTATCAGTTGTTTACTTGTCACACTCGATTTTCCAACTATAGCTATAGTAATCTGTAAAAGGAAAGTTTGCATGCCTGGTAAGATTCTGAAAAAATTGAGAATTATAAATTTGTAACGCATATTACTTGCGGATCAATCCAATTTTGGTACTAATCCTCGCTTAATTGTATTCCTGTTTGGTAGAAGATGGAAAAGATCTTTGTTGTATCCATGTATTGGTTATGGTTGATTTGTCACGACTCACTTCTCTTTCTCCTTCATCTGTTGGTTTATATGGTATTGTGGCTTTCATTGACGTCACCATGTCACGTTACTAGAATTTTGGGTTTGCTGCAATCAGGCGTGAGGGTAATCTGTTTATAATGTAACAGATAGTGCAATGCATAAACAATGCCTAATCCCATGTAATATGGTATAAAAAGTATATACTATCTTATCCCCGTTGTGCTAACTAGCAATTATATTTTTCGTACAACAGAATAAGGATCTGCTTTCAAGATGTCGGATCTTGGAACCCCACTGCGTCCAAAGAGGAAGACGGCCTTGGTGGACTTTCTTGTTCAATTCCGATGGATTGTTGTTATCTTTGTTGTTCTCCCCATCTCCTTCACTTTGTACTTTCTCACGTACCTCGGGGATGTAAGATCTGAGATGAAATCCTACAAGAGGCGTCAAAAGGAACATGATGAAAACGTTCAGAAGGTTGTAAAACGACTCAAAGACAGGAACCCATCAACGGATGGGCTTGTTTGCACAGCACGAAAACCGTGGATAGCTGTTGGAATGAGGAATGTTGACTACAAGAGGGCTCGTCACTTTGAGGTTGATTTGTCTGCATTCAGAAATGTCCTTGAAATTGATAAAGAGAGAATGATTGCGAAAGTTGAGCCCTTAGTCAACATGGGGCAGATAACCAGGGTAACGGTTCCATTGAATCTTGCCCTTGCTGTGGTTGCTGAGTTTGATGATCTTACTGTTGGTGGTCTCATTAATGGCTATGGAATTGAAGGAAGCTCTCACATCTATGGACTGTTCTCTGATACTGTTGTGGCCTATGAGATTGTTCTTGCAGATGGCCGAGTTGTCAGAGCCACCAGGGATAATGAGTACTCTGATCTTTTCTATGCTATTCCATGGTCTCAGGGAACATTGGGGCTTCTTGTATCTGCTGAGATCAAGCTCATACCTATCAAGGAATACATGAGGCTGACATACAAACCCGTGGTAGGAAATCTGAAAGAGATTGCACAGGCATACAGCGATTCTTTTGCCCCGAGAGATGGAGATCAGGACAACCCCGAAAAGGTTCCAGACTTTGTTGAAACCATGATTTATACTCCAACAGAAGCTGTGTGCATGACGGGGAGATATGCTTCAAAAGAAGAAGCGAAGAAGAAGGGCAATGTTATTAACGAAGTTGGGTGGTGGTTTAAACCCTGGTTCTACCAGCATGCTGAGAAAGCACTAAAGAAAGGGGAGTTTGTAGAATACATCCCAACAAGGGACTATTACCACAGGCACACCCGGAGTATTTATTGGGAGGGAAAGCTTATCCTTCCATTTGCTGATCAGTGGTGGTTCAGATTTTTGTTGGGCTGGATGATGCCACCAAGATTTCTCTGCTCAAGGCTACTCAAGGTGAAGCCATTAGAAACTATTACCACGACAATCACGTCATTCAAGACATGCTCGTTCCTCTTTTCAAGGTTGGGGATGCTTTGGAATGGGTTCACCATGAGATGGAGGTAAACATGTCTTGTTTTACTTAGAACTTGAAAGTCCATTTGGAATTTACTCATGTTCCATAATCCATTTGTGAATCCTGTTTTGTTGATTCTATAGGTGTACCCCATCTGGCTCTGCCCTCACAGAATGTACAAGAATCCCATCAAGACAATGATATACACCGAACCAGGCTTTGAGCAACACCGTAGACAGGGAGACACGCATTACTCTCAGATGTACACAGATGTTGGTGTCTACTATGCACCAGGCCCGGTATTGAGGGGTGAGGTTTTTGATGGCTCAGAAGCAGTTCGCCGGATGGAGAATTGGCTGATTGAGAACCACGGGTTCCAGCCTCAGTATGCTGTGTCTGAGCTGAACGAGAAGAACTTCTGGAGGATGTTTGATGCGGGGCATTACGAGAACTGCAGGAGGAAGTATGGTGCTGTGGGAACTTTCATGAGTGTGTACTACAAGTCCAAGAAGGGAAGGAAGACCGAGAAAGAGGTGCAGGAAGCGGAGCAAGCCATCCTTGAGACTCCTATTGCCGAGGTTGATGAGCCAGTGGACTACTGATTTTGATTTTCTAGTTGCGGATTCTGTTAGGATTTCTTGCTTTCCTTCCTCCCTTGATTTGTGTCGTCGTATGGATAACGAGACTTTGGATGTTTTTAATGACTTAAGACTCACGTTAAGTTTATGACATTGTGTCTTCTTTTCATTCCAAGTTTTATGGTACGAAGTGCTGACTCAATTAATTTTTAAGCACAAGAAACTCAACTGGTTTTGCAGATTTATTTGCCCAAACCTGGCTTTGCACTTGGATTAACGAACCATAAACAAATCCATAAGCACGAGAAATCATTTCTGCACTCTTTTTTTCGTTCATCACATATTTTTTTAATTTCGGTTTTTAGCTCTTTTTTATTTTATTTAATTTAAAGACCAAAAATCTACGTTTGTGCATAAAAAGAAAAGAAATGCCTACACATTATTGACTTTGAAATACATAGCTATCTATTCTAGTTCATTCTTTATTTTTGAGAAAAAAATATATTAGAGGACCAGATTTAATATTTCTTTCTATGTAGGTTTTTAAACTTTCGATACAACAATGAAATTTCATGCAACGAATACATCGCCAATCATACATTTTTATTATATATATATATTTATTTAGTTTTTGAGAATTGTTATTACCATTCCAAAAATCTCATTCTATACTTCAAACTTTTTATATTTGGAAAGAAAAATACATTTGTGAGGAGTGTAGAATGAGATTTTTGAAATACCAATAACACTTTCTTATTTTTTTTAAACAAATAATATTATTTACACTAAAAAAACGTTAATTATACATAAAATAAAATAAAACCCTGGACAATAAATAAATAAGAAAAGCCGTAATTTCCATATAGTTGCAAACACGTGTCAAGGATCCAGAAGGCCCACGCGCGGCCAAGTGTGCCCGGCTCACGAATCCCACGACTTGGTTTACACGTCATACTCCATCGTCCACGTATTCCTTTTAAATACTTCCCACGCAGCGTACCAAATTACCAAATCGCTGAACGCAAGAGAGAAAAAGGTAATCGGCAGCGCACAGATACAAGCACGAGACATTGTTGGCTGGGCTGTAGAAGAATCGATACGCTGCGGTTTTGCTTTTAGGGCTTGAAGATCTGTTCCTCCGTCGACGCCATGGTCAGTTTTCTCTGGTCTAAACCCCTTCAGTTTTCAATTCTCTTCCTTGTTCTGCAATTGCTTGCTTAGATCTTATTGCAATGCGATTGTGTTTTCGATTTTTCATGTACTGCGAATTTTTTCCCTGCGATTCATGACCGTTTGGCTACACAGAAAACTGAAAGCGAAATTAAAAAACGAAAGAACTGAGTACTTTTAAGCTTTAGATATTAATCGACCTTTCTGACTCTTATTGCTTTTTTTTTTTTAATTTTAGTTTTTTAATTTAAGAATGAAGAACCTGACTTTATTATTTGTCATTTTATGATTTGATTTTGTGTTTGTTTCAGCTGTTATTAGTTCTTCAGCCTCAAAATTTCAAGAACTAAGTTTTTTTTCTCAGAGTCATAGATGATTTTGTTCGTCGTATTATCATAGCAGTTGATTTGCCCACTGAAATATATTGGCTTGGTCTCTGCAGGGATCTGTGGTGGCATTTACTGATGATGGAGTTCTACCTGTTGGTCTAGTTTTTGATGCATTAAGGGAGCTCGGAACTGAAAAGTGTGAACCTCAAATTGTCACTCTGTCTTCTGCGAGTAAGTTTCTTATTCTGTTTTGCGATTTAATGTAGTATTGTCTGTATTATTTTATTTACCACACGCTTTTTTTCTCCCACAATGCCTTTTAATATGTTTCCGTGGATTACAAAGCTGTTTTACAAACCATTGCTTGATTAAATCGCTACTTATGAACCAGATTCGTATTCAGTATTCCGATATTTCATGTTGGGCAGTATTGTGTAGCATCCAATGGTCAATTGCTTAGTTTTTATGTTGGATCTACCGGTCTGGGATTAGCTATTTATTTTTAATTCTCACTAGTTTGTCATCTGCGTAGTTTACATAGTAGCCAAAAACGTAGTGTTCATCTCATTTTGTTTTGGTATATGACATGACAGATGAGCTACCGGTGGGGTCTTCTGCTGTCGATATTGTGTTTACTCTTTGTAGATCGATTGATTTCCAAATGAGCAGTTGCTAGGGGAAATCTCAAGAGTCTTGAAGCCTGGTGGAACAGTCCTAATTTACAAGATATCTGATGCTTCTACAGGGGAAACAGATAAGGTAATTACTGTTGACATGGTGACATTATAGATTTTGTTTTGGCATGAATGAGAAATCTGACTTGGGTTCTCTTGCAGACCACCTCCGTTATTGAGCGCAAGTTACTATTGTCTGGTTTTCTAGAAGCAAAAGCTTTTCAAGTGAAATCAAGTTTACCATCTGAGTTATCTTTTGGGGTAAGTTTGTGTTACTACCATCCATTGGCATAGTAAAACTATGTTTCCCAATCCTCCCCCTTGCATGTTAACTAAATAACACAAAACTTAGTTGAACTCACTTCGGCCTTAACTCCAACTGTTTGGAGTTGCTACATGGACCATTATCAGGATCTAGTTAGGATCCTATGTGTGAAGTTTCTCTGTCATTCAATCCTGCTAGCATTATGTTCTCCATTTAATTTCTTGTAGGCGTGTCATTGAATCTCTTCTACCCACATCATCAATCTCCCTATATATGAATTGCCCAAGTCTTTTGCACTGGTGCACTTTTCTTTTTTTTTTGTAGCACATGAGTATACCATTCAATGGGCGTGTCCATTGTTATCTCTGATTTTCTTGGTTACTCTAGCATTTCATGGTTTAACAAAAAGGAAAAGAATATCTTGGATTTTACTTGCAGATGGGGTGCTTTTGATAAATTTGATAAAATTTGTAATTTGTATCCATGTTCATTTATCACAGGATATGCTTTGCGATAGCTAACATTAGTCGTTTGAGCTTTAATTTTTTCTCTCTTTGTAGGTCAAGGCTAAAAAGCCTTCTTGGAAGATTGGTTCATCCTTTGCCTTAAAAAAGACCACAAAAACTTTACCAAAAATTCAGATCAATGATGATTCAGATCTCATTGATGAAGATAGTTTACTAACAGAAGAGGACTTAAAGAAACCCCCACTGCTATGTAAGACATCATGGTTCAAAATTATGCTATTTTGAATTGTCTTCATTGTTTGTCGGCCTTATGAGATTCTTTGGGGGGGGGGTCAACTGTAATTTTTGTGTATCTTTCATACAATGTGCTTTTGCAGCGAGTGATTGCGAAGTTGGAAGCACAAGGAAAGCTTGTAAAAACTGCACTTGTGGGAGAGCCGAAGAAGAGCAGAAAGTAGAGAAGTTAGGCTCCACTGTAGATTTGAGCAATTTCAAGTCGCAATGTGGCAGTGTATGTCCTCTAGTTTCTCATTCATCTGCTTTTTGATGTATTTTTATTGTTCCGTTCAGTTTTGTTTTCTTTGCTCTGAAAATTACGATCTGCAGTGTGGACTAGGGGATGCTTTTCGATGCGCTACATGTCCTTTTAAAGGTCTTCCTCCATTCAAACCCGGCGAGAAGGTGTTTTCTTGGATTCAAAATCAATCCCTTGCTCCCTCTCTCTTACTCTCTCTGCCTCTCGGGTTAACATTCATCTCTTTTCCAGGTATCATTGTCAGCGAACTTCCTTACAGCAGACATTTAGACTAGAACCGCCTTCTTCAAATACAACTGAGTGGTATGTGGTGATGGTTTCCTTCGCTCCCTAGGCTACTGCTCTTCGGATATATGAATTTTGGGTTGCATCCCTGTGAACCAAAACGTAAATTCTGGTTCAAAATTCGATAGTGTGTTGTGGCCCTCAGTTTGGTCCATTTTGTCATTGTCGTTTTACTGTCAGATCAAACTTGTTTCTTAGGGTTTATGTTTGTTTCGACTTAACAGTGCTTATTCCTTATTGTGTACCTGCTGCAACGCATTTGCTCATGCTTCTCGACAACTTTTTGAATTTCCGCCATTTTCGACTCGAAGAGTCCATGAGAAGAGACATTTTTGTCTCTCGACAGTCGGGCTATAAGAAACCACATACACAGGCAACGTCGCAACGACGAAGTTTATTATTCACTCTTCCACAAAAAAATTACTGTTCTCATATATTGCACAAGACTAATCTCGTATGTTTAGCTGCTAAGTTGTTGGGAGAGGAGAACAAGAAGGCCCTGAGGACCTACTAATATCTCATTTAGGAAGCTAATCAATCCGAACCACACCACCGGCGTAACGTCCACACCGCCTAACGGCGGGATCACCTTTCTGGTTGCCATGAGAATCGGCTCCGTGGGAGCATAAGCCACCACATACGGGAACTTCCCAACCGGAAGTTTTGGGTACCAGGACATGACTATCCTTATTATGAACAGAAACGAAAACAGCGAAAAAAATGGACCCAGAAACCCGATTGCTAGCTTTGCTGTTGCAGGGTCCAAATCTGCCACCACCAAGTTGTGCATTAGATTTGAGACGTTATGGGGCGTGCTCGGCGGATCAGATGCGGAAAATGTTTGAAACTGCATCTATATCATCAAATGGCTTCAATGACAACAGAGCGGTAGGAGAAGCAGCTCCGACTTGGACCAAACAGAAGGAACATTGTGCAATTAGGAGTCCTTGCCTTGGCTGCCTTTTACTTCTTGTCTTGAAGCTTTCCTGACAAGATGGAAAAGAGTTTGTTGAAATCATATGAATAGAGTTTGAACATGGCCGATTTTAGAGGGGAAGCGATTTCTGCACACCCTTGTTTTTCTTCTCCAGCACACTCATGTTGCCTTTGAATCAAATTTGCAACAAACATGAGCGTGCATAAAGAGAAAACGGGTGTGCGGAAGGTATTCGTTTCAAGAAAGTTGGCCAAGTTCAAATTTGCAATGGAAAAACACAACTGGGGTACTCACAATAGGATTGAGATTTCCAAGCTTGGATATCCTTCTCGTGGAGGGCCATCCTACAACAAATTGGAAATCAAGAACACAAAACAATGAAATCTTACAGGAAGCTACTCCGAAACAGGAAGAACGAAGACCAGTTTTAATTGGTACCTTTAATCTGGACGTGGTTGAGAAGATAAGAACAGGTAGCCATCGGAGAGACGAACGGAGTGGGAGAGAGACAGGAGGAGAGGAGGAGGTATTGAAATGTTATCCTTTAAACAAGAGGTGGGAAGTCCACTTTTAAACATGTGACCGGCAACGGCTATTGTAGGTTTCTCACCTGATAACCGATTACATTTCCTACAACACCTACATAAATTCTATATTTCTGTAATCTACGTCTATCTAACCGTAAATAAAACTAGCACATGGCCACACACAAAATGTGAGAAAATTTTTTATTTTTGTTTTTGAAATAGAAAGAGAGGAAGAGAGTAATAGAGAATGTGGGAGTGTGAATTTTTTATTATTTTTAATTAGAGATATGTTAGAATTACATGTAGGTGAAGTTTAAAAAAAAAACAACAACAAAATTTAGTTGTGTGAAATTACATTTCTACCTCATATTTCTGATTTATGTTTTTTTTTTAATTAGAAGGTTAAAATGAGAATTTCATAGAGTTTTAGTTGACAATGAGTGTTTTATTAATAATAGTGATTAAACAAAATTGTTTCATCTTCTCCAATTAATTTAAATTTATAATACAAATCATCCACAACTCGATAAACCCACAAGTGTTCCAACCGTCATCCCCTTACAAAAAGGGTTGAGTAATGCTATTCATACCATGTTTTTGTACCATATTTTTGTACCACCTTAGATGACATTTGATGCGGACAGTCACATCATTTAAAAAATTTACAAAACCCAAGGAAAGGAATGAGGAAGACTCCTCGTATACAACAATCATTATTTAATTAACTAGTTTTTCTTAAGATAAGTGTTATTAGTACTCCAAAAATCTTATTATACACTCCTCACAAGTGTATTTTTCTTTCCAAATATAGAAAGTTTATAAGTGTAGAATGAGATTTTTGAAGTGTCAATAACAATTCCTTTCTTAATTATTAGTTTATTAAATAATGAACTAAATTTAAAAATCTAATTAATTCAAATAATATGGACAGATCAAATACCACCGAAGATGGTATGAAAATGTAGTACAAAAATATGGTATGAATAACATTAATCAAAAAGTCTCTTCAGGACCTGGGGGTATATAAACCCCGCGAACCTTCAAAGTTTTGCTTACCATGAAAGTAAAATCAAGCCCCCCTCCTAAAAAAATGACTAATAGAAAAGGAAAAGGAAAGTAGAGTACTGCTTTTACTTCTTGTGTCTATGCGTCTTCTTTTGGAAACTTGGCAAAACTCTTGAGAGAGTGCAGAGGGGAAGATATCTTGACAAGGGATACGGGAATGCCAAGAAACGCACGAGGTTTTGGCAATCCTTCTCTCCAACTTCGTCACTTCCCTGTGAACTTAAAGTGACTCAAATAGGTCTTTCCCTCGTAAATAAAACTGAGCTGCTGCCACAGAAGTATGCCCAACCCTATCTCCAACGAAACACTTGAAACAAACAGATATATTAGAATAAGCGCTCTAGGGGATAAAAGGACTGCGGATCTTAGAAAACCATGTATAATCTCACGGATAGCTGTTGTAGCTGAATCACTGTCAACGGCATGTAAGTGGTCCTCGGATTCGTATGTTATGGATGGCCAGATATGATAACCCACATACATAGCCATGATAGAAATATAGAACATACTGGTGACAACTGATATGAGGAAGGCAATGAAGTGTCGGTGGTTAGACGCACCAACACAATTCCCAATCTGCATCAAACTCATACAGCGACAATGCTATTAGTATGAGTGTTATGATCTCAAATCCCAATCAACCAAGTCTTACTGATACCTAGAAGTCAAGTGATTAAAAGATAAAGCGTTCAATAGACAGAAAGATATTCCGTAAAACAACCGATCAACATATTTTCGAATTGGGAAGAAGATGATGACACTCACAAATGGGCAATGATGATCCATGTCCAATATACACATTCCACAGGACCGGCAATGATGAGTGCTAGGCGACTTTGGCTTTGAGCATTGGTGACAGAAGGTATAATTATCGAGGTCACCTTTCCCCACAGCTGGATAGCTTCCCCACACTCTGTACGGAGGTGTTCCAGCACACGCAAATGAAGCAGAACTGAATGTATAAACAGTGGCCTACAGATAACATGAAGGTAATGATGGAGTGAAAAATTCCATGGAAATAGCTGATATCGAAAAGAACAGGGAACAGCGCCCACACTCCACCACCTGCAATTTTAGAAAACATGTCAACATGAAAAATAAAAGAAGAACAAAATCTATCTACTCGACCCCTAGAACACACAAAACAATGCAAATTTGGTAACACGGTCCTGAATCCCAAAAAGAAGCTATTAACTCCCCCATTGCAGTTTTACATTTTGCAATTAAGTAAATTTTCTTGATCTTCTTTCATGGAAATATTTTGACCATTTCCCATACAGAAGATATTATAGAAAAGTGAACCTAAAAATACCTAATGCCTAAGTAATTGGGAGGGGGGAATGTCAACAAATGTGCAAGCAAAATGGAGAGATATTCCAAAACGAATTATGCGAAGAACGAGTACATACATATCAAAAATAGCATAAACATGAACAGGATACTGACTAAGCAGCGATCCCGCAAGCGTCTCAACCAAAAGTATTTGCTTTCACGTTTCCCCGCATTCTGATTTGTTAAAGCTCCACACCAACCACACTTGAAAATTGGAGCATTTGATGGAAGAACAAGGTGTAATCCACAACCCCAACACGTGACGTCATAGTCGTCCTTGATGGATGCTATAAAATGCTCCTACATGTAACCCACAAGTAAGCAACCAAGACAAAAAAATTCAAACTTGCACAACCAGTAAGATCCATGTTCCAGCTTTTCATCAACACATTCGCAGCCGGACAACCGAATCCTTTGTTAGGTTCTCTGTTTTATGGAAACCGAATAATCTAGCACAACTTATTTCTTGCAACATGAATGCCAATCATTCAAAAGCAAAAACAAATTTAACAAATGAATGTTCACAGAAAAGCACTTTTACCAAATAATCAGGCAAGAATTGTTATTGCACTCGGTCTAAAAACAACCAAAACAAAAGTTAAAAGAAATAAACAGATAGATAAGCTTAAGCGCTTCCAGCATCCGATTACCATTTAGCTTTTGGAGAGAGAGGAAAATCAATAAATATGAAGAACAGGGACGGAAAAATGCAAAAGAAACATACCAATCAATTCGGTTTTGGTCAATTATTATCTGATTAAACTACAAGAAAAAATCTGATTAAGTTTTGCACACGATAGAAAAAGAAAATTACAAAATTACAAAAGAAGAAGAACAGAACGCGTGGGGAGACAGGAGAAGAGTTTGACCTTGGGCAAGTCGGCCATGGTTGGCATTGCCGTTGGAGCAGCTTCAGAGGATACGGAGATTGAAATTGCCATGTAAGTGTAACTGCAGCTGAACCGGAATCGAACCCCAATTCTGCAATTTCAAGGGCTCCTCCTCCATTCCAGAATTCACAGACCGACCAATATTTGATCGATTGATTGGAGAATGTTAGTGCCAAATCGAAGGAAGACACTTACCGGAAACTTTTTCATCATCATTTTCTTGTCGCGTTTAACCGGGTCCAACTTCCAAACCGGCCAGCCGAACCCCCAATCACCCGCTTTGGACTCCCAGTTTTTCCTTTTTGGGTAAGATTTTGAAATTTGGGTTCTAGTTTTGAACTTGGGTAGCGCCAATCGTCGGGCCCAAATCATGTCCACCCAACTTATTTGGGTTATTTATAAGAGGTGATTTTCTCTTACCGAATCGTTTTAATCCCAAAAACAACATATTTTGAAGTGACTAAAAATGTTCCTTCGAGAGCGTCCAAATAAAATTGGAACGATACAAAGAATTGTTTAAGAACCCTCGGGCACCACTTCCTTAGAGCAACTCTAGCGTGAGGAAGGGCTTTAGGGCAACTTCTTATTCAATCCCCTCCAATGAATAATAACTACCTTTAATAAACAGTAATTGTCTTTTGCATCTTCACTCCTAACTAAATAGCCATGGCAATAGGTAATAAAATATTAGTATTTTTTATTTTATAAAAAAAAAATTATTTGTAATTTCGGATAGGATTTTTAATCGGTATTGTTGTACCACGTGTCATTAAATAAGAAATTACAACCCAAAGTATTTGATAAAATATAAAATTGTGGTGTAAGTTGGAAGATAATGATAACATATTTATAGAAAAATTAAATCTTTTTTTTTATTTATTTTTTTAAAATTTTTGGATTTTTTATTAATTTTTTACCTTTTTATTAAAATTTACATTTTTATTAATATTTTTTATTAATTTTAAAACATGGTTGATGTCAACCAAGCATCACACACCCTCGGGCTCTCGAGCCACCAATTTGAGCTGGGCCTCTCACTCGGGCCCCCTGCCCAATCGCCCTATGGGCTGGAAAAGGTAGCTGGGGTTATTGAGTCATCAAAGTTACCGGTCCATTGGGCTCTAGCTCTCGCTTGAGTTGCTCTTAGAAGCTAGTTTTAAAGGCCAAGTTGAGCTCCGACAGAATGAATGAGTTGCACAAGAATGTCAATCAAATTGTCCTTTTTAAAAGTTGTTTGTACGACTTTTGTCCGTTTAGTTTTTAGGGTCCTTTCAAAGAGTGGATGGAATTCTTTCAAATGAATAGGTTTACTCAAAAGAAATAAAACATATGCAGAATAGTCAAATACAAAGTCCACTTTCAAGAGATATACCAAAAGAAAAGTATTAACAAAACACAAAAAAGTGTTTAGCACAATATTTGTGTTGCTTCATTTGCGTTTGAGAGCAAGAAACAACTGGGTTCCTTCTTTGCAGCTGGATTTTATTTTGTTAATAAGTTCTTCATTTTTTTCATAAACCCTATCAAACACTTGGTCTGTTATCTTAGCTCCAAAATGCGTTTTGAAAACTCCCTCCATGCCAGCTCTGAGCTGCATTGTGAGTCCTGGTCCATTGATCATATGACCGGCTTTTAACCATGGGCTTGTCGACTCAATTCTCGCTATGCTGAAGCATCCATTTCTTTCGATCACGTCCATCATTTCCTTCGGAGTTGCGTTGTATGTTGGAATGTTGAACGAGTCCACCTCTCCTTCGCTAATCAATCCCTACGAGTCGAGTGTTACAAAACAAACATAGAGGAAGTTAGGTGTGTTGCAAGAGACATATGCATTGTCATAACCAACTGACCTAATTCTCTTTTGTTTAATTTTTCTAATCAAACACATAAGAGTTGCTAACTGACTTACTTCCTTGGCAATCTCCATGAGAGTAGACCCCAGAAAATCAAACATGATGCCATTTGGAATCTGAGATGGAGGGGTCCCATTTGGGATGGCTTGCATGATTATCACCATCATTCCACCCACCACAAGCTCTTTAGCCCGAGCTTCCAAGAATGCTGCCATGTCTTTACCAAATTGGGCTGCATAAGCATCAACTACTTCATCAGGGGAAGTCGTGTAGTAAATCTTCCCTCTGTTCCACGCCGGAGAGTTCTTGTCTACCACTTGCTCCGGTACCTTAGAGAGCCAGTGAGCTGCATACGAAGAATGCACGAAATGGAGCGAGGACTTGGGGAATAACTGGCCGTGGAAAGACCCCGGCACGCCAGCTGCAAAGTACTGCCTTTCCGGAGGCAAAGACGCAAAAAGGGTGTTGAAATCGTTGGCTACATGATCGCTGAAGAATACTTGGAATTCAGGCATTTGGGAGGAGATGCATTGGGATTGGTACTTGTGTTTCACTGCTTCCAGAATGTTTTGGACGCTAAAGAAAGTGTTTGGTCCAACAGAACATCCCAAATCTGCTATCCGAAATGCGTTGGTTGGATTGCAAGAAAAGTCCTCTATGTCAAGCTTCTCTGTTATTGCATCATCAAGTAGACTCCTTGAAACATTTGCAGCAGCTCTCTGCACAGTATAAAATATAGTTTGTGTCAACAAAACCTCTTACAATATTTTCTATTGGAAGAGCAAGGCAAAAGTTCATTTATTCATAAGAATCAAAATTCGAAACGCGAATGCATATTAGTCAAGTTTGCTAGAGCAGTGTGCTCTTACCTACACCCAAGTTTGAATCTCCCAACCCCCTAATATAAATAAATTTAACGCAGATTATCCTATCGTTTTTTAACATGAAAATTAGGAACATGAATAACTACATGAGTTGATAGAACTGAAGGAACCTGGAAATAGGAGTTTTTGGTGTAGCTGTATGCGCCATCTCCACCGTTCATCGGATATGCTTCCGGCACCGTGGTTCCGTTGCTGCTCATCTTCAACCCTCTCTCTCTCTCTCTCTCTCTCTCTCTCTCTCTCTCTCTCTCTCTCTATCTCTCACGAATTGTGCAGGTTGTCAGTGATAGATATCTGCAATTTATAGCGCACACGCACACTCATGATGACGTCCAGTTGACTGTTATTATGGAGTAATTCGGATGGAAAAATGGTTCCATTTGTTTTATTTGGAGTAGTTTTCTTCATGTTTTTAACGTGTGGACCATCTTCTTTGACAAATATGACATCTCCATCTATAATTTATTTGCCAAACGACGTCATGTATAACGCAAACTCCGAAAGAAAGGTAAACGAAAAATAAATAATCAACAAAAATTAATATAAGCTATTTTTCTCGCCGCCCTCTCACGAATAGAAGGGAAATTTCGGTACGACGCTTGACTAGAGTACTTCTCACTCTAAGTAGAACCACGATAAGGTTAAGTCATAAGTGGACCGAAACAAATTAAAGTCTCATTATTTTGTGAAGACATTATAGATGACATAATCGGACGGTTTTCTCGGTACCATCGACATCGAGGTGAAATACCAACCAAAATGTCTCTGTATTGATCGTTTTCGGGACCAGTATTCAATGGCATGAAGCTTTAGTGGCGCCGCCTCGACGCATTCCCCTCTCTCCCCGGCATCGTCCCACACAGAAAGAAAGTGCATCGAAATGAACCAAATTTCAGAAATAGATCGATTAAATTCTCATGAGGGTTTTCTATATAAATAAATTCTCATGAATGTTACATCCAAGTCAAGCCTGTAGTTCGATTAGTAACATAATGAACTAAAAATTCTAATATTTTTACAGTATTTTGCACGTAAGATGTTACAAACATGTCAAATTGTTTTGTGTGCAGACCTATTTCTCTCTAAAACCTCCTTCAGCGCTTGCTCAACCAATTTCCTCTGTGCGATGCTCCGAAAACTCTATCACGTCGAAAAACTGTCAACCCGATGGCCAATCTAAATGCCTCGTACCATCATCACTCAAGTCCCAAGCTCCTTCAGCAATCTCATCAAAGAGTTGGTCCCAACCCCAACTTGAATACCCATAGAAAAACCAGTAGTCGCTGACAGATTGATTTCCTAACTTGATCTCTTCGACTTTACGAAATGTTGCTGATTGATCAAGAAAGTAAACACCCGGCAGGACTTCCGGATACTCATTCATAACAAATCTTCGAGTTAATGCGACAAGAGGCATTCCAACCTTTATAAGTGGTCCTCCAAAAGACAGAGGAGCCTCAGATAGCATCTCCAGCCCTTTGTCCAATTCAAGAAGAACATCCCATTTGATATTCTTGTTAATAATCAGACCTTCAAATCCAGAAACTCGATCTGCCTTGACGATAAGGACCTCTGATTTATCAAAGGGATGTACAGTAAGAAGTTTATCAGTAGCAACTAAAGTGGAACCGGTCACCACACGCAGGGCTGCTTCCTGCAAACCTTGTGATGTGTGTGATTCGGGCTGATTGTCTCTAATGCCTTGTTTATGCGTCTGTGTTAAAAGTATTTCATGAAGTGTGTCCTTTTCAAAGGGAGCTCCCTCGTGAATGTCAGAAGACTGGACCTTAAATAAATTTTGATTCCTTCCCCACTTTTTTGCTACAGTCCATAAGCTTCCTACAAAATCATCAACAAGTAGACGACTTAAGTCTTGAACAAGGAAAATTACTATAAGAAGTTAAGGACCCATAAGCATTAGTAGTATAAACATCGCACATTAAATTGAATTACCCTTCTCACTGATAAGATCATCCGAGTTACTTCCATGATCGGCCATAAACTTGAAGATTTCAGTGACTGCCATATCCCCTTCATAAAGGACAGCATTCTTCTTTTCAGCTGGAAAGAGCAGCAGAGCAGGATAAACTTCCCTCTGCTTTTCCAACAAAGGTATGAGCACAAAAAAGACACGAATTACACACATTCAAGAACAATTTTTAATTAATCGTTGTTCAGAAATAGGTTACCGAACATACGCTACTTAGAAACGTAGAAATGAAACTACAGAAATAACAATAAAAGCCAGCTGGGTTAAAAGATACATATTCACGCTACTATAAATATATACGAGAAATATTTGTGCATTCCACAAGACACACCTGATTCATTGATTTCAATATCACACTGCAATCATTCAAGGTGCAGTCAAGCAAGTATAATAATGGAAGCTTCAGCATTTCATCCTTCAAGTCACCTGTCAGATATAGCCAATCATATGAATATAGGACCAGTAAGACAAAAAGGCCTAAACATGGCGATTACATTTTATATAACCCATATTTATAATATTATTAGAATGCACTTACCATCGTGAAACCTTGTTTTCTCATTCTTTGATCCACTTTTCAGCATCTTAATATAGTCCTTCATAGCCCGATATACTTCACGAACAACCAATTCCATTCTCTGGCAAAATCCACACCATCTATTGCTAAAAAGGACCAAGACATCCTTATTCCAAGCGTCAGTGTCAGATTGATTAAACCCAATCACCTGCTTGATGAAGGTACGACTTGTAACTCGAGGGACAGAATCCACTTCACGAAAATCTAGATTAACAAATGGTGGTTGAGTGGCCTCCCTAGAGCTTTGAAGAACAGATTCAGACTGTTGATATGGAAGAAGACTTCCATTAACAAACCCAGAAAGAAAATTAGCCAGTGAAGAATAGCTAAGATCAGTCTCTTCTGAGAAGACAAAATGTTGCTGGGCAATGGGATCAACTATCACCAAGGCAGGAATTTTTGATCCACCAGTGAGACTATTAAGTAATCGATAATTACCATCAGAAAAGAAAAAAGAGCCCTCAAAACCTTGAAAGCGAAGCTGTTGCTCCCCTGATTTGTCTTCCTGTGAAGAACTTTCTTCATCGACCTTTATATCTTCAGTACTATCAAGTTTATGATCTGCAAGATGTTGTTCACTATCTGCAGATAAGAACTGCTTACTTGTACCAACATATGCTGTTTTCTCTTCATCAGTCTGAGAAAAGATTTCAGAATCTGTGACTTCGGAAGTTTCCAGATGCTCTTCAGCAGATACACTAGTCCTGTGTGGCAATTGATCCTTGTCTGAGTTAACACTACTTGTCACAAGGCCTTCCTTAGACAGCTCTTCTGTAAGTTGATCAGACTGAAGTTCTTTCTGCACTGGCAATGTATTCACTAACTTGATGTCCATGTCATCTGATAAAAGTTGGAAACCTAACTCTTTTGCAAGCGAGCTTAATTTAGCTTTGTTCTTTTGCTTAAGTACGATATCCAAGATCTCCTTCAAGGAACCACCCTGTAGATCCAAAGCTATATTATCCAAAGTGACTTGTTTTCCTTCATTTACAATCATGAAAGTAGACGTTTTGTCTTTTAATTTGATTGTCTGAGACAACTTTAGTTTTGGATATCCAGATGTACTCCTTAATGCTTGATAATCTTGGACCGAGGGTTTCTCAGACTTGTCTCCATATTGCCCACCACTTTGGCGTGAAATATGATAGTGCAGTGCCAGCTCTCGAAAAGAATCAAGAGCTTTCTTACATTTTATTCTAGTCTCTGACAAGTCAGATGATCTATCCACAAATAGGAGTGCTGATGGTTGGTTTGCAGGTAAAGAAGGCTTCAAAGTGTTTCCAAGACCTTCTAACTACAAAATATTATGGATCAATTTTTTCACTGCTAAATTTAATAATAAAGTGAGCTATCCACAATAAATTATAAAAAGAATTAGTATAGCACAAAGAAAAAAGAAGTAAACATGCAGGATGAGATACTATTGACCGCTGTTTTAATCCCTTAGCATGCGTGGAACCTAAACATGGAACTACTGCCCTATTCATGCACCAATTTTTATATGTATGTATAAGTTAATCGAAAGTATGTTTAGTAATCCAAAGGGAAGAATAGATAACTCACCTCCGTAACAACCAAATTATCCATCTGTAAAGCATTTTTGAGGTCCTCCTCTTTCTTAATAATCTTTGAACAACCGGGGCATCCAGATAAGTACAGGACTGCCAACCATGTACTGGAATCTTCAATCCCAAAAGTTGAGAGCATCGATCTTTCTGAGACCAGACCAAATTTATACCTTTCAGGAGGTAGAAAGAACTCCCGTGCAACGGTTGTGAACTTCGAGAGGAAAGAGTCAAACAGCTGATATTCTTCACGATTACAGAATGAGCTCATTTGCTCAGACTCCACAAAAGAAGCACTGTCATTTACCGAGCTGAAGTCCCCAAGCCAAGGAACACCACCAAGCCCATAATCAACACCGCACATCTTTGCACTTTCAATACCCTGCTTTTTCCCAAAAAGAAAACAGCAGCAAACTATCACTAAACTTGTGCTTCTATATTTCATCACATAAATTAGTATCATAACAACAATGGCAGTTCGAAACTACCCGCGACCTTCTGGATAGTCTTCCCCAAGTGTGCTGGTGATCTACTCGCCTCTCCGCTGATGTTGAATCCAAGAAAATTCCCTGCAAATAAAAATTCTTATCAATTAAAATCTAATCGAAAACACCCAACGAGGCCTTAAAGTTTAAACCTTTACCTTGCAGAGCAAAACCGTTTCGATCGGTTCCATTATTCTTCCTCCTGGCAAGCAATTTTGAAGTCCATTCGCAAAACTCAAACAGAATCAAAGCTTTGTCAGTTGAATCAACGAACTCTTTCAATTTCTCCGGAGTTTTCAGGGACTTGAACGGAAGCTCTTCTGGTCCAACCACCACATACGGACGGAGCGAGGCCAATACATTTTGCGCCCTAAGTCTTCCGCCATACTTGTAAGACACAGAATTGTGATAGTACAAAACTGTTGTTCCCTCTGCTTCCGTGGCAGCTCCAATGGCGTCCGCCAACACCTTCTCTGCGTTTCTGTACATAAACCTCAATCTCAATGAGCTGAAATCTTCATGATTATCGGTAACCAATCGAGCCACATCTCTCATGAGCGATCGAGATTCTCCCGACCCTGCGCGGCATTTCAAGATTAACTCAGAATAATTAATTAACATAAACTCGTGATTAGAGATTAATAACTAGGATTATGATTTGAGAGAGACGGAGAGAGATTACATGGGAGAGTGACGATGAGGAGGATGTGAGGGTGGAGGCGGATCTGGGAGGAGAAATTTTGCTTTGTCAGGAGTTGCCATTCGCCTACGCCGTCTGATTTAGTTTCAAAGGCTGGGATTGCTGCCGCGAGGAATATCCAGCAAGCTAAGAACACCACTTTCTTATTCTTCGTCGTCATCGTCGTCGTCGTCGTCACACTCTCTCAGAGGATCACCGCGACTGTGCGGAATACACTTCCAGTCTTTCAACCGCCGACCCGATTTCCTTTCCCCTAAAATTCAGCCGAATGAAAATGGGCTTGCGAGTCGGGTATTGGGTATGGCGGGTCGGCCACCAAGCTGATCAATTAATTATTTTGGGCTGAGTCGGGTAGGCTTAAGATGAGAGAGGCGAGTCTGAAGCCCAGCTTAACCGGCCCATACTAATTTCTTCAATGGTAATCCAAAGATGAGCAAAGATTTATCGATGGTTAAAGGCCGAGTAATTATCCGATACTGCATTCTTTGTGATGATCCGTGTCGAATCTACAGTTTTTCACCGGACTGCCGGCAATGATGAGTGCTACTTGATTTAGGGTTTGAGCATTGGTGACAGACATAAGGTATAATTCTCAAGGTCGCTTTTGTTACTTTCAGCACAAGCATATGGTGGCTGATAGTTAAATTTTTTTTTATATCATTAAAAAAATGAGCATAACCATCCATAAGCATCACGGGTAGCCTAGTGGCTGAGACGAGTTCTGGATCTGTATTTCATATAACACGTTATGAGTTCAATTTCTAATGCTGGCAAATCACACGATGATGCCATGGAGATGCTGAAATGTCTCTTTGAGTCTTCCTAATCCTTGGAAGAGTGCATTGCCATGATAAAGCCACAAGCTGACCACTAGTTCGTAATTCTTTTAAAAACTCTCTTATAATTAGGATTGAATACCCTTAATTCGTAATAACATATAACAAATTTTCATAATCTCAATTGATGTATGATTGAATGCTTGGATTCGTAATAAAATAAAATCTCAATTAAATACATTCACATAAAAATTTGGAATTGTGCAAGTTATGTAATCAATAGTAATAAATTGCGGATGAAAAAAAATGGAAGATTAATGCTAGGTTAGGTAAACTAAATTTATAGAAAAAATTTGCAAACTAAACGATACTAAAAAAACACTTATGCATGAGTGCTTTTATTATAGAAATATTGAAATTTGTTTTAAAAATTAAGTGGTTGGTAAAGAAATTTCTAACATCGGTTTCTCTTGCCAATATTATTACGACTAAGTTTCAATTTTCATTCTAAACGTAGTCATACTATTTTTGTAATTATCAAAAAACACGCTTAGTTATTTTTTAATTAATCCTAATAGATTCTTATACATCCTTAATTAATCGTTAGCATAAATTATTCTGGCCAACTTACCTAATTTTTATATTTTACAAAAGGTAAAACGAGGCATATATTCAACCATAAAAAAGGCATAGATTCAACCAAAAAAAGAGGCATATATTCCACACCACGTAACAAAAGGGTTGCGTTACCACATAACCCAATAGAAAAGAGATGAATGAGGAGTGGATTCCGTGAGAAAGGAATAGTAGCCTTCCGCTTCCTTCACCTCTTACAACCTTACTCTCGTTTCACTTCTCCCTCTGCTCCCGTTCATTTCCCGCCGCCGCTCCTCTCTAGCTCCCTCCTCTCTCGCAGTCGCCCCCTCGCGGCGGGCTACAGCTGCTATTCATCCTCCGCGACGTCCTCGTCTCCCTCCGCCATGGCGGGCGGTGAATCGCAGGAAGTGGAGTGGCCGGCGAAGCGCGTCAGGGACACCTTCGTCAAGTTTTTCGAGGACAAGGACCACGTCTTCTGGAAGTCTAGCCCCGTCGTTCCTCACAACGATCCCACTCTTTTATTCGCCAATGCTGGTTCGTCAATCCCGATTTCAATTCCGCTTTTATTAGTATTTTTATTTTTTTGAGTTTAGTTGTTACTGGATTTTACTGTGGCGGAAAACGAATCAGGCAGTTCAGTCCCGTCTTATATTTTTAGGGTTTTGTGCGAGTATTGTTTTATTCCATGTATTTGTTCATTCGCTTGATTCAAGTTGATTGTCATGAGATCCTGATAATCGATTCGGGTAGTTCAATCCGTGCTGTGTTTTAGTTTCTTAATTTCCATGAAATTTTCTGGTTCGATTTCATAGAAAATTTGCCGGCACAGCTCTTGGTTCTGGTCAACTGCCCGGCCATCTCTTTAGCTCATGCTCATCTATTGT
This sequence comes from Pyrus x bretschneideri, assembly GCF_019419815.1. Classification (NCBI taxonomy): domain Eukaryota; kingdom Viridiplantae; phylum Streptophyta; class Magnoliopsida; order Rosales; family Rosaceae; genus Pyrus; species Pyrus x bretschneideri. The sequence goes on along the minus strand of NW_025999802.1, from coordinate 403,111 downwards.
CAACGCTAGCAGTTTTTAATAAATGATGCCATTCCCGACTCAGGGAAGTGAAGCTCAATTTCTATTCATTAGTTCACCGCTGAGATGTAGAACTGGATCGTATATGGGGTCCAGAGATTTTCAATCTGGAATTATCTTATATATATATATATATATTATTGCAACCCTTCTTACTTCTTAGTGATAAATTATTCGACAGACACGCACTATGGGACTCCATAAAATAAATTGTTTGAGACTTAGGACCTGAGTCGGGAAAAAGGGCGCAGTCACAGGTAGGAATTTGTTGATCAATGGTCCTGCTATCCTCCATTTGCGCCCACTGAAGGGGGTGGGTTTTGGGCAAATATGTTGAATCTTTGGTTTACTTTTCCAGTAACCAGACAGTGTATATCTTTGTTAATTAGCTTGATTGTTTATGGAATCCCATGTTGTGTTTTAGTTTCTTTTAATTTCAGGGTTTTGTGCCATTATATTGAATATTTGATAGTTCTCCCACCCGCCAAATAGAGTGTATATTTGTTGATAAGCTCGATTGTATTCATGTTTCGAATGAATAGGTATGAACCAGTTCAAGCCCATTTTTCTGGGGACAGCAGACCCAAACACTCAGTTGAGCAAGCTGACTCGAGCATGCAACACCCAGAAATGTATAAGAGCAGGCGGGAAGCACAACGATCTCGATGATGTAGGGAAAGACACTTACCACCATACCTTCTTTGAGATGCTCGGCAATTGGTCTTTCGGGGATTATTTCAAGAAAGAAGCCATTGGATGGGCTTGGGAGCTTCTCACAAAAGTAAGCAGATTTCACCCAATTTTAGTTCTTCACCACCAGTAACTATATTAGCGCTGATAATTTTACTATGACTCTTGACGTATTGATATGCAGGTTTATAAGCTGCCAGAAGATCGAATTTATGCCACCTATTTTGGTGGTGATGAGAAGGCTGGTCTTGCTCCTGATGATGAAGCTAGAGAGTTATGGCTTAAGTTTCTACCTGCCGGCCATGTACTACCATTTGGCAGTAAGGTATGCTATTCTTCAAATATATATATATTTATTTTTTTTAATTTATAACAGTTTTGTAATGATTATTTATCAGGTTGATATGACCTTATCTAATTGGTTTTATCATTGTTTTTGTTATTGTTTCTCTCTCCACCAAATAGGATAATTTCTGGGAGATGGGCGATACGGGTCCTTGTGGTCCTTGCACAGAAATCCATTACGATAGAATAGGAAATCGTGATGCTGCATCATTAGTCAACAACGATGATCCTACCTGCATTGAAATTTGGAACCTTGTCTTTATTCAGGTCTAACTTTGACATCATATCTTATGGATCTTTGTATATGGATTAGCATTTATTTTATATAGGTCCAGAAAATTGGCATTGAAAACTGGAATTGTGTTCTTAATGGTTTATATTTAATGGCACAACATCTAAAATTGCAATATAAGCGCCACATTATTTTATTTCTTTGCTTTCTGGTTTATTTTTTGGACAATTAATTTAGTGAACTGTATTTGTTCCTTGATTACTCCAACAGTTCAATAGGGAAAGTGATGGTTCTCTAAAACCGCTCCCTGCTAAGCATGTTGACACTGGGATGGGATTTGAAAGATTAACTTCTATACTTCAGAACAAGATGAGCAATTATGATACTGATGTGTTCATGCCCATCTTTGATGCTATCCAAAAGGTGGGATGTCAATTTCTTTTAGGGTCCTCTCAAAGCACAATACCTTTACTATCTAGAGAAGGGTGCAAACCCAACTACATAGAGTATATAGAGAGACACCTACACAGTACAGAAAAAGAAAAAGAATCATATTCTGTTATTGACATTGCTTTCATGTCTCCAATATTTTTATAGGCAACAGGGGCTCCACCATATTCTGGGAAAGTTGGTGTGGATGATGTAGACAAAATTGACATGGCATACAGAGTTGTTGCAGATCATATTAGAACTCTTTCATTTTCCATTGCTGATGGGTCTCGTCCAGGTAGGCAGACGATAGTTAAACATACGCTACCTTCTACTCTACTGAAGTTGAGGCCATTGGTGTCTGCTTCCCACTGGGTAAACAGAACTCCATATATGGTACACGGTTGTGAGTTATTGGTTGTGGTTGGTCTACTTATTCATTACTTTGCTCATCGTCTTTTGGCTCTGTTTCGTCGGCGGTGTTTGGCTCCATCTTATTTGTAGAGATATTATAGTTTACACTGAAGGCTTATGCCTTGTAGTTTTTAAACGAGTTGGAAAGGGTATATTCTTTTTAGATAGTGACTAATCAGACTTCTAATGAGTGAGAAAATATGTCAAGATGCTCATATGTGCAATAGTCTTCATATTTTTGAGCAAACTAAATAGTCGTCATATTTTTGGGAAAACTGTGATGCAGAGCTCTGGGTTTTCTCTGTTTTTTAGTTGGTAGTGATAGTTTATTGGCTACGTCTTACATTAAGATATAATGTTTTTGAGTTGTTTAATACTTTCTTAACCTTTTTTGGTGGAGTAATTTTAAAAGTGTACCTTATGAGTTTCTACTTATGTCAGGCAATGACGGCCGCGAATATGTTCTGAGGCGCATTCTTCGTCGTGCTGTTCGGTATGGAAACGATTTACTAAAAGCTAAAGAAGGATTTTTCAATGGGTAAGAATGACAGACATACTGCAATTTGTGATTTGTAATTATATGGAATGTTGATATGATATTTGTGGAATCCAGGCTTGTAGACATTCTGGTGACAGTGATGGGTGATGTTTTTCCAGAGGTACAACAACATGAAGCACATATAAGGGAGGTAATCAAAGAGGAGGAAGAAACTTTTGAGAAGACTTTACAGAAGGTATGAATGTACATTATGAATTTTTGTATAGGCATTTCTTTTCTTTGTTGCAAAGTTCAATATTTTGTGGTTCTTTTGATTGCATTAAAATGAATTTTCTATTCATGAGACGTTCTTTTCTTTTTTCATTATATGTACACACTGAGTTGTAGAGAGATTTATGTTTTTTTTTTGTGTGTTTTTTGGGGGGGGGGGGGAGGGAGAAGGGATGTTATGTGCAACTGAGTTGATTTGATGATTGATTTGTTTTCAGGGAATAGAAAGATTCAAGAAGGCTGCTCAGGATGTTCAAGGCAAAACATTTAGTGGGCAGGTTAGTATTTTCTGAATTTTGTTTTACTCTTTCACTTATTTTCGACCGGTGTCATATGTGTCATTGCTGTGAGTATTATTCTCACAAAAGGGAGGGAGATGCTTTTCATTGTTCCAACCTTTCATTTAACACCACTGCAATGCTTCTTCTAAAGTTTCTGAAAATGCAGTCTTTTATAATATCTAGTTGGTAGAAAACTAATTTAACAACAGACGTGTCAACAAAACCAAGTCCTACACAAATATTTCTCTGTGCATCATAAATAGAAACTATAATATTCATGCTGAGAAAGAATATTCTTGACACCTGGTATCCAGTACCTGTACTTTGTTTAGTTTAGTGACCTTACTTGAATGTAAGTTGATCACAGATGCTGCTCGAGTTTGTTAGAACATGATCTTGACAATTAGCTAAATAACTTTTCTCGTAAAACAGACCATTAGCTAGAATAAGTGGGGATGAGTTGTGATGCTTCTTTACACATGTGGATACACCAACTTAAATTATTCTTCGTTGAACTGGATCATTTCCATTATCTATGGGTAGCAGACTAGGGATAGTGCTCATGTTTGAAGATTATCATTTTCCCTTACTGATTACCATGGTTTACCTTGTTCTTATTGTGACTGCAGGATGCTTTTGTTTTGTGGGACACATTTGGGTTTCCATTAGATTTGACTCAGGTACATAAGATCTATTGTTCGCTTGGATATTTATGTGTACATGACTTTGCTTACTGGTACTTTCTTCCAACAGTTGATGGCAGAGGAAAGGGGATTAATAGTTGATGTTGAGGGTTTCAATAATGCTATGGATGAGGCTCGAGAAAGATCAAGGAGTGCTCAAAATAAGGTACTATATCTTCTGACATTTTCCCACTTTTGCTCATCCATATTCTAGTGTCAACTTCATATGTTGGCCAACCTTTTTCTCTTCATATGATGCTGGTTGTTTAAAAAAAAAAAAATTTTAGATTTCGGGAACTAAGCGACAATAAAATTTATTTTCGTGCACCCTTTTCTTTCTGCACACCCCTGTTTATCTCTGCCTTTTGATTTTTATTTATTTATTTATCTAAAGGCTCAAAATAAAAAGGGGTTTATAGGGGTAGACAAATGGTTTGTGGAAATCTCTTCTCTTATAAATTAAATGGTATAGTAAGATACTGGAGTGGGGGTAGCAGAATTATGGGGTAGAGTAAGATACTGGGCAGCCCTCTGGGCATCAGTTTCGAATGAGTTCAAGGATTATTCTCTTTCTCATATAGTGTGGGATACGTTAGCAGCCGTAAAATGATTTGGTTGAGGTTATGTTACTTGTAATCAGATCTATTTGAGAGGTCTTAGCTAGCTTTGCTACATGGTGGATTTCTTATCCACTATTTTGTAATTCTTGTTTTTATTTTAATAAAGTGTCATCATTTCTTCCAAAAAAAAATAAAATAAAAAAAAATAAAATAAATGGTATAACAGAAATTTCATGTGGTAGCACGGCGCACTCATGTTACCTTTTTTTCTTAAACTCTTTTAGCAATCTGGTGGTGCTATTGTTATGGATGCTGATGCTACTGCTACATTGCACAAGAGGGGGGTTGCTGCAACAGATGACAGCTTTAAATTTATTTGGAACCAGGTAGTTTTTTTATTTTTATTTTTATTTTTTTTATGACATTTTGCATATTCTATATGTTTTTGCGGAATTATAGTAAGATTGCCATGCAATGTTTATTCCTTGATATACAAAATTGTTTCCAAGAGTATTCTTATTAAAAAAAAGTGTTTCCAAGAGTTGAAGCTCCATCATTCTTTACAAGGGATTAATGAATTTGTTGTTGATATTTGCATTTTTTTTTTCTCTACCAATACAGGACCATGAAAGTGTGGTAAAAGCAATTTATACTGGTTCTGAGTTTATTAATAGTGCTTCTGCTGGCAATGAAGTTGGTATAGTTTTGGAGTCTACAAATTTTTATGCTGAGCAAGGTGGTCAGGTATTATATAAATTGGTTACTTTGATCCATCATTTTACTATTAAAAGTCTTTGGATGTTACTTTTGTGTTGAATTGGCGGTATAATATAGTCTACTAAACTTACAAGGATGTTACTTCCATGCACAAGATCTCTCTCTCTCTCTCTCTCTCTCTCACAAACGCATCAGATCTTGTATGAAGACAAAATATCATCACAGGCTCCAATTAAGGAAACTAGAAACCAATCCTCTTACTGCTAGCTAATGGTCGAAAAAATAATCAAATTAAACTTTTTTGGCCTTTATTGTCGTGCATGCACATCCCCAGCAGCTTCATAATACAAGGAAACATGATGTACTATGGATGCAAATTAAGACTCAATTTGAATACAAGAAGTCATTTAAGATTTGTAGGGTCCTTGGTTTTACTTTTCATTTTCATTCTGTAGCTTACACAATATATTCTTCTCATTTTCATTGTGTAGCTTACATAATATATTCTTCTTGATCAGGAGCACTATTTTGAACTAAGTTAGTGCTATATTATGTAAGTAGGATTTGAGTTCTAACAATTAGATCACATTGATTGAGATAGTTTTGATTCTTATTAATTGTTTTGTGCATAGTTTTGATTCTTATTAATGGTTTTGTGCATCTGGTTTAATTTGATGTGCTTGTAGATTTTTGATACTGGGTCACTTGAAGGATCCTCTCTCTCATTTCAAGTTTGCAATGTTCAAATTTATGGAGGTTTTGTTGTCCACATTGGCTCTTTTTCTGGAGAGGGTGGCAAACTCTTAGTCGGTGACAAAGTAATTTGTAAGGTGATTCTTCGTTTCATTATTTGCTAATAGTTATGCATATGCGATTAGATATATATGTTTCTTTTTGTTTTAACTCCTACTGGGTTCTCTGGTTCAGGTTGACTACAATAGGCGTAAACTCATTGCGCCCAACCATACCTGCACGCACATGTTGAATTTTGCTCTGAGGGTATGTTTAAATGCCAACAGCCCAAAACCTGCCACCAGTTTTTTAATTTTTATTTTCTTAACTGTTTTATCCATGTAGTTGCTGACATTCAGCATTTCTAATGCAGGAAGTTCTTGGCAATCATGTCGACCAGAAGGGTTCTATTGTTCTTGCTGAGAAATTGAGATTTGATTTTTCACATGGTAAAGCTTTTCAAGTTAGTCCATTAAGTTAAGAGAATTAGGTGATGATCTGTGTCTATTGGATTTCTTAAAACTGCTAGTGGAACTTGAACAGGCAAGCCAGTAGATCCCGACAGTTTGAGAAGAATAGAATCAATTGTGAATGAGCAAATCACAGCTGAATTAGGTGTATTTGCTAAGGAGGTAGCCCTGGTTGATGCCAAGCGCATCAATGGTTTAAGGGCTGTATTTGGAGAGGTAATTTTCTGAATGTTAACATATTTAGTTAGACTTCTCGATGGCTATATTTTTGTCTTGCGTGATACATTTATTTTTGCTTTTAATAAAGGTATATCCTGACCCAGTAAGAGTGGTAGCTATTGGGCGAAAGGTTGAGGACCTTTTGGAATACCCTGAAAATGAGGAATGGTTATCAATTTCAGCAGAACTTTGTGGAGGTTAATGTCATATCCTACTGATGTTTTGTTGGGGAATTTCCATTTTTTAACCTGACCTTTATCTTTTTCATACATCTAGGGACACATATATCAAATACACGTGAAGCAAAGGCCTTTGCTCTTTTATCTGAGGAGGGAATTGCGAAGGGAATACGGAGAATAACTGCTGTCACAAGTGAAATTGCTTTTCAGGCAATTGAATTGGCTCGGTCACTTGAGCAAGACGTACATGAAGCGTCCAAGGCTGAAGGAAGCTTGCTGGAGAAGGTTGTTTCTCTTGATCTTTCCCCAGAATCTTCATTGTTTGGATTCAGAAATGACAATTCAAGTATTTCTATAAACTAATGGAGTTATGCCTTCAAGTAAAGTTTGACCAGATAGTGTTCACGAGATCTTTAATATGTAACTAATCTTTTATTTTTATTTTTTTTTTTTTTTTTTTCATTTAACAGAAAGTAGCTTCCCTAAAATCTCGTGTGGACTCGGCACCAATTCCAGCTGCTAAGAAAGCTGAAATCAGGGCCAAGATGGCTGTGCTTCAGGTATTTCAGTTAGTTAGGACAACACCTGCGTTTTTGTTTTTTTTTTGATTTACCAATTCAGTATTTTATATATGTGTACTTAAGTGGAATAATTCTTGCTCCATCCAAACAGAACCAATTAAAGACAGCTCAGAAGTTGATTGCAGAGCAAAATATAAAGAATGCTGTCAAGGTTGCAACTGAGATGGCTGAAGTTGCTGCTTCGGATGGGAAAGCTTACTGTGTTTCCCAAGTTGATGTTGGTTTGGATGCAGCCGCAGTTCGTGAGGCTGTTTTGAAGATCACTGGGATGGTCAGTAGCACAATTTCACTTTCTCGTTGGTCTCTTGTGCGAACCAATAGGTGTCATAACATAACGGAGAAACCCATCACCATGGCATGAATTGAGCAATGCATGAATAGCAGTCATCATCATGAAATACTTTGGTTATTATTCGCTATGATGTTGATCAATTGTCATTTTTCTTGTGAATTTGAGGAGAATAACTTGAGATCATGATGGTTCATGAGCAGGGAATGCCCGCCATGGTTTTCAGCACGGATGACACCACAAATAAAGCTTTGGTGTGTGCTGGCGTACCAGGGGACAAGGGCACTCAGTTGGAGGTCTCAGAGTGGTTGACAGCAGCTATGGGTCCTTTGAATGGAAGATGCGGAAAAGGAAAAGGTGGCCTTGCCTCTGGCCAGGTTAGTGTTCATCGACTTACGTCTCAACCACTTTCTCCAATTTTTTTCCTTGCCAAGAATCTGAATATGGTTTATGATTTTGTGCAAATCATATTACTTTTCGTGCTCAAGATTTAAGTTGGTTCGATTTCTTACTTTTTCCCAAATTTTCAATTGAATTGTCAATATCAGGGAACAGATGCATCTCGTCTAAATGAGGCGATAGACCTTGCAACGAGTTTTGCACAGATGAAACTGAGATGAAGGATGACATGAAGCTCCATGGAAGCTTGGAAGAATTGGATAGAAATTACAAGAACTGCAATTAAATTTATAACATTGATATGAAAAATGTACTAACTGATTACACAGCTAGGTGTTGAATGAGAAGGTTAAAAAAAAAAAAAGCTATGTTGAATTGCACGAATCTGACCTGAATGTCCCATTCAGTTTCCAGATAAAGGTCTAAAACCTAAAGCTGCAACGTTTGTATCCCTTTTTGCGACTCTCTCTCTCTCTCTCTCTCTCTCTCTCTCCTCATGTGGCGTGTTTGAGTGAGGGTAGGGTGGCGTTAGCCGCGTTACGGGTAAAAGGGTAAACACCTTGTGGCATTTAAGTCTCTCGTGTAGACATTGTTTATGTGTACATCTCTCCCATCATTAAACCACATTAATGAGTTATGAGATCTCCTCCATGTAAGGATTTCGTTCTTTTGGTTGAGAAAGTTGATGGAATGCTTTTTGGCATTTGCGAATTCCACGTAATAGAGAAAATAATTGTAGTAGGCGAGATTTTAATATAGGAGGGGAGACGAGTCTCTCTCCTCTTATTCTCATCCTCTTTTTCTTTTCTTTCACACTTTGTTTTTTTTGTCTTATTGTTTTTATTAAAAATTAATATAAGATGTTGACATGATGTAATCGTAACAGATCAAGTAAGAGGGGAGGGAAAAGAAGAGATTAGGAGGGAGAGAATCTTCTTCTTTTAATATAAGGACTTTTGAATAGAATGTTAATGGGAATCTGTCAAAAGTGGCTTTCCATGGACTCTCTGCCAAGGAGTGCATGAAGATTCTTACTTTTGAAAAAGAAGTTAAATTGTCAAGTGATGTAGAGTTAGATTTCCTACCATTTCTCAATATTTATACTATGAGGTGGGTTTTTTTTTTCTTTTTTTTTTTAACTAACGATATTATCTATAACAAGGGAAATAATGTGACCTTAATCTTACAATGAACTAGTAATAATGTAATTTAAATTCGTTTGTTTACGATAATCGAACTTAAGTGGAACTATGAGGTGGTTCATAGAAAAGTTAGAATTTTGGTTGTAACAAAATAAAAGAAGTGTCCCCTCTGGTGTCCACTTTTGCCCATCTCATAATTCCAGAGTTGGATCTCCAGAAGGCAGCAGGAGGCAGGAGTGCTCTTACTCCGTTAATTACCATTTATTTTATTTTATTTTATTTCAAATTGATATTGATAGTTAGGCATCTCCAATCGACTTGGCCAAAAGGTTATAGAGCTAAAAATAATTAAGAATTACACTAAAATTGTCTCCAACTGAGTGTTAGACCAAAGAGCTTGTGGGCCCCATCGAGCCCAAACCCCAAATCAGGCTAGCAGGGTGGCCATTTCCAACCTAGCCCTCCCCTCCAACGCCTAGAATGTCAAGCTTGACATTTTGTCAACTCTCCAACTCCAAAATGATCAAGTTTGACATTTTACCAACCCTCCAACCGCTGACACAAGAATGTCAAGCTTGACATTTTACCAACCATTCAGCTCCAGAATGTTAAACTTGACATTTTGCCAGCCCTCTAGCTCAGCCCATTTGAATGCCAACAGCTATTTAGAGTCAGCATGACGCCATCTAGCAACGGCTAGCTAACGTCATGCTGTCGTCAAATTATTGTTGGAATTTTATTTATATTTTTTGGACAAATTAAAAAAAAATCTATTTTTTCCCCATAAATACACACACAATTCTTACAACATTGAAAGCTAAAGATAAGAAGTGTTACGTAAATAAGAATCCTATCTAAAATTTGCACAACCAATTCTTGACACGTGGCACTGGAAATCCTATCCGAAAAATAAGTAAGATTACATAAAGATACGAAAAATGAGTAAGATTACATAAAAATAAGAAATCTGGAGAGTTACTTACTTTAGCGATATGTGTCACTCGAAATTCTATTAAAAAAATTATTGAGATTATATAAAGATAAGAAATTCAGATGCTTATTATTTTGGTAACAAATGACACTCAAAATAGGTTCGAAAATTTTATTTTAATATGGTAGTTTAATTTAATTAACTATATTAATTTAATTAAAATAATAAATTATGTTTGGCCTATGCCCTTCGGTTGGAGATGATTTTTTTGTCAAAATGCTATGTTTGACCTATGATCCTTTATCCTCCCTCAATTTGAGATTATATAAAATATAACCTCGTATTCATTAAAATATAATTTATTACATAGCTATAGAGCAAAAGAAAGCCTTTTGGCCCTCGTTCTGTTGGAGACGGTCTGATGATCATGTCATGCTACCACCACCTTAATCCTAATTCCTATGATCATGTCATGCTGACACCCTCACTCCCTCCGTACATTCTCTCTCTCTACGTGTCGGAACTTTGCTCCCTCCCCTCCCATCCTAGAATTCCGGCAGTCTCTCCATTAATAATTCCAATTCCAATTATGTCCATCGCTGTAGCTTCACTTGTTCTGATGAACCATCATCTTCTCTAGGGTTTCTCATCGGTAAGCCGTTTCCGCGGAGATGTCTCGGCAAGCGGCGTCGCCTCACTTCCACAAATCCAAGACGCTCGATAACAAATACGTAAGAAAATTCATGGATAGATCAATTTTCCAATGCACAGTTTCTTTCGTAGCAATGTGTAATTTGTGTTTGCCTGCTTAGAAATGTGACTGAATGAAGACATTGGGATTAGAATGTGGATATGTATGTATGTCGGTTTTGTTCTTTCTCCGCAGTAATTGGTAAATAAATTGAGGGTTAGGGTTTTTGTTTATCAATAGTGTCTGTATTTCGTTCCCTGCATTTTCCTAACTGAGCGTTTCGAGTCGAACTGTTTAGAGGTTACAAATTTTGTGGTTTTCAGCTTCATGGTTTGTTTGTTGTTTTCACTGACACTCCCCTCCATTTTGGCTTCTGAGAAACTGGAATGCTTAATTCCTTTAATTCTTAGTCTGGCACTGGCAGAAAAGATGTCCAACAAGTCCTCTTTCGAAAAAAAAAGGATAAATTCGTCAACGTCTAGATATGGTGTTAGGATATCAGGCAAATCTATTCATTTTATTCGTGTTTTGAATTTATGTGAATATTTTTGGTGTAGATGCTTGGAGATGAGATTGGAAAGGGAGCGTACGGTCGAGTTTACAAGGGTTTGGATTTGGAGAATGGGGACTTTGTCGCTATTAAACAAGTTTCTTTGGAGAATATTGCCCAGGAGGATCTCAACGTTATAATGGTTGGACAGCTTTCCTTTGTGTAGTAGTTGTTACATGTTCTTACAAATAACTATGGAGGAAATAGAAATGAAATATCACATTTTTTTTGGTTAGTTCTATGTCAATTAATTGTATATATGTATATATGTGTGTTTATGTAGATATGGCTCATCTTGAAGGCCATTTGAGAGGATTTAAATTTTATTATTTTGCAAATTCGTAAAAATCAAAATTATAATTTCTTTGGCTCACTGGGTGCTGTTTTTCTTTTGATTGTTTCTCTGGTTGTACAATGCGGGTGAATTTTTAGCAAGAGATTGATTTACTCAAGGTACATTTTCTTTCTTTTTTGTCGTCTTTGCTTTTCTGATGTCAGTTATTTACCTTAAGCTGAACTCTGTTTTTACTATTACTTGTGTCCCATTATTGCATGTTAGCACCTGTTGCAGATCTACTTTCTGAGAATTCTATGTACTTGCAACTCTAGCCTATAGCTGTCCCTCTTATTTTACAAATTTATCCTTCTGTCAGAATCCTGTAAAACAATAGTAGTCAATTCTAGTTTTCGGCAGGTTTTCTTCTTGTTGATTAAAGTTTTAGCGAAAGCTGATTGAAATTTTGGCCCCTGTCAACACGTTCCACTGTGTACAGTGGTTTGATGCATTTCTTCTGAAATGCTGTTGCTGAGTTGTCCTTTGCTAACCTGCTAACACCAGACATTCTGAATGCCTTTGGAATGAGATGCATGCTGAGTGCAATGCTTAGGGAATTAAATTCACTTTTGCAGAATTTAAATCACAAAAACATTGTGAAGTACCTTGGATCCTTAAAGACAAAGACTCATCTTCACATAATCCTAGAGTAAGTGAGCTTGTAATTTTTCCCGAATATTTCATGTGGAAACTCTGTTGAGAAAACTGTGTGATGTTTGATTGCTATACTTGTAGATATGTGGAGAATGGCTCACTTGCAAACATTATCAAGCCAAACAAATTTGGACCTTTCCCAGAATCATTGGTAGCTGTATACATTGCTCAGGTTCCGTAATATCCTTGCAGTGTGTTATTTGTATGTGTAGGCGCGTGCAAGTTAGATATTTGGACTTGATATTCGTTATGATGCAGGTTCTGGAGGGGTTAGTATATTTACATGAACAGGGCGTAATCCATCGGGATATCAAGGGTGCAAATATATTGACAACTAAAGAGGTGACTTACATGTGTATTTCTCCTTTTTAACTAGACGAGTTTTCATAGATGGTTACCATCATGTTCTTGTAAAGTATTTGTTCCATCGGGATATCAAGGGTGCAAAGATATTGATCTACCATCTGTTGCTTGTGTACCTTTTCCTTTTTAGTAATAACTTATTGTATTTCTTGATCAGTATGAGGCATCCTTTTCAGGGACTTGTGAAACTAGCTGATTTTGGTGTTGCGACAAAACTGACTGAGGCGGATGCTAATACACATTCAGTTGTTGGAACACCATATTGGATGGCCCCAGAGGTATTATTTTTTTTTCTTTTCCTTTTTTTCCCCTTCTTTTTTGATGTTGAGAAGAAAGATACTTGTACAGGCAATTCCTCCTGCCATATGGAAATTTCCACATTTGTGCACCTCCTGGAACCACATAAAGCGCACCCTTTTCTCTAGCTCTGTTAGGCCCATACACTCCAAACAACCACCACTCTTACCATTATTCCCTGAAATAACTTTTTTGTTGAAACAGAGCCAACTGTATACAATCACACCTGGAGACATTTCATAGTTGCTAATTATTATACTAATTAACCAAAATAATAATCGAAGAAGGTCTGCCTTTAGGATATGGGAGCAAGAGGAACTCAGTATTTGTTTTGTTAAAATTAACATGATCATGCATGCCAGGGCACGAATGCAAGCAGGCAAATGAAATTGTTTTTTGCATGACACGCAGACTATGTGCCGGAAAAAAATAATGATTTTGATCCAGTAATGAAGATGTGAATGAGAGGCCCTAATTTGATGGAATTGAACTGTGTTTTAGGTGATTGAAATGTCGGGGGTTTGTGCTGCTTCAGACATTTGGAGTGTTGGGTGCACTGTTATTGAACTTCTTACATGCGTACCTCCTTACTATGATCTACAGCCTATGCCAGCACTATTTCGTATTGTTCAGGTGTGTTTAACTTTCATTTATTCGCTAATTTGCTCCATTTGTTTGGCATACTCTCTTTTGAGGGGTAGCAAAGGTGCATTACTGCTGATTTTGAAGTGGTCATTCACTGTCTAGTACCCCTCAAAATTGTGTCAGCTTGCAGTTTGAAGCTGTTTTCTTGCCCCCCTCCCTTTATTCTTGTCATGTATAAACAATTCCCAATAATGCTAGTTTTCTTAACATTGAGTGGCAGCGTCGACAGTTTTGTTCTTTTTTTTGTTTCCCTTTGCCTTTCAATTCTTTCAGGATGAGCATCCTCCCATACCTGACAGCCTATCTCCGGACATTACTGATTTTCTGGGTCAGTGCTTTAAGAAGGTGAGGCAGAGATATTCTTGCTTACTACGCCATTGTTCTTTTCTGAGCTTCATAAGTATTTTAAGTCCACAGATAGATGGTCAAGTTTCATGGAATTTAGATTTACAATTTCTTACCTTGTTATCATTGTCCTCTGTCTTGTATTACGCATTATTTGGATCATAAAAAATAATGAGGTGATTTCAGGTAAACAAACTTATATCCTTGTCCAGCCTTGCGTTACATATAAAAAAAGTATAAGAAATTTATTAGGTGTTTCACAGGGAGATTATTTCGGGTTAACTTGTTGCCCTAATTCTTAGCCTTGATGGAATCTTTCGTTAACTAAAGTGGGTTAGTTGTAACTTAATTATATTCATCTATAACATTTTTGTTTCCCATCTAGGATGCTAGGCATCGGCCGGATGCAAAGACATTGCTTTCTCACCCTTGGATACAAAACTGCCGGCGAGCTTTGCAATCTTCAATTCGTCATAGTGGAACTCTAAGGTTGGTGTATGAAGTTCATCTACGCAGTTTTTTTTCTGGGGCTGTCTTGGCTTCTTTTGTAGTATTTTTCACTAGATGTTTTTTTATTAGAGCTTTTAGCTTATTCGGATTGTTGTTTGGTAATTCATTTTAAAAAACCCAGTTATTTTGCAGAAAAGATGCTTCAATAGATGCAGAAATTTCCAATGGAGATAATCAGGGCTCTAGTGGACGTCCTTCTGCAGAGAAAGTTGAAGTAGCTGCTTCAACCATTAAAGCAGTAAGAGTCCTTGCCTTTTTGCAAACTACAGGCTTAATTTTACGGTAGAGAAGCTCTTTAATTTAAGCTTTTGAGTTTTCTTGTATTACCAGTGACTTGGCTCTTTTTGAACTTCAGGACTCTAGGAAAGAATTATTATCAACTGAGGTTTCTGATAGGGGAAAATCTGATGATGACCCTACTTCAGATGTAAAATCTGTTGAGGAGAAGACGGATAATTTAGAAGATGATCTGACAGATCAATTTCCCACATTAGCTATCCATGAAAAGTCATCTTTGCAAAATGGTTCTGGCATAATATCTTTTAAGGAATTGGCTGCCTCTGAGCCAACTGAGCTTGACGAGCCACCACATACTAGCAACCATGATGCAGTGCTGGTGAATGGTGAGGTCAGATCTCCTGAATTAACGACAAAAAATGTAAGTGCCAAACAAGGAGGAAAAGGTGTTGGTTATAGAGCATTCGGTTTCGGAACAAGAAATCAGGATGGTAGTTTTCAAAAGGTGAGATTGCAGTAATTGATGTTGATTTTTGTCAAACTACTTGCTGGTCATATTATGCGTGGTGTTGGTTTGGTGTTATCTATTTTGGGTAATATTTATTGTTGTCACATTTTGAAGTCCTATGTAGAGATTGTTCCTACTTTACCTTCAATCTCTCATATTTCTTAATCCTAGATTTGTGTCTGTCATTTTGAAGGCTGCCAAGATGCCAGTTTCTTTGGGAGGTAATGAACTCAGTAAATTTAGTGATACTCCAGGAGATGCTTCCTTGGATGATCTGTTTCATCCATTGGATAAGCATCCAGAGGATAGGGCAACTGAGGCTTCGACATCTGCATCTATGTCACATTCAAACCAAGGCAATACACCTGGGAATGATGCTGGGAAAGGCGACCTGGCTACAAAGTTGAGAGCTACAATTGCTCAAAAACAAATGGAGAGTGAAATGGGTCAGGCTAACGGCAGTGGTGGCAACCTGTTACAGCTTATGATGGGTGTTCTCAAAGATGATGTGATTGATATTGGTGGTTTGGTATGTGTCAAATGTTGAGTCCTTTTTTTAATTTGTTGACTCGTCATCTCTGACACCTTTTACTATATATGTTTCTGTGTATTAGGTTTTCGACGAAAAGATGCCTGGAGAAAACCTATTTCCTCTACAGGTATTCACATTTCTTTTGTGGTTTTCTCCCGCAGATTTAAGGATCTGTGATAATTTTTCTTTTTCTTATATGGAGTGCATTAAATTCTAACTATCTACAAGTCTCTGAAGAATTTATGACTATAAATCTGCACCTCCGAGGTTAACAATTGCAGATTGTTTTATGAGTCTCAATTTTTTTGGGATAAGAAACAGGAATGTATGAAAGATACAGTAACTTTATTATCACTCTCAAATGAGTGACACTGGTGCAGTGTTGTGCCATAAAGTATCTCCTGCACAAATTGTAAAGCAGAAGCATCACACCAATCCTATATGTATTTGTCTGCCTTTTTTTGACGTGGAAATAATTTCTGCTATTTCTTGTTTGGTAGGCTGTTGAGTTCAGCCGGTTGGTTGGGTCATTGAGGCCAGATGAAACAGAAGATGTTATTGTCTCTGCCTGTCAGAAACTCATTGCTATCTTCCATCAGCGCCCAGAGCAGAAAATTGTTTTTGTTACACAGCATGGTTTGATCCCTCTAATGGAATTGCTTGAAGTACCTAAAACTCGCGTATGTGGATCCTTTTTTTACCTCTCTGGTCATGTTTATGAGAAATACAAAAGATGGATGCCCACTTTTCAATTAGCTTTATGATAGCTGTATGTGATTGTTGTTTCCCACTTTTGCAGGTTATATGTTCTGTGCTTCAAATTATAAATCAGATAATCAAAGATAATACTGATTTCCAAGAAAATGCTTGTCTTGTGGGTCTGGTGAGTTGTAATGCATTCAGGTTTTTATGTTTTGTTATTCTGCAGTTGCATCTTGCTTGTCTCTGACCATGGCAGTAGGTACTGATATTGGCAGCACTGAAAAGTGAATCAGTTTTCTCTACAAGCACATACATCCTTGTTTGTTTATTCCCTCTATCGTGGTCTTTTATCTCTATCTGAGAGTTGTATGGTCTAGACATTTGTGTTAGGTATTAGTTATGCAGCTTTAATTCTTATTGCTAACTTATACGACAGATCCCAGTGATAATGAGCTTTGCGGTTCCTAATCATTCCCGGGAAATTCGTATGGAAGCAGCTTATTTCTTACAGCAACTTTGTCAGTCAAGGTTGTGTTCCCTTCTGTAGTTAGTCATAGTTTTCTTCCATAATTATTCACCAGAAAATCGAGCTTGAGGTTGACATTGAGGATTTTTTGTGCAGCGCGCTGACATTGCAAATGTTCATAGCTTGCCGTGGAATACCTGTTTTGGTGGGCTTTTTAGAGGCTGACTATGCAAAATTCAGGTTGGTACTTAGTGGGTTTCCCTGTTTGTTACTGTTAATTTTTAGGTCAATTTCGATAGTTTACAAACAATGACACAAGTACTTTGAAGTAACCTAATAAAAAATTAGCTAACTTTCTGTGGCCTCCCTCTTTTGTGGGGTGGGTGGGGTGGTTATTCTCATGGAAGTAATGCCACAGAGGACATTTTTAATTGTTTGAAACCTGAACTCCTTATTAGAAGTAGTCAGACCATTTGGCTGTGAGGATTGCTTGTGACTGAATAACAAATGTATTCTGTTTTCAATCTTATTATGGATAGTTTAGAATACTTCTGTCAAATTTTTATTAGACTTCTTTCTATCCAGGGAAATGGTTCATCTAGCAATTGATGGTATGTGGCAAGTCTTTAAGCTTCAGCGGTCAACTCCTAGAAATGATTTTTGTCGCATAGCCGCAAAGAATGGAATACTGCTGAGGCTCATTAACACCCTTCATAGCTTGAATGAGGCAACCCGCCTAGCTTCCGTATCCGCTGGGGGTGGATTTCCACTAGAAGGTTCAGCTCAGCGCCCACGGTCTGGTTCATTAGATTCTGGTCATCCGATTTTTTCTCAGAGTGACACACCGCTTCCTACAACTGATCAACATGATCCCTCCAAGGTTAGACATGGAATGATTGATTTTCATTTGTCAACTGGAACAGCAGAACCTGCACAGTGCTTCAACTTCAAACTCTCAAAGATCAGATGCTGATCAATCAGATCCAAGATATCTTCATCTAGATACTGATAGAGCTCAATCTAGCAATGTGGTAGTGGAAGCTTCAGTTCCTTCTAAATTGACAGACTCATCATCAGTAGACAAAGTAGTAAATATTACAACCAAGGAACCTTCAACTACCTCTCGAGATCTAGACCTCAGGCAGCAGCGACCCGCTAATTCTTCTAGTAAGGCATCCACAGATAGACCTCCAAAAATGATGGAAGGTACATCGAACGGGTTTTCAACAACAGTAACTACTCAACAGGAGCAAGTTCGTCCCCTTCTTAGCTTGTTAGATAAAGAACCTCCTTCCAGACGCTTTTCTGGTCAGCTCGAGTATGTACGCCACCTGCCAGGTTTGGAGAGACATGAAAGTATATTGCCCCTTTTACATGCTTCTAATGAAAAGAAGACAAACGGAGAATTAGATTTCCTGATGGCCGAATTTGCCGGTAACAGTCTTTATCTAATTAGTCGTTAACTTTATGACCTGTAAACAAGTCTGTCATTAGGAATCTTTAAGTTTTATAATCTGTGAACTATATAGAGACCGCCTCTATTCGTGTTAGGATCTAATGAATCAAACACAAGTTTTTCTCCCACTCCTATTGAACACATAAGTACCAAAAATCAATTTTAATTGCTTTCTTTTTCCATAATGTTTTTTACTTACTTGTAGCCTTGGAAATTAGGTGGGCCTATTTCATCTGTTTCCATGTATAACTGATTTCTTCATTATTTTGCAGACGTCTCTCAACGTGGTAGAGAAAATGGGAATGTTGATTCCACTGCTAGAGTTTCTCATAAAACGATAAATAAAGAGATGGGAACACTAGCATCTATCAAAGGAGCTGCTTCCACCTCTGGCATAGCATCTCAGACAACATCAGGAGTACTTTCTGGTTCTGGAGTTCTAAATGCCAGACCAGGCAGTGCAACATCATCAGGTTTACTTTCCCACATGGTTTTAACATTGAATGCAGATGTTGCGAGGGAATACCTAGAAAAGGTGGCTGATCTTCTGCTTGAGTTTGCACAGGCAGATACTACTGTAAAGTCATACATGTGTAGCCAAAGTTTGCTCAGCCGTCTCTTCAAGATGTTCAATAGGGTGGAGCCCCCTATTCTTTTGAAGGTACTTTAAAAAATCTCCATTAATCCAACTCATCATTGATTTATGTTATTGTAACCTTGATAATGTTGGTGCTCTCTGCTCTGTCATTGTACAGATACTGAAGTGTGTAAACCATTTGTCAACTGATCCAAACTGCTTAGAGAATCTTCAGCGGGCAGAAGCAATTAAATATTTGATTCCAAATCTTGAACTAAAAGAAGGAGCTCTTGTATCTCAAATACATCATGAGGTGGGCAATCTATCTTATTTCTAACGTTAACATTGGATTGTTGGCTAATAAGCTGTGCATCTTATTGTCGTCGTTGTTTTA
The DNA here is from genome assembly GCF_019419815.1 of Pyrus x bretschneideri. Lineage (NCBI taxonomy): Eukaryota > Viridiplantae > Streptophyta > Magnoliopsida > Rosales > Rosaceae > Pyrus > Pyrus x bretschneideri. The sequence continues at coordinate 383,770 of NW_025999802.1, read as the reverse complement.
AACAAAAAATATGTGACCCCCTTCTGTCCTTAAATGTGGAGTATTTTAGTCTGTACGGATATTAACTCTACATAGAATGTTGATGATAAGAAAGGAAACTTCGTAACATAAAATGACTCAGTTCTAACTGCGTCGTTCTCATATTATTTTTAGGTACTCAATGCCCTGTTCAATCTGTGCAAGATTAACAAGAGAAGACAGGAACAAGCAGCTGAGATTGGAATAATTCCACACTTAATGCACTTTATTGAGTCTAATTCTCCTTTGAAACAATATGCGTTGCCTTTACTGTGTGATATGGCTCATGCATCACGTAATTCGAGGGAGCAACTAAGGGCTCATGGTGGGTTGGATGTTTACTTAAGCCTTCTCGAGAATGAACTTTGGTCTGTGACTGCATTGGATTCGATTGCTGTGTGCTTGGCTCATGACAATGACAACCGGAAGGTGGAACAAGCATTATTGAAAAAGGATGCAGTTCAGAAATTGGTGAAATTTTTCCAGTGCTGTCCAGAACAGTATTTCGTGCACATCTTGGAGCCATTTTTGAAAATTATCACGTATGCGATTACATATCTAGTCTATTTACTTAAAATTGATTACTGTCTTTTTAACCTTCTGCATATAAACTTATTGATTGATTATAATTGGCAGTTGAAATTTTACCCTTTTTTATGCGTCTGTCTGGAAGACTTTCATTATCTTTAGGTTTACAGAACTCCCCTTTTCCTTTGTGGACATAACAACTGCTTCTCTTTCTTTTGCAGGAAATCATCTCGAATTAATACAACGTTAGCTGTTAATGGTTTGACACCAGCTGCTTATCACAAGACTGGACCATCAGGATGCTATTGCCCGTCTAAATCTTCTTAAACTGATAAAGGTTTGGGAATCATTTACTACTCTGGAAGCTATTAATTTGCTTCCGATTGTTAATGTTATTATAAATCTGACTGGCAGGCTGTTTATGAGCACCACCCGCGGCCAAAGCAATTGATTGTGGAGAATGATCTGCCTCAGAAGCTTCAAAATCTAATAGAAGAACGCAGAGATGGGCAACGATTGGGTGGCCAAGTGTTGGTAAAACAAATGGCTACCTCGCTGCTTAAAGCACTACATATTAACACCGTCTTGTAGATTCAGCCAGGCTCCGCTCTATTTCTTTTTTGACATTGTAGATTTGATTCTTTAGGGAAAGTGTATTTATGGGTTTTTTTTCGGTTTCTATGTTTTAGTTTCATCTTATTGTGTTTGGTGAGGGAGGGTGGCCATTGAGCTCCTTTGATTGGCGTTATTTGTTTGGTTTACATATAAAAGTTGTCCATGTTTTGTTTTCCTTTTTCTTCAACCCCCTTTGTTTGTACAAACATTTCAGAGGTGTTTTGATCACTTGAATATTGTGATATTTTGATTACTGATATTCGCCTATGGACACATTAAAATTCGGTCATTCAGAATATGGGCAAATTGCAGCTCATCCCGAGAGTTTTTTTCGGAATTTCGGTATACTATTAGGGCATCCTTCCCGGTGGTTCAAGCTGTCACAGGTGAATCAAACCGTTGAAGCAAAAAGTAGTTGCCCCGTCCGCCCTGACCTGACCTGTTAATAGTCATCACGGTTCTCGTACACATTAGGAAACATAAAACCTGAATTTGCTACCAAATATGATAAAACCAAACACGATACAACTCATCACCGTGCTCGGTCTTCAAACATTGTGCTTTAAATCTGTCACACCAGCCTAAGTTAAAACGTTTAACGTTACAGCATAAGTAAACAAAATATCATTTTAACTTCTGATAGTGTACAATCCATTGCAAAATAAAGCCACGAGAACTGCACAAATTAGTCAATCGACATCAGAAAAACCAATCCACATCATTTGCACACAGGATGGCAAGCAACTCTCATATCAAGTCCGCGACATTCATCGGCATTTCATCAATCTGAGTACTGTAATACTGCTCAATGTCTCTTAGAATCTTAATATCATCACTTTTGACAAAGTTTATTGCCACACCCTACCAAAAACAAACAAATTTCCCGTATTAATCAACAAATAAACAAACAGAATCTCTTAAACGTACTTTCTGAATCAAAATTTTGATTCAGTTAATGAGGAAAACAAACCTTGCGCCCGAAACGGCCAGAACGACCAATCCGATGAATGTATAGCTCTCGATTGTTTGGAAGATCATAATTGATAACCAAAGAAACCTGATGAAGGCAAAATTATCACGATAAGAAAAGCAGTTTAAGGATTATATGAAGGTAACTAAAAACAGTCCTAGTTAAAGGTTCTCTAGGCCCTCCAGCTAGTACAAAAGTCATTAAAAATACTCTCTAAAACACTGCTTTAATTCGTAAACATTTCTCTGGGATAAATTTGGAGACCAGGTTATTTGGTTCCGACTACCAAGTGAACAAGCTAAATGGATCTCAAATATCTCACTATATTTGAATAGTTAGCAAAATAAAGTCAAAGTCAAAAGATGATAGATTCTAAATAAAGATTGAACAATTATGATAAAAAATAACTTGCCTGCTGAACGTCAAGGCCCCGGGCCCAAACATCGGTTGTGATCAGGACACGAGTATTACCACCACGAAACTCGGCCATAATAGCATCTCTTTCCTTCTGAGGCATGTCTCCATGCATTGCAGAGACAGTAAAGTTATTACTCCTCATCTTTTCGGTGAGCCAGTCCACCTGCCAGCAAAGTTGAAATAGTGATGCACCAGGGAATGGAATGTTAGTCAACCAGAAAAGGAATGGCAGTGTGCCAAAAGGATAACTATTACAAACAGAAAATTTTGCACGCATCAATTCCACCTGACACATTAAATTCTAAAGGTTGTGTGTATCGATGTATAACCAGTAGGCACTCATGATAATATTAAATCAGGAATAATGCATATGAGAACATATAATCTCTCCGCAAGCATCTAATAGGTCAGGATCCCATTTTATATTTCTACTTTGCACACCAAATCAATAACCTAACTACAGACTTGAAACCTTTATTTTCCCTTATTTGTAATCAAACAGTTTACCTTTCGCTTTGTGTTGCAGAATATAACAGCTTGTGTAATTGTAAGGGTATCATAGAGATCACAAAGAGTATCAAACTTCCATTCCTCTCTTTCGACGGCCACGAAAAATTGCTTGATTCCCTGTCATCACAAAACACACGTTTATTACAAATTTCCCATTGCACAGAAAGGCATCATACGTACAACTATACGAAACAGAAGCACTGCGTACCTCCAACGTCAACTCATCACGTTTGACAAGGATCCTTACAGGTTCAGTCATAAACTTGTTGGTCATCTCCAAAATTTCAGTGAGGAAGTGTAGCAGAAATCAAGCAAACCTACAATGTCACAATTGGTTTTAGTTTCAGAGAGAAATACTTATTTGGACAATAGTCAGAACGTAACAATGACCGGTGTATACAAAGATGACCGCCATAAGCACATGTACTAGATATAGATATGTGAAGGAGAGAAAAAAGACCTGGAGCTCAGGAGGAAGATATCTGTAGACATCATAAATCTGATCCTTGAATCCTCTGCTCAACATTTCATCAGATTCATCCTGCAAAACCGAACCAAACCCAAAAAAAATCAAAACAGAGATCAATAAAACTAAAAGGGAAAAATCCAAAATTCACAGTTACAAAGCAAAAGAAAGGAAATAAGAGACTGACAAGAACTAATAATTTGATGGCTCGAGTTCGGAGAGTTCTTCTTTTGATCATATCACAGACTCTGCCAGGAGTTCCAGACACCACATGAACGCCATACTCGAGCTTTCGGATATCCTCACCCACGCTTTTGCCTCCAATGCAAGAATGCGCTTGTATATTTATGAAATTCCCAATTGCTAATATCACCTTCTCAGTCTGCGCCGCCAATTCCCTCGTCGGAGACAATATCAAAGCCTGAACCCTATACAATACATACATATATATACATACACAAAATGAAATTAAAATTTTCCCGAGAAACAAACAGACAAACAAAAGAAACAAACGCTAGGTCTCAAAATTAGAGCTGACGTACTCTCGGGAGGAGGTGTCGACAAGCTGACAGACGGTGAGGGCAATCATGGAGGTCTTGCCGGTACCGGACTGGGCCTGGGCAATGACGTCGCGACCCTCTATGATGGGCCTGACGGCCCGTTGCTGGATGGCGGAGGGCTTCTCGAAGCCGTAGTTGTAGACGCCTCGGAGGAGATCGTCCCTTAAACCCATCTGATCGAAGGTCATGATGGGCTCTATCCCATCGGAAGTCACGAACTCCAGCTTCTCATCCCCCATTCCTCCGACGCGTCTCGCCGGTGCCTCTTCCATGGCTCTGACGTTCCGACGACGACGACTATCGAGCAGGTGCGTAGTTGTCCTTAGGGTTTGTTTGGCTGCCCTTGTTTCTCTGGATAACGATTCACGCGAGTCAGAGGCGCAAGCGACGGAAGGCGTCGAGGGTTTTATAAAGGGAACTTTAAAAAAGCTAAACCATATTTTTAGATTAAAAAATCAATTTTAGTACTATTTATTTTATCTTTATCGTTAAAATTTAAAGTTTTCAAATTTTTTTTATTATTTTTTCTTTTTATAAACTCTAGACCGAATTATTAGGTAACTTTTCAAGTAATTTTTTTAAATTTACAATTTTAATGTTGTACGAGAGATATTTTGATGTGCCGAAACGAAAGATGGTACTTATCATAATACAGTCGCTTGAAAATATGACATGACTCAATTACAAGGCACTCACACATTAAGCAAAGATGACAACAGAATATATTGTTGAATTTGCTAGGTCATACTTGCTTTCGTAACAAATCGATACAAGCACAATTTGTTAAAACGTGAAAAATCTGAACACGAAAATTAAGCTAGCTACGTAATAGGGAATCAACTTTCTTGTTGACAGAAGCAGAGAGGAACTTCATGCAGATAGGAGGTTTGACAGACGCAAGGGACAGTATAGCAGCCGGAACGCCCCACAAAGATTCACCGCAGATGAGACCCGACGCCACAGCTGGCCCGTAGTCATTGGCCTTTTGCCTGTTCTTCCTCCGCCACAAGTAGAGGATCAAGCTTCCCACGCACATGTCAATGGCGAAGTAGGAACCCAGGTAGAATGGGATGGCCATGCACATTGGGTTCGGAATGAACCTATGGATCCTGTACTTTGTTTCGTAACGCTGCAATAGCTCATTGATTATGTTCATCGCGACTGCAGCTGCAAAAAACTGAGACTGCAAGCGTCACGCAGTTTTTGGGGAGGGAACCGACACCCTCAACTCCAAGGAGTGCAATGCCGCGGTACATTAGGCCGTAGGGTGCAGGATAAGGGCCGTCTGGATTGCCAATTGAGTAAGCTTTGTAGAAAAACCAGAATATTAGTGGAGACATGACGCATCCCATTGCTGTGCCAAAGACTTGGCTGAAGAACATAGAGCGAGGGGACGACAGCGTGAGGTATCCTGTCTTGAAGTCTTGCATGAGATCAGAAGCGGTTGAGACAATACTCATCATCACACCGCAAGAAGCAAGGCCGGCAATGACACCACCACGGTCAAGGCCAACCCAAGAGCTGAAGATTATGATGGCGAATTTGCCATAGTTGGAGGCAAGAGACCAATCGGTGAGGCCACAGCCGTAGGCATTGCAGAAGGCCAAGACTGGGGCAATCAGATAAGCAACCAACACATGGTACCATTTCAGTTGGGGGAAGATCAAGGGTACTACACCGATGGATATGGCTGCAAGCACAATGTAGCCAGAGAAAGCAACCCAGCTGGGGATTTGGTCTTTCAAGAAGTACTCGATTCTCCGTTCTTCACCATAGTCTGCAGATACAACTTCTGAGGACCCTCCCGCTTCAACACTGTCATGGTTTACGGATGGTGATGATGTCTCTAGTTTCTTCTCTGAGTTGTGTGTCATGAGACTTTTCGTGGTCATGAAGAGCATGTAGACTACATGGAACAAACCGTCACCAAGCATCATGGCTATAGCAATAAAAACCTGCAGCAAAATAAGAACATCCAAATATTATTAGAGATAATCTCAATTAGCAACATTATTTAAATTGCAACTTTCGAACACATTTATGAAGATATTAGAAATTCATCAATCTATAGATGGCGGCAGAGGAAGTTTTAGTTACGACCCTGTATCCTTGGATGCCATGGAGACTGCTGGCGGATAGATTAGCGTTGTACCAGATACCTTTCTTTGTCTCAATCAAGGGCCACATGATTCCCCATGAAATAATGGCTCCAACAAGCAAAGATACGTTGACCATGATAGGGCAAATCATGCCTACACCAACATATGTCGATGAGAAATCAAAGTAAAACCTGCAAGTTTTGTGATCCGAGTTATTAGTGAAATCGAGGCATTCACGAGGACAGCATAATGATACGAAAACAAGGGAATTAATATATGGAAAGAATTGTGCATATACTTGTGCGCATAGGCTTTGAGACCAAATGTTGGGAAGCTGGAAAATCCGCAGCCATCAGCAGCAGCGAAAAACCATTGGAAAAAGGCAAACACAAAGGTGAAGCAGAAGGTTTTGAAGAGCACAGCAACTTGTTTCCTACATTCATTGGTAAGAAGAACGTATACAATTAGCAGACTGATTAGGTTTAATTAGACAATGAACATCTACAAGTCAAGGCAAAGCGGTTCTAACTTTGCCAGCTTAGCTCCTTTGGGTGTGTGAAAGCTGTTGATGAGGTATGCAGTTGCAGTTCCACTCGGGTACGTTAACTTGTACTTCATGATCATCATCTGTTGGAAATTAAAGAAAATTAGACCAAAAACCAAATTAAACGAACAAATCTTCATGTATATATTTGTGAGTGTTGATTAAGTTTTAATTTCCAATTACCTTTCTGAGGGGCATAATCGAAAACAGCCCGACGAAGCTGACAGCGAAGAGAAACCCAATCATCCATCCAACATCAAGTTTCTTTATGTTGATTGGGGTGTTGCCTTCATCTCCTTGCGCAGCAATCTTTGCACTCATTCCCAGTAAATAACTTGCAGTTCCACCTATTTAATCATGACACAAATTACAATTATTAGATCATTAATGTAAACTAATACAGTGATTTACAAATATTATATTATTTTCTTGCATGCAAACCAAATTAGAGATTCATAACACAATTCTCTACTATATATCGTATTTGGAAGATCTAGAAATAATCAATTTTATCGATATGATCAGAACTGAATGATCGATGAGAAACAGTTATTAATGGCGATGAATTTGATTAGAAAAGAGACTAATGAACATACTGCTAAAGGCGATCCCGGAAGAGGCGACGACGCAAGTCTGGATGACGGTGTTTTCCTGGCGAGTGAAAGGCTGCTTCAAGAAGCCGCACCTGTCGATCATGGCGGTGTAGCCTTTCACCACCGCGAAACCGAGCAGTCCCGCAGCGACGTTGAGCGAGGGAATGACGCCGGTGGTGAGGTTCAACTTACAGACGATGAAGTTGAAGACAATGCTGAGGATGAAGCTGGTGACCATCGATCTCACCGTAATCTGCTTGGTCCAGGGCGGCACCGCCGTGTACTTGAACGCCTCCTCCACATTCACCTTCTTTTTGGTATTTCCGGCAGTGCCCTTCTGTTTGGCATCCGAGTCGTCACTCTGGGTATCACCGCCTTTGCTAAGGCTTCTCTCCATGATTCGATTCGATCAATTTTTGGGTGTCTGAGAGCGTGGAGGAGGCCTATGTGTGAGAGTGGAAAATCTGAGCCAGCTAGGATTCGGAGTGGGATTTGGGACCCGGAAAACAGAATCCGGAATCGGGTACAAGTACCTACTAGGTAGGTTTGATTCAGTAAACACAGATTAAAATTTAATTAATTAATTAATTTTTTTTAGATTAAGGAGGAATTGAATGGACAAGAGGCTTTCAAGCGTGACAGTTTCCATAATTGGCATAATTTCCTTAAATTTAGATCTATTATTCTGTTTAGTTTCCATTCTTGAACTGCAAGTAAGCAATGCATGTGAACAATTGAGATTTTCAAAAGTTAGTTCCTTTTCCGTTTCACATACAAATTTTAGAGTACATTTTATATGATTCGCGGCTGCCAGAATAAATAATCTCCGCAGAACTCACACGGGAAACAAATCAATATTTAACTCGAAAATTATATCCTCGTGTACCAAGGAGAATGATGTTACAACAAAATTGCCATCTAGGAAATGGATATTACAACATTAGTTGAAAATGCATTGACTGCTTGTGCTGCCCTTTAGATCCCAATCCGAGCTCCTCTACGGTGCTGCTAACCTCTACGCCGCCTACGACAATTTAACTCGCCGTCGACTCAACTCTCTATCCTGTTTTATTCACTCAGATTTCTTGAACCCAAGACCCAGAACCTCATCTTAGGTGGTGGGGTTGGCTTCAAACAAAAAGAAAGAGGTGGGGGACGGCAGAAAGGGAGAAATAAATTATTAAAAAGAAAGGAAATTAAAAGGACACGATGGGTAAAGAGGCGATGCCAGCAGGGAGAAGAAGAGCCATGGAATTGAAAGCTAACAGAGAAAAAAACGAAGGGGAATAGGGGGACGGCAGGAAATAAAAATGGACTCATATTTATCCATCACACATTTCTCTCAATTTGCCTTGGTCAGATCAAATAAATTTTAAAAGATTAATAGACAAAAATTAATAAAGTGCGTGCAAGATAAAAAGATCAATGAAAATTAAATTCAGGATTTTCGACCGTCAAATGATCCACAGTATTTTCGCACGAGTTTTCCAAATGAAGATAATTAGAAATTAAAATTTTAAAACCGTAAAAAGATTATAATAGCAACATCATAGCCATAATATTAAAAGATTCCACAGTATATTGGAGATTCCGCAATTCCCTTTATATATGGTGACAATGTACATCCTCGAAAGTTTCTCCCCAATGAAATTCACGTATTTTTGCTCCCTATTCTATTCGAAATTAAATTAATAATTTAGTTGTTAGACTTTGTCACCTCCTCTACTTAAAACCAAACCCCCCATTGTTCTCCATCGCTCTCTCTCTCTCTCTCCCTCCCCCTCTGTTTTGCCGTTCTTCTCTCTCTCAGCCTCTCTGTCTGGAGAACCATCCTCCTGTTCGTTCGTGACCATGTCTCTCCTCTCTGATCTCATCAACCTCAATCTCTCCGAATCCACTGAGAAGACCATCGCTGAATACAGTTTGGTATATGCATGCCCACCTCCTTTGATTTATTTTACGTAATGTTATCCATCGTTAACGTTCTCTGTCTTTGTTTTTCTTTCTCTTCTTATAGGATTGGAGGATCTGGTTTGGACTTGAGAAGCAAAGCAAAGGTAGGCCTTCCTTGTTGTTCTTTGTTTTAAACGAGCCGGAAAAATCGATACTTAGGACCTCAGATATAGGGTAGCTAATTTTCATATTTACAAGCTAACATGGAATTAATTTAAAATTTAATTTTTACTTATTGTTTTATGGACATGAAAAAACAGACACTGCCCGGAGTAGTAACGGACCCATCAGAACTGCCCAAGTGGAACTACGACGGCTCAAGCACAGGCCAAGCCCCAGGGGATGACAGTGAAGTAATCCTGCAGTACGTATCTGCAATCTTTAATCTAATCCCTTCATTTTTCTTTTCTTTTTGTTTGTTTTGAAACTGACACTTGGACTTTTGCTGCTTTAGCCCCCAGGCTATTTTTAGGGATCCATTCCGAAGAGGAAAAAACATCCTGGTAAACATCAAACGAAATCCACGTCTACGTTTTCGTTTTCTTTTTAATTGTTGGTTTATCCGATTAATCAGTTTGTATCTTAAAAAGTTGAGGGTGTATAAATATCGTTTTTTTTTTTTTTTTTCCTCAATAAAAATAGGTGATATGTGATGCGTACACACCGGCCGGCGAGCCGATCCCCACCAACAACAGATTCAACGCTGCCAAGATATTCAGTCACCCCGACGTTGTCGCCGAGGATCCTTGGTAAGCCATCCATTATCTCTAAAATATTAATTCTATGTTCTATATTAGTACTGGCTAAGAGTTATTTACTCCAAAATCGTATCAATATCTTTGCTTTTTACGGGCCGTACGGTTACACGTAACTGTCAACTGCTGACGTATAGTCTTTGTTCTTTCCAGCACTTTTATCACCATTGACGACGTTAACAAAGCGTTATCTTTAACAAAGAATTATGTTTTGTTTCATGTCAATTGTAATTATAAAATGTAGGTTAGGGACAAGCTTAATTATTGGATTAGTTTTGTTATTTTTGCTTATCCTCCTAATCACTTGGGTTAGATCGACCCGTCCAACCTATATAGTTGTTGGAAGGATTGACCTGGATCAAAAAACTGCAGAAGCATTAGAGAACAATTAATCAAGTTTTATTCACTAAATGATATATCACTCGGTTATTTATTCAAATTTTGACTAATTTTTAACCTCGTCCGTTTTTAACATGTACAAACACATATTTGATTACATGTTAAATATTTTTAGAATTCTCCATTGCACATCCAACAATTAGTGCCTCTTACTGATGACATTTCTTATTGATTAGGTACGGCATCGAGCAAGAGTACACTCTTCTGCAGAAGGATATCAATTGGCCGCTTGGATGGCCAATTGGTGGGTTCCCGGGTCCACAGGTACTTACATAATTTGCTATGATTAATGTTATCAAGATCAATTTTCGTATGCTTCAAAGTTCCCTAACATGCCTAATTACTTGTTCTAGCACGAACCACAACATTTAGAAGATTGCTTATTAATTAACTGTTACGTTCTGTTTCTTGTATCTATCTATACGTATATATAGGGTCCCTACTACTGTGCTGCCGGAGCAGACAAGGCCTTCGGTCGCGACATTGTGGACTCACATTACAAGGCATGCCTCTATGCCGGAATAAATCTCAGCGGCATAAATGCTGAAGTTATGCCCGGGCAGGTATATATATACGCTCGCTTTTACCGTTTTACGTACTTAATTTGGTTGCTAAGAAATAAAATTGAGGGATTGAAAACCGCTTGTAATTTGGTCTGTTTGCTTATGCGGAGCAGTGGGAGTTTCAAGTCGGTCCTACTGCTGGTATTGCTGCTGGTGATCAGTTATGGGCTGCTAGATACATCCTTGAGGTAAGCTCTCATACGATATAACTAGAAAACGTATAATTTGAGTATTTTCACTCTCTTCTCTATAGTACATTAATTTTCTAAGGTCTCGTGTTAATATAATTATTTGCTTGACAAAACAGCGAATTACGGAAATTGCAGGAGTTGTCCTTTCTTTGGACCCAAAACCAATCCAGGTCTTTTTAACGCGCTTCATTTTCGCATAGTTATTCTACTCTGTATTGTTTACTTAAGTACTTTCTATGTATTTTTCCTTCTTGATCAATTTATACCAGGGTGATTGGAATGGTGCGGGTGCTCACACTAACTATAGGTACTCATTAATTAAGGCTTGAAATTAATTGGAATAATGCAATTTTGCAATCATGTTAGATGCAACCAACCCTCTAGTGCGTGTGTGTGTGATGAACTCTTTCTATGCCTTGCAGTACCAAGTCGATGAGAAATGATGGCGGAATTGACGTGATCAAGAAGGCAATCGAGAAACTGAGTCTGCGCCACAAGGAACACATTGCTTCCTACGGAAAAGGCAACGAGAGGAGATTGACAGGTCTCCATGAGACGGCTGACATCCATACTTTCTCTTGGGTAAGCTTATACCGCCGTGGTATAATCGCTAATACAAATCCACGTTTCTTCTTTTTGTTGAAATCATGTTTAGTAAACCTGCGAAAACAAGTATTAGTTGAACTTTGCATTCTCAATCACAGGGCGTGGCAAACCGAGGGGCTTCCATTCGGATTGGTCGCGAAACTGAGCAAGCTGGCAAAGGTATGAATGCATTCGCATTCGCATCCGCATATGCATCGTAGAATGTGAATGTTTTTGTGTCATTATCAATTTCGGAAACAGATCATTGTCGTAATGCTTGCGATGCAAGTTAGCTCTCAAGCTGATATCTGAACATGTCATATTTCTTCATAAATGTCAGGCTATTTCGAGGACAGAAGGCCAGCGTCGAACATGGATCCGTATGTTGTGACTTCTATGATCGCCGAAACCTCTATTCTCTTAAAGTGAGATTGAATCCTATTCGGAGGAAATGAGCTCTATCAATTGCAAATAACTCTATGAATCTCTCTCTCTGCTTGCCTGCATGCGGTTTGGCATGAGCATTTGCTGCTTTCTGTTGATTGGTTTATGTTCTAATGATTGTGTAATTGTTGATGTTTCAAATTACGTGTTTAGTGTTGTCTAAGGAGCTGTAATAAACAAGGGTAATTTAGTTAGAATTTTTTCCCTCCTTTTTTGTTTCAACTTTCAACTTTCAACTCAAGCATAAGATGAATGAAATACTGGTGTTTATAAATTAAATCATGTGATGATATTTAATCTATTTGGTAGCTTAGATATATGCTAATTGTCCAGATGCAACTTTCTTTGCTGATGGGTGATTAGTTCTTTCAACAAAGTTCAAAAGGACATCATATGAAGATACTACGTATGTAGTTAATGAAAAGCTCCGAAAACAGATTAATACACGATGTCAGTTATATAAGTATAAAATAAGTCATTCCCTTCGACAATTACAAAAATATACAGAACATAGATAGGATAGCTTGAACACGCGAAATCCTTTGGTCTTAGGTGAAAGAATTGGCCTAGGATCAAGCATATCCAACCTTTCAGCTCTCTAGCTACGACAAAGCATTATGATTGGTTAATGGATATATAAAAGTTGATGCTTTGTTGAGCACATATAGCTTCACATGGCTCCTTAAAATTTAAATGAAGCATGGTTAAGGCCCGTGCCCTTTATGGTTAACTAGCCTCTTGCCACACGCTTACGCATGTTGAAATTTGCTCTTTCACATTTTATTTTAATATTTAAAAACTGAACTTACATGTGTAATAAAAAGTAGATATGTCAATAACTACTCCCTTTTGTTAGAAAGCTTCACTCTTTTTGGCCTCTCACTTTATATATAGAATCGTAGATAGATAGGAGATAAAAAAGAAGTTGCATCTCCTTTAACTGCATTGACTGATAGTGGTGGAGAATTTGAACTTGGGCGAGTGTCTATTCAGTTCCAAATTCGAATTTTGGTTTGGGCCAAAAAATTATTGGTAAATAAACCAAAAGTTGGGTCCATGCAGTTTTTCCCAAGAAACCCTAACCCATATAAAGTGCGGCCCATAACCATAACTACGAAAACCTTTCCAATTTCACCGGACAAAAATCCAAACCTACACTCACTTACCCAAAAAATTAAAAAGAGAGAGACAAACTGAAAGATTTGATTCATAAACCTTGTTCCATTTTGGTAGCCCAGAAAAAAAAAAAAAAAGAAAGTGAGGAGAAGGTAGAGAGAGATCTTATCTCACAGCCTCTGTTTCTCTTCTTTCTCCAAAACCGTCGCCTCGCTTCCCCTACGGTTTTACCGCCTCCCTCTCTGTCTGTCTGTCTCTCCCCTTTATGGCCGCCGACCAACCTAGGGTTTGAAGTCTGAACCAACCTTTTACCTAAGGTACTTCTCTCTCTCATTGCCTGTAATTTATGCCTTTATTTTCGTGTTTGTTTGCTTGTATTGGGTTAAGCGTTGAATGATAAAAAATGAAAGCTCACTTCTCCTTGGTTGCTAAGATTGGTTTGTTTAGTTACTTAGCAGTTAGCGTGAAGTCTGCTTCCCGGAGGGAGCTGTAAAACTTACGGAGATGCTTTCCTTTTGTTTCTTTTTTCTGGGAAGTTGGAAGCAAAGTTTGAGTTAGAATGCCACAAAAGTTGAACAAAAGTGCTTGCAACGGTCTAAGTCTTCTGAAATTCATGCTATTTATTTCTACACCGGCGGTGCCTGGAATTAAAATTGAAAAGTTTGCTTCTTGTTATTCATATTCAGAGCCTAGAGAATATTAGATAGCTATAAACTTCTCTGTAATACGGTGGCATTGTCATACAAATCGTCTATATAGTAAATGGAAAAAGCAAATAATGCATTAAAACTTTGATTGGGAAGAATGTGTATTAGGCGACCCGTGTGGTTGGATATATTTGCAGATTATTGTCTCCATGTCAATAATCTTGCTTTTCCAGGAAAATGATTTTAGAAAGAATACTTTATAGCATGCCACAGTGTGTGAGTATCCTAGAAAATTCATGCAATATTTGATTCTTATGCTGCACATTTGAATTTTTATTCACTCACAAATTTAAATTACTACTGTAAACTGATTGAAGCATACTTTGCAGCGTAAAATTTGGAAAAAAGAAGTGATGATGCATGCAAGGAGACTAAAGTTTAGAAATCAGAGATGGGTGCTTCAAATGTCCAAATATTCAGCAACGCCTACCTACACTGTTCATGGTTCTTCTCAATCTTTGGGTCATAAAACAATTTCGGGAAACCACTGTTTTCATGGTAGTTTTATTAGAAGCCATCTCGTAGATTCATTCTTGTTGCGTAATGTTGCTCCTGGTTATAGCTGCACTGGTTTGCATGTAAGGTCTAATCCGTGTTTGAAGGGTAGCCAGTTACGTGCCTACAGTTCTGAAGGTGACGGAAGGAATGCAAATGAGGATAATCAAACACCAGTGAAAGGTGATGCGGACCTCGATAAAGGGAAGTCTTCTCAAGAAAAAGCAAAGGAAGATGGGAGGAGTGTGGATGCACATGCTCTGCTTGGGGAACAAGATCAAAAGGAATGGCTTACTAGTCAAAAGATTACCATTGAGAGTAAAAAGAAAGAGTCGCCTTTCTCAACTAAACGAGAGAAGTTCAAAAATGAGTTTTTGAGGAGGATTGTTCCGTGGGAGAAAATAACCGTGTCATGGGATACATTTCCTTACTACATTCAGTAATTGCTTCTCTTTTATGTTTTTGATTGCTTCTTTCTTATCACGTATCACTTATCAGAAGATTTATAGATTTATTTTCATTTTTTATAGTGAACCTACCAAAAACCTTTTGGTGGAATGTGCTGCTTCCCATTTGAAACATAAAAAGTTTACTTCCACGTATGGTTCTCGTTTGACATCTTCAAATGGAAGAATTCTGCTTCAGAGTGCTCCAGGTTGGTCACAGGTTCCACAAATCTAATCATTACCTTGTGTATTTCAAAGTTCCTCAAGTGGCTAATGTCTATAGTTAACTTTGTTTTGTAGAACTGAATGAAATTACCATTTATCTTGTTTATCTGCAGGCACTGAACTTTATCGTGAAAGATTAGTTAGAGCACTTGCACAAGATCTCAAAGTTCCCCTCTTGGTGCTAGACAGCAGTGTACTTGCTCCTTATGTAAGATTGAAATAAAATTAATATTACCCTGCCCCCTCTTCTCCTGGTACTCACACAGTTTGGTTTTAATAATTAATTTCTGTTCAAATGTGGAGTAGGATTTTGGTGACGATTGCGAATCTGAATCAGATGATGATGATATGGAGGAGAGTACTTCTGATTCAGAGATTGAGGATGAGAATGTTGCGAGTAACGAAGAAGATTGGACTAGTAGTAACGAGCCAAAATCAGATTCTAGTGATAAAGATGAAAGTGATGCGCACGCAAGGGCTGAAGCAGCCCTCAAGAAGCTTGTTCCTGTTGAAGAATTTACAAAGGTATGATTTATTTACATTTTTTTTTTTTTTTGGGAGCATAAGGGTTTTTGTATTCTTAGTCCTTCTACCCTAAGCATATTTCAGTGATTCAGAAAATTAAATGGTGATCTTATTGATATTGGGATTCTTTATATACTTTTTTGTAAATCATGATTTATAATCTATGGTTCATATGTGGCAGATGGTATCTGGGGAAACTGAGAGTTCGTCTGAATCCTCAAAATCAGAAACTGCCGAGTCTTCTGAGCAATGCAAACGACTGCTAAAGAAAGGTTCCATACATAGATTCTTACCATATGTTATATTCAAATCTTATATGTTTTGTGAGTTGATAAGAAGCTATATTTCTTAGGGTCGTTTAGGAGTGTTTATGTAGAAGTGATTTTAGTTATTAGTAATTTTGGTATTTTAAAAGTTTCATTGAAGACTGCAAGTGATTTTTGCGTTTTTCAAGATGATCACTTTTAAGGAGAAGCACCTCCCATGTGTTTCTCCATAAAACCACAAAAAGTGATTTTATTCTCACTAAAGCACTTTAAGCATTTGTCCAACAATCTAGTAGTAATTTTGTACCTCCCATAATCATTCCCAAGTGGGCCCTTATTTTCTTATTACTAGTGCAACTGTTATTTTTGGTCGAACTACTTTTGCAATTGTCGTGTTCATCTCTATATGAGAACATTTTGTTGTTCGTCCTAAAAAAATCAGTATTCTTGCTTCTTCATTTTTGCAGGAGATCGAGTGAAGTACATCGGGCCTTCTATACGTGTTGAAGCTGATAACAGGTTCTGAATTATTTCTTTCATTTGTTTGCTCCATTTAATGTTGAGTAGATCTAACAGTATCTTTGACATTTTCTGCACTGAGGAATTCATTTTTTTTGTGGCGTTGAATAAAAAGATGATTTTCAAATTTTGAGAACTCATGAGATTAAAGTGTATTTTGAAGTTCATGAATGCTACTTTCTTTCCATTGTTTTGGATAATGAAACTTGTGTACTTCAAAAAGAAAATATAGGTCCCTTCCGGGGATTCTGGCAAGGCATATATGCCTTTTGCACCTAGGTGAGGGGCTTTTGGCAAGATTTATTGTGTATAATTGATATTGCCTCGTTAGCTTAAAAGAATAAAGTTGGCACCAATCGTGAGCTCCAAAGGATTTTGTTTGTACAAGTCTTTGATGCAATTTTGTCAATTCTCTACAAATATTTTACGTTTTCAATTCTGTTTCTTGGGGGGAATTTAATGAGCTAGCATGTTTTTGAGTTAAGTTCCATCAGTTTGTCTCGTACCAGCCTAGGATTTTTGCCAGAATTGGTGGATGAGACAGTGTTGAACCCCAGATTTTTTAGATCTTGCTGGAAAAATTACAAGCGTGCTGCCTAGAATATCATCTCTGTGGCCTATCTTTCAAAACCCTTTAGGATGATATCATCCCCAAATGAACTCTGACTCCGCCCTCACCTGACATTGACATATATAATGCAATACAGGGTCCTGTTGGGTAAGATATCTACATCTGATGGTCCAAGGAATGCTTATACCATCTTCCGTAGCAGGTGGGTTGGTAAGTTGTCATGTGTAGGGGGAGAAATACAGCAGAACATTCTTAGATTCTCCATTTGGTTTTCTCTAGAAAGCTTTTGCTTTTTCGCATACCTTTTTTCTCTTTGGACCTAAGTTTGACCCTTGTACTTCCATAGTCTAGTCTCTATCCATGTTCCATTGTCTCCATTAAGTATGGGGGCTTATTCAGGTTTAGTAAAAAGATGTTAGTGGTTTTCAACCATGATTTAGCACAAATGTTTCGACTCCTTTTAGAGGTTATGTGGGTGTATTGCTAGAAGTTTGTTGTCCACTTGTCATATACTTTGCTATAACATATTTTGGACTATTCCAGTTTATGCCCTGCATAACCCACCTAATGGTAAAATTTCTGTCTTTTTGTGTTTGTGCTGCTTTTATGTGGTACATACATGTAACTATCTATGATTTTGGAAGCTATGCAACTGTTTTGCATGTAGTCTCTTTCTTCCTGTATCAGTTTTCTGTTTTGCTATTAGAAAATTCAAAATACTCGTAGTAGTTTCAGTAGTATAGTTATTTAATTCATGGCTGCAGTTGATTTACACTTGTTATTCTGAAATCTTGTTACTTAATGAATTTGACATCTGTACAGGCCTTTACCAAAGGGTCAACGAGGGGAGGTATATGAGGTGAGTGGAGATCGAGTTGCTGTTCTTTTGGATGTTAAACAGAAGACAGGAACTGAAGTGGATGAAGAGGAGAAGGTAGCAGGGCAGCCTGCAGATCCACCGGTTTATTGGATACTTGGTAATGCGGATTTTTTAATTTTTGTTCATTTTTGTTGCTAGACTTGGGAGATTACTTTATGCTCTGATTTCCTTTGTTTAAGACTTCATCAATTTTGACAGACAATTTACTGTTGCATTGTTCATGTGAATGTTACGACCAATATACAGACAAGTTGCTTTATGATTTGCAAACTGATAATCTCCACCAGTTCTATTTAATTATGCATATGGCCTATCAGATCAACTTATGACATGATTAAATGTAACTTAAGCAATCTAATACAAGTGTAGGGCTTCATTGTTCCATGGTTATAATTCTAGGATTGCATAATGTTATTACTCATACCGAGGCTGTTCATATTATCATTTTCTGTTTTTGCTTTTGTACTCCTAGTGTTTTTGTATTCTTGACTCATGTTGTTTAATTGTGAATTTCATCGGTGCTAATAAATTCCAGTAGATACTTTGGATAAGGAAATTGAAACAAAAGGCTGCATTAGATGGAATAGCAGGTGGCTTATTACCATTAGCTGAATTTTATGGATGAAAAAGATCGTATTTTCGGTTCTCTACACAGTTGGTTATGGTTTTAATTTGATATAGCTTAAGGTGTTGACGGAAATTCTGGTAGCGACTCTTTTAGTTATAGAATGACAGATTTCCATTTTGTACAGCTAAGGAAATCGAGCATATTCCTGACCCACGGACTGAGGATTGTTATATTGCAATGGAGGCCCTATGTGAGGTGTGGTACACAATACCAAAGGATAAGAACTTTGTCTTCTGACGCGTGAGGTTGTCCATCTATAAACTGTATCTGGATTTTCATTGCTTGCAGGTATTGCATGCCAAGCAACCTCTTATTGTCTATTTTCCAGACTCTTCTCAATGGATGTCTAGGGCAGTTCCCAAGTCAGATCGCAAGGAGTTTGTCGCTAAGGTGAAAGCAGTTTTTGACGAGTTGTCGGGTCCTGTTGTTTTGATTTGCGGGCAGAACAAAGTTGAATCCGGGTCAAAGGAGAAAGAGAAATTTGTAAGTGTTAAGGATTCGTTTTTGTTGGATCTCTATATGTTTTGTTTGCTTACTTGTTTCTGATTAATGGATAACTATTTGTAGTTTATTACTAACACTTTCCCCCTACAAATACTCTGCTACAGACAATGATACTTCCAAATTTTGGGCGTCTTGCAAAGCTGGTAATCCTCTTTATTCTTAAGGAGCACAATGTACTTGGCACAAACAGTAATGCATAAATCTGTGTTTGAGAAATTCGTGTTATTTTTCTTCTCCTTGGATTATCAAAAACTTTTTTCTGCTTTTGGAGTTTCTATATAGTTTTCACCAGTTGAAGATTTACATGTTTCTTCCTTAGATGCAAGGTGATGTTTTCCCTAAAATTATGTTGTGTCCCTTTTACTTAAATTAACAAATTGCTTGTTTTTTGTTTCAAGCCTCTCTCTCTTAAGCGTCTTACAGAGGGACTTAAAGGAACAAAGAAATCAGATGACAATGAAATATATAAGCTATTCACAAATGTTTTCTGCGTTTATCCGCCAAAGGTAAATGTTGGTCTTCCTCCTGCATAAATGTGTGTTACCACTGTCTACATACTTTACACGCATAAGCATACACACAGATATACAAATGTGATTACTTTTCCTTTTTTTTTGTGGTTTCACACTCGTTCTGTTTCCTCATCCTTTTTACTTTTGCAGGAGGAAGAGGATCTTCGAACATTCAATAAACAGATTGAAGAAGACAGAAGAATTGTGATAGCAAGGAGCAATTTAAATGAATTACATGAGGTATCCTCTAGTTGTGAAATTCACATGAGTGATTGGTGAAGTACTGTGCGATGTATTTGTGCCACTACTAGTCTATTTCGGGGGCTTTTTGTTCTTCAAACCTCCTTACTTATTGAATTATTTTGAGCTATTGTAGGTTCTTGAGGAAAATGAGCTCTCATGCAATGACTTATTGCTAGTAGACACTGATGGTGTAATCTTGACAAAGCGAAGTAAGAAATCCTAACTTGAGCATTTTTCCTTGTTAAGAAACAGAAAAAAATACTAAGTTTCTGTTGTAATATGGAGTTTTGAAGTTTATAAGTTGGATATGTAGGTGGTGAATTACCATATATGCCGGTCTAGTATGTGGATTGCTTGTCAACGGCTCATATAAAATCTGTAACTTTGACCTTTGCAATATGTTTTTTCTCTGTTTCCAAAAAAGAGGATATTGTTGACTTTAATCATGCTAGGGATCTGCACTAGTCAATATAGAATCTAGAGTAGGGCATTCCTGGAGTGTTACAGCTAGTATGCGTTTTTTTTTTTCAATTCCAGAAATTTTCAAATGATTCAGTTTTATTCAATAGTTTTACCTGTTTATTTCCCAGAGGCTGAGAGAGTAGTTGGCTGGGCAAAAAACCATTACTTGTCATCATGCCTTCTTCCTTCTGTTAAAGGTGAAAGATTGCATCTGCCTTGTGAAAGGTACATGTTTCATCTGTCGTAGATAGTATTTAAAAATTTTATGTTACCCTGCCGTTTAACACTTCTGTTACTTTTGTGAAGCCTTGAAATAGCAATTTCACGTTTGAAGGAGCAAGAAAGTTTGTCTCGGAAGCCCTCTCAAAATTTGAAGGCATGTATTTAATTGGCTCATACTAAATGTTAAGTATTTGAGTTTTTTGTATCTTGTTTCACCTTTAACATATATAAACTGTTGCAGAACCTAGCAAAGGATGAATATGAGAGCAACTTTGTTTCAGCAGTAGTACCTCCTGGTGAAATTGGTGTTAGGTTTGATGATGTCGGTGCTCTGGAGGACGTGAAGAGAGCGCTGAATGAACTTGTCATTCTTCCAATGAGGAGACCGGAGCTTTTCTCTCATGGAAACTTGTTGCGGGTATTTATTTTAATCTTGCGCATTATTTGCATTAATGCTTGAATGAGTGCCTAACCATGTGATGCTGCATGGTTAGCCTTGCAAAGGAATATTACTTTTTGGGCCTCCTGGAACTGGGAAGACCCTTCTTGCCAAGGCACTCGCAACAGAAGCTGGGACGAACTTTATCAGCATAACTGGTTCTACTCTAACATCAAAGGTATGCTTTCGAGTATAGATCTGGCAGTGGTTAGTTTAATTTCACGAACCAAATAACAAGCTATGTTTCTGTTAAATGCTTATCTTTTTAACTTTTTTTGATACAGTGGTTTGGAGATGCTGAAAAGCTGACCAAGGCTCTCTTCTCCTTTGCCAGCAAGCTTGCTCCCGTCATAATATTTGTTGATGAGGTGAGGTTTTCAGTTTTGAGGAATTAAAAGAATAATGATGTACAACAATCTAGTTCCTTTTGTTTTCTTTTTGAACCCAGAATTTGACCATCCTGTTAAATATTCTCTGTTGTAGGTTGATAGTTTGCTTGGTGCTCGTGGTGGGTCTTTTGAGCATGAGGCAACTAGAAGAATGAGAAATGAGTTCATGGCAGCTTGGGATGGATTGAGGTCCAAAGACAGTCAAAGAATCCTCATTCTTGGCGCCACAAATCGACCATTTGACCTTGATGATGCTGTCATTCGTCGGTTACCAAGAAGGTGTGGTTGATTTATTCCATATTGGTTACGATGGTTCTGTCAATTGTTCGTCTCTGTCTTGCCAGATTGGTTATGGTATTCTTTGATAGTAGATTATCCTCATATGGCAAAAAATTAATTAAAATAAAGTTCAAACAATGTTGACCGAGTTATGTTGGTTGCTTCGTAGGATATATGTTGATTTACCTGATGTTGAAAATCGTAAGAAGATATTGAGTATATTTCTTGCTCAAGAGAATCTAGCACTTGGTTTCCAATTTGACAAACTTTCAGAAGCAACGGAGGGATACTCTGGCAGCGATTTGAAGAACCTCTGCATTGCTGCTGCTTATAGACCTGTCCAGGAGCTTTTAGAAGAAGAAAAGAAGGTAATATGCATTTTTGTTGTTTGTAATGTCAGTGTCAGTTTCTCGTTGGTTCCATTTACGGGCCTGTCAAAGTGTTTGAGTTCTATTTTAATTTTGGGTGTGCCTTGGGAGGAATAAATTTTTGCTGCTATTTTCTCAAATTTCTATTGTCCTGTTGAATATCTTCACCTTCTTTTTCATTGTGCGTAAAGTTTTGTACTGATTTCAGTGTGCCAATTGGTGGTGTTTGGTTACTCATTGCGCAGGACATAAAAATTGACGCTTCTACGGTGTTAAGGCCGCTGACTCTTGATGATTTTATTCAATCAAAAGCCAAGGTAAAGAATTTAAGATAGATGAATTTGTTATGTTTACTTTTCGAGGATACATCTACAGGTAATATTTATGCTGAAATGTCAGTTACTTATTTCTATCTTGATTATGTAGGTTGGGCCATCAGTTTCCTACGATGCTTCAAGCATGAACGAACTTAGGAAATGGAATGAACAATACGGAGAAGGCGGAAGCAGAAGAAAATCACCATTTGGTTTTTGAAACTGATCTTACAGTGTTCTTTAACATAGTCTTCGTAGAGAAAGGAAACGCCCTGCTTTAAAGGCTTCCATTCGTTGAGGGAGAAGGAAGATGAAAAGCCGAAACGCAGACGCTTTTCGTTACTCATTATGCGTTCTTGGAGAACAAAGAAAGAAGATAAGAGAGGCCCAAATTTGGAGGCGGCTTTGGGTAACAGTAGGAGGCAAAACCCTCCGTTTTCCCATCCCTTTTTGAGCGGATGAGAGAAGTGAAAAGCCCCCAACAAAATAATTTACTATCTTTATCTTTATATACAAAATTTTCCCAATTTTTCATGCCTTGTAAAATAACAGCATTGTTTTAGTAATTTTAGATTTTTCAGATTAAATTAATTTTCTCATTTTTTTTTTTTTTTTTTTATCAATTTTTCATGGCTCCGATGTTTCTAGAAAATCTTGATCAGTCTTCCGGTGAGATCTCATAATCATTTCAAATTTCTTTTTGGACGATAGTCTATATTGAATTAATGTGAATTACAGAAAGATGAATTCAAACTTGATTGTGACGAGAGAAGTACATTGCTCTAACCATGCTTGCTAATCCTCTGTTTGCTATTTAAGAAAACTTTGATTAGTCTTATTAGGGTGAGATCCCGATAATTTCGAACTTTTTTATGAGCCCTGGACTGACAAAGTTTTGAAGCAAAATGGAGAGGTGTAAGCTAGTCCGACTAGGATTTCTTATAAGAGTGTTTTAACCGTTAAATTTGATTTTAACAACAGTTATAAATCTTCTATTGTCAAATCCCAACCATTTATTTCTATTATTATTCAATACTGCATATTATTGAATTTTTTATGTTTTTGTTCAAAAAAGTAAATTCTTCTTCACGCAATTTTTTTTTTTTTTCCAAATGGTAGATTTTGTTAAATTAAATGTTAGATTACTCACTGACAGAATTCAAACCCATACCCGTCATGAAATGACTCAACTCATTCTCAATACTATGTTAAGGGGTCACTTGCAAATTCTTCTTCACACTCTTATGAACTCCTTGATATTTCCGTATGTGGGTGTAATAGAGGCAAAAGCCCAAACAAACTTCTGGACAATTATAGGCCCAAGGAGTGACAAACGCACTTGTTTATCGTACGGTTCAGGTTCAAAGAAATCAAAACGCACAGCATGATGCACACGCTTACATGCGTGCCTGTCAAAAACCCTAACCCCTCACGCTGATTCCCAAATTGTATAAATAGAGAGCAGCATCGATAATTATTCTACGCTCACTCCCACCGCTCCCAAAATCCCTACAACCCTAAACCCTAGGGTTTTTCAGAGCAGCCAGCCTCCGCCCCTCTGTTCTTTGTTCTTCCCATATTTCATATCGAAACCCTAGCTTAATCTCCCAAATGGGCAAATCAAGCAAGAAATCCGCCACCAAAGTATGATTCTTTTGAACTGCTTTCGCTTCGTCAAGTCTTCGGTTTTGTTTCGATGATTTCGTTTACTAATTGGGTTTTGATTTTCCGTACAGGTTGAGGCTCCCGCTGTAGTTGTTCCAACTCCGAAGTCTGGAAAGAAAGGTTTCGATTCTTTTCGGAGTTTTGGGAAATTTTTGTTTTGATTTTATTTTATTTATTTGTTGTGCTATGGTGTTTTTATCCGTTGATAGTGTAGTTTGAATGTTTAAATTTTGCATATTTGCTTTGTTTTGAGATATTTTTATTTCGGATGTTGGTTATTGAATTTGTTGTGGTTGTGGTTGTGTTGAGAAGGTAAGAGAGATGCTGAGAACGAAATAGAGAAGGTTGTGAGCGCAAAGAAGCAGAAGATTGACGAGGGCATAGCGCAGGCCATTCAGAAGAAGAAAGTTGAAGCAAAGACCCAGAAGAAGAAAGTGGAGACTAGTAGTTCCGAGGAGGAGTCTGATGTGTCTTCTGACTCTGACGTGAAGGTTTATTACGCTACACACTTGTTTTTTCTTGTTTGTTTATGAGATAGTGTTATTATGTGTTTATTTGTATGGGTTATTCTTTGTGTATTATTCTTAACATGTGCACTTAAAATAATATTATGCATGTTTAATGTCCCAGAATTTTGAATTTTGAGAAAGTAGACTTCATCATTTTGGTTTTGGAGTTGACATTCTATTTGGTTCGACGATGACCCTAAAAGTTCATGTTGATGAGTAATTGGTTTGGATGTTTACTTACCCTTTTCTTACTACTTGGGAAAAACATTTATGGCGTTATTTTTACTCAGAAACCTGCTCCCAAGGCTGCTAAAAATGGTAAAAGTAAGCCATCTAGCAGTTCTGAATCAGATGATTCAGACTCTGATGAAGTGAGTATTCATTTTATTTTAATGTCAGTGTGGTTGATAGAGTTGTCCAATTTATTATGAGACTTATTTGTGTTGTATGATATAGGAACCTGCTGCCAAGCCTTCCGCTCCCTTAAAAAAGTCAGTTCCTGCTAAAAAAGCTGTGTCATCGAGCAGTGATGATTCATCGGATGAGGAATCTGATGAGGAGGAAGTGAGTTTTTTATTTGATTTATTTTTACAAATAAAACTACTGATGCACGTAAACTTTTGTTTATTTATTGTGTTTTATTCCTGATTTTGAAAGTAGAGTGGCTATTTTTAAGTGTGCGTTACTGCTTGGTTTTAGGCTCCTAAATCTAAGGTAGCTGCTAAGAGTGGCCCAACTGCTGCTATAAAGAAGAAAGATGTCTCAACTGAAAGCTCAGATGAGAGTAGCGATGATTCGGAAGATGATGATGTGAGTTTTTGGTTTTCCAAACTTGGTGCTGTAATTTATTTTTGCCTTGGGGGTTATTGTATGGGTCATGCACGTGAAGATTGATTCAGTGATAACTGTATATTTGGGGTACTGTACTTTGTGTTTGTAGAAAACCCGTGCAAAGGTTACTGCCCAAAAGCCAGCTGCAGCTGCTAAGAAAGGCCCAGTAGTGCCTGTTAAGAAGGCAGACACTAGCAGCTCTGAGTCTGAAGAGAGCTCTGAATCTGAAGATGAGGTGTGTGCTCAAGCTTGATAATTTGTATCATCTTAAGGAATCACACTATAGTGCGGGATCTGGTTTTCCAAACTTGGTGCTGTAATTTTTTTTTCCATAGGTGTTATTGTATAGGACATGCTCGTGAAGATTGAATCAGTGAAAACTGTATATTGGGATACTGTACTGTGTATTTTGTCCTTTGTTAGATTGTGAAAGGTACCTTTTGGTTGATAGTGATCCTCTACTTTTGTGTTTCTAGAAAACCCCTGCAAAGGTTACTGCCCAAAAGCCGGCTGCAGCTGCTAAGAAAGGCCCATCAGTTCCTGTTAAGAAAGCAGACACTAGCAGCTCCGAGTCTGAAGAGAGCTCTGAATCTGAAGAAGAGGTTTGTGCTCAAGCTTAAATATTTGTATCATCTGAAGGATTTACTCTAGTAGGTTGAGCCATTTTAATTTGGGTTTTCAGTAAATAGTTTGAATGTTAATCTTTCTGAACATGTTTAGGAAGTTGTGAAAAAAGTATCTGCTGTAATCCCTAAAGGAAAGGATGTTTCAAGCTCCTCTGATGATAGTTCAGAGGAGGATTCTGATGATAGTTCAGAGGAAGTGAAGGTTTGTTTCTATTTAAATTCCTATTGGATGTGTTGCAGCTAGTAAAGTTTGATGCTCTAGCTTTTATTTAGTGTCACATGTGAAGGCAGAAAGCCCTTTAATGTTACTCTTTTTGGTGGACAGGATAAATATTGGTTTCTTGTATTTTTTTTTTTTAAGTATTTAAAGCGGTTTGGTGATGGAATTAAGTAATTTATTTTGTTGCAGGGTACCACAAAAACTGTTGCCCCTGCTGCTAAGAGTGTTAAGCCATCCAAAAAGGATGAGGATTCAAGTGACTCTGATGAGGATATGGAGGATGGTGACTCTGATAGTTCAGAGGAGGAACCTCCAAAGACTAGAGAAAGTAAAGGTGATAGTTTTTGGGTTTACATTCAGCATTAGATTGTAATGTTTTTGGGACTTGTAGTCATGCCTCTTTGGATTCTTGCAGCCTTCTCAAGTTTCAAAGCAAGATAGCAGTGAGTCAGAGGAGGAATCCAGTTCTGACTGAAGAAGAGGAAGATCAACCTGCAAAGACTCCCAAGAAAAAGGTAATTTTACTGAGCTAGTGTGATATTAGTTTGTTTTAGGTGATGCTTGTTGGATCTCTTATTCATTAGGACTTGTGGCTTAATAGGATGCTCTAGGGGTACATGAATTTTCCAACTCTAATATCTGCATTATCTGTAATTATATTATTATCTGTACATATCTGCACCATTGTATACTAAATTTTTGTGTCTATAAATGTTTCTTGCATAGCAGAATGCTTTTACATTACTACTGAACAAAGTAATATTAGATTTATGTACCCCACCCGTGTGACTAATGTTATACTATATTATTTTTGTGAACAGGACACTGACGTGAAAATGGTAGATGCTGAGTCTGAGAAGAAGCTGTAATTGACCCTTCCTCCCTTTTGTCAATTGTACTTTCAGCTTATCCTATGATAAATGTTCTGATTTTGTAATAATGGTTTTGCAGCCCAAAACCCCAGCTACTCCTGACGTATCGACTTCTAAGACGCTGTTCGCTGGAAACCTGAACTTCCGTATTGAGGAACACGATTTGTAAGTGTATACGTTGATTTAAGCTTGTGTTATGTTTTAGGTTCTTTCAACTAATAGTACTATTTTATGCAGGAGGAATTTCTTCAAAGATGCTGGCGAAGTTGTTGATATCCGTTTTGCCTCAGATCCAGAAGGGAAGTTCAAGGGCTTTGGACATGTTGAGTTTGCCACAGCTGAAGCAGCAAGGAAGGTATGACTTTTATTTCGTCTTTTTTCTTTGACATTGACACTTTCTTTGTGGAATCTGTAGTAATCTTTTTGTTTTTGTTTTTTTTTTTTGTTTCTGTTGCTAAACTATTAAGCTTTTGTTATTGCAGGCTCTTGAACTTAATGGTTTAGATTTGCTTGGTCGTGATATCAGACTTGATCTGGCTCGTGAAAGGGGTGAAAGGGGTGCTTATACTCCCACCGGGTACATTGCAACTTGTAACTGCTTCATTTGTTGTTTTGTTTTGGTGTTGTCATCAAATTAGTTTCTTACTTTTATTGATAATAATTTCAGAAGAGAGGGCAACTCATATCAGAAGGGACCACGCGGTGCGTCCAAAACAATATTTGTTCGAGGTTTTGACAGATCCCTTGGGGAGGATGAGGTATATACTGCTCGAGGAATTCGAGCTCTGTTGTCTAATTAATGTTGAGATTCTTTTTCAAGTGTAACTAGTTTCATTTTACAGATCAGGAGCTCCTTACAAGAAGCTTTTAGTTCTTGTGGTGAGATAACAAGGGTGTCCATCCCCAAAGATTATGAGACTGGCGCCTCTAAAGGGTCTGTACAATGTCTAGTGCTGATTTTTTTTTTATATGTATTTCCAGCTTACTACATGTGCAATTGTATCTCTCTGTTTTTCTTTTTCCATTGGTGGTGGTGGTTCTACACATTATGTGTGCCTTGTTTGATAAATTGTGTTGATAAAATGCAGGATGGCTTACATGGACTTCTCGGATGCCGCCAGCTTCAACAAAGCTCTAGAATTTAATGGACAAGAATTTGGAGACAGTTACTTGCAGGTGGAAGAGGCAAAACCAAAAGGTGATTTTGGTACTCCCAGGAGTAATGACAGGGGTTATTCCAGTAATCGTGGTGGAGGACGTTTTAGCAACAGCGGCAGGGGGGGTAGGGATGGTGGTGGACGTGGTTTCAGGGACAGTGGACGAGGCAGAGGACGTGGAAACAAACCAAACCTAGCTGCTCCTGGAACAGGTAGGCATTTTTATTATTCTCTTTTTCAATGCAAGTGTTTAGGATAGGCTGTGATGCTCTCGGTAATTCTTAACCAATTCCCATGTTGTACTAAATGGTGCAGGGAAGAAAACCACCTTCGACGACGAGTAGACTAGACTAGACTTGTGAGTGGTTGGTCGGGGGCCAAGGGAAATTGTGGAAGACTTATGTTTAGCTGTTTTTATTTTATCATATTTTATTATTTTAATTTTGAGAGGCATGTCTGGTTTTGACCTTTCCTTTACGTGGACATGAACTTGAACGCAAGAGTGAACCTACTATTGAATTTTTGGATTTATGACTCTAATTAATTTTGAGCGTTAATATAATTTACTTGAATTATTTTGGATCTCCGGCAACCGAAGCAGCAGCACCACTTTCCCTGTTGTAGCTACTCTTGTTGCCCGCCCCTGCATATGGAACCAAATATAATTTTCTCCGTAAGCAAGACGCTTGGTAACAACTAACAACTAGTGCTTAATTATAACATCCCCACACCATTGACTGAGCGGGATTCCAGGTCCCATCAGAGGCTGTGACAACGCTTGCCAAGGGTCTTATGCGATCCCTACAGAGTGTTTAAGGAGACGCAATAATGCCTACGTTGTGTTCGATAATGCTCGCCCGCCACATCTTTAAATCTTGCGGCGGCGGCACTAATGCATTATTGCGTCGACAGTAGGGCGGGATGGCTAGGCAGTTAGTTGTGTGATATCACGAAATGATTTGAATTTTGGCTTATAATGATCTTTGTAAAATTCCCAAAATTGATTGGAAGTGTGGTTTATAACTCACAATTTTTGTGAAAAAATATTGATTTTTTAATTTAAGAAATATTCTGTGGTAGTTAAGGAAAAAGATAATGCTAGAGAGACCAAAATATTGATGATTAACGTACTAATTTTTTATTGGTGTCACATCAATTAGTTTGCAAATTAGGTTTAAAATTTTGGTCTCACTAGCATTACCCTAGGGAAAATATTGCAAGACCTTTGCATCTAATCCTATAATTTGTTAGGTCTCGAAACTATTTTTTATTGATTATTAATATTAAAAAAAACTAAAAATAATTTAAACTTATAGCAGGGACCCAAAGAGATTTGCAAACAATCTTCAAAAAGTCCTAAAATTAATTTTAGGAAACATGTGATGCCACGAGAATTATTTGAATTTTAGCGTATAATGATTCTTGTAAAATTTCCAAAATCGATTGAAAAGTGTGGGTTATAACTCACAGTTTTTGAAGAAAAAAAAATGGGAATTTTTAGTTTCAGGAAATATTTTGCGTGGTAGTTAAGGAAAATTTTGCTAGAAATTTAGATGAGATCCTAACATTTATTAGGTCTCGAAACAAATTTTTATTGATTTTTAAAGTTAAAAAATATAAAAAATAATACAAATTACTAGTGGGGACCCAAAGAGACTTATAGGTGTTGAAAATCTTCGCAATGTCCAAAAATTAATTTTAGGAAACATGCGCTATGACAAGAATGACTCGACTTTTGGCTTATAATGATTATTGTAAAAATTCCCAAGATCGATTGGAGAATGTGGGTTATAACTCATAGTTTTTGGAAAAAAAAAAAAATTGAAACTTTAGTTTTAGGAAATATTTTGCGTGCGAGTTAAGAAAAAAATTGCAAGACCTTTGAACGTGGTCCAACCATTTATTAGGTCCTGAAACTATGTTTTCTTGATTTTTAAAGTTGAAAGATGAAAAAATATAATATAAACTAACAGTGGGGACACAAAGAGATTTGTAAGTATTGAAAATCTTCAGAATGCCCTAAAATTAATTTTAGGAAACATGTGATGCAGTCGAGAATGATTTGAATTTTGGCGTATAATAATTCTTGTAAAATTCCCAAAATCAATTGAAAAGTGTGTGTGATATATATAACTCATAGTTTTGTGAAAAAAATTGGAATTTTTAGTTTCAAGAAATGTTCTGCGTGGTAGTTAAGGAAAATGTTGCAAGACCCTTGGATGAGATCTTAACATTTATTAGGTTCTGAAACTATTTTTTATTAATTTTTAAAGTAGAAAAATAGAAAAAATAATACATACTAATAGTGGGGACCCAAAGAGACTTGTAGGTGTTGAAAATCTTCACAATGTCCTAAAATTAATTTAGGAAAGATGCGCTATAACGAGAATGACTCGACTTTTGGCTTATAATAATTCTTATAAAAATTCCCAAGAACGATTGG
Organism: Pyrus x bretschneideri; assembly: GCF_019419815.1. Classification (NCBI taxonomy): domain Eukaryota; kingdom Viridiplantae; phylum Streptophyta; class Magnoliopsida; order Rosales; family Rosaceae; genus Pyrus; species Pyrus x bretschneideri. The sequence continues at coordinate 353,127 of NW_025999802.1, read as the reverse complement.
AGAATGTGGGTTATAACTCACAGTTTTGGGAAAAAATTAAAATTTTTAGTTTTACGAATTATTTTGTTTGAAAGTTAAGAAAAATATTGCAAGACCTTTGGACGTGGTCCTACCATTTATTAGGTCCCGAAAATATGTTTTCTTGATTTTTAAAGTTGAAAGATGGAAAAGTTAATATAAACTAATAGCAGGGACACGAAGAGATTTGTAAGTGTCAAAAATCTTCAGATGGAAAAGTTAATATAAACTTATAATGGGGACCCAAAGAGATTGTAGGCGTCAGAAATCTTTAGAATATCCCAAAATTAATTTTAGAAAACATGTGATGCGACGAGAATGATTCGAATTTTGGCTTATAATGATTCTTGTAAAATTCTCAGAAGCGATTGAAAAGTGTGGGTATTAACACACGTTTTTTTGTCAAAAATGTAAATTTTATTTTCTAGAAAAATTTTCCGTGAGCATTAAGGAAAATTTTATAAGGCATTTGAAAGCATATTTACAATTTATTGAGCAACAAATAGATATTTAGTAGACTATTTAAGTCGAAAACTAAAAAAATAAGTGAAAAATATAGTAGCAAGTCCTAAAACATTGTTAAAATGGGGTTCCACCCTCAAGAATATAACAAGAAGTACTACTATAATTTTCAAACTTCACGATTAGGCGAAGGTGAAAATAAATAGTTTGAACGACGATTTATGTACGAATTTGTAAAAATCGACTAAAAACTGTGAGTGTTAAACCCACGTTTTTTGTAAAAAAATGCAAATATTTTATTTTTGTGAAATAAGGGAAAAATAAGGTAGTTGGCAGCGGATTTACGATTTATTGAGTAACAAATGGATATTTAGTAGACTATTGAAGGCGAAAACTAAAAAAATAAGTGAAAAATATAGTAGTGAGGCCTAAAACATTGTTAAAATTAGGTTCCTCCCTCCAGAATATCAACGGAAAGTATTACTTTATTTTTCAAACTTCATAGTGGGGTGAAGGTTAAAAGAAATAGTTTGAACGACGATTTGTGTACGAATTTGTAAAAAATCGACTAAAAACTATGAGGGTTAACCCACGTTCTTTTTGTCAAAAATGCAAATTTTTTATTTTCACAAAATATTTTCTATGAGCATTAAGAAAAATTTATAAGGCATTTGGAAGTGGTTTTACAACTTATTGAGCAACAACTGTATATTTAGTAGACTATTTAAATCGAAAACAAAAAAAAAATGAGTGAAAAATATAGTAGTAAGGCCCAAAACATTGTTAAATGGGGTTCCACCATCAAGAATATAACAAAAAGTATTACTATAATTTTCAAATTTCACGGTAAGGCGAAGGTGAAAATAAATAGTTTTAAGGACAATTTATGTACGAATTTGTAGAAACTAACTCAAAACCATGAGTAATTAGCCCACGTTTTTTTTTTCTCAAAAGTGCAATTTTTTATTTTTGCGAAATATTTTCCGTGAACATTAAGGAAAATTTTATAAGGCATTTGGAAGCGGATTTACGATTTATTGAGCAACAAATGTATATTTAGTAGACTATTTACGTCGAAAACTAAAAAAATAAGTGAAAAATATAGTAGTGAGCCCAAAATATTGTTAAAATGGGGTTCCGCCCCCAACAATATTAACGGAAAGTAATTCTTTAATTTTCAAACTTTACAGTGAGACGAAGGTGAAAATAAAGAGTGTGAACAATGATTTACGTACGAATTTGTAAAAACTGACAAAAAAGAGTGAGTGTTAACCCACTTTTTTGTCAAAAATGCAAATTTTTTTTTTTCGCGAAATATTTTCCATGAGCATTAAGAAAAATTATCATGAGGCATTTAGAAGTGGATTTACGATTTATTGTGCATATTTAGCAGACTATTTAAGTTGAAAACTAAAAAAATGAGTGAAGAGTGTAGTAGGGAGGCCCAAAACATTGTTAAAATGGGGTTCCACCCTCAAGAATATAACAAAAAATACTACTATAATTTTCAAACTTCACGGTGAGGCGAAGGTGAATAGTTTGAATGATGATTTATGTACAAATTAGTAAAAACTGACAAAAAAACCGTTAGTGTTAACCCTTTTTTTATGCAAATATTATATTTTCGTGAAACATTTTCCATGAGCATTAAGTAAAATTTATAAGGCAGCTGGAAGAGGACTTAAGATTTTTTGAGAACCAAATGTATATTTAGTAGACTATTTAAGTCGAAAGCCCAAAATATTGTTAAAATTGGGTTGCACCCTTAAGAATATAACGGAAAGTATTACTATAATTTTCAAACATCACGGTGAGGTGATGTGACATCCCACATCGCCCAGGGGAGTGATCCTTATATGTATATTCCCATCTCTACCTAGCACGAGGCCTTTTGGGAGCTCATTGGCTTCGGGTTCCGTAGGAACTCCAAAGTTAAGCGAGAAGGGGGCTTGAGCAATCTCATGATGGGTGACCCACTGGGAAGTTGCTCGTGAGTTCCCAAAAACAAAACCGTGAGGGAATGGTAAGCCCAAAGCGGACAATATCGTGCTACGGTGGTGGAGCGGGCCCGGGAAGTGATGCGCCCCGGGCCGGGATGTGACAGGTGAAGTTCCCACGTTTTTTGGTAAAAAATGAAATCTCTTTTTTTTTTTTTTTTTTTTTTTTGTGAAATATTTTCCACGAGTTTTAAGGAAAACTATATAAGGTGTTTGGAAGCGGGTTTATGATTTATTGAGCAATAAATGTATACTTAGTGAAATATTTAAGCCAGAAACTGAAAGAAGTGAAAAATATTATAGTGAGGACCAAAACATTGTCAAATGGGGTTCCACCCTCAAGAATCTCAATGGAAAGTCTCACCTTAATTTTCAAAACTTCACATTCGGGCGAAAGTGAAAATAGATTGATTGAACGGTGATTTATGTACGAATTTGCAAAACTGACTAAAAGTCGTGATTGTTAACTTTCGTTTTTTTGGTCAAAAATGAAAATTTTTATTTTTGCGAAATATTTTCCGTGAGCATTAAGGAAAACTTTATAAGGTGTTTGGAAGCGGTTTTATGATTTATTGAGCAACAAATGTATACTTAATAGAATATTTAAGCCGAAAACCTAAAAAATAAGTGAAAAATAGAATTGTGAGGACCAAAACATTGTCAAACGGGGTTCCACCCTCAAGAATCTCAACGGAAAGTCTTACCTTAATTTTCAAAATTTCATGGTGAGGCGAAGGTGAAAACAAATAGATTGAACGAATTATTTATGTACGAATTTGTAAAACCGACTAAAAATCGTGAACACCCACTGTTTTTTTGGTCAAAAATGCAAATTTTTATTTTTGCAAAATATTTTCCGCAAGCATTAAGGAAAACTTTATAAGGTGTTTGGAAGCGGTTGTATGATTTATTGAGTAACAAATGTATACTTAGTAGAATATTTCAGCCGAAAACTGGAAAAAAAAAATGTGAAAAATACAATAATGTAGACCAAAACATTGTCAAATAGGGTTCCACCCGCAAGAATCTCAATGGAAAGTCTCACCTTAATTTTCAAAACTCCACATTGAGGTGAAGCTAAAAATAAATAGATTGAACTGGTGATTTTTGTACGAATTTGCAAAACCGACTAAAAGCAGTGAATGTTAACCCATGTTTTTTTGGTCAAAAATGAAAATTTTTATTTTTGCAAAATATTTTCTGTGAGCATTATGGAAAACTTTATAAGGTGTTTGGAAGCAGTTTTATGATTTATTGAGCAACAAATGTATACTTAGTAGAATATTTAAGCCGAAAACTGAAAAAATAAGTGAAAAATACAATAGTGAGGACCAAAACATTGTCAAATGGGGTTCCACCCTCAAGAATCTCAACAGAAAGTCTTATCTTAATTTTCAAAATTTCACGATGAGGTGAAGGTGAAAAAAATAGATTGAACGCTGATTTATGTACGAATTTGTAAAACCGACTAAAAATCGTGAGTGATAACTCACAATTTTGTGAAAAAAAAATTGAAAATTTTAATTTTAGAAAATATTTTGTGTGATAGTTAAGAAAAATGTTGCGAGATCTGTCACATCCCGGCCCGGGGTCGATCACTTCCGAGCCCGCTCCACCACCGTAGGCACGATATTGTCCGCTTTAGACTTATCATTCCCTCACGATTTTGTTTTTGGGAACTCACTGAGCAACTTCCCAGTGGGTCACCCATCATGGGATTGCTTAAGCCTCATTCTCGCTTAACTTCGGAGTTCCTACGGAACCCGAAGCCAGTGAGCTCCCAAAAGGCCTCGTGTTAGGTAAGGATGAGAATATACATATAATGATCACTCCCCTGGGCGATGTGGGATGTCACAATCCACCCCCTTAGGGGCCTGACGTCCTCGTTGGCACACACGCGGTCAGGGTTAGGCTCTGATACCAAATGTCACATCCCGGCCCGAGGCAGATCACTTCCTGGGCCCTGCTCCACCACCGTAGCACGATATTGTCCGCTTTAGGCTTACCATTCCCTCACAGTTTTGTTTTTGGGAACTCACGAGCAACTTCCCAGTGGGTCACCCATCATGGGATTGCTCAAGCCTCCTTATCGCTTAACTTCGGAGTTCCTACAGAACCCGAAGCCAGTGAGCTCCCAAAAGGCCTCGTGCTAGGTAAGGATGAGAATATACATATAAGGATTACTCCCCTAGGTAATGTGAGATGTCACAAGATCTTTTTATGAGATCCTAGCATTTATTAGGTCCCGCAACTATTTTTATTGATTTTTAAAATTGAAAAATAGAAAAAATAATATAAACTAATAGTGGGGATCCAAAGTAATTTGTAGGTGCCAAAAATCTTCGGAATGTCCTAAAATTAATTTTAGGAAACATGCGGTATGATGAGAATGACTCGACTTTTGGCTTATAATGAATGTTGTAAAAATTTCTCAAATTGATTGGAAAACATGGTTATAACTCGGAGGTTTTGTTAATAAAATTGAAATTTTTAGTGTTAGGAAATATTTTGTGTGGGAGTTAAGGAAAATGTTGCAAGACCTATTGATGTGATTCAGCCATTTATTTGTTCCCAAAATTATTTTTTATTGATTATTTAAAGTTGAAAATTTCAAATTAAACATAAACTAATGAATAGTCCTGCAAATATATTTTTATGTGTTGAAAATGTTTGGAATGCCCTAAAATTAATTTTACGAAACATGGGGTACCACGAGAATGACTCGAATTTTGGCTTATAATGAGTCTTGTAAAAATTCTCGAAATCAATTGGAAAGCATGGGTTATATCACAGTTTAAAAAAAAAAATTTGAATTTTTAGTTTTAGGAAATACTTTGTGTGGGAGTTAAAAAAAATGTTGTAAGACCCTTGAATATGATCCTACAATTTATTGGGCCCCGAAATTAATTTTTATTGATTTTTCATGTAAAAAAGAGGGGAAAAAAATAAAAAAACTAATAGAGGGCTCCCGAAATATATTTATAAGTGTAAAAAAAAGTTGGGAATGTCCTAAAATTAATTTTAGGAAGAATGTGATACAATGAGAATGACTCAAATTTTGTATAAATTCTCATGTTGATTGGATAACGTGGGTTATAACTCACAGTTTTTGTGAAAAAATGAAATTTTTTTTTTAAGGAAATTTTTGGCATGGGAGCTAAGGAATATGTTACAAGACCTTTGGATGTGATTCTAACATTTATTAAATCCTGAAACTATTTTTTATTAATTTTTAAAGTTGAAAAATAGAAAAAATATTATAGACTACTAGCGGAGCCCCCAAAGAAATTTGTAGGTCTCGAAAATCTTCGGAATGTCCTAAATTAATTTTAGGAAACATGTGATATGACTAGAATGACTCGAATTTTAGCTTATAATAAAAATTGTAATAATCTTCAAAATTGATTGGAAAATATAACTTACAATTTTTGTAAAAAAATTGAAATTTTTAGTTTTGGGAAATATTTTTCGTAGGAGTTAACGAAAATGTTGCAACACCTTTGAATGTGATCCTACAATTTATTAGGTGCCGAAATTAATTTTTGTTGATTTTTAAAATAAAAAATAATAAAAATTAAATATAAACTAATAATAGAGGGTCCCCGAATATATTTTAATGTGTCGAATATTTGTACTGCTCACTATGTTTGGAGCATAAAGCAGAGGTGAAAAGAAAGAAAACGGCCAAAAAAGATTAAAAATCTCACTTTATTGAATGGTTTAGGCATATTATATATGGAAATTGGCAACAATGATCGTTTTACAAATTTCAACTACTGAAAAGATCAATTTTTGAATACGACATTAATAATTTAGACTAGTTCAGCAATTGCATTTTGATTTTTGATCATTTTAGCCCTTTCTTGTAAGATTATGCACAATGTGTTACATTGTAAATAGTTGTAAACTAAGCAAAGTAAGCGAAGACACCAACTAATGGACCGATGTTATAAGTTGTGGGTTCACCAAGTTGAAAATTGCCTCTATCGTCGGAGAAACCATCATTTTTATCTGGGCCCACGACAGCTCCATCTAGCACATTTGGGTTCGGTGCGTTGCTGTGGCACCAAGTGTACCCTCCGCCGCATGTCACTGGTGTCGGATCCTGCTTGATTGATATAATTGATGCACCTCTGTGATGAATCCGCTTCGGATAATTTGCTCCATATCCAACCATGTAACTCATGTTCTTGGGGTTTGACCCCAATATATAATCCACCTTAATCAAAACACAAAAGGAATAAAAAAAAAATAAAAAAGTATGCCCATGTGTCAAACTGTATATGTTTGACTTGTTGCACGTAAAGCAGCCAAAGTATTTTCCGTAATGCAATACCTGTGATTTGACGAATGCAGCAAGATCAAAAGGGTTAGCGTTGCCAGCAGCACAGTTGACGGAGGCATTTTTGGCGGCCAAGTAATTGGAATAAACAATGGTGGCGAAGGTAGCAGTGGCGACGCATTGAATGTTGTCCCACTGCGCAAACGATAGCAAACCTCCGGGTGTACGCTTCCTGTTCATGCTTCCTTTCTGGATGCACGAACAAATGAACTCCTCTGCGTGGCTCCTGTATTCTGCCCATTTTCCTGCATTGTCAACCTTCCCCTCCAGTACAAGCTGCAAGATGCACATGTTTTATTGGTGTTGAGGTAATTAACGCGGATTAAGGAGAGTTCTAAGTAGTACCATTGCAACCAAGAGCTGTGCGCCGAGGTATTTGTCATCCCATGAGAATGCATATCTTGTGCCCCCTATATCTTGTGCTTGCTCAACGTAATCCAGGTACGGTTTTTCATTTGTAGCGCGATGCAGCCATGCTGCTGCCCACAACATTTCATCCTGCAGACAAATCATGCATATAAAAACAAAATGCTTATCAAATAGCTCTTAGCTACATAGACACTTTTATTTTCTTTCGATGTGTATTGCTTGCATCTCAAGTAGATAGAAGCATTTACTCTTACATGATAACCGGAACTGCTGTAGCTTTTTCCGGCATAAGGGATGCTGTCCTGATAAAGACCGGGGTGATCGCGGGCAAAATCAAAAAGTTGTTTCGCGTGCATTAGAAGCGTGGACGAGTATTGAGAGTCAGAATTCTTGAAAGCAATTGAAGCAGCGGCAAAAGCAGCAGCAGTTTCAGCAGCAAGATCGGAGCCAGGGTGTTGAGCATCAATTTTGAAGGAGGTTCTCGGGGTGGTCATGTCTTCCGGTCTTTGCCAACATCCATGGTCAGAATCGGACTCTCCAACTTGCGCGTAGAGCACGTCCGGCTGTGGATGTGCTTTGATCAAGTAATCGGTTCCCCACTTGATGGCGAGCAAGGCGTTTGCGAGCTCTTGCTTTGCCTGGAGCTGGCTGACCATCTCTATTGTGCTCCATGATAGCATTGTTATTGTGAACGCCATTGGAAACCCTAGCTTCAGATTGTCACCGGCATCATAGTATCCTCCCACCAGATCAATCTATTCATTAATTTGATTGAGTCGATGACATTAATAGTACATAAAAGTCATTATGCACGCCTCCTAAAAATCTTAAAAATAATTTTATGTTAGGGTTTCATTAGGACTTTGTGGAGTATCAACAATTACTTCCCCTGCGTAACTTTAAATGTCCGAATCTAAATATATAGTCAATCATTTTTGGTTTTGAATCAAAGGTGGCGAATAAATAAATGTGCTTTTAGTGTTTTAATCTCAATCATTGATATCAAATGTAAAAATAAGTGACCATGAATCTTTGGTCACCAGGTGATGTAAACGAGACTCCATATATGTATGTGTAACTTTATGTATTGAATAGGATGATGGAAAAGGTTTTACTCCAGCATCAGCGCCGTCTTGGAGTGCAGAATCTCCACGCCATTGCACTCTCTGCAGCTTATTATCTTCCGGCAACTTTCCAGAGCGTTGACCCTCAAAATACAACAAAGACTTGGTAACTGCAGCATGGTAATCTACTGGAGACTTGGTAACTGCAGCATGGTAATCTACCGGCTGACACGCGATGCCATGAAGCATTCCGCACACTAACAAGACAGACAAACCAAAAGCACGACTAGTACTATGATCCATTATTTTCTCACTGATTTCTTGATGATCAGTATATGTATATGTGCACGTAAAGCTCTCACTCTCTCTCTCTCTCTCTCTCTCTCTCTCTCTCTGCGTACTCTGACTGATGAAGATTGAAGAAGCAGGTACTGATTCATATATATACCCAGAAAAGAGGAGATAAGAACGAGTATTCATTTATGGATATATAATTATATCCACTAAATTCACTGTATTAGACATCTAAATTAATTTTGCTTCATCACCGCATTAGATTTTCTCATTATTAATATATCTATAAACAACTTTATTATACTAATTTGATATGGATTTCGTACCATTATATTTATGTAGCACAACTCAAATTTGAGGGAAAAATTCCTATATGGTATGAGTATTTTCATGATTTTAGACGGAATTATTAATTTGCTTAACTTAAATCCAATATTTTATCCTTCCATCAAAGTATCCAAATTAATAAAATTTCAGTCTATATGGTGTTGAATTCAACTGGAATTTTAAAGAATTTTTTAAATTCTTTTAATAAATCTAGAAGTATTCAATCAAGATTTTAAACGTTTCTCCGAAATTCAACATGTATCTTTAGAAATTTGGATGAATTCAATTAAGAATTTATTTAAAGTATTTTTAAAAGTTGAGGAATTTGATGAAATTGGAGAGATATCATAGTGTATTTTAAGCATTCACAAATCTCACGTCTCCCCTGAATCTTTACAAATCAATTAAACTCCATCCAAATCATGGATTTATAAGTCTATTAAAATCCTTAAAAAATAAATGGACAAAATTTGTAGTGGGGCCCCAAACATTGCCAAAACGGGATTCCATCAACAAGAATATCAACAAAAAGTCATACATGAATTTTCAAAACCTGACGGTGTGGTGAAGATGAAAGAAAATAGATGTTACGACGATTTTCGTACTAATTTGCAAAATAGCCTAAAAACTATGACTGTTAGCCCACGTATTTTTGAGATATATTCAAATTTTTTATTTTTGCTAAATATTTTTCTATCATGATTAAGAGTAACTTTATAAGGCAATTGAATGTAGTTTTATAATTTATTAAGCTACAAATGTGTTTTTAACAGAATATCTAAGTTGAAAACTTAAAAATAAATTGACAAAAGTTTTACATGGATTTTCAAACTTAAGTTGAAAGCAAGTAAAGTTTACGACGATTAATATTCTCCGTCATGATTAAGGGTAACTTTATAAGGTAATTGAAAGATGTTTTACCATTTATTGAGCCACAAATGTATTTTTAATAGAATTTTTGAGCTCGACAAAAAAAAAAGAATATTGAAGCTAAAAACTTAAAAATAAATGGACAAAAATTGAAGCAGGTCCCAAACATTGCAAAAACAGGACTTCATCTACAAGAATATCAACAAAAAGTCTTACAAGAATTTTTAACTTGTGCGGTGAAGATTAAAGCAAATAGATTTTAGTTCGAATTTGCACAATATCCTAGAAACGGTGATGGAGTCCACATTTTTTTTGACAAAAACTCAAATTTTTTATTTATGCAAAATATTTTTTGTCACGATTAAGAATAACCTTATAAAGTAATTAAAAGTGGTTTTACAACTTATTGAGCCACAAATGTATTTTTAATAAAATATTTTAACCAAAAAATTAAAAATAAATGGACAAAATTTGTAGTAGGCTCAAAACATTGCCAAAATAGGACTACATGTAAAAGAAAAGAAAAAAAAGTCTTATATAAATTTTCAAAATCTCACTGTGCAGTTAGGGTGAAAGCAAATAGAGTTTACAACGATTTTTGTATAAATTTGGAAAATGACCTAGAAACCATGATGGTTAGCCCATACCCTTTTTTTTTTTTTGGTTGATAAAAATGCATATCTTTTATTTTTGCAAAATGTTTTCTGTCACGATTAAGAGTAGTTTTATAAGGCAATTGAAAGCAATTTAATATTTAATAAGCAACAAATGTATTTTTGATAGAGTATTTAAGCAAAAAACATAAAGATAAATGGACATAAATTGTAGTGGGGCCAAAACATTGCCGAAACGTAACTTCATTGACAAATACATTAACAAAAAGTCTTACATGAATTTTCCGAACCTTACAATACAATTTAGGTGAAAGCAAATTTTTTTTATAAAATTGGAAAACGGCTTTGAAACCGTGATGTAATCCCACGTATTTTTTTTATGAAGATGCAAATTTTTTATTTTGTAAAATATTTTCTATCACGATTAAGAATAACTTAATAAGACAATTGAAAACGATTTTATTATTTATTGAACCACGAATGTACTTTTAATAGAATCATAGTTAAAAGGGGACATGGGCAGGGCGGGCATTTTCCTTGTATTCAAGGATGGCCGAGTTAGGGTATGAGGTAGCGCGGAGTAACGCTGCGTGGATTCTTGACAAATATGGCGAGCGACGCATGTGCATAGGAGAATCCGGTTTGTGCACCGATGCAGAAAGGCGTCTGAGCAGGGTGAACGAACTCGCTGCTTTGCTGATTTGGGATGCATGCGTATTATCTATGGTCAGGAAGCTCATGCTGAAACATGTTGTCACTCCGGCTTCACACTATTTTGTTTTTCATTCTTCCCATCTAAGGGTACCGATCGAGAGGGATTATGAACGAGCAGCAGAGACCATGTTCAACCTTGCGGGCTGCCTTCGGATCTTCATCTTGCAAAGCGTTACTACGATCAAGCCCTACAAATTAGTTACACAAAAACATAATCCGAGCTGCATCATATACAAAAGTTCCCAAAGTCGAGTTGGTTGGGAACATTGAGCTCCGCAGACAACTTACAAAATAGATCTCCAACCACGTGAGCGGTTTAATGATTTCAGGCTGCCACCACTTTGGTGCCGAAAACCAGGTAGTGCAGATTTCCTTGTTGGTCGGTTTCAGATTTTAGCCAAACTTGTACCCAAGGGGGATTTCTACGAGTGTCATCTTGCACCCCATCGTTATTTACTCTCACTCCTAACAAGGCATTGCGTTTGATCTCCAGTTCCTCGACAGAGGACTGGCCATCGAAAAATTTCACCTATATTATAAATGAAAATGAAGATTAGTAGAAGAAAATATCACTGGCCAAAGGATGGATCATAGTCTGTCCGACTATAAGTTAGTGACGAATTCGAATTCTTACCCCATCTTCTGCATACAAAAAAGCATGAATTCTAGCGGTCGAGTCCTCCAGAGTCAGCCTAATTCTGTCAATCCCAGCAGGAAAGAGGAAGTCCGCAGCCTGCCATGGTAAAGTTGCTATGACTCGAACTACACACTTGAAACTAGCTGGAACCTACACGATATGGAATACATACAGTTCATGTACTGTACAAAACTACAAAAAGAGAAGCATAAATAGGCTTCTGAGCAAGAAAGCACAGGCATAAACTAAGAGCTGCATGAAAGAGGTAGGATACCTCTGAACTTGCAACAACATCCATTAAGGTAAGAAATATTGCATGGTCGTTGTCACTATCATCAACCTCTGCGGGAAATAAACAATCATAAGAGAATTTCAAAGAGATGAAACAATTTCCAAGAATTGAAAGAGAGAAGTGAATGAATGAGAAATCAAAGATTAATTCAGCACAAGAAAAAAAAAATGCAGTACCTGTGACTTGAGGCAAGGGAAAGCCCCCAAATGGCATCTGCATTAAACTTTCTGGACTTTGGGCTAATCGTTCGTTAAATAACCTAATCCATAAAAAATATGCAAAGGGATATGTGCATTAGAGTTTTAGCGAGTTATACAACATAATGATGCAATGAATGATAATTAAATGGTTTCCGAAAGTTACAACCTTTTCCGCTCAAGTTTGAGACGGTCCTCTTTTGGTGTATATCGAAGCTTTGTAAAGGGTGTCAGAACACAACGCCATATTCCTGCATGCACTTCACATAGCAAATTTACAAGCTTCACCCACTCCCCAGTTTTTAGCAGGCGAAGGTTGTCATTCTCAAGGTCCTGAGATATCACTCTTAAGACAGTTCCAACTGCAGGAAAGCTGCTGCATAAGGTATCACTTGGCAAAGGAAATGGTTCCAGATGTAGGGGAAGTGGGTGCTTCATTTCATCTTCTAGCCTGTGGTTCAGATTTAGCAACATTTAATATTTTACTCAGATAAAATATACAAATAGTAACCATATAGATAAAACTAAATTAGCTTTCATAACTAACAAACATATATATATAGGCTCAGTCCAGTAAGGTGATGCGCTAATGTCATAAACCATTACATGGATTGCAATTTGGTAAGTTCACTCCTGAGGAGAATTGCACGGAAAAAAAAAATCCAACAAAAAATTGATAACAGAATATCAATGGGAAGTATGTTGAAAAGATCAATCACTTTATATAACTTCAACACTAATTATATGAAAGGAAAATAACCCCCGTCTTATATTTGAAGAAAAAGGAAAGGACCCGTTTTGAAATTTTCTGACGAGACAGGGAGCAATTGCAAAGTACCCCATAATTTTATGATGTTATATAAGAAAAAATAAACATTAACAGCTATCAACTCACTTTTGAAGAATATCTGCTGGTGGAGCATCGGTTCCATCCCAAACAAAGGCCATCCATTCATTTCCAGCACCCTCATGGATATGGATTATCTTGAGGTAGAAAACAAAGAAAATTATTATGTTGTACTCGGTACATGGAATAATTACAGAACAAAAGGAACTGACTTAGATCTTTAATCATATTTGAGTAATTTAGAAATAATTCAAATATCCTGCTTTGTTCCCCATTTAAAAGAGAAACAAATCTGCAGTATTCATTTAACTAGTGCACACATATTTAACAAAAACGGTTGACTTACTTTACAAACCAAATTAAAATCTTCACCTCCTTTCATTTCTCTGACGAATGAGAAATAATTTGCACCTACAAACCATATACATTTCTAGTAAGACAAGATGAAAAGATATAAGGCAGGCTTATGATATACCTCTATCTACCAAGCAAAATAAAGTTCCTATCTTTTCTCATATATACAATTAGGTCAAAAGTTACTACAAATCTACCATCCAGGGTGCCTCTAATTTGGACAAAGTATTTGGCAGCATGTATAGAATCATAACCGTATGGTGCTTCCTCTTCACAAACCATTAAAGTGGATTTGTAAAAGGATTTAGAATCACTATATACTTTTGCCTAAAAAACCAGAGCAAAAACATAAACACCTTTGCTCAAATGATGATGCCATTTCATGAAAACTTACTCCCTATAAATCCAGTGATCAACCGTATTCCTTGGAAAAAGAGATTCCATATTAGATCATTCACAACTAGCACTGACTTATCATAAAAAGAGCACCTCTATCACCAACCTAGTTATAGTTGTCTAGAGAAAGACAAGTTGAATAACGTCACACAATGCCATTTCACGAAAACTTACTCCCTATAAATCCAGGTATCTCCCTTGAAAAAGAGATTTCAAATTAGATCATTCACAACTAGCACTGACTTATCATAAAAATAGCATCTCTATCACCAACCTAGTTATGGTTGTCTAGAGAAAGACAAGTTGAATAACATCACTCACTATGCCGGAAATGTACATGATTACATAATAATCTTAAAAGAATGTAACAAAAAACAATTCCAACATTCTAGAAAGGTAAATCTAACCCTTTTGTCTTTTGAGCAAGCTATCTTTACAAAAGCCTAATCCATGTGGGACTATCATCAACTACCTTTTTCACAACCATAATCCATCCAGCACACCAGAATCATATCCACAGTCATCCAAAAATAACCACAACATTGTAATATCTACTGCGAACGAGTTAGACTTATACATAATTTAATGCCGTTGTGTTGCTATGTGAAACAAAATACTTTTTAAGTATACCTTCGTGAAAATGGAAATTCTTCAACCATCTTCTCAAGTCTATCACAAAGTTCTTGTCATGGTCTCTCTCGCGAAATGTTTTGCAAGCATGATAAGGACTTAAATTTGTATTGTCACTTCCGTAATAAATAGCAAAGGTAGAGAACTTCTTGCAAAAAACAGCATTTACTTTACCTACATGATGATTAATCTGCACAAGTTACGCCCAAGTCAACTACAATCATGATTTGTACAGAACATTTCATGCCTTTAATAAAATGGGGTAAATGATAGTACATAACATTATCTATTTTTATAACAGATAACATGGAACATTTTGATAACGAAGAAAACATGATTTAGTAGGGAAAAAGAAGGGCAACAAGCAATTTATTTGATCAAAATATCTTTAGCAAAAATGAAAATATACCACACTAGTTACAGATTGAACATTTTGCTTGAGAAATCAGCAATTGAAGAATCCCGGAAAGAAAATTAAATGAAGTTAAGCTCAAGATATACCATGACGCGTTGGAACTGAATTATGTCTCCAACAGATAAAATGCGAGGACATTCATTCCTATCTGTAAAAATGTTAACCGACAACCCGGGATCCTGATGCGTCTCATCGATTATACGCACCGAAACGAACCAATCTGCAAAAAATTCACACCAATACGTATATAACAAACAAACAGAAAGAAATGAGAAAAATTGCATCCAAAAGCAGAACTAAAAATAATTAATTTAACAGAAAAAGACAAAATATTATAAAGACCCAGAGAAATGGAACAAAAGTAACACGCGGCTCAGCAAACACCTTTTCGTTAAGAGTCTCATCAATCTACTACCGACCTTGCCGGAAGCAGCCGTAAGTCCGGCCTTTGTTTCATCATCGCCACCACAAATAGACAAATTAACACAAATATGCAAGCACATTACAAAAATTTGATGAATTTGATTGAAGGAAGAAGATTTACCGGTGCCTCTGGTTTGGCGAGGAAAGCTGCACTCGAGGACGACGCCGATTACGTTGACCTTGGCGCCGACGGAATCAATGGTGTCCCTGATCTTCGTGAAGTTGTAGTAGTTACCACCACGTGGCATCTCTCTGTGTGAGTATTTGGGTTAGCCCGAGAGGAAGGGGGTAGAGAGTAGAGAGCTTCTGTCCCTTCTAGGGTTTCTATGGAGGGAAAAAGGAGGTTTATAAATTTTTGGGGAGGAGACCATACGAGTGAAATTATCTCTTTTGGGGAAAAGCGTCTTAGAAGAAATTTTAAAAACGAAAGTAAGGGCGAAAGCTTCTTATAAAAGACTCGGCATTTTGTTTCCAAAAAAAAACTCGGCATTTTTTGTAATGTTTCGTCTCTTACCTTCCACCCTAGGGTCCAAATTAGTCTTTCTTTAACATATAAGTTGGCTATCCAATCAAATCCAACTCAGTCGCAGCGCCAAATGATGAAAGACTGGTTTGGTATTGCTGTGTTTTGAAAAAAAATTGTTTTTATTGTACTCTAAGAATAAGTAGCTGTGAAATAAAGTAGTAAAGTGTTTGGTAAATTTTTTTTGTAAAAGTAATTTTGGAAAGAAAAAAAACAGTATTATAGTGTTTGGTAAACTTTTATGTAAAACAGCTGTGACTGTGTGAAATGATCAAAAAGAGTTTGGTCATATTTAGTGTGCCTTGAGGGGCCACTCCTTTTATTTGGTCTCCCTCTTATTCTCTCGTTCTTCTCTTTTTCCCGTGAGACTCTCCTTTCTCTATAAACTCTTTCTCTAAATCCCACACCAATGCCAATTTTCAAGTGAAATCCATACCAATATTCCCTGTTTTAGGTGTAGTTTGACCTAAGGATTTGAATGGTGGCATTGCATGTGAAGATCAAGTGCTCAAAAATGAAGAAAGCCAACCCCTTCCCTCTCAGTGAAAAACTCTTCGACGAGTTGACCTGAGGCTCAATGAAATTGGGGTGCTTCAAACTCAATTCAACCTTCATTTAATCTCAGTTACAACTTCTGTATCCTGCATATCAATTTTGGCGTGAAATTCTTGGGATTTAACACCAAATGCCCTATCTGTGTTCATGCCCAAAAATCTGGTGACCTTCTTGGTCATTTTTCCGGCGAACTTGAGACTGAATCTACACCAATCAACAAATCTCAACTCTGGGTAACTCTCTTGACTTTATTTGTGAAGTTTGAGGTTAAATTCAAAGGACTAGAGCTAATGCATGCTCTGTATTTTCTGCCTAGAAACCAACAAAGCATCACCGATGCCATTACAACTAATCAAAGACCAATTCATTCCTAATTGACGATTGGGTAAATTTCCGAACCTCTGTGTGAAGTTTTAATTGCTTAAGGTCATTTTGGGTATATGAAAGTTTCATTAAAGCACTCAGTGCCTTTTAGAAAAGAGGTTTGTGCAAAAGCTGAAAAGTCAGTTTTTCAAAGCTACCTTTTGCTGTTTCTGTTTTTTTTGTTTTTTTTCACCAAAAACTGTGAAAAAAAGCTGAAGTTGGAAGTTTACCAAACACAAAAATGCTCCCAGCTTTTTTTTATACTTGTTTTTTTGAAAATCATCTCAGTACCAAATCATACCGAATTGTTGTCTTTAAAATTGCTTTTGTAAAGGCTTTCGGCACACGAAAAAACTCACAAGCCTTCTTGGCACATAGAAACTGTCTTCGAACAAGCATCTTAGGATTTTTTTAATAAAAATTTCAACACGTTTAGAATAAAAGCCCTTCTAATAATAGAAGCATTCATGAGCATAAGTACTTTTAAAAAAAAGCAACGAAGCAGATGGAAACATTATTCATATTTCAGTTATGATGGTTAGAAATTGTGATGGTTAGCTCACGTTTTTTTTTATTAAAATGTAAGTTTTTTATTTTTGGGAAATATTTTCTATCACTATCAAGAGTAATTTTATAAGGCAAAATGAAAGCTTGTTTACCATTTAATAAGCTATAAATGTATTTTTAATTGATTATTTAAGCTGAAAATTTAAAAATAAATGGACAAAAATTGTAGTAAGGCCGAAAACATTTCCAGAAGCGACTCCATCTACATGAATAATAACAAAAGGCTTTCATATTCACGTTGCAAACTTGCAGTGGAGGTGCAAGCAAATATATTTGACGACGATATTTGTTATAATTTGCAAAATATCCTAGAAACGGTGATGACAATCCACGTTTTTTTTTATGAAAAATACAAATTTTTTTATTTGTGCAAAATACTTTCCATCGTGATTAAAAGTAACCATATAAGGTAATTAATAACGATTTTACCCTTTAAGCTACAAATGTATTTTTAATAACTCAAATATTTTTTCACTTTATCTCCCAATGGATGAAGCTTGAATCTGAATCTGTTGGAGCGTATTACTGTTGCGCATCTGCAACACGAACTTACATACCTATATATATTTTGATGCTTTTCTGGACCGTGCTGCTACTTGCAACTGCTTCTCTGCCCCTGACATGTAAAACCTCGGGCTCCTCTTTTTTTCTGAAAGTTTTATTTTCGTCCTATTCGTTATGGAATTCCGGCAATGCAAATTGCACTTTAGTTTTCTAACTTGCAATAATGCTTACTTTTAATGATTTCAATTGTTCGGATTTGATTTCTGATAATTTTAATCAATTTCTTATTATATTAAGCAGAATATAGATTGTATTGTAAGTAGCTTTTAATTAAGCAAAGTGAGCCAAGACACCAACTAGTGGTCCATTGTTATATGTTGTGGGTTCACCATGTTGAAAATTGCTTCTTTCATCGGAGAAGCCATCATTTTCATTTGGACTCACGACTGCTCCATCCAGGACATTTGGATTCGCTGCTTCTCTGTTGAACCAATCGGCGTACCCTCCTTTGCATGTCACTGGTGTCGAGTCCTTCTTGATCGATATTATTGATGCTCCTCTGTGATGAATCCGCTGTGGATAGTTTCCTCCATATCCAACCATGTAACTCATGTTATTGGGGTTTGACCCCAATATATAATCCACCTTTATCAAAACACAAAAATAAATCATTTTGTCAAAATGTTACATGTAAAAGAGCCAAAGTACTTTTCCGTAATGTAATACCTGTGATTTGACGAATACAATAAGATCAGAAGGATTAGCGTTGCCAGCAGCACAGTTGAGGGAGCCATATTTGGTGGCCAAATAATTGGAATAGACAATGGTGGCGAAGGTAGCGGTGGCTACGTATTGAATGTTATCCCAGGACGAAAACCATAACAGGCCACCGGGTGTCTGCGGCACTTTGGTGTTCCCTTTCTGAATGCACGAGCATATGAACTCCTCTGCGTGGCTCTTGCATGCGGCCCACTTTCCTCCATTCTCAACCTTTCCCTCCAATACAAGCTGCAAGGTGTACATGTTTTATTAGTACTAATTAATCAGATATTAATTGGTAGAATTAATGGTAATTATACTAATTCATGTGGATTAGGGAGAGTGGTAGGTACTCTTGCAATCAAGATCTGTGCGCCAACGTATTTGTCATCCCATGAGAATTCGGATCTTGTTCCCCCTACGTCTTCTGCTTGCTCAACGTGATCCAGGTACCTTTTTTCATTTGTAGCACGATGTAGCCATGCTGCTGCCCACAACAGTTCATCCTGCAATCAAATCATGTACATATAATTAACTATATATGCACGTTGGCGTGTTGCTTGTAGTTGAAGTAGTTAAAAGCAAATATCTATTCTTACATGATAGCCACTACTGGCGTAGACTTTTCCGGCAGAAGGGATGCTGTCCTGATAAAGACCGGGGTGATTGCATGCAAAATCAAAAAGCTGTTTCGCGTGCGTTAGAAGCTTGGATGAGTATTGATAGTCCGAATTCTTGAAAGCGATTGAAGCTGCGGCAAAAGCAGCAGCAGTTTCGGCAGCAAGATCGGAGCCAGGATGTTGGTCATCAATCTTGAAGGCGGTTCTTGGGGTGGCCATGTCTTCCGGCCTTTGCCAACATCCATGGTCGGAATCAGGCTCACCGATCTGCGCGTAGAGCACCTCAGGCTTGGGATGCGCTTTGATCAAGTAATCCGTTCCCCACTTGATGGCATGCAACACATTTGTGAGCTCTTGCTTTGCCTTGAGTTGGCTGCCCATCTCTATTTGGCTCCACGACAACATTGTTATTGTGAATGCCATTGGAAACCCTAGCTTGAGATTGTCTCCGGCATCGTAGTATCCTCCCACCAGATCAATCTGTTCATGAATTTAATTTAGCCAATGATATTGATAGTATTGTACGGAGAGAAGAGGATGATGGAAAAAGTCTTACTCCAGCATCAGCGCCGTCTTTGAGTGCAGAATCTCCACGCCATTGCACTCTCTGCAGCTTATTATTATCCGGCAACTTTCCAGAGCGTTGACCCTCAAAATACAACAGAGACTTGGTAAGTGCTGCATGGTAATCTACCTGACACGCAATTCCATGAAGCATTACCAGCAATAAGCACCCAACCAATCCAAAAACACGACCAGTACGATCCATTAATCTCTGATTAATTAGTATAATTAATTATGTCACTCCCAGTATATGTATATATTACTATACTTATATGTGTATGTATAGCTCTCTCTCTCTCTCTCTCTCTCTATACATATATACGCTGACAGTCTGATGAATGTCGAAGAGGGCTCTCGGTCCCAAGTCATATTTATACACAGAAAAGAGAGGTAAAAATGGTCATCTATTTATTACTCGGATCTTACATCATTATCCACCAAATCCACTTTATTAAACATCTGATTAATTGGATTACTTACCATTTATTTATGTAACCACACTTTAAACACTTCAACTTGTTACTATCCAAATATAATTACTCTTGAAAATCATGATTAATATTACACCAGCTTAGCTCAAGTTTTTTTAAGAAAAGTGCGATCTTTATTAATTGGGGAAATAATTCGTACGAGGGATAGTGAATATTGAGTGAGCCTCTGTAAAAAAAACAAGGAATCTGATATGTTTGTGTTTTTTTTCATGACAAATAAATGAGAGATTTTTCAGTATATTCGGAACACAAACATACATGCCAAATCTTATTACACAACTGGAGGGGCAGATATGCCAAATCTTATCACACAAATGGAGGGGCACTTAAAATATATATCTTAGGCAAAAACATATGGTATACTGCCCTACCGTTAGTTAAAACATAAAAAATTAGGCAAAAAGAATGGAGAAGTGGGGTATCGATCCCCATACCTCTCGCATGCTAAGCGAGCGCTCTACCATCTGAGCTACATCCCCTGTTGCTCCTTTGCTCCAATTAATATGATTAATAATGAGAAATTTAAAAGGACAATCCACATAATCACCCGCGAAACCGTGGATATTTCTTACGGATAAGAGAGATAAGCGGACTCGAGAGACAGAGAGCATGAAAATGGCGACTGCTCTGCAACTGACGACGGACTTCTCCAAACGCACAGTTCTCCTCAAACCCTCTCTCGAGTTCACAACCATTCCTCGCCATTTCCGGACCTCTCTATCTATACGTCGAGCTTCCTCCTCCTCTTCGTCTTCTGATTCTTCGCTCGTCAGTCGCAGGCACTTCGTTTCCGAGACGGCGGTGCTGTCTCTGTCCATCACCACTCTGCCACTCTTTGGATCCATACTTCCGGCCAAGGCGGAGGATCCCACCCTTTCGGAGTGGGAAAAAGTTTCCCTTCCTATTGACCCCGGCGTCGTCCTTCTCGACATTGCCTTTGTGCCCGAGGACCCTAAGCACGGTAAATCCACTCTGTCTCTCTGTCTCTACAATTTGTTGTTTGGCTTCCTCAGAAAATCTATGCAAGAAATAATGAGTACTGTTCATTAAGTGCTAAAATTCATTTTTAGTTGGAATTAATTCAGGGAATTAATTTTGAGTAGTTGTTGTTTAATTTCTGTGGGTAGGTTTTCTTTTGGGGACCAGGCAAACCCTTTTGGAGACGAAGGATGGCGGAGAAACTTGGGTTCCGCGTTCGATTCCGTCAGCGGAAGATGAAGATTTCAATTACAGATTCAATGCCATAAGCTTCAAAGGGAAGGAGGGTTGGATTGTTGGAAAACCTGCAATTCTGTTGCACACTTCTGATTCCGGAGACAGCTGGGAACGGATACCGCTAAGCTCTCAGCTTCCTGGAGATATGGTAAACCTTTCTATTACTCATTTAATCTCAAATATCCCTTCTTTGCATGATTCTAGTGCAGTTTAAGTGATATCTTATTATCTTGGTGGTGCAGGTTTCTTACTAAGTAATCAAAACATTGGATGAAGTAATCAACATTGCTTTCCGTATGGATATAGATAAGCTGAGATAAGTCAATCTGATGTAACGTTTCCAGGTGTATATAAAGGCAACTGGTGAGAAGAGTGCAGAGATGGTGACTGATGAAGGTGCGATTTATGTGACATCAAATAGAGGCTACAACTGGAGGGCTGCTGTTCAGGAGACTGTTTCCGCTACTCTTAATAGGTATGTTGCTTCCAAAATTTTATAGTAAATAACTAGATAATCTTGGAAGGAGGTCAAAATATTTCAAAGTTCAAAAATTTCGCATATGTCGTGAAGATCTGTGATGGTTTCTTCTAGTTTTCCTCAAATTTTCATCTTGTTGAAGCTGGTTACTCCTTTATTGATGATATAAAGGCATCAAGTTTCATGCATCTCCATTGCTTTTTCAGAACAGTTTCTAGTGGAATTAGTGGTGCAAGTTACTACACTGGAACTTTTAATTCAGTGAATCGCTCACCCGATGGAAAATATGTTGCTGTCTCAAGCCGTGGTAACTTCTACCTCACTTGGGAGCCTGGCCAGGTGAGTTTCTCCTCTTCTATGCAATATGGCCTTTTCCTTCTGTCTAATCACTGTGTTTTATCTTTTACCCCCTGAAAATTTAGATGCATTAAGTTGATGGGATATGCTCATGCACTCATGTTAACTGTGAAGTCTGTGATTCATTGCCTTGTTTATATTTTCAGCCATACTGGCAGCCACATAACAGAACAGTTGCAAGAAGAATTCAAAACATGGGGTGGAGAGCTGATGGTGGCCTTTGGCTCCTTGTTCGTGGAGGGGGACTTTATCTAAGCAAAGGTACTGGGGTAAGTAAATACTGTTTTGCCCTGTAAACTTATCATGCAAGAAGAATTCACCCTGTAACCTTGTTACTCTCATAGCATAGAAGCTAAGCTATTGCTTATTGTTTCAGTTAACTGAGGATTTTGAAGAAGTTCCAGTCCAAAGCCGGGGGTTTGGCATTCTTGATGTTGGGTACCGATCAAGGGTAACGATTTTACCATTCAAGTCGTTGTCTAGTGTAAACTTCTCACTCAGTTTTTACATGTTTAGTGACTAAACATGCAGGATGAGGCTTGGGCAGCAGGGGGAAGTGGGATTTTACTGCAAACTACCAATGGTGGTAAGACATGGACCCGTGACAAGGCAGCGGATAATATTGCAGCCAATCTATACTCCGTGAAGTAAGTCTGATCTTTCCAAAAGTTTCTCCATGAATATGGTATTTCATTGTATTGATCTTATTTACTGGAAGAGATTTTTCAATGTATTCGGAATACTGAAACTTAGTGTTATAATATCTATACCGGTGCAGGTTTATTGATGACAATAAAGGATTTGTGCTGGGGAATGACGGGGTCTTGCTTCGGTATCTTGGATAAAGGTTTAATCTACACATCTCTTGGGCATTCTTAAGATATGTCATCTCGTCGTTTAGAGTCGTTTTATTAACATGTGCATTTATGCAGGTCAATTTTGTAGTGGTGATGTAACACATATACGATCGATCATATTTTATGTATTTGATATTGGATGAAGAAGGGTCAATGCCTCATGCATTTGATATTGTAATTTTTCTGTAAATTATTACCATCCACGGACAGATCTTGGCAATATTTTTTACACCTTCATAGTAAGAGAATTTGTATAAGCCATTTCAAAGCCATCTATTTGGTTTCCTAGGCTGGACGAAACGTCAATAGACAAACATTGTCGGCAGCCAATTTTTATAAATCCATGGGTAACCATCTATTCAGTTACATAAATATTTTTCTATTGAATTTTGAATTTTTTTATTTAAAAAAAGGTCTCTTTTTGGGTAAAATAACGAATAATCTAAAAAGGATTTGTGTTGGGCAGAGCATCTTCGAAGGGTGCTAACGTGCATCATGAACATTGACCAAGAAGTTTTAAAATATAGATAATATCAATTTTTATTTTTTAAATGACAAAGGTATACAAGGAAAATCTGGTGAAATGGTCAAGCGACGAAAGAAAAACGTAACAAAATCGAAAGTGGATAAGTGAAAACATATTTTTCCCAAAATCTTTGTAGTTGTACCTTTAATCTTGTTAAAAGAAACAGTGGTACAGATGATAATTTTTCGTAAATCTATTTTGCTATGTGGTTCTCGATTTTCCTTCGGTTTTGGACAGGAGTGCAAAGAACAACGATTGATCTGGTCCGAATGAAATTAGCAATGACAAGAGGACTAAAAAGCAAACAAATATTAGAAACTGCAGACGAAACGATAACCCCCTTTCTTCCCCAGTTGTCACTTGTCACTCTTATTATACTTGTAGCGGGAATTAGAAAACCTCACCCAACCCACCGGACGCCGCTGCTCAGCAACACCAACTACCAAGGTCTCTCTCTCTCTCTCTGTTCAAGCATGTCAGCCCTCAAATTTTGTTTAATTTATTTTTAATAAAATGTCGTAATCTCGCAGACATGCATATTTGAGTGCGAGAGAAGCAATCAAAGCAGCAATGATACTCTGTTTATCCAGTCTTTCAGCTCCAACCTCTCACCTTTTATTGAATGAATTTTCTCACTCTTTTAAGAGTCCCCGGCTTCCTCCTCTGGTACGTAATTATTGTGTTCTTTGCTATATTTTTTTATTAATTTGCTGTAATTTCCTTTGTGTTTATTTTCCCTTGTAAGTTGTAATGTATTCATGTATTCGGTTGCGCTATGATATGCGGTTATTTGTTCAGCAGAAAAGACAAGCCGATGGGTCTCCAAGAGCTGCTAGAGTTGTTGCTTACTATGGATTGAAGAAACCTCCTTATAAACTTGTAAGTCAACTACTTTCTCATCTTGCTAAACCAATTTCCGGGACGTGAAATGGGGTTGGCGAAGTCAGCTTCTAGTCTCACATTAGGTGTGCATGAAGAATACAAGTTTTTCGGGTTCCTATTTGCCTTTCTTTGTCAATGTCTTATAACGTGATTCGATTTGCAAGATACTTTAGTATGTCATTGTTTGGTTTCTCAAGTCCGTGTGGTGTAGCATTTGATTCTATGAAGCCCTCACTTGTGGCGGTTATCCATCTCGCGGTGTAAATCTTTTTGGGTACATATTAGTATTCGGTGTCTGAGTTTCTTATTCTTGTCACATGATGATACAGATTCGTGTAATTATATTATAAGTACGATAGGCATATGATCTTCCTTGACTGAACTGTCAGTGTTTCTATTTTCAGGATGCTTTGGAGCCGTATATGAGTCAGAGAACATTGGAAGTTCACTGGGGAGGCCATCATCGAAACTATGTGGAAGGTCTGAACAAACAGCTAGAGAAGAGTGACATACTATATGGCTGCACTTTTGATGAACTTGTCAAAGCAACATATAATAATGGGAATCCTTTACCTGAATTTAAGAACGCTGCTCAGGTATCTACAAAATCGTTAGCTAATTTGTATACTTTTCTTGACTAGATCATTTTTAAATGCTATCAATGAGCTTGCATAGGGGTCACTGATCAAAGATATGAAACGTTTAGCCACAGGCTGTTACATGCTTGACTATCTTAGGTTCAAATGTACTACCACCGGACAATATATGATATGATCCTGTAGCCTGAAGCAGAACTGTGTCTTAAGCTTGTTCAAATTTTTAGTTTTCCTGATTGGTTATTCCTAAAGGTTTAGTGCAGTGTCATACTGATTTAAGACTAGGAATCACAAACTTGAAGTCCAGTTTTGGACATAACATGAATAATGTTTCAAACAGGAGACCTGTTGCGTAAAGGGATATGCAACAAGGAAACTTTGTTCCATGTCTAATTTGGGGATTATGAGACGAGATCCTTTGACTTTATCGTTGTAGGTCTGGAATCATGACTTCTTTTGGGAGTCCATGCAACCGGGAGGAGGAGACATGCCCCAACTGGGTGTCCTTCAGCAGATAGAAAAGGATTTTGGTTCCTTTACTAATTTCAGAGAGAAGTTTACAGAAGCAGCACTTACACTATTTGGGTCTGGCTGGGTTTGGCTTGTTTGTAAGTCCTTCCTCATGTTAATTTCTGAACCTGTGTGAGTTAATGTGTTTGGGATTTCGAAGAATGAATTTTTCTCATATTCATGATTGGGTAATCTCAAACTCAGTTACATTAATTTTTTTAGAGTTCACCAGCACTAAGTTTCTGTACTAATTGTGACCTTGTTTTGCTAATTAACTCCTCTGGTTACCGATAATTTTTATTGTTTCATTTTCTCAGTAAAGAGAGAAGAGAGACGACTTCAGATAATTAAAACTTCAAATGCCATTTGCCCAATTGTTTGGGGTGACGTAGTAAGTAAATCAATTTTCCCAATTTTGTTGTGACATTTATTTCAGCAGTTTAATTAATCATCTCTTATTCTGCAGCCTATAATCAGTTTGGATCTGTGGGAGGTGCGTAAATGATCTCTCTCGCTACTCTTTTTCCTACCCTCCCTCTCTCGCTCTCTCTCTTGTGGGAACATGCTAATATTTTTTCTTTTTGCTTTCTTTCTTGCAGCATGCTTATTATCTGGATTACAAGGTATGCACTGGTATCAAACTTCATTTAGTTTCCACTGGCTGGCCCTAATTTTTAATGTCTTTGGGTAACTTGTTAACAGAATGACAGAGGAAAGTACGTGGATGCGTTTGTGAACCATCTTGTGTCTTGGAATGCGGCAATGGCACGCATGGCTCGAGCTGAGGCCTTTGTGAATTTAAACGAACCTAACATCCCTGTGGCTTAGAAGGCTTGTAACACCGGCAAGATACTGAGACTAACTATTATGAAGAGACTTCCTAATGAGTTTATTGGGAGTCCAGCGGGGGTTGAGCTGCATTCGGATCATATTTTCCATAAAAAAGGTGTAATGCCGGTTTTTTTTTTTTCCATTGGTGTCACATCTACAACGATTTTGGTACGAGAGATGCAACCACCTTAGAGAGTAACAGTAGAGTAGATAAAGCGTATGAACACGCTTATGGTGCGTTGTGTAATAGAGCATAACAAGTGTTTCTATTTCTGTGCTAATTAATGTAGATTTCCTCTCTATTAGCTCTCTTATTACGTTATGTAACGTGTGGTTTTTACTTTTTATTCTCTATTTACTCATCAGTTTAAGCAGCCAGAAGAGATGGCCTGACTGATGGTTCATGTGGCGATGATAAACCAATGTTAGGGACACAAGATGATGAGGTTCGCTGGCTTAAGTCGTTTTATTGTATCACATTAGTTACATGAAGATGAAGCACGTCAAAAATCAATCGTCCGTCATATGGACTCTGCAAAAAAAGAAGCGATGTCCATGTCGTTATCTTGTGTCTCCACCTATGTTATGATATGCAGAGAGTTTTTATGGTTAGTGTTGAGAATGATAGTGTGGACTTGAAACTAAGCAGTTTTATATATATGTTTTTCTGTTGCCTTGTTACTTAGGAGAAATTTTTCATTGTGACGGGAACATAAGTGGTACATCATGTATTTTACTAGAAGTGACATGTGATGTACTATCCTATATACCGGTCACATTAAAAAATCTCTCGTTAGGCTGAGTAGAGGTAGGCAGACAATAAATTATGAACAAATTCGGAATTAGGTAGTGACAATGAAATTGGAGTTAGGTTGCCGGCAACGGGAACTAAATGATGAGAGCAATTAGCGCCATCGTCAACGTAGACGGACCGGTAACAGTAGACTAGAAGCAGGGTTAGGCAGTTATACATCATCCTTTCATGTCGTCCCGAATGCAACTTTAGACAACCATCAATGCTACAAATTTGATAAGAAAGCACTAGGCTTTGACTTTGCGGAAAAAATTAGGCAAACCTTTTTACTTGTCCAAAATGTTTGACCCTGAAAGCAACTAACATAGATGGACACGTTGCATAAAGATAAACTCGTTTTATGTAAATTATTTTTGGCATTATAAGGCAAAAACATGGTCTAACCATCTTCTCCGGTTTGACGTTCTGAAAGGAAATGATGAGAACAAAGCCGCAGTATTCCTTGATTTACGTTGGCTCAATGAAATGAAAGGTCAACAAAGCACAGTGGCCATTTGAATAATTGAGCTCGGTTTTGGACTAAACTCTTAAATTCTAATTGAATGCACTTTGAATGTTATAAATTTTTTAAAATTTTAATTGAATACATCCGAATTTCTAAAGATTTTAATAAACTACCTTAAAATCGTTATTAAATACACATTGAATTTCAAAAAATCACTTAATTATTACTTTTCATTTATTAAATTTTCTGATATTTTAACCACCGCTCTCCCCGATGTCAGGTAAAACAACATGGCATAACAAAAACAGAAAAAAAACAGAAAAATGGAATTAGGAGGGAGTCTCTCTGCCAGTTGTAACGGAAATTGGGTTAAAACCAAAACAAAATTCCCATTTACAAATTTAGGAGACAAATTAAAAAGTATAAATAACATCCAAAATATTATTAATTAAAAAATAATAATCATAGCCTGGTTGTGGGGTGACGTCATCCTTAATCCTTAATCTTTAAATTTTGAGAGAGAGAAATCAGAGGGAGGGAGAGAGAAGGTAAAAACGGAAAGAGGAAAAGAGGGACTCAAAATTTCAGAGAAGAAGGGAGGAGGAGGAGGAGGCAGAAGAACGTTTCATATCATCATATCCATTCGAGATTCAATTTCTGTACCCAACGAAGCATTGAACAAATCGCACGCTGCATTTGGAAGACACATTCGAATTCATCAGGTTGATTCGATTGGTGTTGAATCAATCAAATTCCAATCAATTACATCTCTCGTCAGCGTTGGGGTTCCGGTTATCGCCGCGGATCGAACGATGTCGATCGCTCTCAGATTCGTACATGTACTTGTAATGGAGAGGGATGAGTTATGATCGGGAGGGAATCGGATTGTGAAAGTGAAAGTGAAAGTGAATGGGGGAAGAAGGTATGCTGATGGAAAGCGAGTTTTGTTCTAGTCATGCGGATCAGATGATTTCGTCCTCTTTGCATAACCGATACAATAACTCCAACAGCAATCCAATGTTGGCTTCTTCTTCTCGTCTTCCCCTTTTCTCCCTGTTTCGTCGCCGCCGCGGTCTACCTCTCCCGCTTTGGTAGGTGGCGGAGGCGGTGGAGCAGCGTATATAGAACACGTCGTTTCCAAGTTCGACACGCTTGCTGGCGTCGCCATCAAATACGGCGTTGAGGTACCATTTCCATTTCCTCATCTTCACTTTTGATTTTTCGCATTTCTCCAAATACATGTTAATTTTGGACTTCGTCTGCTTCAATTACTGTTTTGAATTTCTTGTTTTCTGTGTCCCTTTTTGTTGGTTAATCAAATATTCGCTGGATTCTGAGAAATGTTTGAGGTTCATAGCTGACGTAGTCAACGGAAAATTGGTAATGCGAATAATTGTTTTGAGTTTTAATGTTCTTTTTGCTTCCAAAGGGGCATTGTGTTTTCAGATATATTGGAAATGTGTGTGTTTGTTTCCCAGCCTAATATCAGGCTGATTTTGTTCGTTTGCTTGTTCGATTATCAAGCTTTTTGTCGAAAATAATCGGTGTTTTGGTGATATTGTAGGTGGCCGACATCAAAAAGATGAACGGCCTTGTTACAGATCGCCAAATGTTTGGCCTCCGGTTTCTTCAGATTCCACTACCGGGGAGGCATCCTCCATCCCCATGTTTATCAGATGGTTCCAAGACTCCAGGGTAATTATATGTCTCTACTCTTAATTTGTTTGGTTATGGGACTTTTGTTCCGGAAACTTGTTTACGGTAGCTGCAGATATCATTATGTCAAAGTTGTATCCCTAAACATAATACACCTCTAGTTCTTCCCCAAAAGGAAGTGAAGCATAAGGTCGGTTCAGGGAGTAGTGGGATGTACCCCTATTGTTAGGAATTGCACTTCTGAATCAGATTGTCATATTAATCTGCACCTATTGTGTCACATTCCAGATGTTGCTTCTTTCTTGAATGGGGGCAGCCTCGATCGCGAAGTTTTATCATTTTTGGGAATGCATTTTTAGGTGATTGTGGTCTAATCTTTGTAGATAACATGTCAAGAAGATGTATATATACAAGTCAATTTTATCTCGGTGAATTGAACAACTAAAGTTTGTGGGTTGTCCTTAGTCTTTAAATATTGCTTAAGATTCGAGTCATGGAATGATTCGTACCGTGTTTTGCTTGTGGTTCATTTGTGGCTTACCACTTTAACACTTGCTTATGCAGCCAGACTAGTTCTGACCAGAACCCAACTCGCAGCATACAGTGTGATCTGGTTGACTCATTCGGGTCCCTTAGAGTTACTCCTCCGAAGAAACCCTCCCCGGCTATGAACTCATTACAAAGTTATTACGGGCTGAAACCAAGAAATCAGAACTCTATAACTGAAGGTTTTGAAATGGCAGTCTACAAAAATGGAGGTTCCCATTATTTAGAAGAGGGACCATTCCTTGGAGCCTCACCAGCTTCTGACCAACCATTGAGACAATATCGAAAGTCAAGGAGCCTAGTTAAGTTGGATGAGAATAGTGAACTTTCTGATTCCATGTCTGCAGAAGGTGACCCTGATCCATTGGGGGATAAATGGATTAGAAGGCGTCAGAAATCTGAAGCAGACTTCTCTCGCACCCCTGAGAAGCTTTTGGGAGGTAACAGCGGCAGTGCCAGCAGTGCCGGGTTTTCAGCAATTTCAGGGCAGCGCTTAGCCCTTAGACCCACAGCAGCTAATAGAACTGCTTTAGGAAACGATGTTGAAGCTGGTGGCTTGAATCCTATACAAGTAGGTATGGGTGATTCTCTCACAGCAGATGGGTTATTTGGAGTGAGGAAGTCGTCAAGCACATCAAATTTGCAGGATCACGAGAGTAGCGGCTCTGCATCCATCTGGTCAACATCTAAGTGGAGTTTGAAGCCAGACTTACAAGCCTTTTCAACTGCAGCAATTGCGAAACCAATATTTGATGGTTTGCCTAAACCGATAGCAGGTCGAAGAAAAACTGCACTTGACTAATTCACTTGATTATACTATCATTGCCGATTTGATCCATATTTTTCGCATCATCCATCATTCATTACCAGCAAGCATTCAACTGGTAAGTACAAAGAAACAAGAAATCGGGACGAGAGTTGAATAACATTCTATATCCTTAATCATTGAGGTACCAGGATACCGGCCCAAGCCGGCGGATGAACGATTGAGCGGAGCAACCGATTTCATGTGCAGATTGAAGAATACAATACTAGATAATTTGTTAGACAAACTTGTAACCATTGCGGCACATTATAGAGGATGTAGATTGCTATAGTCATTCCTTAGGTTTCTGGAACAATTTGTTCATACATTGATTATACTTGGTAATTCTTTTGCTTCTTTATTTAATTCTCTCCATTTTGTTTTCTGATGGGTTACGATGATGTATAATCTCGTTTCAGCAGTTATTCAATTTGTTCCCAACGCTCCTGTTAAAACAACCTTTAGTTTAGTTTAGTCAGGGTTACCTCAAGCTGAGCCTCGTGCAAATAGAATGCTCGAGCATTTGCAGTTTATTTAAACTATCTATTCGTTTTGGACAGGAGTAAACGAACAAGGAAAACCATCGAGAACAGAAAAATAAAACTTAATGAAATACGAGTTAAGCATATGAATGAGCTCGAAACACATCGACAACAACCCTTCCAAAAAGACAGTTGCACTGTTTGGGAGTGAGAGAACACTAATTTGCACCTAGAGGTTTACAAGACTGATTTAACATACCCAGCTTAACACATGACCTCAAGTCCAAAGAAGAATGAGCTCCAACTGCCAGTGGAAATAAAGATTTTAAACAATAAAAGTTGGCGACGAACAACTGAAAAAACAGAGTGCTGCAATTTTTTTTTTTTTTTTTTGTAGGGGGTGGTTTCAGCCAATCTCGGGCGAATGATCAAATAACAAACAAAAAAATTCAAACCAAATCCAAAATAAATCAAAAGTGCAACACAAAATGACGAGAAAAAGACGAGCAATAATAAAGAAAAAAAAAAAAAACCTAGGATCTTTACAGATTAAAAGAACTATCTCAGTGGGTACAAAGCAATGTATAAAAACTGAGGAATAAAACTTTTTAACAGTTAATAGGCATCTGTACGAACTACCTTTCTTTACATTGCAACAGATACTGTTGCATCAAAACTGTACTCAACTAACAAATAATTATGATGAGCCTTTTCTTGGTCCAAAAATCCATGTCAAATATTTACCTGAATGTTTTACAGCAGTGCATATGCTACGGAGTCGGATTCCTTTTCCTCTGTGAGAGACCAGATAGAAACAGCCCCAAAAACGTGGTTGCTACTTCTGTTTTAATCTTCGCCGAAACCTGTGACAGAATGCATAGTTATGACGTCATTCCAAACTAAATCCCCATTAGAAACAAATTTCAAAGGGAAAAGTAAAAGCTCCACAAGACAGTCTCACATAAAAAAGATCTTGCAACACTCCACCAGAGTGAAATGATTGGAAAGGCTAGAGTTAACAGGTTCTTAGAACTAAACATTCCAAAATAAATACAAACATGCATGGCCCTCACATAGCTCTCACTTTTATTGAGACCAAAAAAAAAACATAAAGGAGCTAAGAAATCGAAACAAAGGAGAATTCTTCATGTGCAAAAATCTAGGAAAACATTCTACACACTACCATAGCAGCTGATTTGGCACAAAATGTGTTAACAAGCAACTCCGTACTGTACTGAATGCACAAAGTGAGCCACACATACAATACCACGCATTACCCAATTAACTTTTTGTTTTGATAAGTGGCAGATTATCAACATGTAGCAACAGCAATTGTAAAATAAATATGCAAAACATGTATCGGACAGCACACGCTAAAATAAACAATGATATCTCTGCCATTTAAATGAACCAGAAGATGTAGAGTGAAAGATGCGACTGAGATGTGCCTCTACCACAATGAGTCAGATAAAACTTATAGGGTCCGTTAGTTGATCTTTCACTTTCAACAGAAGAATTCACAAAAATATCCATTTATATATAACTCAAATTCTGGCTTTACAGTCAAGGTTGCAGTGATGATACTTGGTTCTACTCGCTGAAGCTCGCAATATCATATAATAGTGAAAAGTATATTCCCACATTCAAAATGTGACAAATGATAATGGCTGGTTGATTGTAAACTGGACTCTCCAATCGTCTAGCAAAACTCCCTTAACAGTAGAAATTGTAATTTTCATCAAAGTTTCACAGGCTAATTCAACCTAAAATGTTATCACAAAAGGGCTATCATTTACAATTGACAAAAAAAATGTGACATAAGATTTAAAAAGAAGAATGCACAACCCAAATATACATTCTTTGAGGGATTCCAAGTGCACTGTCAGGATCGTGAAAGACATTGGTAATATCTTAGGAACAAACCAGATAATAACCATGCATGCTCTTTCAAAATATACCAATAAATTGGTCCCCTCTCACCTTAACCAAAACTTAAAATAACTGAAAGAACGTGTAAACCTGAAAAGGCAACAGATTAAAGTGATTCTATAAAGAAAAAGGAAAATTTCTCTATGATGCATGAACTCAACAACAAGTTTCTCTTGGGCATTGAATGACATCCCAAAATGTGATTACCGCAATTCCAACAAAAAACTTATCTTTTAAGAGAGCACTTAACCCTCAGCATATGCCGAAACGTAGCAACATGCAATATTAAGACAAACCACACACTCAATCTCACCTAACTTGGAAATACCAGGACCCATCCAAGAGTGGGGAGGACAAATATCTTTGACTGTCTAATAGATGCAAGCCCAATCAAGGACATGTTCATCCGAGTGGAGTAAGGAACACAAATTGAACCGACTGGGAGGACAATGCGTTTTACGATGCAACCAAGGTAATAACAAAATAAATTCATCAAGGGATAAAAATCGGTGCATTGAATTGATTTCTATCTATTTTGATATCAGGTATAATTACATCATTTAAAAGCTTAAGAAACAAGTGTACTAACCAAGAAAGAAACATGGGCATAAACTTGGAAGCAAATGTTCTCGGGATATATTTGTCAGGAAAAATTACAATATACAGAGTCCTGCCAGGAGCCTCTACATGTCCCCAACACTGACTTCAAGTGGTACTTGGGTTTCGTAAACAAGATGAACCCAACTTTGAAGGACAGCATAATGTGATGTAACTAATTGATATGCCACCATCAAGTCTGAAACAAATTGCAGAAAATAAATGGATTTATCACCCAGAGAGAGAATTATAAATCTAAGCCATCATGGAAACAGTTTGAATAATGCAGTTCAAAATGCAGCACACAAACTTGCAGAAATAGAGTCAAGGATGAAGAATCTCATGAAATCATTGAGATGATTCTGATTAAAGGATCGTGGACTCAATTCTCAAAAAATAAGTAGCACAAGAGGTCTCCATTGATTTAAATTAACAGAGGTTTCAATGAGGAATAAATCAACTAAAGTGTTGTAGAATTAAGCCATTCAGAGAAGTGCATGAGCTACAAAAAACTTAAATACTGAACAAAGAAAAATAACTTACAAGAATAGTTATGTAGGGATAAGTTTCACTACTAAGCTGGTCTCCAACAATTAACAGCAGTTATGTCTGGTCTACATGGCAAGATCTGGGCAGCACTATGACCTGGAAAAGTGCAGACAGAAAGTCATTTTATCACTGCAACAATGACCCAGTGTTTTCAACATGCAAGTACACTTCAAAACAAGTTTACGTAATGATCACCTGATATTGGAGCTCCAGTTGGAACATTATTGGGGGCAGAACGCTGAAAAGCCATATTATTAGGTTGCGGCCTATCAGGCGGTGGCCGAAAATAACCTGTCATAGCAGAACCAAACATAACATAAGTAGAGATGCCTAGGGTAGCGCAAATTAGGCATAGGACACATTGGTCATTGCAACTAAAACATTAGATAAAAACACTAATAAACTATTAGTACAACTGAGCGTCCATGATATGATTTTCTAGCCTCAAAGAGAAAATGAGTTTAAATAATAATACGGGCAGAAATTCCAGTTCCTTGAGTGCTACTATTCCCACCCACCTTATATTGATCTGTAATCTATACTTTAGTTATATGGTAGGTGCGAAAATGGGTTGGGTGCATGGAAATAACAACATTATACACTATTGCAGGCAACTGCTTAATGGATAGCTTGGCCACCAGGACCAGAACCCTATACCTTCATGGCCAAATGGTGGTCCCGGATGTGGGGGTCTTCCTCCATTCATCCAAACGCCTCGTTGTTCATCGGCAACGAATCGTCTTTGATTATCAGGTGGGGGAGGCAAAGAGTATGGACCGTGGTATGGTTGTTGAGGATGTTGATGAGGATGTTGCTTAGTATAGGAGAAATGACTTGAGGGATTTTGTGGTGGGGCAGGAGGTAAAGGCCTTTGAGGAAAAGGTGTAATAACTTGTTGAAATTGTTGGCTTGCTTGAGAGACTTGTGCACTTTGAAACATGTCATTATGTCCATGTTCTAGCGGCCTAGTTGAATTAAATCCAGAAGGTTCTCGAGGACCACATACTCCTGCAGGAACAAAGCAAGCTTGCTGCTGCGGAAACATCTCGCTCTTGGCAGTCGCATCAATAGGGCCAACATGAGGAGCATTTCCAGCAATTTGGACATGCTGGTTACCCTGTATGGAGAAATAATGTCATAATATATACAACAATAACAATGTAGCACTGATAAAGGTGGGGAAAGCAAGAATTCTTACACTCGTGCTGCAGTATTCATGAGGCATAGGAGGTTGATATGCCACCAGCGGTGAAGGATGCATTGATGATTGCAGAGGCAGCATCTGTTGGGATAGCAAAGAAGCCTGAGTTGGCACAGATGACTGAGGAATCAATAATGGTTGATGACCAGAAGACGGTAGGGGAGGAGGTGGCTGTAATGGTAGAGGCGGTGGCGGTGGTGGTGGGGAAGGAGATAACAGAAGTGGAGGTGGTGGGGGTGGGGGTGAGGGAGGCAAAGGTGGGGTTGCAGGAGGAGAATCAAGAGGCAATGGTGGAGAACCCTCTGGAACAGGGGGCAAATCAGTGCAAGCAATTGAAGCCGGTTCCATGACCCTATCTGATCCCTGCTGTTGTGGATCCAATTCAAAAGAACCATTACTGAACAAGGGTCTTTCATCCTTTGGGTGTCCAGACACATCCTCCATTTCAAGTTCACCATCTACATCCTCCAAGATACAGTGTCGCCTATCATTAGGCGTCACCGCACATGTTTCTGGCCTATCATTAGGAGTCACCGCACATGTTTCTGACTCCCCAGAAGCATAAATAGTTTCCATTGGTGAGGAATGGCTAGCCTCCTTATATGAACAGCTAGGAAGTTCTTCTTCTTCTTCATCATCTTCAAATGCATGAGAGGACAAAAATCCAGGCAGCTGAAATGTAGCGTTACTGACAAAGAGGCAAAAAACAACTACACAAATTAGATTCCAGTAAGTGCATGCAACAACATAGACGTAAAAATAATAGAAGCATTTTCATAACAACAGATCTTTAAGTACAATTTCACATAACTTGAACCAGTAATCGAACAAGATCATTGCAAGTTGCAACAAGTGTTCCCCTAAAACAAACACTTGTTCGCTGAGCAAACCAGATACTCCTTATTTATTTTCTCCTCTGAACAGTACTATCATGCAATTTTCATTTGGGGAATACTTCATGGAAAAACAATAAATGTAATTTCAAAACATGACCAAACAAGAATTATAACAGTATATTTTACGAAGAAAAGAAATCATTGATTTTCCATGCAGTAACATTTGAATCCTTCAACTGCATCTAATAAATAAATAATTAAACAAAAATTCCTTGAATTGCATGTACATAAAATATGGGAAAGATATATTCATCGCATCCTTACACAGTCATGTCCAAGTATAATGGTTTTCCGAATTAAACATGACATTGAGATTGGATTTGAGTTCCATAACCACATTTAAGTTACTTCAAGCAACAATAACAAACAGAATCTTATAGTCATGTCTGGACAAAAAAAATCGGCTTAATAGAACAAAAGAAGAATAAGGCACAACTATAAGAATTCAAGTAAAAAGTTGATATCAAATACCTGCCATACTCATCCACAAACATTCCTTCCATTTCTCTGATTGGGTCATCTATAGCACGCTCAGCTCGAGATGGACGTCTAAAGGAGAAACCAGCAATTGAATCATCGTTTGAAACTCCAATGT
Source organism: Pyrus x bretschneideri (assembly GCF_019419815.1). Classification (NCBI taxonomy): domain Eukaryota; kingdom Viridiplantae; phylum Streptophyta; class Magnoliopsida; order Rosales; family Rosaceae; genus Pyrus; species Pyrus x bretschneideri. The sequence continues at coordinate 316,152 of NW_025999802.1, read as the reverse complement.
CATCCATGTAACGACGAAGAACAGACTCAGGAAAGATTTTTCTCTCAATCCACAGCCGTAAAACCTGGAAGAGAAGTCTGTTCCGCTTTATCTCGTATACAAGAAAAACTCATCAAATTATAAAGCAATGCACTTACCTTAAGACATTGACGACGATTATCACGAGCACCAGAACCAGGTGGAGCGGCAGCACCGAGAAGACGTGGCAATGCTGCTTGAACCGTTGGAACATATGAAGCTCCCGCAATGCCTGAATATCAATAAATAAATAGCTACCTTTAATATTTTCACAATGAACTAACATATCAGGCACGCACAAGTCACAATCCAGCAATCAAGAGAGAGAGAGAGAGAGAGAGAGAGAGATTATTACATGTACCTTTTTGATTATGCGAGATTTGTGTGATGGAATCCACAAGAAAGAAAAGATCGACCTTACGATGGAAACTAGGCTCACTCTCCAACTTCCGGATTAGTAGTTCCACAACCTGCATCAACATTTTAAATTGTAACTAAAATAGTCTACAAATCCACATCATGGTTGTACGCTATAATAATCTTCGATTTTGTGAGATATACTGCAAAACTCCGAAAACATGTATTTATTGGTCAGCATAAGCAGTTTTAAATAATCACCCAACTTCATTTGCAAACTTCACACACATTACAAAATCTAGATTTGCAACCCAAAGGAATGTGCGAACTGCTATTTGAAGCTTTCTTTTTCTCAACATAAGTTAAAATTGTAGAACAGAAAGGACAACTAACTGTTAATTTGTTATGGTAGGTGTGGACAAGGGATTTAAAACTCAAAAGGACCTGCGTAATGGCTCTGGGTGAAACGAAAACTTACAAAGTTTACAAGAATTAAAACCCAAACTTTTTTCACTCGGCCTAACTCTCACCCATCTGATCTTTCAACTTTTATGGTATTAAAACATTTGCAGACTCAAGATGAATGGTTGTTAGTATAGAAAATCAACATTTTCACTACAGGACTATTTTGAGCTTATTTTTTAACATATAAATGTACACTGACACATGTAATGAACATATATTACAAATTATAAACATGACATCCACCAAACATAAGGAAATGCTTTCAAATTAATATAAGATATTGAAAAACTCATAAAGTGATGAATGAAATATAAAGGAAAATATTGTATCAATGAAATTGTAATCATCTTTGAAAAGAATAAAACAAATAAAAGCTAAAAGAAACAAGAACGAGCCAAAGAGCCTACCTCATTGGCAATACCATACTTGGCACAATCAATGGCAAGACGAGTTGCACGACTAATACTTTCTTTAGTCCTAGACAAAGTCTCTATCATTCCCTCAAAAGCATCACGAGCAACAGCTGCCTCGGTACCACCACTAAGTGATCCTCCAGCAGTTCGATGCCCAGAGCTAACTCTTCTTTCTGAGATTTCCTCCAAATCAAGTTGAATTTGTGATACATATTGTCGACCATGAGTAACCGGGGAAGCTACATTTGTGAGTTGATTGGACCCCGAGATATCTGCCTGCAATGCAGTGCTAGAAATGGACAAAAAACCCTGAACTGCAGAAGGGCTGGGGCTCCTCCCTTGCATATCTGAGTTAGACACAAGAGTGGAACTGGAAAATCCAAGGAAAAAATTTTGTGACTGAGCTTGTTTCCTTTTGGCTTGTGCAACTGCAATAAGATGCCTCATAGACTGAGATGATTCCGGAGTTCTAGAATCCATGGATATGCCAATTTTATCGTCTCTGCCAACTTCCATTCTGTTATTAGGAAAACAAGCAACAAATTATCAAACATTAGAAAATGCAAATAGCAACTATGCAAACAATTAAGAAGAAAGAGCATGGATACCTTTCACCAGATAATGAAATGTACTCGGCTTCATTTTCTGTTAAAATAGCAGAGTCGCTGATCTGAGGGAATGATCGTGGAGTAGGTTTAGACTTTTCTCCAGAAGGTGCAGACTTGTTTCTTGCCTGGTTATGAGAAGAAACCGAACTGTTAGACAATAAACCTGAACCCTTGCTAGACACAGCCTGAGCCTTCTTTTGAGTACCAGTACTAGAGATTTTAACCAGAGATTTTGTGGGTTTCTGCTGTTCCACAACTGGTTTAGTGGTTGAAACCAACTGGGGAGACTTCTTAGGAGAAATCAAGGTTGGTTTTTCCTCCTTGGACAGCAAATGCCCAGGTTCTGATTTTTTTGGACTGTGATACACATGCACCACCTTTTCAAGACTCTTTTTCTCAATTTGAGGTTTCTTTTCCGGCCTCTCCTCATCGCTTGAGGTTTTCTAGGTGATGGAAAACCATCATATAACTGGGAAGATGATTCCTTTGTGCAGCTCATCTGAAATTCAGTAGGACATTTGGTACTCTGTTGAGCAGTATTTGACCTCTCATGGTTTTCATTATTGCTCTTTACAGCGTCTGCAGAATATGAAGACGCTTTAAAATTTCGGGAAGATCCTCCATGAACTGGTGTTTTGGGTTTTTCCTCCTCCTCCTCCTCATCATAGAGGCACACAGCTCTCCGCTTCCTCTGTGTAGGAACTCTAACGTCAGTAGAGCATGATATATCATTCTTCAGAGCGGGATCCTCTTCCTTCTTATCGTCACTAACCAAAGTATCAGAATCAGGCATAGCCTCCAATGCTCGACAGCGACTCTTTGTTAGGGGTAGCGCGGCTTCATCACCAGGACCGTTGGGTCCACCACCAACATTTTTGGACATGGAAACTAGATGGTTCTCTCTTTTCACATGTGAAGTTGACAAATTTGAATCCATTATTTTTAATGTCTTGTCATCAACATCAGAACTAGGAGATAGACTCTTCGTAGCTTTAGAGACCGAACCCTTTGAAGCACTATCCCCAGCATCTACATGTTTTGACTTTTTGGAACAACGTGAAGGATCATTTGTTCCCAAATTAGGCTTTCCAAGCCCTGGTTGAACCCCCTTTGTCCTTCCTGAATGTTTGTCTTTGGCCTGCTCCTCAGAATCATCTATCACATTATCTGGCAACTTGACTTGCTTGTTGGCTTTAACCAGGTCTTTTGTCTTTTTCCCAACCTTACCACTAGTATCTGATTTTAGAGCATCTGGGGAGAACTCCCTCTTCCTGCCACCAGAGCCAAGTTTGCCTTTTGTTCCATCTTTTAATCGATCACCAGATTGTTGGTGATCAACACGACCAATTGAGTTATCATCCTTCAACGATGTAACAGCATAACGATTTTTTTGTTCCTCAACTGTGCCACCATGCTTCCTCCTTGATCCAGTAACCATCTTCGTCATCTTGTGGCCATTTGCTACAGACCTCCGACCATCACTGCGTTTCTTTGTGCGATCATCTTCTTCACGCTTACTACCAGAAACTTCTTCCTTGGGATGAGAAGAATTCTCTGGATTAGATTTCTTTAATGCCTCTTTTTTAGGCGGTGGAACTGCAGCCATTTTATTTTTTCTCTCAGGAGAAAAAACTTGAGAACTCTCATTTGCTCCACATGAGGTAGATGGGTTTACATCGTCATCATCATTTTCACCTCGTGCCTGTGAACAGCATTCCAGCTTAGGGCCAATATCACCTATGCCTTCTTCCTTGTCTGTTTGTCCATTGGAATCCCGTACACCCTCCCCATCCTTTAAGTCAACATCAATCCCATTATCTTCTATGCCATCACCAGATGGAGCCTCACATCCGGTGTCTGATCTATCAGTATCATCCCTCAAATCATTTGACCTCTTTTTGTGTAACTCGTCAAATGCCTGACATATGTCCTTCACAGCTTGGGAAAAATACTTTGTTTTAGCATGACAACGACCTAATAATTTGTTTTTTGCCTCACTAGTGAATGCCTGAATATCTGCAGGGGCAACAAAAGCTCTGTGGAGTGGGGAAAACAACAACAAGAATAACATATCAGTAGCAGTCAGTTTAACCAGCAGAGCAAAAAACAAACAAATAGATGAAGTAGAAACTGAGCAGAGCAAAAAACCACAAAAGGAAGAATTGTGGACTCTAGATTTGGTCTAAATGGTTCCACTGGTTCTTTTTTGTTTCTATACGCAATTCAATGTGGTTTTAGATTAAGAATCAAGTTCTATACTTACCAGATTTAAGAACCAATTAATATTTACTTTCAATTCAATGAGAACAAGGGTACAAGATTATAAAGGAGACCACAGTTGACACTCGCCATAACATTTTATTGATAGAAAGAAAAAAAGGAAAAAAACTGACTAATTCTTTTTAGTTGTGCAAAATGTAGATTTCACTAGTGAAAATGTAATCGAGTAGGAAATAATTTCCCTCAGATGTCATCCTGAAATTTTCATTACGTAATGCATCAGTAGATTTTACTAGCCCCTTTTCTGCCCCAGTAGAAACTATTAATTCAAAATCCAATATTACAACTTTTGAAATCCTAACCACTTAAATTTTCCTCTACCAAAACAAACAGAAATGCAGGCAGAAATTTCAATCTTGTTCTTGTAAGCTTCTAGGAATAACATCAAAACCACAAGTACCACCAAATGTAGAACAAGAATTCACAAGAAGTCACAAGACAATCCTAAGCAATAATAGATTTAACAATCAATAACTGAATGTTTCAGTGAGTTCTAGTTTTCCTTTGAAACACAAAATTGTGGAGAGGAAATATAACAAACTACACATGCCAAGGTCAATACATTTCATGTTTCCATATGGCATCTTGAAGTACATTTTGCCTTAGATAGGGATGAATCAGCTAAATACAATTGGTAGACTAAGTTGTCCTTTTCACCTTGCGGTATGTACACTGTAGGCTGTTTATATATTAGTGTTTTTTTAATCATAAAAGCCCGGGTAATAACAGGTGGTTAAATGTACATGTGACAGCAGACTGTATTCACTTGCGTAAACGAATACAAAACTATCAAATGAGATATACTTCCATCTCTTCCGTTGCAAAAAAATTGTCAATTTCACCTTTCTGTGATCTACACCCTAGGTTGTCAATATATTAGTGTCTTATTTCTTGTTATGAAAACTCCATGCACAAGAGGTATTTCAATGTACACGTAACACATTTCACAAACAAACTTTATCCAATATACATGAACAAATCTGAAATTATCAAATGGTATGAACTTACATCTCTTCCGTTCCAAAAAATTGGACAAAATATTTCTTTGGATCAGGGACCTTCTTCCAATCTTCAGGCCTGCTAATCTAAAAATTCAAACCCACAAGAGTTACCTCAAACACAAACCAATTGTCGAGTAGACTAAAATCTGACTGAGTTACTCTTATCAATAAAAACATTAAACATAGTCCATCAATTTTGTGCTCATACTTATACTGCGAAAAGCATGATACTGTATTTTAAAAACCAACACATTCATCACATGAATCTAACATTTTATTCGCCAAGAAAAAAAAAAAAAATAAAAAAGCAAAAACAATATACGTTCAATCCAATTCCTTTCGGTATATTGCAAAGTTAAGGGCAAGATATACATGATTTCTGAGAAGCCTCACAATGTTCAGTCCCATTCAGTAACTGCACGAGTCCGAAAGCTTAGGAAAATTTGTTAATAATTACATACTACGAGAAGTCAAATCCAAGTAGTGCACACTAATCAACAAGCAAAACAAAAGCATATATATATATATATATATATATATATATATATAAACCCCAACGCCCAAAACACAACATAAAGAGAAAGGAAAAACCGAAAAAATGCACAGCCGAAGACGAAGCAGCAGAATCCGTAAACGAAACAAAGGGAAGGGCATGAAAAAGCAGACCTTGGCGGGCCAATAGGGGAAGCCCTTGACCTTAGCAAGGACAAGATCGCCGAGACTCAACTTGCTCTTATCCTTGGCCTTGCTCGCTCCGCGTCTACGCCCCGGAGCCATGGCGTGGACGCCGCAATCTTAGAAGCAAAAGGAAAAACCCTAATTGAATCGTCGTAATCGAATCGCAAAAGCAGCTACGAAAACCCTATAAAAGTCCCAGAGGTCGGAATTGGAATGGTCGCCCGTTGTTGACGGCCAGTGGATGCTCCGACGCCGGAGAACTAGGTCATCGGACGGCAGGGCTCTGCATTCACAATTCCAGCGAGCCAAGGAGAGAGAGTGTTGGAGTGTGAGAGATACAGAGATTGTAGAGAGAAATTGAGGCGGTCGAAGGGTGAGAGATTGTAAATTTTGCGAGAAGGAGGAGGGCTTGGGCTTTCAGCTTCCTTTGGGGGGTGGTGGTGTGGTTTGGGCGCACCAAAGGGAATTTTGCCGAATCGAAATGGGACGTATCGGTATTTTTCCCATTTTTCTTTTATTCTTGGGTTCAATTTCTTTTACATATTAATATTAGCATTCGGGACAAAAACACATTAAACCTTTTTTATTCCTTAAAAAATTTAATTCAGGAAGATGAGATTGGTCGGGACTCTACGTGGCAAAGATTCCTTATTTTTTTCCATTTCCTTTTTAATTCCCTCTTCCCCTTTTTTTCTTTCTATTTAATCAATAAATCTAAAATGTAAATACTGTTTCACTTTATTCGATGGAAATAGGAAATAGGAGCAAAAGATGAAGAAAGAATCAACAATGAGAAAGTATGCAACATCAAATTGGTTAAGAGCGTTTACCCTGCACTCTCTGACATTCTTTTTCTCGTCACTCCAAAATTGAAGATTAATAGTGATGCTGCCCTTGATGAAAATACTCAATTCCAAATGAATGCCAAGGCGAGAAACAAATCATTTTAACCTCCGGGACGGACCGAAACATGAGAAATATAATTCTGAGAAAGCTAAAAAGCAAGCTAAAAAGGGGAGATGGTTTCAGACTGAGACCTAGATGTCTGCTCCTACTTTGAACTTTTATCCTTTTCTTTGCCATCATTGGCAACAGCATCAGTCACCAGAGCCATTGGTCTTTCGTCAATCACCTCATCAATGATTCCGAATGCCCTTGCCTCTTCTGGGGTCATAAAATGATCCCTGTCCATATTCTTCTCAATTATATCTACTGATTGCCCTGTATGCTTTGAGTACAACGCATTAAGGGAATCCCAGATACGAACAATCTGCTTCGTGTGAATTGTCATATCTTTGGCCTGTCCGCTGTACCCGCCTGAAGGCTGATGAATCATAACTGTAGCATTTGGGAGAGACCGCCGCTCACCCTTGGCGCCCGCAGCTAAGAGAAGAGAAGCCATTGATGCAGCTTGGCCCAAACAAATGGTACTGATTGGTGACCGAATGTACTGCATCGTATCATAAATTGCAAGACCTGTATGCACTAATACAATCATCACCATGTAACAATGCTGGTGAATTTTAACCAAATCATGCATTGAGTCTCGTCTATTCCTCTATTCATTGATATCATTTTCTGCCAAGTCTCGTTTTTTTATAGTATAAAACATAGCCATACTGTTTAAAAATCACATCACAAGTATCAGCAAATTAAGGAATTAAAACATACCATAAGGGGGAAACACAAGCATTGTACTAACGTTTCTCCCAAATATAATAACATTGTAGTAAGGATTGTAGTATCAACTTTTTGAATTGACATATCTAATAGAAACCGTTTTAAGTAAGACCAAATGTTCAATAAAGATTTATGTTGTTTTACCCCAACTACCTGGTACAAGGCTTACACTTAGTTGACTTCTCGACCCCAATTAGAAAACATAAAGAATTGAGGTTTGGTGAAAGCAAGTGATCAGAACAAATTAAATGTTAATCGTAATTTCATGCAGTACGATTTGGAACATCATAATCAAGTTTGGCCATAGCCATGTTGTCTTCCATTTCTATCTACCAGATCAGTATTACCAATATGCTTAGTGCGTAAGGCTCAGCTCCAAAGCCAGGAGTATATAGATAGAGTAGACTCATAAATGGAAAAATAGTTCTGTTGTAGTTATGCACTTAGTCTTCAGTTTTGCCAATCTCATGTGGCAGTCTAATGAAGCAGAAAATTGCGCGCTTTCAAGCAAGTTAAGTATTGAGGCGGTTCAACAAAGTGAAAAAGTGCGTGGCACAACTCCATTCATGGTTGTGATACCTAGTTTTTCTTCATAATATTATAATTTATGCAGACACAAGATGTTTGGCTGCCACACAACTCTACAGCTACCTTCCAAAACTCAGACAGTATTTTCCTTAAACATCCAGTACTAATATTCCCACACACCACTATACCATGACCAGGAAATCATCTATCAAGCATGATCACCCTCATGCCTCTTTTTTTTCTTACTTCCTAGGATTAGCGTATTAATGCTCTACAATCTATTCAAGTTCGTGGACCACTAATATCCGTACTCCAAAGCTTATGGCTAGCAGTTGTTTTCCCGTTTGTTTAAACCGACACTTAACAATTAACAACATTTAGGATTCAACTATAGTTAACATAAACCAAGATAGAGTTAAAACTGTAAGCAATATTACGGTGAAGAGGACCCATGTCAAAGAGTGCAAGCCACTAAGTGCCTCAGCATTGGTGATATATGGTATACATGATCATACAATGGTAATTTAAAATTTCTGTTTTACTTGAATGGAGATCCATCACCACTATTAATCCAATTCCAAAATGTTACCAACATCATCATTTCATGGTTATGCATGTCAATGACTTCTCTAACAGTTCTACTTCGTGACGGGTCTGTAGAATCAAATTCCACTCAACAACTTAGTATTTAGTAGATTTTTAAGTCATAAGAAAATCCCATACTTCTCACTGATAATGCGCTTATGACACAGGTTACACAAACCAAACTATTCACAAAATCCTCTGAACCAACAAATCCACATAACCATTAGTTTTCTTAAGGCCTCATTTGATGAGAGGATCAGGTTGGGTGGGACTATTCACTATATTGAAGGCATTTTCAAGGAAGAAATGAATGACAAATCCCTTATTTTGTCCAACTTGAAGGTTACCCACAAAGAAAAGATTACAGATTTCATGGGTACGAGTTAGAATAAATTCACCGTCCACATATATTCAACAAGGATATACATTGCGCTACAGATTTCGAGCTTATAAATAAACTCATCGATTATCAAAATTCATTTTCGAGAAACAGATACTGCGCGTATAAATTCATTCTACTGTTAATATAACAACGAACAACCAAAAACACAAATAAGTAAACCAGGTGGTGAAATGGAAGTCGAAATCGGGTTAAAATCTATAAAACAAAATCGACTATCTCATTTCTGACATCTCAAAATTGCAATCGACAAATCGAAAACCAAAACAATATGTAAATTAAAGCACGAGAATTTCACACACCTATAAAAAAATAAACAGAAATAAAAATGGGAAATAACAAAAGGACCTGCAGTGACGTGACCACCGGGGGAATTGAGGTACATGTGGATGGGCTTCGACGGGTTCTCGGATTCCAAGTAGAGAAGCTGCGCGACGACAACGTGGGAAGTGTCGTCGTCGATGGGTCCGTTGATGCAAATGATCCGCTCCTTGAGGAGGCGGGAGAAGATGTCGTACGCGCGTTCCCCTCGGGAGGAGTGCTCAATGACCATGGGGATCAAGCTGTAGCTGCGCAGAGATGGGCGCCATGGCCTGCTGCTTGCCAGGAGCTTCGCCTTTGAGATTAAGCCTCTCATAATAACAGAAACAAGAGGAGGGGGAGGGATTCGCAGACGAGGGATAGGTTTTATGGGTTCAAACGTTACTCGAACCCTCGAAGTGTTTGAGACACTGTGTTTTTGTGTTTTAGGATCTGGGTTGGTCGGGTTCCTATGTGGTCGGGTTAAGGAGTTGGGGGTTTTGTTAATACCACATGTAGGTCAAGGTAAATTACAATCAGAGTGGGTGGAGAAAATTGTTTGTGTTTGGGTCTGTACGGATACGTAGTTCGGTTACTGGACCTATACTTTTCAGGGTTAAGGTTGTGAAGTGAGAAAACTTTTTTTTTTTTTTCTTGTAAATAAGTTTTGGGAAAATTAAGATTTAAAAGTATTCTTCTTTTATTTATGAACGTGAAGTCATAGTTAAGTAAAAATTTTGAATCTCGTAAATGATAAGTTTGATATCAATTTATTTTCCTCACCCTTTAATATAATATATTTGTATAAATTAAAAAAACTTAAAAAAAATTTGTGAACTGCTATGGTTTCACATATGAGTGACAAATCCTTGCAAAGCAGCCTTCTTATTTTTATAAGTGGTTAATAGTTGGATTAGTTAAGAATATTCACTTGTGAATTAGTAATACGGTCTAGTGGTAATTTTTTTTTTTTGTCGGAAAAAAAAAAAGAATACAAAACTTAATTGTTGAAACCCAGGACAAATAGAGATTTGTACGAATGGGGTCATCCTCAAACAACAAAATCACAATTAAAAACCTAAAAAATTTACTGAACAAAACGTTTATGTATTAATTCATAAAGTTTTCATACGTACAAAACAATTAGAATCATTGCTTGAAGGATGTAATGGCTAGTCTGGTGTTAGTAGCTTGCTTTGTAGTGGCTTTTGTACTTCATCTCTTCTTAATGATATTGCTATCGTTCCAGATTAAAAATTAAAAAAAAATGTAACAGTACACAAATATTTCATGACACATGATACTTTGATGTTCTCAAAATTTTAATTACACACAAAGCAAGGACAAAATGATGAAACAAGTAATATTTCATATGTGCCAATCACATATACTTTCAAAATATCACAGTAATAAATAACTTATAACTTATTTGATTGAACGTCGTTTCCTTATTTTTCTTTTATTGCATCTCAAATAGCCCAATTTCTAGCTGCAAGTTTATGGAATTATATTCCGGTGATTCCTCTCAAGAAATCCCTCCAAGACGACCTTCTTCTTGCTTTCTTCAGAATTCATATCCAAGGCCCGCGGGGTATTCACATTGGAACTGGAATTATGATGAGGGTATCCAAATCCATTGGCAGCAGTAGTGGTGGCGGCCGCCGCTGATCTTAAGCGCGGAAGGAAGTAAAACCATGCGGACGTCGACAGAATAGCACACAAACGACCCCATACTAACATAATAATCAACGTCACCAAAATAATAGACATACCAATCAGTGGATCCAAATTCTTCCCGTTGACTGCAGTCGACTCTCCCTTTGCCTTAGCCTTCCCCCTATTATTATTTTTCGATCCGGGGTTGTTGGACACGGTAGTCGACCACGACCACGACCACGACGAATATTGTTTACTAAAATTGTGTGTCACTGACGGAGTCACCGGCGCCCCCTGTTGAGTTTGGCTTTCGCGAGCGGGGAAAGACACGGAGTGCAACACTGTCCGAGTACAAGACGTGGGCGTCCTGGCCTCCTGTCCAGCCGGTGAATCTGGTTGGCTTTGGCTGCTAGGTGGTCCTTTTCTTCCTGCAATAGTTGTTCTTGTTCTTAGTAAATCAATCTTCCGGCAAAATCGCTTTTGACACATGCCATCCTTAGGGGACTCCAAATGCTTCCTACTTTCGAGGTTGATCGTGTTGGTCTGCAACGGCACAAATAATTCATTAACGACAACTAAACTATTCCACGTAACCAATGGAATAAATTACAACAATTACATTAAGCTGTTTTTTTATTCTATACAAGTGAAGTGATACTGGGGGAGCAAAATCAAACTTGAAATCTTGAATCTAACCGTCGATGCTCTTATCTACGAGTGAATGAATATTAATTACTATACCTGTGGAGGGTTATGGTTCATAGGGGTCTGCGGGTCTGAAACGATGGGAGGAGGCTCAGCCTCTTCCCGACTTGGAGTCCCTGGCGGCTCCCCATCGGTGGTGGCCGGTAGTACTTCTTCGGAGTTAGAGACAAGGTTACCAGACTTTGACTTTGACTTGGTCTGCAAGCTGGAAAACTTGACCACCTTGGACTGACGCTCCCCTTTGTCGGTGACGGTGGTGCCGGAGGTGTCGATGGGGACGGTTTTGGCGGCGGACTTCTTGGTGCGAAACCTCCAGCTTGACTAAGAAATCAAATACCAGCTGCGTTGACTAGTAATACTAGTTGAATGTTCACCCTTCATATCAATCTTACGGTCTTCGCGATTATCTTCTCGGGTATAGTTAGCTTCCTTTCGGATGAGGGGGGCCGACTTTGATCTCATACTCCGTCTGCGACTCGTTTGCCTGGAAAATCCGAAGCAAGCAAGAAACAAACTGTGTTTTGGTTTGGATGTCGACGGAGTAGGAGTAGTTATAGGACTAGGAGTGGGAGTAATGGTTTTCTTTTTTATTTCTGCCATGGAAATCATGAGATAAAGGAGGAGGGGTAGGCATGGAGATGGATCATGGAGAGAGAGGAATGGATGGCCTCCAACTTTGAAGAAAATACCAGCGGGTTTGCTTGCCTCTAATGCTCGACCATAATACCTTGAATTTTACATATAATTCACTATTTTTGTGATGAAAATGTTGATATTAATATTTATTAATTTAGTCCCAATTGGTTTATTTTATTCTTATTTTTAATGGTGGCGTTGTTTATTGCTAATTCGGATGTGTAATAATATTAAAATGGGTTTGGTTATAACTTGAGAATCAGGGATGCATGACTTTTAGACTTTGGTGGCTAATTAAGAAGAACAAGTCCCCAAGACCTTCAGAAGAGAGATTTTTCATTATGATCATCACACGAGGTGGTACACCACGTGTCATTATATAAATTGTCGGATATGTATGTTAAAAAGTTAATAACTTAAAAAGTAAAATATTTCACCATTTATATAAAAACATGTGGTGTACCACCCATATTCCCGTTACAATTAAAAATTTCTCCTTCCAGACTTCCAGTTCCACGTTTTAACCAAGCTTCCATCATCTAGCTTCTACATTAATCCCCATGTATTATTCGCCTAATCCTTAATTTGGTGAGTCTGATTAATTTAAACAATACGAATAATTTAGTAAATTCTCAGGAAAATATTTACATCTCTTGCTATAACATTGAAAAAAAAAATCAATGAAGAAACATCATGCCTCATATTTAATTGCAACGGAAGCCATCGGGTGAGTTACTTCGTTATATTAACGACAAAGTATAAGAAGTCAACTGACTCCAATTGTCTAGTCATCTGGAAGACATCATAAATCTCAACATTATAAGAATCGAACTCATAATTAGGCCCGTGTGTTATACTTCATTTTATCCAAACTCAATTTTACCGCTTTAGTAAGTCATTGAGATTAGTGGTGATGGTTGTTAAGAAGATAGACCAGAGAAGAAAAGTTAAGAGTTCGAAACCCTCCATTTATCCAAACTCGAATTTACAGTTTTAGTAAGTCACTAAGGTTAACCTAGTAGTGAGTGTCACTGTTTGGACCCAAAATTACACAATCGGCCCGAACGATCGAGGCTATTGAGTGAATGAAGTTCTAAGCTATTAGGTGTCTGAGTCAATATAATTTTAGTTATTGTTAAGGAATAATGTTGTGATTTTTATCATAATAATTATCTCTTAATAATATATTGAATTATCTAGAGCACAGTTGGGTGATAAAGTCATGGTGATCTGATACGATACCGTGTGAATTAATACTAGTGCAATCTCGTGGATAGATGGCATGATTATCATGAATGAAGTTAGGAGTATGGCAGACTATCTTCCATGCATTTATACAAATACAATGGAGATAAAGATGAGATCGTATTATCATTGGAATTTGATCAAAGTTAGCTGGCTTAGATAAAGATGATCTGATAACCATTGCTGATTGGTCAACAAGGTGGAGGAAATTGGGTTACTCATCCAGCACGGGGTAACTTGCCTAGATAATTAGCCAATAAAGGTGCTGTTTATTTTATGAACCCATGCACATGGAAATATGGGATAAAAGATGGCATATGCCATTTTATCCCGTTGTGATTTCACCTGATGGCGCGGTAATTGAGATTGGGATAAAAGATGGTTGTGATTTAATCAAAGATGGTTGGATGTTCACGGCTTGGATTCTACAACAAGTCTAAGAGTTTAAGTTGCAATTGAATTCTACAAATACCATCAGGTTGTGAGCAGAGACTTCACTATAAATACAAGAGGTCATGCAACATGGAAGGGACCTTGAATTCAACATACAATTGCCCTGCGCAAAACCTCTCAAATACCTTGAGATTTTTCCTTTTCTTTTTCCGCCAACATACCTTCAGTTTCGATAAACAGCATTGTGGAGGCAACCGGTGAACACCTTCAGTTTGGATAAACAACATTGTTGCCGTAGAATTAACCGACCAAGGAGCATCTTCAGTTTGGATAAACAGCACTGCATCGAGGCTGACTGGTTATCTATCCAAGTCTCAGCCGAGAAGGGTTTTCGAATCCTTATTGGCAGGGGTCATCTTATCAGCCGTCTCGACGAAGTAAGGTGTTACGAGTTACGATGTTCATCATATTAGACGCCGAGTGATTTTATGATTAGATATTTACAAGTGAGTTTTAAAGTTCGACATTCTGACGGCCGAACCATGTTCACCATCAAGACATACATCACCTTTGAATATTTGTGTTCGTATAGTCTGATGTCGATTCGACGTGCTTATACTCTTACGAATATAATCACGGTGACCGAATCAGGCACCGACGACTTGTGAACTTCGCAGAACTAACAGCCTTGTCTTCAGGCTCTAGAACCCAAAGACCAAGGGTGTTCCTTCCTCGGTCGCAATCGCAAGATAAAGAAGTCAGCAACGCGCTTAACGCAACATCAACAAATTTTACTCCTCGGTCGAGCTCGGACAACGAGTTGGCATGCTCGGCATTCAACCGAATGACTTAGTTAGCCTACTAGTTACTCGGCTTGCGCGCCGCGTAGGCTTTGTAATTTTTAGGGACAACAGTCACATTCCGCCCCGGGCCTCCATTATATCCCGGACTCGACTCCATCGTAGCACGATATTGTTCTCTTTAGGCCCCGACCATGCCCTCACGGTTTTGTTTCTGGGAACTCACACGAGAACTTCCCAGTGAATCCGTACATACAGATCTTTCCAAATTGGAATTGTTAGTTTATAAAATAAAAAGTTAATCGCCACTTGAAATTGAAATTGGCGGAAATCCAACGTTGGATTGTAATGAAATTTTAATATATTGTTCTAGAAGCATAATGTGGATCCTTGGAAATTTCGGATCGGAAATATGGGATGCGGATCTTCCGGAACAAATTGTAGGGGTGTGTTCTATATAAATTATGTATTCTATTGATAAGGATTCTGAGTCATGGTTTGATAATTGTTCTAGGTGCCAATTGTTCGTGATCGCCTCAACATTCGTGCTAGGGATTTACAAATTTTAGCGAGGACTCCAGGTGAGTGGGTTTTTGGTTTTCTATACAAGTATATATACTTTATGTTTTAGAATATGCATCTAGTGATTGCTTATGTTATTGTTGATACTGTGAACTACAAATGACTTGATTCCTGTTTAGGGTATGTAGGTAGTCTAACGAAACGTTAAATGCAACCATACAATAAATAAGAGTAAATAATTGAGACAATAGCATTGTTTGCGGAATTGAGCAATGTGAAGGAGATTGATGGAAAATGTGAGATTTAACCTTATTTATTGGTGGTTAAATGTTGGTTATAAATTAATGTGTGAAGAATCGTAATATTGAAGTGAAAAATAGTTAGGAATGACAGTTAATTTAATTAGTGCTTAGTTGGGCTTATCACCGACAATTATTTCCGAAGGTAAATAGTTTGGGAGTAGGGTGTTACAGCTTACGCATATTATGCCATTTGTATACATGTGTTATATATTTGGAAATATTATGATATGGTTGAATTTCATATTTACATTCTGGTATATCCATATGTATGTTACTTGCACATAATTAAATGTGAACGCTCTGATACCAAACTGACACATCCCGATCCGGAATATCCATTAGGATTCCAAATCGAGTTGTGCTGGGCGACACCCAGAAGGTGACGAAGCCAAAAAGTGTGATGATGATAAAAAAAAATATGAATTAATTTGAAACTAAGAGTGTCTAAATACCAGAATGCGCTATGAGCGGGAATGAACCTATTACACACGCGATACAGAGTATAAGTAAAGTATAGTAAGGTAAGGTAATGATTATACCATCATAAGAAGACACCTGAACTGAAAAGTGCCAAGAATCCTCGTCGATACGGACACTCTACTGTTAAAACTTGGAGAGGTGCAAAAATAGAAAATGTGAGTGAGTGAAACAAAACTTTTCAAACCAAATTTCAATTACCAAGGAATTAACCCCTCACCTTAAAACCTGTATAGTTTTCACCAAATCATCACACTTTATGGTTTCGTCACCTCCCAGATGTCAGCCAACACAGCTTAATTTAGAGTCCTAATGAACATTTCGGGTTGGGGTGTGTCAGTGAGGGTGGGTAAGAAGATAAATGAGATAAGGAAAGTAAGAGTTCGAACCCTCCATGTATCCAAACTCAAATTTATAGTTTTAGCAAGTCATTGAGATTAACCTAGTGGTGAGGGTGGGTAAGAAAGATGAGAGAAGGAAAGTTAGAATTCGAAACCCTCCATTATATCCCAAAGAAAATTCCAATATTTTTTTCTTGTGATAAACTAATGTATGATTCATATATTTTAAGCAAAGATAGGATTTGTTCAATGATGTGACACTGAATTTTCCAGCTACTTTCATTAATAAAAACGTTTTCCAGATAAATTAAAGAAAAAATATTTATTAACAAGTAATCTCTAAAGATCTGCTGGGGCATTTTAAATCTTAAACTTTTAATACGTGTGGTTGCATGCCATGCACGTCTTGCTTGATTTGAAGTAGATGTCCAAGCCTCAAAGGACAAAAGGAAAAATAAGACAAACATATCTGTTTGTAACTAAAAACCCAACTGTGAAATAGTAAGTACTAGTTTTGAGTTGACGAATTAAGTTTCGAATATCTTACCAAATAAGTAATTAAATTAAGGGACTTAATTACATTTCACACCTTTCATGTTTGACACGTTCACATTTTACATATAATGAAAACTTTAAAAGATATAGTATTACTCATTTTCTTTAATGTTGACATACATGACGTCAATTTAAGGTATTTTTAGAAATAACATATATTTAAATCATATTTGTAAACCATAAAACGTGGTTGTTGATAATTAAATTATTAGTTAAGTGTTGGTTAACATGCTTATTTCCCATTAGTCACACATCAAATTATTTACAAATTTACTCTACTGAGCATTACTCGTCATTTTATCATACAAATATCATAATTATGTATAGAAGAATTAAATCAATTTAAAAACTGTTTAGTCACTCATATAAATGAACTAAATTAAATTAAAATAAATTACAATTATTGCATTTTCTTGGGTTTTGTTTCGTTTCTGTATATTTAACTACAAGTGATGGTGAAAAATGGAAGAATTGAATCTTAACCACCTAGAAGCCTTTTTTTGGTTTTTCGTTTAGCAAATAGATATAAAAATTTGATAAAATAAATAGAAAAAAAAAGTGGGCCGTGGGTTGAGATCCACAGATCCGTTTCGGCCTCGGCACAGCCTACACTCAGACAGGATTTGGTACGAACTACGAACCCTAACTCGAGTTCAATGCTCTATGAGATGAAGGAGATGTCATGTCAGTCAGTTGTGCTGTATTATGTTGACCGTTGACTTGTTGCCATTATTTAGATGAGGTGTACTATCTTTGCACCTCACTTTACCTCTGAGATAATTTATCACTTCATCCTTCCGTCTTCACTCCATTATTCAGACCCTGTCTGTCTACAAATTTCACCTCCAACAACCGTTCACCCAGCCACGGCGGCGGCGGCGAGAGAGAAGAAAAGCAGGCAGTTGCAGACGATGGGGTCATTGGGATGGGAAGAGACGGTGAGAAAGGCGGAGAAGCTGGTGGAGGAGGCCATGAAGGAGAACGACGCGTCCCACGACGCTGCTCACGTGTGGCGGGTCCGAGACCTCGCTCTCTCTCTCGCCCGCGAAGAAGGCCTCTCTTCCAATTCCGACTCCATGCAAATTGTAACGCCTACTCTCGCTACCAGTAACTTTTAAAGGGAAAATAACAATTGCATTAATTTATCCAAAGCTTGATTTTGGTACTGAATTGCCAACATTCGTAGATTGAACAGTTGATGTCTGGAATTGAAGGACTGCTGATGATTATTTTGTTATGTATTTGAGTTCTTCACAAAAGAAGATTTCTTTAGGGGTGGTGCTATCCACACACCACTTTCTATCCCCCGGAACTCTCTCAATCCGGCGGTCGGATGGAATGAATTGAATATCAAATAATAGAAATTAACAAGTGGTGTGGGAGGTAAAAAGTGTATAGCACCGCCCTTTCTAAACATACCAAGCTGATCACATTACTAACGCTCTCTGATACAAGTCGGTTCCGCATACAATGACAGTGCCAGCATTGTTAATGTAATCAGTTTTGCCCGTTTAAATAACATTATTGTTAATCTGTACTCTACTTTTCTTGGTCGACAGATAGAAGTGGCTGCACTTCTCCATGATATAGGTCAGTTATTGTTGACAACCAAACTTTATAACATATCTTTGTGTGCTTGCTTATAAATGGATGTGCGAAACACTGCACCCATTCCTATTAAATGTCTTCTTTTACCTATCTTCTTGTTGGCTACTTGTAACATGCAGTAGTACTTCTATGTGGCTTTCATTCTATGTTTCTTCCTGCATCTTTTCAGCTTTGCTTTTATTTTCTTACTCTGATCTGGTATAGCCTACTGATCATTCGTGTTGTTGATTGCTCGCTGCAGGTGATTACAAGTACTTGAGGTTTGTACGTTTCTCATTCTTTGTTTCCTTTAACTTATTTTTTCCTTTTCTGTTGTTTTGTCTGGCTCTTCCATTGATTCATCGTTTCCCTCAGTGTTATTTTTGGAATGTAGAGATCCCTCAGAGGAAAAAATTGTTGAGAACTTTCTCAATGAGGAGGGCATAGAGGAGACTAAGAAAATGAAGATTATAACGATCATCAAGGGAATGGGTGAGCCGGTTACTGCTCCTTTCTGTCATGTTATTTCTCCCCTGTTCTGCTTACGTGATGTAAAAATCATTTGAGTTTAATCCTGTAATCTAATTCAGAATTTCATATTGCCAAAATGTATATGCCATGTCTCTTTTCTACATAGGAAAATATTGTATGTTTCAACACATGCCCCAATATATGCATCCGTATTTTCTCCATTTACGGTTTATATCACTTTAGAACCATATAATTTTGTCAGTTTCATTGTGTTCTTAATATTTATGCAATTCTGATTTTTGTTCAATCTCCTTTGTGGATGTTATTGTGGTTGTTAACCCTTTGTAGCTGTTGTGGTATAACAGAATGTTTAATTCCAAGCACCTTATTGTGCCTATGAGCTCTGATATACAAGTACTTCTACTTTCCAGGTTTCAAAGATGAGCTTGCAGGAACAAATAACGATTTTCCTCCAGAATTTGGCGTTGTTCAAGATGCTGATCGTCTTGATGCAATTGGTGCTATTGGTAATCTCTGTGCTTGATAATGCTAAACATTAGATTTTGTCTACCTACTTACTCTATATAAGTTTAAAATTGGGATGACTGCTTCAAGAGCAACTGTGGGTGTAACTGTTTTTGCACAATATTAAGTAGTCTTTTGGTCACAGGAATTGCTCGTTGCTTTACTTTTGGTGGAAGTAGGAACAGAGTGCTACATGATCCTAAGATTCTGCCACGATGTGACTTATCTAAGGAAAATTACATGAAAAAGGATGAGCAGACTACTGTGAATCACTTTCACGAGAAGCTTCTTAAGCTAAAGGCTTTGATGAAAACAAAGGTAAATTTGTTGAAACATGGACATGGTATTACACGTTCCTCACTTGGAATCTTCCTCATTTACATGCATTACATATGTGTCTATATTATCATCCATTCAGTTTGTGATATGAGGTTTGACCATTGATGTCAGGCTGGGCAGAAGAGAGCTGAGAGAAGGCACAAGTTCATGGAGGAGTTTCTTGTAGAGTTCTATGAAGAGTGGGATGGGAGAGCTTGAACGAGGTAATTTTTATTATTTTTATTTATTTATCTCAGAACAGTCAGATGTAAATTAGATAGCACTCCTAGGCCTTGTTTGTTAGAGAGGATCAGCTTGGATAGGACTATTCACTATATGAAAGACATTTTGAAGGGAGAAATGGATGACAACTTCCCTATTTTGTCGAAGTTTGAAGATTACTCATCAAGAAAAGTTGTTCCTTTTAATCATATCATTTTTTTTGGGATTAGTAGGGATGTCTTTTCTTCGTAAGTAATCTTCAAGTTGGACAAAATATGGAAGTTTTCATCCATTTCTTCCTTCAAAATGCATTCAATATAGTGAATAGTCATATCCAAGTCAGTCCTTCCTATCAAACGTGGCCCTAGTGTTCTAAACAAATAAAAGAGAATCTAGAACGTAATCATTCTAACAGTGCTGAATTTTGTGATTATGTTAGAACTTATCAACTTCGCTCCTGGAGCGGAACGTGCTTGAAGATGCGGGCTATAATATTCAAACCAACTGTATGACAAAATATATTTTATAGCATGGGTCTTTTCTCATAGGACTGTACTATGTTGGTGGATACCAAGGAAGTCAATTACCGCTTTGATGAGTATCGTACGAATAGGTACTAGGTTGGTTAGAATTAGAACCCTCTTTCCTGCATTGAAGCATAAGTAATCAATTTAATGAGAATATGAGATCTGTGGATGGAATTTAAATTCAATGTGCCTAAATGAAAACTGGCTACATCATGCGACAAAACTAAACTTGGTAGGTAAAGTTGGTGAGGTGTAGTAATTTTCTTCATCGTGTAAAAATTATGCCCGTTAACTTTAAGGTTGAGTGCCTCGTACTGCCGAGGTAGGTTTCAGTGACAAGAATGTCGAGGTCCTGAGTTGCTCGCCAAACTTTGCCTTTTTCTTTTGTATTTGGCGCTCTAGGCTTTCGTAATTGAAATGCCTTGAGAGTTGACAAGAATGAAGAAAGGCAGAAGGGGCTTGCTCAACACGTTTAAGTGTCAAATGTCGAAAGTTTTACTTGCACCGGATGGATTGAGAGTTGAATAAATACCAAAGAGGAAGAGCCCACGCAATCTGTCTCACTATGATGTGTGAGAAAGACACATGGTAATAAATCACCAACCAGTTGCGCCTAAGATTTTACTATAGAATTACAAGTTTGTCTGCAGGCATCGGAGTGGCTACCATTTTTGTGACTCAAGTAGTTAGTTATATTTGCAAATTGGTGTTTAGGTTTTGCTTTCGTTAGGATTAATCACAAATTAGTGAAAGGGAAAGATGAACTTATTTGTAACAGAGAGAGAATTCATGTATTATTCAAATACATATACGAGGAAGAATCCAATATTACACAAGTCGATATCACTCTACAGATTTTGAATCATCTTCCCATGTATGTGGGATATGGCAATGCCACTATTTATATATGAACGATATCATTATTACATACGACAACATAAACGCCAAACACACTATAATCTATATTATATTAATCCCCATTAATATCATATATCATATATTTAGTAATTTGTGGCGCTCAGCATGGTCACGCTTTTGGAAAGTGACCTTCAACCCATGCTTCATGTACATGGTCAGTGCCAGCTTTGGCTCCACCGGATGATTTTCGACCACCTTCACACGGTACCGGTAAATGATGGAGGCAGCGACGAACTTCATTTGGTAATAAGCGAAGTCTTTGCCCAAGCAGAGGCGAGGACCGCCATTGAAAGCCGTAAATTTGTATGCAGACTCGCTCATGAAGCGGCCGTCCGATGACCGTAGCCATCTCTCGGGCTTGTACTCCCTGCAGTCCTTCCCCCAAATCGCCTCCATTCTCCCCATGCTGTACATTGCGTATATCACTTTTGTTCCCTTCTTCAATATTGTTCCATCTGGAAATACGTCATCTTCAACTACCTACACATATAGTTGACCCAATATTGTTTGCAAGGGATAATATAGACAGTCACAGATTTAGCCGGTTAGGTAAACAAGAATCTCATTAAATTAAGACTATATCCTTCTAGGGTGTCATCGTTGTTGACCGAAAAACAAAAACCAGTTATTCACTTAATTATAATTCACCTCAGGAAAAAAATAGATAATTAGTAATATATATATGTGTGTGTGTGTGTGTATTTATCTCACAATTATATCATGACTATTGACAAGCTATATGATTAGTTGAAGAATGTGTGAGGCATGACAAGTCCCATAACATGCCATGCATGCACTTAAAATGGTTACTTGTTTGAGTAAACTAATGTTTAAAACGAAAAAGAAAATTAAGGTGCAAGTTGTGTAATTAACTGAACTGAACTTACCTCCTTGTGATCTAATGGAACTGAAGGGTACAACCTTAGAGCCTCTGATAGAGCTGCATGAAGATACTCCATCTTCTTTATCTCTTCTGGCTTGAATACTACTGCTTCATCATTGTCACTTTTAATTTCATGATCACGATCACGATCAGATGATGTTCTTGCGCCCACAATCCGGCATATTTCTTGAAGAATCTTGTGCTCCACCTCCGGATTGTGATGAAGCAGCCAGAAGAACCAGCTCAGTGCCACCGATGACGTGTCTCTCCCTGCAAGTATGAAGTTGACGCATATATCCTCAAGAATTTGTCCGAAAACGCCTCCCCCCTCTCGTCTTTCAAACCCATAAAAACCGTTAACAAGTCTGATCTAATCTGCTTATTCTTCTTATCCTTATCATTAGAAGCATTAGAATTATTGGTGGCAGAAATTAGTAGCGGGAGCTCTTTCTTCCTTGTCCGAATGACGTCTTCCGCAAACTCGTCCACTCCTCTTATGGACCTCTTTAGCTTCCTCTCAGCGCCCAAGTTTAAGTACCTCATGGTCTTCCACAAGCACGATGGGGTCACGAAGCGCATAAGTGTTGCTTCCGTTGCATCCTCAAAGGCCTGAGCGAATGGTATTTTGGGTAACCCCAGCTGCAAGCAACCAGGGTCGACCCCAAACGCGATCATGCAAACATTGTCAAAAGTCAACCTCAAAAGAATGTCTTGGAGGTCGATTGCGGTCGAGTGTTTGATGGAGTCCTCTAAAACGGGCAAAAGCCTACCATGGACAAGTTCAAACAACGAATCTGCGGTCAGTTGCCGGAACTTAGCTGAGTGGAACTCGATGCTAGCCGTCTTCCTTTGTTGCCTGCCACGTCTCGTCGTCCGCGTTGAATATTCCATCCCCGAGAAGATCTCGAACGGTGTCTCTGAAATAAGGGCCTTTGGGAAAATTGGAGAACTTGGTCTTGAGAAGGTGCTCCAAGTTACGAGGGTCTGAAGTGATGACGCTAAAGAGGCTGCTAAACCAAGGGCCTTGGAATAGAAACGTGCCGTTTTGGTGGCAAAGAACTTGGGAAAGCCACTCATATATGTTGTTGGTTTGGAGTCCAAGTACGGCAAAAGAGAGAGAGGGTAGCATGCCAAGCACCGGCCAAACGGGTAGGCCATGGCGCCTTCTTCTGCCTCAACGAGTGTATGGTTATGAAAATACACAGAGCCAGAAAGAGCTCCAAGATTTGGATGTGGTGAAGGAAAAAGAGTTGCGCCGAAACCAAGTTTCCGGCCACGAAAGTCTCGGAGAAGGAGGGGGAGGTGAGATTATTGATGGGAGGAGGAGGAGGAGTGGTGATCATGTTGTTGGAATGAGAGGAGAGCCTATATGTGATGGGAGTGTGATTTATTAATATTGGCAGACTCACACTATGATGAAATTGAAATGAATGGGTTGGTTTAATTAGGTTGAGGAATGGCACGGTGGAGGTCATGTGTTATATGGGGGGCGGTCATGAGTCATCATCTGTGTGTTTCTTGGCGTGCATGTTTTCTACTTCTGTCTTTTACCCTAGAGCTTTCGATTTGGTGAGCTGAAATGTATTCTGGGCAACAGACGTGGCTGCCCACCCATTTATATAAGCTTATTCGAGTTCATACTTGTATATTCTTGCGGGCCCTACCATGGAAAGCATTTTGACGATTCAAACCGTGTAGTATTTAGGACTTTTTTCAATTAAATAGTGTGTTCTTCTTAGCATTTTCTACAATTAAATAATTGCCATTTTAGTAGTTTCTTGAAATATTGATTTCTTTTGTTTTCTGATTTGCTTAATTTTTTTATTAAAAACTGAATGAAGAATTATAAAATTAGACGATTTAGACATTAAAATAAAATTTACAGTACTCTCATATTGTATTCCTCAAATAAAGTTAATTAAAAAGTCGAGAGATTATATATAAAATTTCTTTTCGTATGTGTGTGCAACTAACTAACGATTCACTTTAGAAATATGCAAAATTTCCTTTCCACATATTTTTTTTTTTGTCGGAACCTTTTCCATATATGGAGTGATCACTATTCCTGAGCTATCTAGCCACTACCTAGGGTGAATATATGAAAATATTACTATTCACTTTGGAGAATATGGTCCGTGTGTAAAGCGGACGAATGGGAATGTCGGTCTGTGTGTGTGTTGGTTTGAGTAGAATATGGTGTATATATATCTCTTGAAGTTTAAAGCAAAATGTTGATGCTTTCCCAAGTACCGTCAAACGAAGAGTGGGCACGGTTTGTTCCAATGCGGTTTTAAGTGAAACCGAAACTAAAATAAAAAGCTTTTGTAATTTCAAACGGTTTCTATTCAGTTTCAAATCATTTACATATAAAATGAAGAAAATTCTATCTCTCAACAACATTAGTATATTACACAGGATGTGGTCTTGGTATTTCCAACTCCCCCATTTCCTGGATCTTTCCTTCTTTTCGGCCTTTTTCCCACTTGGGCTGTTGGGCGGCTTCCATTTTCTTTAGAAATTAAGAGCCATTCTTTTCTTAAAAATTAAGAAAGTCGATACCTTTGAGAGTAAAAGTCGATACCTTCCATCAGAGGGTTTTGAATTTTACACATCACGGTCACTAAAATTCAACTTATCACCAATCACAAGATTACAATTCAAATTTGAAATAAATTTCAACATCAAAATGCTTTATAATTTGCAGTAAAATGGTCGTACTACTGCTGAACTAGATCAAATCTCTTTTTTATTATAACCCAAAAGATAAAAAAGCCCAGTGCCCTTTTGATTCAAATGAATCCTAACCCTAAGATTAATCACAAATGATTAACTAAATTAACTAATATAAGTTTTAAGTTCTTACCATATTAGCTGGAACGAAGTGGAGGGAGATAATTGTTGAGAATGGGTCTGACATTAATGGGAGGAGGGACATTACATGAGCTTATAAGATGTTAAATTACTTCCCATATTGCTACTTGGTTTTATAATGAAACCTTAACTCTATTCGGGAATCACAGTTTAAAGGCACTGAAGGGAAAGGATTGGATTCGCGGTATGAAGGGGATATGGGGATGAGAGTTGAGGGCTTGGGGCCGACTGATTTGCAGAGCTTTTGTGTGAAGTGGAAAGATTTGCAGACCCGTTGAGACTTGAAACCCACCGATTCGCAGTGTGTGAGAAAGAGACTGATGAGACTGAGAGCACTGACTCTGAGCAGGCAAAGATTGAGAAAGTGGTCAAATTATGGTGTGGTTGAGTTTTTAGTATGAACTCTAAGAATCAATCAATTAGGACACAACATCAATGGGTATTTAATTAAATATTTTTTTAATACTTTCAGAGCGGTTTAGTTTTGGTTCGATTTCAAAGGTGTTCCTTAGTTTTTCTTATAGTTAAATGATTGTAATTTTGGTAGTTTTTTGAAATATTGTGTTCTTTATTTTTCTGATTTGTTTAATTTTTTTATGAAAAAAACTAAATGAAGAATTATAAAATTAGACGGTTCAGACATTAAAATAAAATTTATAGCTACTCTCACAACATATTCCTCAAATAAAGTTATATAAAGAGTAAAGATTATTCATAAACTTTCTTTTCGTGTGCATGTGCAACTAACTAACAATTCACATTAGGAAATATGCAAAATTTCCTTTTCCATATATGGAGTGGTCACTATTCTTGAGCTATCTAGCTACCTAGCGTGAATCCATGAATATATCACTGTTCACTTTGGAGAATACGGTCTGTCCGTATAAAGCAAACGAATGGGAATGTCGGTCTCTGTGCGTGTTGGTTTGAGCAGAATATGGTGTATACATGTATGTCTTGAAGCTTAAAAAAATGTGTGAAAAATAAAATATGATGTATAGATATCACACTTTTATTTTTATATTATGTAATTTTTAATTATTTAGTTTCATGACCTTACTTTAGGAATTAGGATCGCATTGAATGCGTGGGCCAAAAAACTATGGTGACCAACATGCGTATATAATTGCATACGTAACAACATCACATATATACGTGGCAAAATATTTCGAAGATTTGTGTATACAGTTTGATGATGAGTTACTTAACTAATAACTTAACCCAAATTAACACGTGTTTTCAAATGCACATACGACTTTAGCTAAGTTAGTTGAAGCAATTAATATGCTTCAAGCTTTGCAATCAAGTTTGAATCTCATTTTTCATAATTTAAGTTAATTTAATGTAATTATCTTAATATTTGTCAAAACAAAAATAAACATATTCAAATGAAACTAATTTTTCTAGTTATAAGAAAAACTGGACGTGAAAACCTAATGAATTAATGGTGAATGGTAACAGACACGTACAGAACTGGGCTTTAAGCCTTAGGGTTTCGTAACCGGTGGACACGTTAATGTTGGGCTAAAAAGGCAAATACATAGAGTGATTCTATGTACGGGGACTAAATTTATATATACTAAAACCCAAACCGGGTGGTTACTGTTCTATAACAGTGTTTTGACGTAATTGCCCTTCATTGCTGCTGAGTCTAAGGCTTTTTTCCCTGTTTAGAACAGTGAATTTACAGCTTTGCCCTCATTTGGTCCTATCTGCTGCTTATGCTTGGCTTCGACTTTGTTTCGTTTTGTTTTTAATGGGTTGTGTTTGTTTTTGCTACAGTTGCAGCACAGTTTTGTCAAGCCCACGTGTTGGTCATCGCGTGGTACTTTGATGTTTTTATTAGCTTTTTGTATAGTAAAATTACACCAATGCTTTTTGTTGGTTGTCTTTGACGGGATTGGACTGCATTTCACTTTTTTTTTGTGTGGTTGTGTTTGTTTTTGGTACAGCTGCAACACAGTTTTGTCAGGCCCACGTGTTGGTCATCGCATGGTATTTTCTTTGGGTTTTGTTTTGTTCCGTTTTGTTTCCTCTCATTTTCAACTTTGCTTCACTATCGCTCTCACCCGTTTTGTTTCCTCAAATTTTCGTGCTGTTGCTTTCAGTCGGTGTTTTGTGCGATTCTGCTGCCTGTGGTTGCTCGGAAAATACGAAATCAATGTAAGGTTTTTATTTACACCCTGCGAAAGATAGTGTGCTCGCTTATTGTTAATTATTTTTATTTCATTTTGAATTTGTTAGTTTATCTTTTGTGCATCTGAGTATATGATTCGATGTTTTAGACTGGATTTTTGTGGTTTTGAGTTTGTGGGTTTTTTTTGGTGCGTGAGAAGATGTTATCCAATGGTTTGATTCAACATTTTTCTTCGATCTGTTGCAACTTTGCTGTCCCTGTGCCCCTTTGTCAAACTTTGTTTTCTGTTTTTTTTTTATTTTTTCTGTGTTGCTTTTGTAAAATTGAAGTGGGAGTTTGACGGATGTTGATGAATCCCGCAGTTTATCGGCAAAGAAAACAACACCTTTTGTAATGTTTGTAGTAATTTACCCATATATTCATAAAGTGGTGTTATTTTTATGGAGGATGGTTGTTAATCTTTTTGTATTGTTAATTTCGCAGCGTGTGGGTTGCTCGGAGACCACTGGGTTATGCTTTTGTTCACTTGGATCACGGTAGACATGCAGAGGATGCAATTGGTGAATTAGATGGTATGTTTAGTATTTGGCTATTGATTTTTAATATGGGGTTTTCTTAGTTTATATCATTCGAATCCAACATAAGGGAGAAACATAAGTTCATCTGTAGCATTGTTTGTGAAGCAGCATAATTAGATGGTAGCTATTTTCAGATGCATATTTCAAAATCTTCCTTATGCAACCTGTGATTTTTCACAAATTATACATGTTCAACTAGGTCTAGGTTTCTTCTTTATATAATGTGGTTGTCACCTTCGTTGGAATTTCTTCACTTTTTGACATGTGAGATATCTCAATCAAAATAATGCTCATCATATAACGTATAATTTAATAGAACAATATTGATACCATTGCTTGAGTTGTGAGCATTCTGTTTTCCTCTTCTAGAATTGTGACTTGCGGTTTTGCTTTTATGATTCACTGTTTTATTTTTTATGTCAATCCTTTACTTATGCATTGATGGGTAACTCTTTGGTTCTGTTTTTTGTTAAGCTTTTTAATTAGCCCAGGCTAGCTCTCCATTCCTAATGGATGGGTTTGGTTTCTGGATTAAAAATGTAGTTTCTAACCATGACATCTAAGAAAATTAGTCTTTTTTTCTCCTTTTCAGCTTATTAAACATGATTTGCTAAGTGTTTATGTTTTTAATTTTTCTATTTGTAGTGTGAGAAAATTCTTATTATCTCCTTGACTCTAGAGTTTACTGCCTGCACAATTTGAAGTTTTGTTCCGCTTTTGGTAAGTGATGTTTGTTCTTTGTAATATGTGGTTTCTTTTTGAGTCTTCTCCTTTGAATCATTGCTTTGCTGCTTTTATCAAACGTTCCCTATTTGATAATAATGTTAATTCAGGTTTAACATCTTATATTATTTTTGAACAATAATAAGTTCACAGTATTAGATTGTTAGTGGGGGTTCAATTCAAGATCACAATGCAATGTGCTTTGTTCTACAATTGTGTTCAAACGTTTTGGATTTCTTTTTTTATCTATAGATTTGCATTAATATTGTTTGTTGCCAAGTTAGTTCTCTTCCGTGCACATCGATATATAAAGCTTGAGATTTAGATTTTCAATCATGTGATCCTCAAATGCTTTAGTAATTAGTTGGTTAAATATCTGGTGATCATTTGGGGCTATAGAATATTAAATTTGTTGTCAATGCTTTGAAATTTAGCTGAGTACCATGGATACCTGATTGTTTCAAATTTTTGTTTATTTCCGCTTCACATTAATGTAAAGTTATATTTATGAAAGAAAAAAAAAAACAGTTTACACCTATGCCACCTGACAGGCATAGTTGTTTTTTATTTATTTCTTAACTTATTAAAACTAACTTAGTAAGTGTTTTTCTTTTTGGTTTATGCATTTGCAGTGTGGGAAAGTAATTGATTATATCTGCTTAACCCTGTTTTTCCCTTTTGGGACAAGTGCTTCAGATTTTGTTGTACTTTTGGTAATTGATTATTTGGTTTCCTCTTTAGTTAGCTTTTCCAACTATTGTTTTACTGCTTTCATAATGTGTTAAGTGCTTGATAATAGTTATTTTTTGTCATATGTTAATTTCTGGTCATTTGTTTTACTATCCTAATATGAAATGTATTTTTTTTTTTGTCAAATTTAGTTCTTTAATTACTTTTGGTTGGCTTATTTCTTTTCTAAGTCCTTTTTATTTTTGGAATTTCGAGTTTATGTAGTGGTTATCGGTTTTGTGATAGTTATGTTAAAATTATTTTAACCATTTATTTAATTAGGAATGAAAGAAATCAATCCTTCCTTTCATATTTGTTTACAGATTTGTGTTATACTGATTCTTATCTTATAAAATTTATCTCTCTTTTAACAGATTCAATGGAAACAATTGAGGTCACCCCTATTGCAAAATTGCGTCCTTACACTAAAGCGGAGAAAATAAAGATTCGTGTCTGTAGGATATGGAAATCTAGCATTTCTGCAACTGTTCGCAAATACGTTACACTACAGTGTATCTTGGTTGATGAAACGGTAAGCCATCATTCTCATAATTCAAATTAAGTATTTTAACAGTTATAGTTATGTAGTAAGATTTTTTTTTATATTTCATTGTTAGTTTGTTAATTTATATTTATGTTTATATATATATATATAATTTTTTTTTTAACAGTTTGATTTTTTAACATGTCTAAAGTGTTTTGCAAATCTTGGTTGTGATAGTTGACATATTTTCAGTTAGTTTATTTACCCACTGTGCTCATTCAATCTCTCTGTACCAAAATATAATGTTTTTCGCTATTTACTTGCTCATAAGTCTTTTAATTATGTTATTATTCTTTTTCTTTTTTTCTTTTTTTTTTCTTAATATGGTATGTGATCAATTACGAAGAACAATGCGGTTGAAGCATTTGCGTCAGACATTGATTGTGAACTGGTAGCCTCAAAGATTGATGCTGGTAGTTGTTACGAAATCATGAATTTTCGCACAATCAACATCAGAGGACAGTATAAAGTGGTGCCGCATGAAACCCAGGTTATATTCACTGGTGCAACATCGTTTAAAAAACTGTTTACCGTCTTTCCACCCATCCCTCGACATAGGTTTTTCCTACTAGATTTCAACATGCTCTATCCGCGTCTGAACAGAGACGATATTCTTACAGGTAACATCAATACGTGTGTATTTGTCTATATATATATATATGTGTGTGTGTGTGTGTGTGTGTATCTACATGTCCATCAATTAAAAACATTTATGTTGTTTTTTCACTGAAATGAGTTTTGACATTATTTTTGTATTAATTTTTTAAATTGTAAGATGTGATTGGCCATATAACTGCGGTCCAGCAATTGGAATCAAAACAGATTAATCAAAGAATAGTGCAGAAGTGTGATATACACATTGAGAATATCAGGTTGTTCTTTTCTTTAACTGTTGCAATTCCAATTTGTTAATATTATTTTCTCTGTTGGGCTGGGAAGAAAATTTAGAGTTTGTTTCTCATTTGTTTTGTGCACAGAAAAGAAGAATTGTCTGTTACATTGTGGGCAGATATTGCAGAAGCTTTTTGTTCTTTATCGATCCAGAAGTTGTCTTTGCCGATTATTGTTGTATTTACAAGTTTAAAAGTCAAGATTTACCTAGGTAAGCTCATCTAACTAATACCCATCTTTTCTGTCTTTATTTGGATATGTTCTTACATTTCTTGCTGTAAACTGTTCCACTATTTTATCATTATGGAATTTTAGTGTATTTGATTGTTACTCTTTAGGACAGAATTTTGATGTCTTATTTTTCTTTCTTTCTTATTTATAAACTGTTAGAACCTGTTTGTTACAGTTTGTATTTTGTTTCTAGCATTACATGTTCAAATTATTTTATCACATTTTTATATGCATCCATTACAATAGTTTCCTCACATTTAAACATCTATCATCCAATTAAAAACATTTACTCATCTATCATATTTGCTAATATTTGTTTTACAATTCTGTTATTATTTTTTGCCATCGATAGAGAACATCGTTTTGAATAGTACTGGCTCCTCCCTTTTTTTCATTGACCCAGACATCCCGGAGGTTAACTCATATAAATCAATGTCAGTGCACTTCTAAAATCGTCCTTCCTGTTCAAACCTCTAAACATGCTAATTTTTCAAAATTTCTTATTTTCTTTTTAAACTTGCAGGTTCTCAACCTGTAAAGTCCCTGTAAAAATGCTGCCTCCTTCTTCAAGGCAGGCAAATGAAGCTGAAATTCTGCGTACAGCAAGAAGAGTAACAATAGATGAGCTGGCCTTTTTGGATCCTGATTTGTATAAGGTACACAAATGATTTATGCTTTTCTATTTTTTTTTTTTTAAACATTTACCTTCATTTTTACATATTGAACAGAAACTAATTTTGTTGTTGTTCTTTTATGACACACGTGTCATAAAACATGTGACAGAATGATACATTCCTATGTAAAGCATCTATCAAACGTTTTGACACACGTTATGATTGGTGGTACAATGCTTGCCCTAGCTGTGCCAAACAAATGCATAAGGACCCGTCGACCGGACAACTCATCTGTCAGAAACACCCCAACCAAATTCCAATACCATGGTAACATTCAATATGCAAGTTTGTTATCCTGTTTTTTTTTTAACTTTTTCTATGATTTTTAATTCCAAGCTGTTTCTTTCCAACTGAAAAATGACTTCAAATCTGTAACCTCTGTTCTTTAAACTTCTTTGCTCTGATTGTTAACAATGAGTTATAAACCATAAAAAAACTCATGGAATTCAATTTTTAAATATAGGTACAAAGTTAATTTCATTCTTGAAGACAACACTAATGAAATTAGTGCTTTGATAATTGGCAAAGGTGGTGAAAAACTCTTTGGTATGCCCTACAAAGATTTGGTCATGAATCAGATTGATTGACTAACAACAACTGCCAAATGAGTTTTTGCGACTGATTGGACAAAAGAAGATTTTCCACTTGCGATTCAGAAATAGAAAAAGTAGTTTTAACTCAACTGACGTGTTGGTTTACAATGTGTCTGATGATACAGCTATAGAACCAATAACTCCACAAATCTTACCAAGAGCAGTCACAGTATCTTCCACTAATGTATTATCTTTGACCTCACCACCTGAAACAAGCGGAGAATCACATAAACGAAAGAGGGAGTCTGTGAGGAAAGCTCTTTTTACTGGCAGTGAACAGAGGTATAAATTCAAACTCCATAGTATCATAAAATCTGACACTTTTATTTTACTTCATTGTGTTCAAATATTCATGTGTTCTAGCTATCTTGCTTTGCTTAATATATACCTCTCAAGAATCTTTTTTTTTTTTTTTTTTAAAGACACAATTTAAGTAAAGAGACACGAATTATAGTTAGACAACATTTTCTATGTTTTATCCAATAAAATGTGCTCATCACTCATAGTCATTTAAAACAGTGAAGCAGAAGAAATTCCAGAAGTTGACCCGAAAGAGTTTGATGAAATACCTATCAAATTGCTGAAAAAAAATCCACCTCCAGCTTCTGCAAAAACAGATAGTCCCTCCAAAAATTAACTGGGTCAGTATGGTTTCATTTTGCTAAATTCTTTGCTTCAAAACTGCTCAACTGTGAACTTAATCACTATCTAAATGCCTTGCATTATTTTTCTTTGTACAGGTTGGTTTCTCAATGACAACATTGATAATGGTCCTGCTATAAGACGTTTCCTCCTCTGCTACAATATATTTTGCATCTTTTGCTACTCTGTATTAAACATTGTCTAATATCTTTGGTGGTTTGCAAATACCACTTTCTGCACAAAACTGGACAATATTTTTTGCACCTCCGTATACCAGCATTTGTTAATTTTTTGTGTACAGAAGCTGGTTTAGTTTTTAGAGCACAAAGAACAGCTAAAGTAGAATATATAGCTCTAATATTTTTTGTATCCCTGTATGAAAGTATCTGCTAATATTTTGTTTGTAAGTATGATCATCCTAATCCAAAAACACTTATAAGTGCTGTGATCTAATCATAAAATTTCGTGTTTATCCCTACCTTCTCACAATTCAAGCTTTTCTCCAACTTTTCCATTTTCTTTGTTATTAATGTTGTCATTGCCTTACAAATTCATTTTCAAGTCTTTAATATAGCATTTCATTCTGCTTTTAAAACCCGCAGCAACGCGCGGGTATAAATAACTAGTTTTATTTCTAAACGTTCATCAAATTTTTTATTTTTTATTTTTTTAATTCATATTCAGTTATATTACGCATGTCTGGCTGGCCACAGTGAATGTCAGAAGTCAACCAACGGTCCTGGATATCAACGAAAATGCTGGAAAGGTTATCAAGGAAACCCTTACCCTTCTTGATGGTTGCCAAGGTATGATACAACTTTGCGAGTAACGCTACTCCTACTATATTTTTACATACTAAATTTGTATCACCTTTTTAATAAAAGTAAAATCCGTTAATATATTTAGGTCTCATCTCTATTAGAAAAGTGGTAAAAATGTGATAAGAGTAGTATTTTTGCTTTGCAATATATATGTGATGATGTTGCTGTTATTATTCTAAAAGAGTAATGAATAATGAGTATTTTTGAGTGCTAATAATAATTGTCTTACAAACAATATATTGCTATAATTGATCATAATCAGCAAGCTAGCTAGCTAGACCCATTAACCCGTTATTAATCTTCTTTTAACTGCAACGGACGTAGTTTGCCTTGTTGTAATTACAGATATTAACGATTGCGAGGTATCAAACCTTTGCATTAGCCCAAAAGACGGGTCAACTTGCCTGGAGGCTTTAATTGCAGTTGTCCACAAACAAAACAAAGGAGATGGGATGAGAAACGGAGTGGTTGCAGCTTAGAGGAAAAGTCTGGCAATCAATCTCTAAGAGACGTACTAACGTTGCACTGGGAAAGTATATATGTTAGGACACATACTACGAGGCATGGATAAGGTGGTATCCCCTCGTATCTCCGTGTACTATTGTATCTTTATGTCGTCATCCATCAATTCTTCCTGTTAATTTGACATATTCCCGTGTCGCTTTGTGTTGTAACCCCGTGGCCGTTTCTGTGTCCATGTACCATAGCATATATATTTATGTTAATTATTTCTCTAATAATTAGAGGTGAAACTCTTTTTTTTCCCTTCTTTTATTTACCATGAGAGCGCAGGCGTTTGCATAGGCATTTTGGTGTTGACCACAGGAGGTTTTCGGATTTGTTGGGGAATAAAGAAAAGAAATTCATCAAACTCAGAGAAGTTCTTTCAACATAATGATAGCTTATTGTTACTACAACAACTCATCTCTGATCATATAGGTTCCGTACGTGGAATTAATAGAAAATTTCACTACAGAAGAGCTCGAAAACGCCACAAACAATTATGACGATAGTGAAGTCATTGGAAAAGGAGGCAATGGAACTGTTTACAAGGGAGTTCTACATGACGATAAGGTGGTTGCCATTAAGAATTCCGAGAATTATGACTAAATCCAGATCGCACATAACGAGGTAATTTTGCTTTCACAAATCAACCATCGCAACGTGGTGTGGTGAAGCCATTCAGTTGTTGCTTGGAGACGGAAGTGCCCTTACTAGATTACGACTCCATCACAAACGGGACTCTTGCAAGTCATATTCACATTAATATCTTTAATCAGCAGACGTTTTCGTTTTCACTTAGACTTTCATGGGAGATGTGCCTTAAAGTTGCAACGGAAACTGCAGGGGCGCTTGCGTACTTGCACTCAGGAACTTGTGTGCCCATCATACACAGAAATGTCAAAGACTGCCAATATCATGTTGGATGATGTCTACACAGCAAAAGGTTGCCGACTTCGGAGCTCGAGACTTAATCCTATTGATCGAACTCTGTTAGAGACTTTGGTGCTGGGAAAACTTGGATTTTAGACCCAGAATATTTCGCAGGTAGCCAATTGACAGAAAAAGGGACGTGTACAGTTTTGGTGGAGCTATTAACAGGTAAGGAAGAACCAGCCACATTCTAAAAGGATTAATCTGGCAAAGTACTTTGTTGCTTTTAGGGAAGGTAATCGCTTGCGCGAAATTCTTGACGATCAATTGGTAATCGGTGTCAGTGAGGTAATCTTTGAGTAACTGGTCGGTTGCTGACCTTGCAATTACGTGCTTAAAAGAGAGAGGAGAGGAAAGACCAAATATGAAGGAAGTCAAGACTAAAGTTAGAAGAGCTCCTGTATATGAAATTTTTTGAAGTCGTAGTGTCTATGTTACCTAGACCTAGTTAGAACCACGACCTAGTTAGAATATTTATTCCGAGCCTTTTCTTGATGGATAATGTCAGGGAGACTAAATGTGTAGACTAAATTTTATAAACTAAATGATATGAAAGTTAATAATTGGATTATTACTTAATTGTTGATAAACGTGCTTAAATCTTATTAGTGACACATCATTTAATTTGTAAATTTAATCTATTTTAGTCTTCCTATCATTACTCTTTCTTGATTATTCGTTTTCTAATTAGACAATGAGGATCATCAACTGATGATGACACAAATTCTTTTGGCATAATTGTTCAGTTGACTTGGGCTGTGCAGAGTATTAATTTCTAAAGTCGAAACATGTGCATTGTCCATTTTTGGGAATTGAACAACAATTTAAGGACGGACGTACATTTGAGTTTGGAGAGACACTTCATTACGTCTGTCTGGCTAGGCAGCTCTCACACTTGGCAGGCCATCCGCCTGCAAGCGGCTTCAGGAATATTGTCAAACCCTATTTTGTATAATTTTCCAACACTATGCTTGGTTATTTCCAACTCGACGGCCAATTCTTAATTTCCATGGAAGTATCCGCCTACTTTCTCACTGATGATGACAGCACGGATAATTTAAAGCATTCTGTATATATTGTGATTTCTAACAAATAAGCTAATCAAAGACTTGCACCTAGCCTACTTGATGACCGATCAGCCATGTCGAACCACGAACAACTTCTGCTATTTCTGGTCATCATCATCATCTTCTACTTGACACCAATTTGTCGGGAGAGAGAAGAATGTGCCGACGAAATAGCCATAGCGACAAACACATTTTGTAGGTTGAAACGTATTATTTGTCAGCTAAAAAAGCTTGTACCGACAAAAATATTTGTTGAAAGATGGAAATGCTGACAAAAAGGATTTTGTCGGGAAGTTGAATTTTAGCCGACGAAATACCAAATTTTCCCTCTTTCTTAAAATTTACATTTGAATACCAAATTTTTTACGGTTAGGGCTTTTTAAATTCCTAAGCCTAATTAATTAAGGAAATATATTGCGATAACTCTCTTTAACTTTCACGCTGCTCCTTCTCTCTCAATCAATCACGCTTTTCTCTCTCTCTCTCTAGTTTCTCACATCCCTCTCACCGCCTCGTCCCTCTCGCTCTGTCATCCTTCACTCATGGACTCGAATCTGCGCTCTCTTTCCTTTGAGAGGTAGGTGGCTTTCAATTGGTCTTTCTCATCTCTCACTCACATCTTTGTCGCTCATCTCTTTCCCTTTCTCATATTTATCATTGTGCACCTTGTTGTTGCAGTGCGTGGCCCAAAATTTCTCGCCGAATTTGATAATAGAAGGTATGTGATGGAGATTTGGATAACTACACTATTTGTGGAGTTTTGTTTTTGGTCTTGTTTTGATTCTTGACCTAGAATTGGATATTGAATTGAATGGTTTGTGTTTTTTCTTTTCTTTTGTTTTTTTTTCTTTTTTTTTTTTGTATTGGGTATAAATTGAATGCTATATTTTACATTTTGATTGGGTATGGAATTGATGGTATGTTTGGAGTATGAGGTTGAGGCGTGTAGTGCATTCACCTATTGCTTGTTTTTTTCCCTCAATTGATGCTATATTATTTGTTCAAATTGTTAGATTTAGGGGTCGGGTAAATTGATTTTAGGGATTTCAATTGTGACCTGGGTTCTGATATTTTTTAGAGAGATGAGGCTTGACTATGGCTTAAGTTTGGGGTCAATTTTACTTTACCAGGCATTGGGAAGTAATTACACGAGTGCCAAATCTTCTCTTCAAACTGCCACACAACGTACGGTTCGATTATTTGACCAAAAAATCGTACGGTTCGATTAATTTAACTTGCTGCTGCTTTTGACGCGTGGAGGTTTGGAGAGAATTAATTGAGTAAACAGGGGGGATCTACCATGCGACACATGTAAAGAGCAAGGATAAAATAAAGAGGGAAAAAGTTAATTTACTGAATTAATAGGCAGGCCTTCTCTACATGTTTTGTGGCCTCATTGTTGGGGGTTGCCCTTTGCACTCCAAAAAAGTACATATTTTGTTCCTAATCAGGCCTAACTCTTTGAGTTATACCCTTTTTTAATCAAAAAATTTCCACCGTCAAAATTATTATAAAAGTTTCGAACCCTTCATCTCTTTCCGTAATAATAGTACAATAAAAAATAAAATAAAATACTTGTTTACCATTCATGTTAGTGGTGGATTTGTCTACTCAATTCACTCATCAAGTAACTTGTATGTTTCAATGTTATTATCTTGTATAAGTTACGAATAAGTGAGGTTAAGAATGATGAACATTGAAGATTGTCGATCAATGTATGTGTTAAAAATTGTAAAAGAAACTTAATTCACTATAAACTTAAAGTTTTCATTATATACCTTCAACTTAACGTGGAGAAAACAAATTATAGGAACAAGAAAGTGAGGAAATCTCATGGTATATTTGAAGATAAGAATAAGACGATCTAAATACAACTCCAAAAGTTGTTCAAAATACTCCTACAAAATTTACCCCGAAAGGAAAATAAGAGAATAATCAAATACTAAAAATTATCCAAAATATTAAAATCTGCAGTCAAAATTTATGGTGAAATCACACAACTCAAGTATTACATAAACAAAGCTCACAACTTGCTAAAAACACAGCTCAAGCAAAACTAATACATAACTTTTTATTCCTCAAAACTAATTACAGTTAAATTTACGCTTTTTGAGCTCCTTCATAAACTTATCTGCTAATCATCCTCCCTCACGACTCAAAATTAGTAATTAATTACATCGAATCTCCCAATAAATCCCAATTCTCTGAAGAGGTCTCGACACTTAATTGTACAATATTAGGCTCTTGTTTTTTCAGAGTATCATATACTTTTTCAATGAAAAAAATTCAATTTTTTCTTGGACGTAAACATATTTTCTCATTCATTTGCCATGACAGGAATCTATGCTTTGAACAAGCATAAGATACAAAAGAGTACCTAATTTTTGAATATTTCTTTTTAGGTGACTCATGCTTTTCCTCCATTATTTTGTAGGAACACTGGGACAGGACCATTCATTTCTTGGGGGAGAAATAGAACACATAAACTAATTAACAATAATTAAATAAAGGATAAATTACACTTTACCACCTCAAGTTTGGGGTCAATTTCAATTCCTTACAACATTTTTAAAACATTTCACTTTCATACCTCAAGTACTATTTTATTTCAATATAATATCTCCATTACATTTTCCATCCATTGATCTATTAAGTGTTGACGTGGCTGTCACATTTATGCCACGTGGCTGCCAAATGTGCGCCACATGGCAAAAAAAAAAAAAACCTTAATCTTCTAAATTTAATAATAATAAAAAAAAACTTAGAAAATCCAGATTCCATCACCCCACCCTCATAACCTTGAACAAAAAGAAAAAACCCGGATCCCCCCAACCCCCCCCGGGGCGTGAAACCCAGATCCCATATCCCCCCCCACCGGTCGGAGCCTCATCGTCTTCCATCCGTCCGCACCCATCCTCCACCACCTTCTCCGCACCCATCCTTCACCTCCTCCGCACACCCATCTTCCCCCTCCCCAACCTACAACCCATAAAGAAGGAAATAAAAAAAAAAAAAAAAAAACCAGCGCACCCACCCTCGCACGCATCCTCTTCCCTCCTCTACACACCCCACTCCTTATTGGGGAAGACGGGATTTGGGTTGTAGGGAAAGGGATATGGGGTTTTTTTTTCTTCTCTTTTCTTTTCTGGGTTGCAGGTAGTGGGTGCGGGGGAGGAGGTGGAGGATGGGTGCACGGTGGGTTTGGGGAAGACGGAGGGGAAAGAAAGGGGTGGGTTGCAAGGAAGGGGAGTCGGGGAAGATGAAGATAGGTTTTTTTTTCTTTCTTTTCCTCTCCTTTTCTTCTTTTTCTGGGTTGCAGGTTGGGTGGGTAGCGGGGTTGCGGGTTCAGCTTTTGTTTTTGGTTTTTTTTTTTTTTTTTAATTTAGAAGATTAAGGTGTTTAAAAAAAAATTAAAATTTTTTTTGCCACGTGGCAGACATTTGGCAACCACGTGGCATAAATGTGGCAGCCACGTCAACACTTCACGGATCAATGGATGGAAAATGTAACGGAGGTACTATATTGAAATAAAATCGTACTTGAGGTATGAAAGTGAAATGTTTTAAAGATGTTGTAAGGAATTGAAATCGACCCCAAACCTCAGGTGGTAAAGTGGAATTTACCCTTTTTTTTTTTTTTTTTATATTCCTTGCACATTGAAAAATTTTGGTACTATTTGGGGGGTTTTGGTGTTGCAAGTTCAACGGTTGGCTTATGCATGGCTTTATTAAGCTAAAATAAGTGCAAGCCCAATGTGTGGTATTCATCTTCACTTGTAAGTAAGAGGTCTCATGTCGAATCTTGTGTATGGAAAATTCGATGTCAAATTAGGTTGCCTATTGTGTGGTTTAGCCTCTCCCTCCCCTTAGTGTAAAATATATTGTTGTACTAAGAAGAAAAAAAAATTATTGTGTAACATTTTGTACCTCCTTTTATTCATTGTGATTTACATCTTATTCAGGGACTGAAGAGAACTTCTCAAATGGCAAGTGGTTTGAAATGTTGATTGCAAGGTTTGGATGAGCTGTTGTCTTGGCCTTTAAGAATATATGCATCTAGTACATGCTTTCTCATCCAAGATGCAAGTGAAATTCAAGTTTGATACATAAAGAAAAACCTTATTACAGATATCACTGTGAGTAGAAATATTTATTTATAATCTGTTTTACGATACACTTGCAATTAGGAATACATAATGAATAAGACTATCTTACTCTGAATTTGAGAAATCAGAATCTATGAACTCTTTAGATTAGGTATTTTTAAATCAATTATGATGGTCTGATTTTAATTGCATGCTAGTTGATGTGTAAGATTGGATTTGGAGACAATTTGTTGCTGTTGTTTAGAATGGTCTGAATTGTTTTCAATTGCCATGTGTGTTGAAATTTATCCTTCGTCTTTTATTCTTTTCAAGTGAACTTTGACATAGACACCAAAATTTATGAATACTATGACTACCTCAACAGACTCAAGCTATTTTGATACAAGAAGTTCAAGTTTGAGTTACATGAGAGTTTGGACAAGAGAACCAGGGCAATGAGAGCTTTTGTATGAACATTTTCAGGCAGAGTGATTTTTGACATATGTTGGTTGGTTCATTTGTAACATTCCTTCAATTTTGTTTTTATGATTTCACCTATGATGCTTTTGTATAAGCACTGTAGATATGCTTTTGTACATTCAGCATTTATCATTCAATAAAACATAACTTCTTAACAATTTTGTGTGTTGTATTTTGATATGCTTATGTAATAGCTAAGCATTAAAGCATTTTTTTTTATTTTATAAATTAAATGTAATCCCGACAAACCAATTTGTCGGGAGAGAGAAGACTGTGCCGACGAAATAGCCATAGCAACAAACACATTTTGTATGTTGAAACGTATTATTTGTCGGCTAAAAAAGCTTGTACTGACAAAAATATTTGTTGAAAGATGGAAATGTTGACAAAAAGGATTTTGTCGGGAAGTTGAATTTTAGCCGACGAAATACCAATTTTTGTCAGGAAAATTCTTAGGCGACATGCTTTTAGTGACAAAATTGCTGACAAACTTTTTCATTGGGAAAGACAGTTTGGCGACAAATTTTGACTTTTGCCGATAAATTAATTTTGTCGGTAAAGTCAAAATTTCTAGTAGTGTGTGCATTGTCCATTTTAATTTGTCGGCAAAGTCAAAATTTCTAGTAGTGTGTGCATTGTCCATTTTGGGAATTGAACAACAATTTAAGGGACGGACATACATTTGAGTTTGGAGAGACACTTCATTACGTCTGTCTGGCTAGGCAGCTCTCACACTTGGCAGGCCAGCCGCTTGCAAGCGGCTTCAGGCATATTGTCAAACCCTATTTTGTATAATTTTCTAGACCTAGTTAGAACCAAGACCTAGTTAGAATATTTATTCCGAGCCTTTTCTTGATGGATAATGTCAGGGAGACTAAATGTGTAGACTAAATTTTATAAACTAAATGATATGAAAGTTAATAATTGGATTATTACTTAATTGTTGATAAACGTGCTTAAATCTTATTAGTGACACATCATTTAATTTGTAAATTTAATCTATTTTAGTCTTCCTATCATTACTCTTTCTTGATTATTCGTTTTCTAATTAGACAATGAGGATCATCAACTGATGATGACACAAATTCTTTTGGCATATTTGTTCAGTTGACTTGGGCTGTGCAGAGTATTAATTTCTAAAGTCGAAACATGTGCATTGTCCATTTTTGGGAATTGAACAACAATTTAAGGACGGACGTACATTTGAGTTTGGAGAGACACTTCATTACGTCTGTCTGGCTAGGCAGCTCTCACACTTGGCAGGCCAGCCGCCTGCAAGCGGCTTCAGGAATATTGTCAAACCCTATTTTGTATAATTTTCCAACACTATGCTTGGTTATTTCCAACTCGACGGCCAATTCTTAATTTCCATGGAAGTATCCGCCTACTTTCTCACTGATGATGACAGCGCGGATAATTTAAAGCATTCTGTATATATTGTGCTTTCTAACAAATGAGCTAATCAAAGACTTGCACCTAGCCTACTTGATGACCGATCAGCCATGTCGAACCACGAACAACTTCTGCTATTTCTGGTCATCGTCATCATCTTCTACTTGACACCAAAGACAGCATTCGGGCAACCAAAGTCAGGCTGCCCCGGCACCTGCGGCTCTCAGAGCATCCCATATCCATTTGGCACAACTCCAGGCTGTTACCTCGACGAGTCGTTTCTCATTTCCTGCAACGACACGTCAAACGGTCAGAAAGCATTATTTTTCCCAAAAAGCAACGTAAGCATCCTCGGCATATCGCTCGTTGATCACGAAATACGAGTCTCCAGCTCCATATCCTACGATTGCTACGAATACGACAACTCAGGCCATCTCAGCAACAGCAGCGAAAGAGTCTCTTCCATGCTCACGTTCTCCAAGTTCCCTATTTCAAGTAGCCGCAATATGTTCACTGCTGTCGGCTGTGACACTGTCGGGGTTATCGCAGGCTCGAAAGGGCGAAGCTACACGACCGGATGCGTATCCCTTTGTACAAAGTTTGAGGATGTGGAGAACGGGACATGCTCCGGCATTGGTTGTTGCCAAATACCTATACCGGAAGATGTGATAGATTATGCCACGGCAACTGCGAGCTTGAGAAACCATTCGGACGTCAGAGGCTTCAATCCGTGCGGCTATGCTTTTGTTGTGGAAGAAGACGCCTTCAACTTTTCCTCCTTGGATCTTGGAAACTTTCAGAATAGGGAGAGTTTCCCGGTGGTGGTTGATTGGGCTGTTGGGAACCAAACATGCCAACAAGCTAAAACCAGTGCTACTTATGCATGTCTGGCTAACAACAGTGAGTGTTACGAATCAAACAACGGGGGTGGCTACATCTGCAAATGCAATAAGGGTTATCAAGGAAATCCATACCTTCTTGATG
Source organism: Pyrus x bretschneideri (assembly GCF_019419815.1). NCBI lineage: Eukaryota > Viridiplantae > Streptophyta > Magnoliopsida > Rosales > Rosaceae > Pyrus > Pyrus x bretschneideri. The sequence goes on along the minus strand of NW_025999802.1, from coordinate 272,881 downwards.
GATGTCAAGGTACTAATTAAACTCATCTAGAAATATTACTAAACCGTAGTTTTTGTGACATCTAGGAAACTTATCCTCTTCGTTCTTTAAGCTTAATTAATAATCATACGGTTGGTTAATTGTACTCTTAATTAATTAATTTTTCTGATGGATTAATTGTTAATTTCAGATATAAACGAGTGCGAGGTTTCAAACCCGTGCAGCAGTACAGCAACATGCGACAATATCCTTGGAAGCGTGAATTGCTTCTGTCCCAAGGGACACGACGGGGACGGAATGAGAAACGGAGAAGGTTGCAGCCCAATTGATAAACGTAGCACTCAATCTCTCAAACTTGCTATTGCCTTAGGTGAGCACAATAACATTATTTATGAATTGATTAATATTCTCAATTATATTTCATACTCATTAGAGTGGATTGATCCTCTATTCAGATTTTCTCTAACGAGTTCAAATATTATGCATTCATTTTACGTGTGATTTTTCTGTGACCTCTATCATTAATTAACAAATGAGTTCAGAAGATTTGGTCTTTTCTCTGATAGGGTCTACTTTGAAATATAAAAATGTCAAAAATCCGACTTAAATACACATAGACATAGAATTAATTTGAGGGTTGCCTAGGTGTGGCATTAATCATGAAGACATTGAAAAATCAACTTCCCCAGCTAGTGTTAATATCACAGCCAATGAAAATCATATAAATCTAATTGACTAAATCCTGAAATTAAAGAAAGACCTAGAAGAATAGAATATGGGCCAAGTAAACAACGTTGGAATTACAAATGCAAACATCATTATCTTCACGACTAGTTCAATTTTGTTCTCTTGTGGACTGGCTTCTTATTATATATGCAGTAGCCGTCGATTTATTCAATGGTTGCCTTGTTATCTTAGTTTTCATAAATTTAGTAGCCTTTTTTTTATTGATTTTTTTTTTTTTTTGGTTAAAGCATTTTAATCGTTTTTGATGCTATTGGTTTCTTTGAGCTAACAAGTCAAGAATAACTGCATATTTCTATAGTTTCTTCTTAGAACAAAACTTGAGAATTTCACTGTTTCTAAACCTCAATTTATGGTCAGCAAGGGGAACTGAACATGCATTTTCATACCCAATTTATGGTCAGTTCATGTTTCAATTAATTTGTAAACTTTACTGGTAGCTTACAAATGTACAAAGGAAATTTCTCTCTCAAAGTAAAATAATGGACTCTAGTGTACACTTAAATTGCGTGCTAGTGTCATCAAATTTATGTACGAAATTTGATTAGCAATTGATGTGTCAGCGTATGTGCCAATTAATGCAGGCATCTGTATAGGCATGTTGGCATTGCTCGTTGGAGGTTTTTGGATTTATTGGGGAACCAAAAGAAGAAAATACATTCAACTTCGAGAGAAATTTTTTCAACAAAATGGTGGCATATTGCTACAGCAGCAACTCTCTTGTCACAGAGGATCTGTCGAGACAGCCAAAATTTTCACCTGCGGAGGAACTGCAAAATGCGACTAATAATTACGATGAAAGTAGGGTTCTTGGCCAAGGAGGCTACGGAACAGTGTACAGGGGATTGCTATCAGATAACAAAGTTGTTGCCATTAAGAAATCCAAAATTTGTGACCAAAGCCAAATCGAACAATTCATAAACGAGGTAATCGTGCTTTCACAAGTTAATCATCGTAATGTGGTCAAGCTATTGGGGTGTTGTTTGGAGACGGAAGTACCCTTACTAGTTTACGAGTTCATCACAAATGGTACTCTTTCCGATCATCTTCATGATAATAGCCAAAACTATTCGTTGCTTCCTTGGGAAATGCGCCTTAAAATTGCAGCAGAAGCAGCTGGGGCACTTGCATACTTGCACTCTGCAACTTCTATGCCTATCATACATAGAGATGTGAAGACTACCAATATTCTATTGGATGATAATTATATAGCAAAAGTTGCTGACTTTGGAGCTTCAAGGCTTATTCCTATCGATCAAACTCAGCTAACCACTCTAGTACAAGGAACACTCGGATACTTAGACCCCGAATACTTCCACAGCAGTCAGCTGACAGAAAAAAGTGACGTCTATAGTTTCGGAGTTGTTCTCGCGGAGCTGCTGACGGGGAAAAAGGCACTTTCTTTTGATAGGCCAGAGAGCGAGAGAAACCTAGCAATGTACTTTGTTTCTTCGATGAAAGAGGATCGCTTAATTGAAATTCTTGATGATCATGTGAATGTCGATGAGGAAATAATTATCAAGCAAATACGGGAAGTAGCTAGTCTTACAAAGAGGTGCTTGAAGGTAAAAGGAGACGACAGGCCTACTATGAAGGCAGTCACGGCGGAGCTAGACGGACTGATCAGTTTGGGGAAGCATCCGTGGGGAAGACATGGGTTTGGATTCGAAGAGACTGAGTACTTGCTCAAACCTAATTCTGAGCGTTACAACGGAGACGGGGATGAACCTGGTGGAAATTGCAGTACTAGTAATACTAGTTATGCAGGGTTTGATAGCATGAAAAACCATATCATAATGCCACATGATGATGGGCGATAGATTCTTCTGTCTTTTAGCTAGTGGATGTTAATTAGACGTGTACTATATTAGGATTAATGTCAATATTTGCTGATGGTTACTGTTAGAAGTTGAAAGATTACGTTGGATTCTTTTTTATTAAATTAGCAAATTCGTATTATAGTGTTGTTTTTGTACATTTGCAAGTGAAAAATTGTATTTTATTTTTTCTTTGATTACAATCCCAATTATTATAATTAGTCATATTTAAAAATATAAAAAATTTATGAAAAGCAGAAAAACGCTATTACAGAAAAGAAAAAAAGAAAAAAAAATAGGAAAAAGGGAATTTAAGAAAAGGATAAGAAGTAGTGAGAAATCAATTGTATTATCCTGTCGAAAGTTGTATTACTATGTTGGGACAATCCACCCACGCGATTGGGCCGTGGCCATTCCTTTTGAAATATATAAAAAAGCGTCTGTCTTATCCAACGGGCACAAATTGCATTCTACTTCTTATCCCGTTGAAGATTCAACTCTCTCTCTCTCTCTCTCTCTCTCTCCCCCACCCTCCCTCGAGTCGGAGTCTGTCTCACTCGCACAAAAAGCTCCCAAATTGCACACAGACCAATATTATTATATATACGATCAGTAGACAGCAGTAGTAATTGCTAGCAGTCTGTGTCTGAGATTCTCCAATGGCCCTTAATCCTAATTTGTTGAACATGGCTATGATATGGTGTCTAGTACTACTCTTTTCAGTGACCAATGCCGTGAAACATGAAGAAATAGAAACGCAGAGACGACTGGGAGAAGGTGACAGGGTCACCAACTTGCCCGGACAGCCGCCGGTGTCATTCCCGCACTACGCCGGCTACGTCCAACTTCCCAAATCCGGCAAGGCCTTGTTCTACTGGTTTTTTCAAGCTCAAGAGAATGCATCTCGGAAACCCCTTGTTCTTTGGCTTAATGGAGGTCAGTTCCCTCTCTTCCAATCAAAATTTGCTTTTCGTTTTGGATTTTAGCTAGGGTCGTCATACATTTCTGCTTTTGTTGTGGCGTTTTTATAATTAATAAGTATATGAGTATATGAGATACAACGGTACGATTAAATTTGATATTATCGAAAGTTAATGTTTAATCATCTACTAACTGTGCATTTCATACATAGATGTATTATAAAATTTTCAAAAAAAAAGAAGCGATAAGATTTGGATGTTTCAAATTAAAAGTGTTTCTTTCTTCTTAATAATGTAAGTATATTTTTCATGTGTATTTCATTGGGTTGGATGGGTTTACACTTTATCCTTTCCATATTTTGCCATTTGTTTTTCTTGATCTTCTTTTTGAATTGTGTGTTGGTGTCCGTTGAGAGGCACAATTTGTCAACAAGAAGACAAAATAGGCATAAGAAATCAGAAAACACAGAGCATCAGATGTTAGAATGGTGTCTTTTTCCGTTATTCTTGACGGCGAGAGCCGGTTTGCGGTAATGTCTCTCCACTCTCAGTCTGAGCACACCAGACGGACAAAGTACCATCTGTCCTGTCCAGTAACGGACTTGATTCTCTGGTCCTCTCTGGTCTGGAGCCTCTGGATCGTAGAAGAGCAGAGAACATAACAGAGAGCAGGGATCATCCCATCCCATCCCATCCAAATTCCAATAAAGTCAAAAACTTTTACAGTAACGAATATTTGCCGCCCCGCCGTTACATTTGACGCCCGTCCTACCCATACCCAAACCAAGAAGTGCATTCCCCCAGGCCCCAATATGTGATAATCATACAGGAATGAAGCAGTCTTTGGCCTCATTTTTCACTTGGTTCATATGATTTTAAGTAAAATCACATGGTTGAATCATGAACCAACTTCGTTGGTACCTTTAGTCCAAAGCAGATATATAATTAATATATTTCCATCTTCATCGTCATGATTTAATCATAAATAAAAAGAATAGTGACGTTACTGTATATATTGTTGGCAATGGCATGGCATGCAAATGGGATATTTTCACATACATTGAATACGGTCTGGCCTGCCTCTGGCCGTCACTGATTCAGTTGCAGGCCTCTGCTTCTATTACTATTTAATGCTATATTTTCTTTTGACGACCGAGAGAATTCTATAACTACTTCTAAATTTTTAATAGTGGAGAAGATAATATAACGGATATATTATCATGGTAATATTTCAACTTTATAGTGTAATATTGTATGTGAATTTTTTTGCAAAGTATTTACATTATAGTATTAAGATGTCATGTGAAAAAAAAAAAAAAAAAAAAACTTATGTCGTGCTAGGCCTTTGACTAATGAGTTGGTAGGATCCACTATTCTCGCGTTCTCTTCGACATCATCCAATGCAGTAGCAATATACCCTTTTTTTCGTTTTTTTTCTTTTCCAGTTTTCACCCCCACCACTTCAATTTGTTTGTTTCTTTGTTATAATTGGTAGCAAGCCTGGTTCTGGAAGGCTATGCACATGCAAATGCAACAGCCAATGCCCCATTAGTCATCAATCCCTACTCACGAGTCACCGCCGGCCAATTTGATTTGGTTTACTAATTTGGGCATGCAATTAATTAAGATTAATATCCCCTCTTTTCTTTGGTTTCTTCGTATTTTTTGCTCTTTTACTGAAATTGAGAGAGAGCTAGGTCTTCCCAACTTGTAATTTTAGGCATTTCTTTCCATTTTTGCTTGATTAGTAATGGTCCAGGAATGATGTATTGTATTGGTCCAATGACACCATCTTCCAATTATTTCAGGACCTGGGTGCTCATCCGTAGCTTATGGAGCTGCACAAGAACTTGGCCCCTTTCTTGTTCGAAACAATGGAACCCTAATTCTTAACAATTACTCCTGGAACAAAGGTTTATAGTAATTAATTAATAATTAACATTGCATAATAAGCTTGATTTCTTGAATACTTAGATGATGATATATGTATGGTCATGATGTTCAGTTGCCAATGTGCTGTTCCTGGAGTCACCTGTTGGAGTAGGGTTTTCCTACACAAACAACACCAAGGATTTGCGTACAATGGGCGATCGAATCACAGCCGCTGATTCGCATGCTTTCCTGGTGGAATGGTTTAAGAAGTTCCCAACCTTAAAAACCCATGATTTCTACATAGCTGGGGAGAGCTATGCTGGCCATTACGTCCCCCAGCTTGCCAACCTCATATACGACCGAAACAAACGAACCACCAGATCATCATCCCCATCAGAGTACTCCTCCTCTTTCATAAATCTGAAAGGTTTCATGGTGAGCCAGCCTACATGCACCCTAACTCTACATACAATTAACTCATTTCTTTAATTATCTAACTAATTAATCGATCATTCGCATTATAATTGAATTAGATTGGGAATGCTGTGATCAATGGACCGACGGACAACAGTGGGATGTTTGATTACGCATGGAGCCATGCCATAATCTCGGACACGCTCTACAACAACTTAGTAAATAAATGTGATGTCGTCAATGATGACAACCAAACAGAAGAGTGCAACGAACACGTTCGAGCCTTCTTACAAGATTATTCTGAAATTGACATCTACGGCATTTATGCACCCACCTGCCTCACTGATCCATCTCCATCTACTACTGCTTCTCCCAAACAAACAAGGATTAACAATTTCATGAAAAATGTTGCACCTCGTCTGCTCAATCAACATGTAAGTCATCATTCACTCTCGATTTATCTCACCTAATTCATTAGCTAACCAGTAATTAGTAAACACTAATAAATTAAGCAGTTATGTAATTTTAGTGTGGTTAATTAATTTTGCAAAATGTATATATAGGAGCTTTGGCAGAGGCTACCATCAGGGTATGATCCCTGCATAGAGGATTATGTTGAGCAATATTTCAACAGAGAGGATGTTCAGAAGGCCCTGCATGCCAATGTTACTAAACTTTCCTATCCTTACTCCCCTTGCAGGTAACTATGATCTACATATACATATATATATATATATATTTATATATGATTCGATTCATATAACCAGTTCTCTTTCTCTCAATCCCTCTGGAATTTAGGGGGAGAGAAATATTCAGAGAGGTAGCTGAAAGTCAATTTCAAGAATTTATTAGAAGGAACATGCACGTTGAGAAATCAATGAACTGGAGCTTTCTTTCTGTTTTCACACAGCCACAAGGGCCAGATCATAATTAATGAAAGATATCTTGCAGTAACATTTGTCCTTGTCTTCTTCCTTTTGTTTTTTCTTCTTTTTTTCTCCAATAAAACGCAAATTTGAAATATTTGGTAAATTATATTGTGCAATTGGAAATCAATAATTCAAATAGATAGATAACTAGAAGATTACAAATTATCGACACCTCGTTTTCATTTCCTTACTATGGTCCATGGTAGTTCCCTTCCCACTAAAACCAGTCAAGCTAGCTGTTATGTTTTTCCTCCATATTTGTCTTTTATATAATTAGTCAGTAGAAATTAGTCATACGATAGCAAAACAAGAAAAGCTGATGCTGGTACCGGTACCGGTGGGTAGGTATGTCTGTGGTAATATTAAATAATTCGTCAAAACTCTAAACACAAATTGCATGCAGGAGGACCGTCCTTTACTTTACTACTCTATTTAGGGTGGTGGGGAGTGGAGTGGGGACATATGCAAGTTGGTTTCCAGTATGGGATCGCACTTATTATTAGATTCTCGAATCTCACTTGCTTTTTTAAGTTCCCACCTCAAATTAGGCATTAATTATTTCCGCAAGCATTTTTCTGCAGCATATACTTATTGATGTTCACAATAACATCTATGGTATATATCTTATTCTGTTGCTTCCTGTGGCATGCAGCGGCATCATAAAGGAATGGAAGGACTCGCCTGATACCGTACTGCCAATCATTCAGAAGCTCTTGAAAGCTGGCTTGCGTATTTGGATCTATAGGTAATCGAGTTCATTAAAGATTACTGCACTAATAACTTGTAATTTGTGATTAGTAATAATTAAAAATCCTAATCAATTACATGCATGCAGTGGTGACACGGATGGGAGGGTGCCGGTAACATCAACGAGGTACAGCATAAAGAAGATGGGTTTAAGAGTAATTCAAGGATGGAAGGCATGGTTTGATAAGGGTCAAGTGGCCGGGTGGGCGGAGACGTACGAGGGCGGGCTCACGTTTGCGACGGTGAGGGGCGCAGGGCATCAAGTCCCGGTGTTTGCACCTCGGCAGTCTCTTTCTCTGTTTACCCATTTCCTCCATCCCAATCCCAACACCACCCACGGCCTCCCTTCTTCTCGTTTTTAGGCTTTTAGCTAGTAATAAAATAATAAAAATTCAGCTGCCTACCCCTCAATCTTTTACACTTAGGAATACGATGCTACTAGCTAGCCATCGTTGCATTTGCAAGTTTACCGCCAACAAGATGTAATATGACTCATAATTTATTAATAATATATATTCCAATATTACGTGCTATATATGTTTTTCACCAGATAAATTAGGGTTCGTTTAGAAGACTTCTAAAATGGTTGAAAACGTTTTTTAGAGAGAATGTTTTTGGTTGTAAAGCACTTAAAAATGTTTATTGCAAGAAACACCAGTTTTATGTGTTTCTGGTAGGAAGCACTTGAAGTGCTTGTACAGAACTTTACATTACTAAAGATTGATTCAAAAATATTTTTACAAAATACGTTCTCAGTTATTTTAAAATCAGTTCTTAACGAACCCTTATGTTTATCAATCATATCATGAGTTTATTTTATATACGCATAATTAACATGATTGCAAGCAGCCCTACCATAGGTAGGCGCAGCCACTCCCCATTCATCATCTTGGCAGCGACCACGGGAGAGATTCCATGTCTCTCAGAAATTAACGCAAGGAAAATCATCTCCCCCTAATAAACGGAACCGATACCAGTCTGTTTGATCTGGGCCGTTAATTTGATGGAAGAGAGGCCCTAGAATTGTACAAGGGAGTGCTTGTACAGTTCAATCTTCATCGTTTAATGTTAGCCCACTTTATTTTTATTCTTTAAAGCTGGTCCAGTCCAATTGATTTGGTTGGTTTTCTTGGAACCCAAAACGAATTAGATGCAGAAATTGAACTTTTACAGTTGCGAGCGGCTTCATAGCGTCCTCCGTCCTTCCTTCCTTCGTCGTCTGCTCGGCTAAGTGTCTGTCTACTGACGACTGACTTGTACTGAGAGTGAGAGTGAGAGGATTCATCCAAATCATTTGAATCCAAATGGCGTTCCTTTTCCACAAATTTCAGGAGGTAAACGTAAATCCTTCTCTCTCTCTATTTCTCAATTTCCCTAAACCAAACATTTCGCATCTCTATTTCAGTGATTTTCGTATTAAATCTGCTGTCTTGTCACTTTTTCTAATTCTGCATCGTTTATGTATATTTATTTGCACTAGAATTTATTTATTGACCACAAATTTGGCTTTTAATCATTCTCAGTGTTCTTCAGTTGGATGAAATTACCACATTCCAGTTTGAGAAAATTAACAAACCCAAAAAAAAGAATGAATTTTGTTGACAGGATCTCCATAAGAACCAAGAAGCAACAATAAAAATTACGACGTGCAAAGAAACGTACTTTACAATTTGAGGTTTCTAAGTTGCACTACACAATTCCTCTTTTCCTAGACTAGAGGAATGGGCATTAGACATGTTCATCCTGAGGTCAGGTTTTCGTCAGGATTTGGTGTTAATGGACTTCCAATTCCAAATGGGCAACCGCACTTCGCCATGCTACATGTGAAAATTAACGCTAAAATTGTTTTTGTTTTCAGGGTGTGAGAACTCTTGCTAAACAACCCATGTTTAACAGGAATCCAAGGCAACTGCAGTTTGAGGCAGATATGAATCGCCTCTTCCTATATACCAGGTTGCTCTCACACCACCATCTTCCCATATGAAAACAAAACTACTAATTTTTCCACCACTAAGGCCCTTTCTTTTCAAAAGAAAAAAAAAGTACTTGTATTGTGCATCTTGGATGTTGATTATGAAATACTTGTATATCCATATTGTGCATATTGTTCATCTTGGATGTTGATCATGAAATACTTGTACCTTTCTCACTCATATCGCATATTGTGCATCTTGGATGTTGGTTATGAAATACTTGTACCTTTCTCACTCCTATCGCATATTGTGCATCTTGGATGTTGATTATGAAATACTTGTGCATCCAGCTACAATCGCTTGGGAAGGGATGCGGATGAGGCAGATGTGGATGAGATCATTGACATGGCTAATAAAGCCTCCATTGCCGATCAACAGAAACAAGTCCAGGAAAACATTCATCTCCAAATTAAAAACTTCTGCGTGTCTATGGATGAAGTTCTTCTCCCTGATGTTAAGAAGTTAAATGTGGGAACTGAATCACCTAAACAATCAAATGCTTCTACTCGACGAAGTGGTCTTAGTTTTGCCATTGGTAGGAATGGTCCACCAGTTAAACATCGTGGTGAGCTTTTTACTTTTGTTTTCGGCTTCTTATTCCTCTCTTCTCAACAATTTTTCAGAATGTTTGATTACTATACTGATTAGTTATGATTTTCAGTACAGATGTGCCCGAAACAAGGCCATTACAGCGCATTGATGTTTCTCAAAAGTTAAAAGATCTCTTCGGCTACACGCTTGATATCAAACCTTCTCAAATACCCCACAAGGAAGCAGGTCAAGGTTTATTTCTAAATGGTGAATGTGATGTTGGTGCTGTGGTGGCCGTGTACCCTGGTGTAGTATATTCCCCTGCGTATTACCGCTACATACCTGGATACCCAAGAGTTAATGCTCAAAACTCATATTTGATCACAAGGTATGATGGGACTGTGATCAATGCACAACCTTGGGGTTATGGGGGCGAAACCCGTGAATTTTGGGATGGTTTAACTGTTCCAGAAATCAGGCCTAATATGCAGGGAGATGAGAAAGGTCGAGATCGGATCTGGAGACTTCTCAGTAAGCCTTTGGATCAGAGGAAATTGGGAAACAGTGGCGACATAATAGAGCGGAGGAATCCATTAGCTTTGGCTCATTTTGCCAACCATCCTGCAAAGGATATGTCTCCAAATGTTATGGTTTGCCCTTATGACTTCCCGTTGACCGAAAAAGAAATGAGGGTCTATATTCCAAATGTAATATTTGGAGATGCAGAGGAAGTGAAGATGAAGCGATTTGGAAGCTTTTGGTTCAAGCTTGGAGGTTCAAAAAATAGCGGCTCAGATGTTCCTGTTTTGAAGAGTCTTGCCCTGGTGGCTACAAGGGCACTTAGTGATGAAGAAGTGCTTCTGAACTACAGGTTGAGCAACTCTAAGCGTCGGCCAGAGTGGTATACTCCTGTTGATGAGGAGGAAGATCGAAGGAGGTGGAGCTAAGTTTTGTTAAAGTTGCCATCTTGTGTTTTATGTATTACTTTCAACCGGTTCTTTCTGATGATGAGCGCACTTTTGGTTCTTGCTGGGTAGGGACTTTTTCTGTCTTTTGATATTAAAGATCTGAAAAGCTGAAGGTTATCTAGACTTGCATTACCTGATGAATATTACTTCTCTTATTTACTGAAATCATGATGCTCAAAGTTAAGGCTTTGGCTCCGTCATCCAAAGTGTTTATGTTGCGAACGGTCTCTCCCATTTGTTTTCGTTTGATTTAGTTGTGATGATCTTTCTTTGAGTGAAAACCAAGCAAAACGATGTGGAGCTTGAGCTTTTAGAACTTGTACAGTTTGCTTGTTTGGATTCAACAACAGGTCTAAAGAGTGAAGACGACGACGTTAGGATCTATTCCATGTGTAGTGTGTACCCACACACACAAAACATCGTCCAACGATGAGGGTTGACGACGATCTTCAACCCTTTTACAACCATCATTCTTTAGTTGGGCCAAAAATATCCCTTTTGGTCCTCTTGTTTCATATTTTGGAAGTCAGTGTATAACAATGCACACACTTACAACACTTCGATCCATGACTTTCCAACCATTTGAGAACCTGCTCTGTATTAATTTGTATGTATGTGATTAGATCTTGCCAATTCACCACGATGACAAAAATCATTATCTTCCTAAGTGGGGTTAGCCAAACATATTTCTCAATTCACAATTTGAAAAGAAAAGAAAAAAAAACATATTTCCTAATTGTCATCCATCCATTCCGTTCAGAGTCCAAATTTTTTCCCTTATCCTTAGTATAGCTTAGCGGAGTAGAGTTACAATAAAAAAAACTCCATAAATCTCGCTCTACATTTCTCACAATAGTATTTTCCTTTCTAATTGTTGAAAGTTTGGAGTTTAAATATAACACATGCATCTCAGATTAATTATACCACTTGATTGGTCCATAATCATATATCCATGCATTAATCTTAATTGCTAAGCTACAATTAGGATTAATGGGGCTCTTAACCTTTATTTTGTGCCTCTCACCTAACTTCGGTGTTTGTTGGAGTTGGGGTCATGTCTCTGCTTCCTCCTCGTGGGAACTGGTCCCAGAGGAGGCTGACCGAGTTGAAGCGCTGCCGGGCCAGCCTCCAGTGGAGTTCAAGCACTACTTAGGAGTCAGGATACGTGACAGTTGACGAGAGTCATGGCAGAGCTCTTTTCTATTGGTTTTTTGAGGCTACACAAAAGCCCGCCCACAAACCACTCCTTTTATGGCTCAACGGAGGTGTGAGGATGAGAAGTTGAGCTACTCTTCTCTGCATGTCCAGGATGTTCTTCCTTGGGTTCCGGGGAGGCCCAATAGCTTGGCCCATTTTTAGTGAAAGAGGGCCCGACAGTAAAATTCAATAACTACACTGGTGGCATGTTTACCAAACGGGAATGGAATTGAAAGAAATGGAATCGTATTCCTCCCGAAGCATTCTGGAGTTTACTAACATGTAGGGAATGAAAAGGTAAGTAGGAACCACTTAAAATCTGGAATAGAATTCCTTAATCTCCCGAAATTCAATTACCTACATGGAGATTGAATTCCCGGAGGAAGCCTCCTTTTGGAATCAAACGTTTTTACCCAAAATACCCTTGTACCTTCCACCAGTAGTGCACCCTCTCCTTTGTTTCTCCTCCGCTGACTCCTTACACCTTGACCACCACCACGACACCGAACTTACACATACCAGCAAGAACATCAAAATTGATTCGACTCATCTGCCGAGTCGACCATTCAATCTCGTCCGTTAGCCACCACAGTGGGTTTTTGCTTTCTGTTTGTCCATAACCATCCACCACTGACCCATCTTCATCCACACACCGGCAACCCATTGTAGCATTTTCCCAACACAACCCACCTTAGATACGACAATAAGATCTGGTAACAATTATATCTTGTATTTTGTGTATGATTTGGTGAAGACAAAGGTCAAATTTGGTGGAATAGGGATTGGGCGTTAGGACTGCAGGGTGAATTAGGAAGTACTATGTGAGTTGGTATTGGCGGAGGAGGTGCTTCGGTGGAAGAGCTGGTGAGATGCAAACGAAACAGAGGGTTGGTATCGATAGAAAAAGTTTGTGTGTGGTGGTGGTGGCGGCTGCAGAACGAGGGCTGGTATCGGCACAGAGAGAAACTGATGGCCCTTTTGTTCTAGCTGGCCTTGTTTTAGGGTGTTTCAATCCAAAAAAAATTATATATATTACCCGACACAAGGATACTTTAGTAATCACATTAATTTTCATTCTGATTCATGTGAATTAGTAAACAGTTTAAATCATTCATATTCCGATTCCGATTCTGATTCCACATCAATTCAATTCCTCCTCAATTCAATTCCCTTCCTTTTGATTACGGATTAGTAAACACGCCATAGGAATAAATGCACGTTATCTTGAATCTCCAGCTTTCTCAATTTCTAAACTAATATGGCTACAATTTGATGAAGGCATGCTATGCAGCTAGTTTTAAGTAATCCTCTGGCCCGGAAGATTGAAAATTAATACAGAATTACTAATTGTTGTCTTGTCTGATCTGGTTTTTCGTTAAACATGAATGTACGTACTTGATCATCAGCTGCAAATTTATTATTTTTGGACGCACCGACTGGTGTTGGGTTTTCCTACTTGAATAATAGTTTGGAGGTCCATGGAGACAATATCACAGGTTTGTTTGTCATTTTGTCAGATATAATAATGAGACCATTTTATTTGAAACACATTATTGCTAACCCATTATGAGATTAAGTTCACTTCTTCCTTAATGTAAATAATATCGATTGTTCAAAAAAATATAATAATAATAATAAGACCATTTTATACGGAAAAGCCTTCTCTCTGTCTTTAATTTATAAACACCCCCCCAAAACCCCCAAAAAAAAAAAAACAAAAAAAAAAAGATTACCGCTATGTATTAAAATCATTAATGTTGACTATTGCTACGTTTTAATTCTACTTAATTACCTTTCATGCGTGCGTGCGAAAGTATGTTTTGTTTCCTCCCTAATGCCGCCATGCATGCAGCTCGGGATTCACACACATTCCTTCTAAAGTGGTTCAAGAGGTTTCCACAATACAAATCCAATGGGTTCTACATTGCAGGAGAAAGCTATGCAGGTACACAGTACACTACCATATCTATGTATTGCATACAAATATGAATTCTCAACTATTCCCTGTATCAGTTTTATACATACTAATATTAATCCTGAAGCACTACAAATACTTTCTCCATCCTTGAGATTTTTTTTATTTTTTTGCATAAATTAATTAGTAATATGTTCTTAAGTATTCGATAAATAATATATAGGGCACTACGTCCCACAACTGGCAGAGGTTATATTCGATGAGAACAAGAAATCAACAAAGGATGACTATATAAACCTCAAGGGTTTGATGGTAATTAATTATCTCAATACGTATATATACAGGCACGTCATCACAGTGAAAAATATCACTTAAATCCTTAAGTTAGTGAATTATGAAAAATGCAGATTGGGAATGCCTTGTTGGACGATGAAACAGACACAACTGGGATGATTGACTATTCATGGGGACATGCCCTGATATCTGATGTTTTGTACAAATCAATTAAGGCAAATTGTGATTTTAGCAAACAAAACTTAACCACAGAATGCTGGAACTACTAACTCAAGTACTACGATATTTACAGTCTCATCGATATATATAGCATATACTCTCGGACTTGTCCCCTCGACAGACCCTTCACCAAGTCGTCGTCGTCGTCGTCTGTAATGAATAATAAGCAGAAACTGCCACTCAAATTCGATTCTCGATTTGTATGTTAGTTAATGTTCCTTATTTTCTTGTTCACAATTCATATTCTAGTTTCACCGTGCAAAATGCAAGACAAGAATAAAGGAAAATTAATTAAGATTAGTTCTTCTTTAATTTGCAATGGAGCAGGATGCATTGCGGAGAATACCTGCAGGTAGTCGAGGAGGTTACGATCCGTGTACAATGACCTATGCAACAACATACTTCAATCGTCCAGATGTTCAAGAAACATTGCATGTAAACGTAACCAAAGTACCGTATTCATGGAGGAGTTGCAAGTAATTTCATTAAGATTATACTTTAATATACGTATATCAAAGAAAATTCGGAATGATCACTACTCATTTAGAATTAAGTTTGTTGATTATATTGCTCTATACATAATTAGTTTGCTATTAACATATCGACTGTTAACTTTTCTATCACGTAATAGTGCTAATGTAAGCAATGCATGGACGGACTGGGCTTTTTCAATTCTTCAAATTATCCAAAAACTCGTTGATGGACATCTTTGTGTATGGATCTACAGGTATATTTACTTACTATGTAATTGCAATTCACTCTCTTGCTAGCTACCTAAAAACTAATTAAATAAATGAATAAGATAAAGACAATTAAATATGTAGAATGTGTGCAACATAATCCCAAGATATAAAAGATGAAGACAACTAATTTAAGTTTTCGTGCAAATTCATTGTGTACTTTGGAATTTTAAGTGTATTTTTGCTTTATTTTCTTGTGAATAGTGGAGATGCAGATGGTAGGGTTCCGGTGACCTCAAAAAGGTATACATTGAACAAGCTTGGCCTAAACATCACTGAGGACTGGACCCCACGGTACAACCATAGAGAGCTAATATTTTATTTTTATTTTATATATTTTTTTTTGATAAACCATAATGTTAGTGACTTAAATTGTTAATTGTTAGGAGGAAGGGGATCAATGGGGATTGAACCCGCACAAGAGCGCATAAATATAATTACTTTCCACTAATGTGGTAAAGCATCATGTGCACCGTAGAGATATAATTGGTTGTATCTTAAAATGCCAAAAATGTCAATAAAAGGAAGAAAAGGAAACAAAAAAACGTGTAAGATAAATAGATAAATAAATTGTGGGGTTTAGCTGAAATCAGTGTCTAAATTGAATGTCTAATTTTCTATAAAAGGATTGGATAAAAAAAGATCAAACCATTCAAAGGAAGGAATCTTAAGGTTTATAATTTTCACTTGCTTTCCTTGGAATATTCGTAGGTCTACCTACTTCATATTTATTTTCTTTATTTGGTAAATTATACCTACAGTTAATCACAAGCGTTTGATAAAACAGAAAAATGAAAAGAAAAAAAAAAAAAAGGCTAAATATTACTGGCGGCGGTAAAGTAAAAAGTATCAAACTTGTGATCATTGGAGATGATATTGGGTTAATAACAATGATTTAGTAATAAGGAGGTAATGAATGTATGAATGCATGGTTTATTAATTAGGTTGGAGGGTGGAGCATAGAGTATGAGGGGTTGACTTTCTTAACAGTGAGAGGTGTCAAGTTCCCACATTTTGGAGATATTTTTATACAGAATGGTACATCACATGTTATTATATAAATGATCCGATATTTGTACTAAAAAGTTAATAACTTAAAAAATAAAATTTCCCACCACTCCTATTAAAACACATGGTGTACTACTTGTATTCCCATCACAACTAAAAATTTATTCACATTTTGCTCCCAGGCGTTCTCTCCAGATCATCAGACACTTTTTGGCTAACCATAGGCTGCCATCTGTCGCATTTTGATATAAGCTCTGATCTGCTATTTCCTACATAAAAATACTATCGTTTTGTATCGTGTTCTTTTTATTCTTGGATTTGTATATTGCATGGACAGCCTTTTACTATTGGAATAAGGAGTCTTTTATATTGTCCAATTATTAAAAACTTCAGCTAGCCAATGCTAGTTTAATAGTGAGAATGAGATACATGTTAGTGTGCCAATGCCATGCACAAATGTCAACTTATTACTTCGCCATCATTCAATTGGTGATGTATATATATGTATGTGTATGTATAATGGAGCAATTCAGATATAAGAATTATAATGGAACATGCATAAAGGAGTGATTGATGACATACTCAATAATCATTAAATGAAACTCCTAATGTACACTTCTAACATTAATATAAATAGAGAAATATAGTTTTCAAACCCGAGAAATTGAGATGATTCTTGTTTTTTTCCCTTTTGAAATTAAAGATAATCTTAATATGGCTTTTGAGCTTTTGGCTATTTGGATATTGCCATATTGCTACGTACGTAATAGCTGTTAACTACATTGGTCAAGTACATACAAATATTAATGTATTCAACAAAAAAAAATATATACATATAGCGTTAGGGTTTAGAAAATGAGGTTACATGTCACAACCCGTCCCGGAATTTTAATTCCGAGGACGTGAAGTTATGAAAATGCCCTTAAACGGGACTAAGGGGCGTAAAATATGTTGTAACTTGATGATTTGGGGATTGGGTAGGATCCCACATCCCTCAAATCTCTCCCTCATTCCCGTACCCTGTCTCTCTCTCTCTTCTCCCTCACAAATCTCAGAGTTATCTCTCTCTCTCTCTCCTTCGAACTCACATGGACCACCCACAAACCACCCTAAAACTATACCAACGAAGGATCTAAGACCACCATCGTATTCCTGAGGACCACACGAACACGATGGTACCAATTTCAGGTGAGTTTCACTTCGGAAAACATGGATTTCGATTTCACTGTGCGTGTGCACTGTTCATGCACACGTAAAACTTGATGTTTTTGGGATTTTGAAGCTTGTAGGAAGCTTGGTGAGGTCCTAAGGAAGCTCGGAGTGCTTCGTTGGACAAATTTGGACGTCGGGATAGCTTGGTTCAAAGTTGGCCGGAGCTTTCGAGGCTTTTTCCGGCGAATCCACGGCGAGTTAGGGGTCAAGGCAGGTATGGATGTGTTCGTCTCGTCAATACCTTCATTTTGATATAAAGAACGTCGAAAATGGTTAAGAAACGAAGAAGTTATGACACTTTGAAATTTACCCAGAAATTCCGGCAAACACCCACCTCCGGCGAAACCAGTCCGGCGACGCGAGGAAGAAGACGCGCGCGTGGGCAGCGCGTAGACTGGGCGCGTGAGGGCGCGTGGGACCCCCAAATTGAGTTCTGAAAATTTTCACGCGTTCGTGACGTCGTGTAGATCACCGTGGTATATTCACATACCCAAATCGAGCAACGTATGAGAAAGTTATTGACGAATGTTCGGTGTATGCGCGTTAAATAACGTCAATTTGGTTATTTTTTTGTATAGGTGAAAATTATACAGAAGAAGAATGTAACCAATCTAGGGGAGGCTCAGGGACCCACGAGACGTCGATGTGATCTGTGAGTGGGCAGTTTTGTTTTCCATATATATATACTTGACGTATTTCCCAGAAAACGTATTTTAAAAGAAATACGAATTAAATATCCTTTCATACATGCATCATATTTTAATATGTGCATTACCATAATTATGCATACTGTTGCATGGTGCTGAGGAGGCCCAGGTAAGCTACATTTGATATACGTATGAAATACATTCGATATACGCATGAAATACGTTTGGTATACGATTGAAATACTATGGAAATACAAATGAAATATGAGTGTGATATGATTGAGATGCGATTTTGACATGATCGAGATATGTTTGTGATATAATTGAGTTATGATTGTGATATGATTGAAATACGATTGAGATATGAAGAATGAGTAGCTTGATATGCTTAGAGAGCTCATAACCTGATCCCCGGTGTTAGTGCTCGCCCTGAGCAGGGCCAGTCCTTCACGTGATGTTCACCTCCCCGCACCTTATGCTCAGCTTGGATCCAAGCTAGGTGCATAGCCTGTCGTACAGACCACATGAGGTGGTTCCGACTCGTAGGTGACGTGCGATTATTCGCCCAGTCTTACGTGATCGTAGCACTAGAACGTATATATACGTAACACCCAGGCCTGTCGTACAGACCACATTAGGTGGTTCCGACTCGTGGGCAGGTTCAGTTGTTTAGTTATTGTGAGTATGATTTGAGCTCTATATGCAGCCGTACAGGTCACGTTAGGTGACTCCGGCTGCCAGATGTTATGTTGTTGATGTGATGAGTTAATTATGAGTTATATATGCAGCCGAGGGCTGAGTTGATTAGAATGAAAGAGTATGAACTATGTTTATAGCCGAATGTTGAATTGATTATATGTTATTCCATCATATTCACATAGAGACGATGAGCATTCTGTTATGATACTTGGCATGACATACATTCATATTGTCTAGCATAATTTGAGATATATTACATATATGAGTATATACTTTATTTCTGGGAAGGTATACAAGTTTTACGGAGAGGGGTTACAAAGTTTTGAGAAGTGTTTGGATTTGGAAAAGATTTGTTTTACTGACCCACTCAATTTTGGTTTTGCGCCCCTCCAGGTTCAAGAATTGCAAAGGTGTGGTAACTACGAGGAAATTCAACGGTGTTCTGACAGAATGGACCGAATGAGGACTCACTTTCGGGTGGTTCATCTTAGAAGTTGTATATTTTTAAAGCTTCCGAACTGTGTAAATGGTTACGTCACTCTCACGTGACGGCCAGCATGCCCTCCTTCGGGACGGGGTGTGTCAGTTGGTATCAGAGCTTAGTTTCAATCTTGGACATCTTGAGAAGTTCTAGTGAATTCTGTCAGAACTACACCGCCTCGTAGCAAACCACGTAGTTAGAGGAACTTAGTCTCCCTGATTTAGCTGTTAGGGGGAAACTATTATTTTGGTGATTCAGTATATTATCTAAAGGGACATTTTAAGATGGGTTATGAGTTGAATTTGAATCACCTTATGAAATGATGAACCTGAGGGAGCAAAGTGATGGATTAACCAATTGGAAATGATGTTTTAGGTTATGCAAGTCAAAGGAATCTTCCTTTTGACAGAAGGGTTGAGATGACCACCTGGTTTGAATTATGAACTTGTATCCTGGTGGAAACAGGAGTATAATTCGTTGTCACCGGAGGAAACAGCCGATTGAGAATTGTTTAAGGACTTATTTAAAGAAAAGAATTATTCATTCGACATTTTATGATGGTAGAAAGCAAGAGTTTGCAAATGTGAGACAAGAAAAGCTGACGATCAATGAGTATTATAGAAAGTTCTCAGACTTGCCTCGTCCCATTCGAATATTGCTGCTATTTTGATTGAAATGTTATATTGTTTTAGGCTGGGTGGCATAAGGCAGTAGTATTTTGGGTGACCACTATCCATTGTAATTCTTACCAGGAGCATACAAGATGTTGTTGAGTCTAGAGGACTCTGAGAACACGTTCAGCGAGAGTAAAGAAGAATGATAAAAGAATGGGAATCAAAAGAGGACGATAAAGTTAATGATTCGTCATATCAAGAATATAGAAAGATTCAGAGCTTCAAGAGAAGTGAAGCTAGAGCTAATTCTCCTAGCTGAGGTTTTAATGCCACTGGTCAAAGTTAAAGTGATAGATTTACTGAAAATTCCAGATTCAGAGTCAAGGTGACTCGAGTAAGGGAAATGTACCTTGTGCAGCAGGTACAAGACTAAACACTTTGGAAAGTGTGGAATCAGTGAATGTGTTCGTATAGACAGAAGGGATATAGAGTTATGAATTGTTCCTAGAATTAGTTTTTACCCGACAGTTTCCTTGTTACCACCAATATCAGTCCAGCAGGTGTTTGGATCATTAGTTAGGTTATATGAACTGTGGGTGCCAAGATGTTTGATAAGTTGAATGTTTAGCCGAACAGACCACGAAAGGTGGATTCGGCTGACACATGAGGAATTGATGAGTAAGTCGTACAGGTTACTATAGGTAACTCCGACTAATATGCTAGCATAGATGGTTGAGCTAGAGAATCAGCCGTACAAGTCATTCTAGTTGACTATGGCTGATATATTTCGTATTATGAATGATATTGCCTAGAAAGTAGTAAATAAACGCGATTGAGACGTGTGTATGTATTTCCCAATGAGTGGCAAAATAGTAATATTACACCCTCAAGAGTTGTTGCTTACTTATCGAGACAACGATGATTTATCAGTATTGCGGGCTGCAGACCGTAATATTAATAAATTATTCGTGGATTCGTTAAGCAAGTAAATCGGTAGGTTATCTTATGTTAGTATCGTACTTATTCAGAGTGCTCAGTAATAGTAGAGTATGTATTGTTGCCAGCTACTTTTGTTCCACTAGATTGTGGATTTTGATGTTATTCTAGACATAGATTGGTTACTTTATAATCGTGACAAGATAGATTACTACGGGAAACCAGTTATTTTCCATCGGTCTGGATGACTAGAGATTACTTTTGTAAATATGCAAAGTAGAGTGAGGCAGGCCGTTATTTATGCTGTGAGAGCAAAGAGATTATTACCAAAAGGCTGCCAAGGATACTTATCTCATGTGGTACTAAATGATGTCACTTCTAGTAGTGTGGAAGAAGTGGGAGTAGTCAAACATTTACCTGACGTATTCCCTGAGAATTTACCTGGATTGCCTTCAGGCAGAAATGTGAAGATCAGTATCGATTTGTTCCAGGTATAAAATTTTATGTTAGAGATTAGTTCATGATGAGTTAAGAGAATTGGAAATTTAGTTGAAAGAATTGGTTGATAAAAGTTTCATTCAACCTAATACAACACTTTTGAGAAGCCCAGTTCGTTGGTGAAAAAGAAAATGGACTTTAAAGACTATCCATTGATTATAGACCATGGAATCGGGTAACGATTGAGAACCGTTATCCATGATAGTGTACTGATGTTTAATGAATCAGCTCAGAGGTATTTGTATATTTTCTAAGATTGACTTGAGGTCTAGATATTATTAGTTGAAGATTATCGGTGAGGATGTCCTTATGATAACTTTCAGGACTCGTTAAGGTCATTTCAAGTTTTGGTGATGCCATTCGGAGTGACGAATGCATCTACTACTTTATGAATTTGATGAATGAAGTATTCCAATGATATCTAGACCGATTTGTTGTTGTTGTTATTGAAAAGATTGATAAGACTAAAGCAAAGTATGCTAAACATCTTAAATTGGTATTGCAAAGATCGAAGGAACGTCGATAGTATGCTAAGTTTAGCAAATGCCAATGTTGGATGAATCAAGTAGCATTTTTGAGATATATTATAAATGCTTCAGGTATTCAAGTGAATTCTTAAAAGGTAGCAGAAATTGAGAATTTAGAACAACCACGAATCGTGATTGGGATTCGGAGTTATCCTAGCTTAACTAGCTATCATGGATGATTCGTGAAAGATTTTTCAGTCATTGTCTTGCCATTGACAAGAAAAGAGGTTAAGTTTGAGTGGGATGATAATTATGAGTAAAGGTTTCAACAGTTGAAGTATTTCCTTACTCATGCACGTATTTTAGTATTCCCAGAGAATAGTGGTAATCATAAATTTTTAGTGATGTTTCTTGAATGGTATTGGATGCATGTTGATGCAAATGTTAGCGTGATTACGTACGTTTCACGACAAAAAGAACCTCATGAAATGAATTACCCTACTGGTGATTTGGAAGTCATGATTACCATTCTTGTTGTGAAGTTATGAAGACATTATGTAAGAATGCAAGATTTTTATGAATCCAAAAAGTCTCCAATATCCATTACTTGGAAGGATTTTGATATGAGGCAGCGAAGGTGGATTGAATTGTTTAATGAACATGATTATACGACCAGGGTGATCGTAAAATTGTTTTAGCTTATGCACTTGGTGAAAAGACTGTGGTAAGAGTTAATGTCTGACACACTTGCCAAGATTGTCTTCTTGTGGATTGGAAATCAACTGAAGTAAAGTTGAGAATGGAAGATTGAGAAGAAGTGGTAATTGCTAATTTTCAAGTTAAGTCTTTTTAGTAAGGTCGTACTCAAGACTCAAATGGTTAACGAAGAAAATTAAGAATTAACCAAGGCAAAGAAAGATTGCCGAGTTCGAGAATAGGATGGTTATGATTGAACTTGAAGTGTTAGTTGATCAATGTACCAAGTTAGTACATTTACTCCAGTGTTGAGTAACAACCACAGTGCAACAGTACTTATATGTTTTATGGAGAAGAGATTTGGGTTACGGAACTGCTGAGTTTCTTAAGTATGTTGGTTGCGCAGTTTCCGATGTAACGCCATAAGGACCATGAAATGTGTCGATTTTTGGCTGATTTGTGGAAGAAATACTTCTGGATAAAGAAGATTCGATCACGAAAGAGTTTTGGTAGGCCCTGAAACTATGGATGAGTCTTCTCAAAGTATCCAGGTGATTAAGTTTAACCTGAGAGTAGCCAGGAATGGCAAAAGAGATTAATAGTTGAACATGTCACTAATCGAGTGTTTAACGTAGATGATCTTATAATTTTGAAGTTTTCACTTTAGAAAAGTATGATTCGGCTTGGAAAGGAAAGCAAATTAAGTCCTAAGTACATCGGACTTTATGTGATCATCGAAGAGTAGGTGAAGTTGCTTGAATTACTTCCAGAGTTATTGTAAGAGCATGATGTGTTTCATGATTCAACATTTTTAGAAATTTTATCATGAAAAGAAATAGTGAGATTTGGAAAGGAGACAAAATAAGCCTTAAACACATCAGACCGTTTTTGACCACTAAAGGAATCGATGAAGTTGCATACAAGTGGTGATGTCTTCAGAATTGGCTAAGGTGCATAATGTATTATATTTCGATGCGTTGTCACTAGGTGACAGATTCGTCACATGGAGTTCCGGTGCAACTATTGAGAATTAATCCGGATTAGACTGGTTAAGGAATCAAGGACGACTTTAGATGGGAAAAAGAATGTATTGAGAATTAAGACAGTGTAATTGGTAAAGAATTTGTGAAGAAAGCTTTTAGTGGAAGAAATTACGTGGGAGAAGGAGAATCGGATGAGAGAGATTTATCCGAAGCTATTGTATGAGTTTAGATGATTTAGTTGGTTGTTGGAATTTCGGGGACGAAATTCTATAAGGAGGGAAGGTTGTCACAACCCGTCCCGGAATTTTAATTCCGAGGACGTGAAGTTATGAAAATGCCCTTAAACGGGACTAAGGGGCGTAAAATATGTTGTAACTTGATGATTTGGGGATTGGGTAGGATCCCACATCCCTCAAATCTCTCCCTCATTCCCGTACCCTGTCTCTCTCTCTCTTCTCCCTCACAAATCTCAGAGTTATCTCTCTCTCTCTCTCCTTCGAACTCACATGGACCACCCACAAACCACCCTAAAACTATACCAACGAAGGATCTAAGACCACCATCGTATTCCTGAGGACCACACGAACACGATGGTACCAATTTCAGGTGAGTTTCACTTCGGAAAACATGGATTTCGATTTCACTGTGCGTGTGCACTGTTCATGCACACGTAAAACTTGATGTTTTTGGGATTTTGAAGCTTGTAGGAAGCTTGGTGAGGTCCTAAGGAAGCTCGGAGTGCTTCGTTGGACAAATTTGGACGTCGGGATAGCTTGGTTCAAAGTTGGCCGGAGCTTTCGAGGCTTTTTCCGGCGAATCCACGGCGAGTTAGGGGTCAAGGCAGGTATGGATGTGTTCGTCTCGTCAATACCTTCATTTTGATATAAAGAACGTCGAAAATGGTTAAGAAACGAAGAAGTTATGACACTTTGAAATTTACCCAGAAATTCCGGCAAACACCCACCTCCGGCGAAACCAGTCCGGCGACGCGAGGAAGAAGACGCGCGCGTGGGCAGCGCGTAGACTGGGCGCGTGAGGGCGCGTGGGACCCCCAAATTGAGTTCTGAAAATTTTCACGCGTTCGTGACGTCGTGTAGATCACCGTGGTATATTCACATACCCAAATCGAGCAACGTATGAGAAAGTTATTGACGAATGTTCGGTGTATGCGCGTTAAATAACGTCAATTTGGTTATTTTTTTGTATAGGTGAAAATTATACAGAAGAAGAATGTAACCAATCTAGGGGAGGCTCAGGGACCCACGAGACGTCGATGTGATCTGTGAGTGGGCAGTTTTGTTTTCCATATATATATACTTGACGTATTTCCCAGAAAACGTATTTTAAAAGAAATACGAATTAAATATCCTTTCATACATGCATCATATTTTAATATGTGCATTACCATAATTATGCATACTGTTGCATGGTGCTGAGGAGGCCCAGGTAAGCTACATTTGATATACGTATGAAATACATTCGATATACGCATGAAATACGTTTGGTATACGATTGAAATACTATGGAAATACAAATGAAATATGAGTGTGATATGATTGAGATGCGATTTTGACATGATCGAGATATGTTTGTGATATAATTGAGTTATGATTGTGATATGATTGAAATACGATTGAGATATGAAGAATGAGTAGCTTGATATGCTTAGAGAGCTCATAACCTGATCCCCGGTGTTAGTGCTCGCCCTGAGCAGGGCCAGTCCTTCACGTGATGTTCACCTCCCCGCACCTTATGCTCAGCTTGGATCCAAGCTAGGTGCATAGCCTGTCGTACAGACCACATGAGGTGGTTCCGACTCGTAGGTGACGTGCGATTATTCGCCCAGTCTTACGTGATCGTAGCACTAGAACGTATATATACGTAACACCCAGGCCTGTCGTACAGACCACATTAGGTGGTTCCGACTCGTGGGCAGGTTCAGTTGTTTAGTTATTGTGAGTATGATTTGAGCTCTATATGCAGCCGTACAGGTCACGTTAGGTGACTCCGGCTGCCAGATGTTATGTTGTTGATGTGATGAGTTAATTATGAGTTATATATGCAGCCGAGGGCTGAGTTGATTAGAATGAAAGAGTATGAACTATGTTTATAGCCGAATGTTGAATTGATTATATGTTATTCCATCATATTCACATAGAGACGATGAGCATTCTGTTATGATACTTGGCATGACATACATTCATATTGTCTAGCATAATTTGAGATATATTACATATATGAGTATATACTTTATTTCTGGGAAGGTATACAAGTTTTACGGAGAGGGGTTACAAAGTTTTGAGAAGTGTTTGGATTTGGAAAAGATTTGTTTTACTGACCCACTCAATTTTGGTTTTGCGCCCCTCCAGGTTCAAGAATTGCAAAGGTGTGGTAACTACGAGGAAATTCAACGGTGTTCTGACAGAATGGACCGAATGAGGACTCACTTTCGGGTGGTTCATCTTAGAAGTTGTATATTTTTAAAGCTTCCGAACTGTGTAAATGGTTACGTCACTCTCACGTGACGGCCAGCATGCCCTCCTTCGGGACGGGGTGTGTCATTACAAGTCAAAGCAATTGACTGGGCCAAACGCAAATCTCTCTGTTGCGATATACAAATATATTTCACAGATCAAATCAAGGAGAATATGGGTGTCAAATTTGATCCTTGTATTTATGACTAGCTTTTATATTTCATGCATGTGTAAAATAAAGTACATCTTTGATGTGAAGGTGTATCTACGTCAATTCCCTTTAAAATATACATTATCTACATATACATGTTTAAACGTACGCTTTTAATAGTCCAAATTAAGAGTCCCTTTGGTTCAACTCTACGCAAGCAAGCAAACAAACAAACAAAAAATCAAATACAAAATGACAATTTATACCATATTTTACTAGTATATTGATGCATTTGGATACTACGTCCTCAAGGTTACATTACAATTTACATGTATACTTCCAAAAGAAGATGGCCAGACAACTAGCAATTGAGAATAAACTTAAAAGAAGAAATAATTATAATAATAATAATAATAATAATAATAAGGAGAGTGATTTATGCACGTAATCTATTGATTCTTGATTTTGACCCTTGATTTGTTCAATTCAATAATTACGTTACAATTTACATATATTACTTTTAAATAGAAGACGTAGAAAAAAAATAGCGTGTGAAAAATCATTTCCCTAATAATAATAATAATAGAAAATTATTATTGATTCTCTAGAAAATAGCAAGATGAAACCATATCAATAGCAACGATAAGAAAAACTAGCATTCTTATGTGTCTTTGGACCACTCGGACTTACTTTATAAACCGCACCCTTAGACGATCAGGGTCTCATTCTATATATGAACGAATGATCTGTCTTGGATTTGGACTAGTCCGACTGTTACGACTACTACTAGCTAGTCTACTAGCTACTTGTGCTGTTGACGTGCCTCATAAATAGGATTTCTCTGTTGATAATAATTAGAAAGATAGACAGAGAGAGAGAGAAGAAAGTCTCAGTCCCAAGTTCCCAACTTTAATGGCTTTTTCTTCTTCGTTTCCTTTGAATATTATTCTTCTTTATTTGCTTGCTTTTACCATATGTTGTGCGACTCGAACCCTAGGCGCTAGACTGCATCAGCATCATGATCATATGAGACAGCAAAAGGCAGACCAGGTGACTGGACTCCCCGGACAGCCTCCAGTGAGCTTCAAGCATTACGCCGGATACGTTACCGTCAACCAGACTCACGGAAGAGCACTCTTCTATTGGTTCTTTGAAGCCATCAACAACCCTCAAGATAAACCCCTCCTCCTTTGGCTTAATGGAGGTACGTGACTTCGTCATTAATTTCCACACCACTGTTTCTTACCGTAGTTAACACACAATTCCTCGTTAAACAACTTTTCTAATTATTCTTCAAAAATTCATGCACAAATTTCCTTTATTTTTTTTGGTGGAGAATTTTCACTCAAAATAATTTCGTATACATTATATTCTCATGATCACCTAGTTTATTAGTTTTTAAGGTAAATTTTATTCGTTTCTTGCCATTTATCACTAGAAACTACCCCGAATATAGTCTCACTCCCTGTTGTGAAAA
Source organism: Pyrus x bretschneideri (assembly GCF_019419815.1). Taxonomy (NCBI): domain Eukaryota; kingdom Viridiplantae; phylum Streptophyta; class Magnoliopsida; order Rosales; family Rosaceae; genus Pyrus; species Pyrus x bretschneideri. Next base: position 245,279 of record NW_025999802.1, on the reverse strand, counting down.
AAATATCCAACCTGTCACAATCATATATTCATCTTTTTGTTGTGCATTCGCCATCGATTCTTTCCCTGTCATCATTTTTTTCTTATTTTCCATAGTCATATATAATATAATTGTGAGCTTAATTATGTTTTTGTTTCATATAGATAGGTTCAATTAGAAGGAGACTTTCAAATTAATAAATTCCTCTAAACCGCATTTGAAAATCAGGATACCATGCATGCAAATGAAAAGAATAATATATGTACAGGCGCGCGTGTAATTTCCATATCCTCATCGGACTATCGGAGGAGCCGTCAGACCCTACAATGATGGATTAATTCCCAATTCCTTTTCCTTATAAAGTTTAAAGTTTCTACCGCAAGTATGATTATCATTGCTCTGAACCTGACTTTGTCTCTGGCTTCATTTACCTAATAGAGATGCCCTCGATTTTTCATTTAAAAATGTTTAAAATAAAATAAAAATTGAAAAGAATGGAGCTGTGTCTGTATATATATATATAGTGGTATTCTGTCTAGTTTTACCTATTTGGTAGTACCAGCAATTGCATCACAGATTCATTCATAATGATAGAAATTTTCTCTTTATACGCGCTGAGTAGAGTAGGCAATGGCCCATTTGGTTCTGTTTCGCTTTCTAGCTATGTCACATGTGCGTTTTTATTTTGTCGTTTGATAGATTTGATAGAAAATGAATAAATTCTCTGAAAATACTAGTATAAATGAGGTAAATGAACGGCTTTGGTCGCATACTATATGCTCCGGTATATACACAACTACACTAAACTGTCTATCTAGTCTTGAGAAATTAAATTAATTCAAAATAAAAATCCTGATGTGGATGCAGGGCCTGGATGTTCATCAATTGGGTACGGAGCAATGGAGGAGTTAGGCCCTTTCTTCCCTCAAAATGACACCAAACCCAAGCTCAAGTTCAACCCTTACACCTGGAACAATGGTAATTTTATTGCTTGCCAGCTTAACTGCAACTTTCTAATGAAAAAGACATTGTTACATTTAGATTTATAGGACACATAATTTAATTTTCTCATTGAGATGATCGTTTTCTTATATGAATACTTAATCGTGCACGCGTAATGTTGTCTGTAATTCATTTTCAGCTGCCAATCTGTTGTTTTTGGAGTCTCCTGTTGGAGTCGGTTTTTCTTACACCAATACTAGTCAAGATATTCGGGAACTTGGCGATACAATTACCGGTATCTGATTAGATTAACACGACTGTCTATCAATTTTCCATTTCTTATGAATCTGCAAGTTATACGACTCAGCCATTTTGTTTCTTAAAATGCCTGCTAGCTGAGGATTCCTACAATTTTATCATCAACTGGTTTCAACGGTTTCCACAGTACAAGTCCCATGACTTCTACATTTCTGGAGAGAGCTACGCAGGTACTTAATATATACATAGGCTTTATATATACGTATATAACCATATATACACATATGTGTGTGTGTGTGTGTGAGTGTGTATAGATATATATCATGCATGCAGCTTTGATTAACTATATATCTTATTCTTCTGTATGTCCATGTGCATTTTACAGGGCATTATGTTCCACAGCTTTCTGAGCTCCTTTTTGACAGATCCAAGGAGAATCGTATCAACTTCAAGGGATTCATGGTCATCATTTTTTATCTAGCTACTTATTGCTCATCATATAAATATTTTTCTTCGTTGCTCAATTTTATGCGTCCCATTCACGAACTAGCTATGCGCTGATGCAGATTGGTAACGCAGCAATAGATGATGAAACAGAGCAGAAGGGATTGATTGATTATGCGTGGGATCATGCTGTGATCTCTGATCGCTTGTACCTTGATATTCAGAAGGAATGCGACTTCAGCCAACAAAACATATCAGAACAGTGCAACAAGCTGCTAGATGAGTACTTTGATGTGTACGATATCATAGACATGTACAGCTTGTACACCCCTACGTGCCTCAGCAACGCTAGCAGCAGCACCAACAGACACTCCCGTACGATTCAAGGCGCTCCCACTCTGTTTTCCAGAGCCGTAAGTAGTTCCCACTAATTATATTTATTCATTATGTTACCATGCCAAACAAAAAAATGAAATAATTAGAGGAAATAAAGTTGACTACAAATTTGTGGCGCAGGACGTACGGCAAAAGAGACCTGCAGGATATGACCCTTGTACATCAGATTACAGTTATGTGTATTTGAACAGGCCTGACGTTCAAAAAGCACTTCATGCCAATGTAACAAAAATCTCCTATCCATGGTCTCACTGCAAGTACCACCTCTAACCTACTACATATTGATTCACCAGATTAATTAACTAATGATGCAAGAACTAAGTGGTCATATGTGTTGATATATATATGAATGTGATTACTCATCAGAATATATATCATCCAAATGCAGCGATAACATCACGTTCTGGAAGGATGCACCACCATCAATTCTTCCTGTAATTGGAAGGCTTGTGGCTGGGGGTCTCCGGGTTTGGATTTATAGGTACTTGAATAAATGATTCATCATTCATGAACTAATGAAAAGCTAATTACCAAATCTTTCAATGATTGAAGTTCTGCGATCATGAATAGTACATCATTAACTGTATAGAACTGCTATCCGACATGATATGCAGCGGGGATACTGATGGGAGAGTTCCGGTAACATCAACTAGATACGCATTGAAAAAGCTCAGGTTGAAGATTAATGAAGATTGGACTCCTTGGTACAACAAGCAGCAGGTGCTCCCTCACTCCTGAGTATCCTCTTAGCATTTTTCGTATTTTGTTGGTTTGATTTGGTTCGGTTGATATCCTGTTTTTAATTAATTAATTAATTGTAATTTTGATATGATAGGTTGGCGGGTGGAGAGTTGCGTACGACGGGCTTATGTTTGTCACAATTAGAGGCGCAGGCCATGAAGTTCCGGTTTTTGCGCCCAGGCAGTCGCTCCTCCTGGTTGAACACTTCTTGGCTAACCGGAAACTCCCTTCGAAACCTTTATAGCATTCCTTATCTTCTTCTTCTTCTTGATGTCAATAAGTAAACGATTATTTGGAAGCTTGGTTAGCCTCTGCCATCAATCGTACTAGTCAGATTTCCTAGTCTTAATTGGTGGAATCTTTCAAACTTTGAAGCAGTTGCGTGAAACGAATCTGCAATACCTGTGCATACATTTAGTGGGGAACAGGACCCCTGTAACTGTAAGTTCACCATAAACAAAAATAGCCGTCCAGATGCAGGATTAGGCGTCGCCATTTTTTCTACAGTAAGTTTTCGTTTATTTGCATCCCTGAGCAGGCAGCCACCATAAACGAAAACTAACTGTAGGTCATAGAAAACTACCAACCATTTCGAATCATGTGTGATCTACAGCCGAGAGAGAGAGAGAGAGAGAGAGAGAGAGTCACAAAATTTTGGCAATTAAATGAACTCAGAGAACAATCAAGCTAAGCCTATAGTGTGACCGATTTATCTTCTAAATGCTAATATACAATCAATGAAACAACTATCCTTAAAAATGTAACGGACGCTCTTTCTAGCAACAAAATCAGAGAAAAACAAATACTAACGTTACAACAGACAGCTCAAAGGATGATAAATAAACTAATTGGTTGCAACCACCAAAATTTGCACGAGGAGGAAGGAAGGCTGCATTGACTTCCGCAGCTTTCTCTATTAGCAAGTCTCGTGTTAAATACCGAAAAAATCTGGACCTGCACGTGAAAGAAGTTCCTGGCCTGCATCCTTACCCATGTCGATCATATCTTGAAAAGCATACGGGCCTTTCCTAGAAGTTTCAAGTACTGAAAATAGACAGAAGGAGAGCATCATTAGTGCCAAAAATTAATTTCTTTTCTTTCCTTTTTAAGTTTACGGTGGAGAACAAGGAAATAAAACTGAATGAATGTTCCTTAAGAGTATGAGCACAAGCGTACCACGGGTTCCATCAGGGGAAGCCACCAACCCTTTGAATATGCAATTACCATCCTCATCTTTGCTAGCATATCCAGCAATAGGAGTTCGACAAGACCCATCCAGGGTCAGAAGGAACGACCTCTCGCATGCAACTGCTAGTCTTGTTTCCTCATGATTCAAGGACGCTATGTAATTAGCCTGCAAGGAAAAGAAGAACCAAAAATTTAATAATATTTTGGAGAGGCAAAGCAGAGCTTAGCAGTTAGGAGGCCACAATTTCTGCATTAATATTGCACAAGGTTTTCGTACTAACCCAGAAATAATGTGTGTGTGTGTGTGTGCGCGCATACATACATACATACATACATATATATCTATATATATCAATCACCACAGGAAAGTTCAGAAGCATTTGCATTCACAAATCCAAATGGATCTAAAGATTCAATTTTTTGCATAAATTTTATTGATCCATGATTTTCTAGCTACTACTCACTCTCACACTAAAATAGCTTAGAATTGCTTCCCTTTAGCTATTTCGAACACTTCCTGCTAAATACCCAAGTGTGTGTTCATGGGGCCAATTCAATGAAAGTACTTTACTCAACTAGTGCAAAAGTACAACATTATTCAATCTGTTAGCTTGAGAATGGAAATGTAAAGATTTATACACACCATTTTATCGTCATTGGTTCGGCAGGCTATTCCAATTGCCCCTTGGGCAACTGCTGGAAGCATTTCATCTAGTGAAAGAATTGAAGTCACATTTTCTGTCATATCTAAGCGTTTGAGTCCAGCCAGTGCTAATAAGGTTGCTTCGACCACCTTTTCATTAAGCTTTTTCAGCCGTGTCTGGACGTTACCCCGAAAATTCTCCTGCACCTGCAAAATGAAATTAACCACAACGTGAATAAAAACTAAAAAGAAACAGGAGAAACGTCACAAACCTAAGAAATGGCATGCAATAGTGCTAGGGAGAGAGGTGCAAACACACAGGTATAGAGAATTATAAATAGGAAATAAGAAAAGAGTCATGCTTCAATCGTATTCAGGAAGGAAAGGGGCAGCTGCATCGCCCTATTAATTATTCCTGACAAGCCACAATCAAAGGCCATGCATGTCATGGATCTGAACATCTAGCTCCACTTCAAATCCATCCTAAACATTTTCTCATAAAGGCAATTGGCTAGGAAGGAACTAAAGTCACCATCACTTAGCATTTTCATTCAGATAACGAACATATACAACGGACCTTCAACCCAACCCTACGTCACGCCAACACACACACACACACACACAACCCCTTCTTAGGACAAGATTTTTTCACCGGGATACAATAGAATGAAGTAAACGGACCAATGTATATCCATTCAATGACCCAGGCAAAATACAAGCCTCGTGACTTTCAAAATCAAACACATAGCTAGCAAACAATCTTCTCGACATGGTATAAGCAGAAGTCAGAGATGCACGTGACACCAAAGAATAATATGGTAGCTTACATTGAGTGTTGGAAATCTATGGAGTATCTGTGACTTTCTTCTAAGTGAAGCAGTACCAACAGTGCTTCCAGCTGGCAAATCTGCAAGAGAAGATGCAGTTAAAGATATAAATGCATCTCGGACATCCTCTCGCTGAAGGTTGCAAGGAAGAATTGTCTCCTCGGGTAAGTAGGTAGGCACGTCTTTCATTGAGTGGACAGCAATGTCAACATCGCCATTGATGAGTGCCTCATCTATTTCCTTGGTGAACAAACCCTTCCCGCCAATGTCTGCAAGGGGCTGGCTCAGTATTTTATCACCCGTAGTTTTTATGATAACAATCTGAATTGCGCCCTCTTCAGCTAGCTCAGTGTGCGATGCCATGAGTTTCTCTCTTGTCTCGTAAGCCTGAGCAAGTGCTAATGGGCTATCCTATATCCAGAAAGAGTATCAATAACTCACGAAAAAAGACATAAAATACAAGATTTGAAAAGAAATCCATCATTATAACTTATTTAGTCAAAGTTTGAAAGATTATAAAAATACAATCAAAATCACATCATTTGTCCTAAGAAAAATCTTCAGAAAGTTTTTAAATTTGAAGTAATATCACCGATTGTTGGCACAATTGAGCATATTTAAATCTAGAAATCTACAGATAACAGGGATAATTGGAGTAATTGAGCTAAAATCAGATTACACTTTCAAATAGGAGGAAACCCAGAAGTAAACAATGGGGAAAAACATAAAAAATGTACCTTCCTCGGGTGCCAATTTTGATTAGGGCTAGTTTGGACTCCTGGGTCTGTTGCTCAACAGCGATGGAGGCCCTTGGGAGCCCAATTAGACTCTGTTTTCTGATAGAGTTGGGAAAAGCTCGAGGCTTGAGGGAGGGCATGGACAAGTGGAGGACTGAGACGGTGCCCAGTCGTGCTGCGATGTTGATTGAAGAGCATGAAGGAAGCGCCTGCTTGGTCAAAAGAGAAGAGGAGCAGGAAGGAGAAGAACAAAAAGCATCCATTGCACTTGCAGATTGAGAGAGACGAAGGAGCTGGGGATTGGAGAGTGTTGGAGTTCGAAGGGATTGTCTGAGGATGGATGTTGGATAGGATAATTTAGGTCTTATCGTCCGGTTCCTTATCAACTTCGCATGATTGCCTCAGCTAAGTCCAACTCCTGCCTTGCCACGTCGGTATTATTTTCACTTTTTGGAACCCGAGCCGGCCCCGCTTTTACGCAAACCAGATTTGGATCGTTTTTCCAGGAACAGGATATACTCCTGAGTAAATTATACGAATAGTTGAAATTTGATCCAACGGTTATAATTATTATAATTTTTAAAAGAATCTTCATTTGTAATTATTAGATCAAATTTCAACGCTCTGGGTATTTTGCTTAGGAGGCTTAACCTCTTAAACTCAGGACGGAATCCGGTTCCCTTTTTCCTCTTGGACTTCCAATTTTGAATCTAACTTGTGCATGACTGTGGCTCATGTTGCCATAGTTTTATACTTTAAATGCAATTTTTTTTCATCTAGTAAAAGCAATATTTGGAATATGCAACTTTTTTTTTTTTCTAAGTATGTTACAGGTTCCTAATTATATACTAAGGTCTTTTCAATAAAAAATTTCACTCATACTATTATTTCGACATGTTTTTTACTTTAATTTATTGAACTCGAATTTACTTTCTTCTGTTGGGTTTTCAAAAGTATATTAACTTTAGTTTAAGCGTAATAAACCAATGATGACTGAACCTTTTAAAAATGTGCTAACTTAAAGTGAAAAGGGCTTATCAAATTAAATATAGTGCAGGCGAACCTTGATCACATTAGCTAGAGAGAATGTACTTCTATTTTGAGAAAGATTTTGAAATACTGGACCCTCAAACAAAGTTTATCAAATTGAATGTAGTGCAAACATGACCTTAATTATATTGGCTATAGCAAATGTATTCCTTTTATGAACGCTAGTTTGAATCTCAATTTCAATAGGGCAATCCAGCCATTGCATCATGGATAGAAAAATGGATAAAATCTAACGGGTCAATTGCTTATTTTAAAAAATAAATTATGTAGTTAATCTCTTAAGAAGTAGTCACTCATAAGAAACAATTTAGCAATTTCACTAAATTAAATATACACGGTTAAATATGACATGTAGTCGAGGGCACATTGCAATTTCCACCAAATTAGTTTTTTATTTTATTTTATTTTTATTAAAAGAAAAAAGGTAACAGGTCCAGATCCTTCTGGAGGCTTCCACAATCCTAACCAGTCACAAGCATTGATAGGGCCATGGGCATTCTCCTGCGAATAATTATGAAATAAGGAATTTAGACGTGCGGCTGAGAGTGATCGACCAACAATAACAATGTCGTACTTGCTACCGCACCTGCATTCAGGGTGGGCCGTCGACCAGGCCATTCTTGCCGAGGAAGAGCGTGTCGTCATCATCCGATTCGGCCATGACTGGGACGACAATTGCATGCAGGTAATTCTTTCCCTTTTCCCTTTCCATTAATTAATTCAATTGCTTGATTCATATTTCGTAGCCTTGATTCCTTTTCTTATACTAGCGATGCTTGGCGGAGGAGATTTGAATTCGGAACCTCGGATGACGAGGTTGGATACTCTTAACCAATTGAGCTACGAGTCATGGAAAGACTCGATTTCTTGTTTGTTTTGATGTTAATGCTTTCATTCGCATCAATATTATCATCTCAGGTTCACACGATTGCTGTTTTCTTATCTTTAATATTAATTCATTAATTCTTGAACGAAAAACTTATTGGAAGAGAGGCAAAACAGTTGCAGAGCCAAATCCAAGATGCTTGGACCCTGGACTAGCGGGTTATTCCGGTTCCGGTCATACGGGTTCAGTCCGTTTCCTTTCTCAAGTTTTAATCTGGACCCTTCGTTTCATCCAACGGTTCTAAAATGTTTTTCGTAAAAGCAACGATGCCCCACCGACTACATGTTGGTATAAGTTGGTTGGGGCGCGTAGCATCCTTTCTTCTTCTTTCTTAAAAAATTGTCAACTATTTTGATTGGGAGAGGGTGAGAGGGAGAGGGTCGACGGAAAACGATGTCGTATCTGCTGCCGCACCTCCACTCAGGATGGGCCGTCGATCAGGCCATCCTCGCCGAGGAGGAGCGTCTCGTTCTCATCCGATTCGGCCACGATTGGGATGAGACCTGTATGCAGGTTCGAATTCCTTTTTCGCAGCTTTCGTTAACCCTAAATCCTCAATTCTTTTAATTTTTAATTTTAATTTTAATTTTATTTTTTATGGTTCTTATTTTTTATTCAAAATTGATTCGATTACATGGTAAAATCCTATTATTTTGGAGAGAGACGATGATTCTTAAGCAACCGAGTAGGTGTGGCTGACTTTTGCTAGGGTTTTATTTCGTATATGCATATAGTAATTATATCCTTTGAAATTCTTTGGTGTATGTAAACCTTTCGTATTTGCAGTATGCTTGAAGATTTGAGTTGCTTAGACTAATTTAGTAAAATTTTACCCAAGTATGAAGCAGTTTTGAAATTCCACTAATCTCGTATATTGATATATTCCATACTGATTCCCGAGCAAGCCAAATTATCAACTAATATCGTAAATGTTCGATCTTGTAAACCGTTTTCAGTGTTCTATGAAATTCTCTCTGTTTTTGTTTGGCTGTTCAGTGTTCACTGTGGTGACGGGCAACGATTTATTTTCATACGGATCATTTCTTTATTGTGATGAAAAATTTTAAGTTAGATGGACCGTGTTCATGAAAAGTAGTCCGAATTATAATGATCTTTTCACCATGTATTATGTATATGAAGCCTCTTTTCTGATCCTTGTTTCATTTATCAACTCTCTTTTTTCAGTAGATTGGATATATTTATTAACCCTAATTTGAAAGCTGCCGGTTAACTTGCGGTTGGTTATCATGTCCGGTTTATTAGATGGATGAGGTGCTGGCTTCGGTTGCTGAGACATTAAAAAACTTTGCTGTGATTTACCTTGTGGACATCACAGAGGTTCCTGATTTCAACACGATGTATGAGCTGTACGATCCATCGACAGTGATGTTCTTTTTCAGAAACAAGCACATTATGATTGATCTTGGCACGGGGAACAACAATAAGATCAACTGGGCTCTCAAGGACAAGCAAGAGTTCATTGACATTGTTGAGACAGTGTACCGTGGGGCAAGGAAGGGACGCGGTCTGGTCATTGCTCCCAAGGACTACTCCACCAAGTACCGCTACTAAGCCCTGCAGACATGTAATTCATTTCGGGGAATATCTTGTAATTTGAAATTGGTTGGAGTTGCATTGAACCTTTGAAATGTGTAACCCGGCTAACGGACATCTTATTTTCTTTACGTTGTGGCATTAATGAAAGTGCTTTATGGACTTGGGAAGAAGATGATGGGTCTAATAAGTTATTTTTAAGATTGAGAGGTTGTAGGCAACGCGTTACATAGATCATCAAATAGCAAATACATTTGCGTCAAGCATTTGACTAGTCCTTGGATTGTTGATGCTTGAAATTTAGTCTGATCGACTTACCTATGTCAGGTCACGTAATCCTGCTCCTTACTGGAACGAAAGAAAAAAAGAAAATTGTATAAGCTTTTCTTAGCTTCTTTTGATGAAATCAAAATAACAAGAATTTAAGCAGCTTCGAATGAAGAAAAATAAATTATTCAATCCACTGTAATGTAATTAGCTATCTAAATACGAACTTGGAGAAATTGTACAGAATGAAATTTGGTCGGTTGGTCTAAGACTACGAGTTGTAATCTTTGACGACGGGTTTGGGTGTAAACCAAACCTGTTTACGTTGTGGTTCAACGACGTCTGGTGCCCGTGCGTCGCCACTGCCGAGAAGGCGGTACGGCTTTTTCCTGCTCGAATAATAATATTTGACTCGTGTCTCTTTAGCTACGTTATAAACACAAATCTGGCGGACAACTTCTTCGCCATCATAGTACATGCAGTTTCCACCTCCACCTCTCAGGCTCAACAACTCGGAGATTGATGAGTTGGTTAGCTTTGACATAGAACTCGAGGTGTTTCCTCCATCTCCTACAAAGATCACCTCGTCCTTGAGATCATGACTACCGCTTACCTTTACCCATTCAGCTTGACGAGTTTGAACACCAAACTTCAACTTCAACATCAGATATATATCTTCCACTTCACTCCACCAGAAGAGCATAATGTCACCTTTGGTGGACCTGAACAAGTACGCTCTCGCATCTTCCATTTCACCAGGAATGTCGTGGGGAACTCTTACAAATAATGTCTTTCCCCTGTACTCATTTTTGGAGGAGATAACCTCTTGGGGATCGAAAACCACTAGATAACTGATATCTTCCTGCACCATTGCGTACAACTTCCCATCATTGTGGAATAGAAGATCGCCACATTTTCGGTGGTACCATCTCTGGCAAGTCCATTTCTCATCAGTTGGCCTGCCAAAGAGCAAAGCATTCCTGCCTGCTGGAATTGCTGCCACAATGCAACTATTAGTATTATTAGGATCAGTATCGGGAACTGAAGAGGCCACTATCTTTTCTAAGAATGAATCCTTGGGTGAGATGAAAGGCGATTAAGATGGCAGCATAACATGATCACCTGTCATTGGATTGAACAAGTAGAGCCTGACCTTGGCACTCTCACCGCCCCTAGCCCGGCAAGGCCTGTGCCATGTGCGGTCCGCAACCATTAGCCACTCATCCACAGAGCCCAAGCACTGGATCCCCCGATAGTGTTTGATACAGAAATGCTTCCTGAGCATGTGTTTGTGATCATCTGGTGTTGGTGCCGGAAATGGTGCGAACTTGTACATTCTCTTATCACTTGGGCTGTAGATTCTACAATTGACATCTCGTGACCCTGGACAAAAATCAGATTCCATTACCCATGGAATTTTCTGGCTGCTGCTGTTGCTTCTTGTTCTTAATTCTTTTAAAGATTTTGATGCTGCACTGCTCCAAGATCCACAAACAGCACCCATCCTTACTGAATCTGCAACGCTGCTTAGCCGCTTCACTATATCTTCAATTAATTCCCTTGGAAGATAGTCGGACCACCTGTTGTCGACGTTGTCACCACTATCACTATTGCTGCTGCTACTGTTTGTGATTATCGATGGTCCCATGTACCTTCACAGGTATGTTGAAAATATGACTGCAGCAAGTAGTAGTGTTGCATTAATAACACTAACAAATTGATCTGTCTTATTCATAATTTCATAATAATCATCACAACTAATATATACCATTACCATTTTTATAGAATGTTTGGAAGTTTTTCAAAATAAAAAGATTCTGGAGCGATCCTATTACTATCGGCAGAGTTTTCAGGCTAAGCAAGTACAACTGATAAATATTCGAAATGACGTGATATTTTGTTAAAACGACATCCCACATGCAGAAAACCAAAAAAGTAATGATTGGAGTTGGCTAATAGTATAAAGTTTCAGACGAACCAATGAGGCAACGATCACAGGTCTTGACTAAAAATCAAAACTTTAAGTTAAATACCAACCAAAAAAGTAAACCCATTTAGCAGATTAACACAGAGGTACTGACCAAAAAGCTGGAAAAATAGTAGAACAAGAAAATGAGAAGGGCACCTGTGGGGAGTTGGGTGAAGGGGTGGCGGCGAAGTCTGTGGAAGTTGCAGGGAAATTGGGATTGTGTTATTCTGGCAAAGGGAGTTGGTCGCGATTGAGACGATGTGATTAGGGTTTCGGCCTCTATTTTTTGTTTTTGTTTTGGGCAAATTTAATTAGGTTTTTTCCCTTTTTATTAGAGTCCAATTCAAAACCAAGAACACAAGTAGGTATTCATGATTTCGTTGAGGTTGAGGAGGGGTTGTTCATGGTTTGATGAAAGCGTATAGTTAATTTTTGCCTATATATTAAACAGAAAGACTGATTGCCACTAAGATATTGACGAACTGGTAATTCCTCACTTCATGTGGTAAAGAAATATACATATATATATATGTATATATATGGATATATATAATGTGTGTAGCTAATGACCTTGTTGATGAAGGTAGAAAATCAAACAAAGGTATATTAAAGTTGCCTTGTTGATGACCACAAGTTAAACAAGAAATACCATCCTTAATTACAAATGAAAAGGTTCCATGTTCTGTAAGTATAGCTAGCTATATATTACGAATGTTATTCAATCTGGATGAAGAGATTGTAGCAGCATGAAATTGTTGGAGAAACAAATCGTAGCATCTTCATCCTCCTCCTCGTCACAATCGTCAGTGTTAGTTGGATGACATTCTTCGACGACAGGAGCAGGATCAGTACTTGTATAGTCTTTGACGACAGTTTTGGGTGTAAACCAAACCGTCCGATGTGGTTTAAGGGCGCCTGGTCCACGCCGGGTAGGAGGATACTTGACTAGTGTCCCTTGGGCTACGTTGTAAACACAAATATTGCGAACATCTACCTCGCTAGGAAAATAGATGCAGTTTACACCTCCCAATCCTAGAAACTCGTCCGAGTTTGGTGAGTAGTTGTCCAGCTTGGACCTAGGAACCGAGGTGTTTACTCCGCCACCTACAAAGATTACCTCGTCCTTGAGATAGTGACTGCCGTTCATCTTTACCCATTCTGGTGAACCATTTGCATCGTCAAACTTCAACTTCAACACTATAAATGTATAAGGCTCATCCCGCCAAAAGAACATGATATCACCTTTGGAGGAACTGAACAAGGACGCTGTCGAAGAATGCATTTCATGAGGAATAAGATCGGGCACTGTTACATCTAATGTCTTGCCCTCGAATATAGTGCTTTGATCAGAATCTGCAAGCACCTCTTAGGGATCAAAAACAACCACACGGCGAATATCTTCCATCTCTAATGCATACAACTTGCCATCATCATGGAATTGAATTTCACAAATTCTTTTATCGTTCAACTGGCATGTCCATTTCTCATCAGTTGGCCTGTAAAACAACAGCATACGTCTGTCTGCTGCAATTGCTGCCACAATGCATGCATTGTTACTAGTATTCTTGGGAACTTGCGGTTGGGGTTGGGGTTGGGCCTGGGCTTGGCAGCCTAACATGATCACCTGTCATTAGGCGGAACAAGTAGAGCCTCACCTTGGCACTCTCAAGGTTGGTAGTCCTGCAGGTTTTGTGCCATACGCAGTCCGAAATCATCAGCCAATCCTCCACAGACCCCAAGCACCGGATTACCCGGTAGTTTACAACATGCTTACTAATAGGGGCGTCGTCATCTTTTGGACCAACTGGTGCAGGAAATAGTGCAAACCTGTTGAGGTTGTTGTAGATTTTGTTTTCACTTGGATTGTACATACTACACATCACCTTTGTTGAATATGGAGAGGAATGAGATTCTATCACCCATGGAATTAGAATTTTGGGAACAGATTCCAATTCCTGGCTGCTGTTTCTTGTTCTTGTTAATTGTTTTGAACAGTTTGATGCTGCAATGCTCCAAGATCGACACGCAGCCCCCATTCTTACTCTGTCTTTAAGGCTTAGCCGCTTCGCTATCTCTTCAATTAAATCCTTTAGAAGATGTTCCCACCACTTGTACATGATCATACTGTCTCCACAGCTTTTACTTTTACTTTTCCTATTGCTATCATTATTGGTATCGATATCAGTATGGCTGTTATGAGCCTTGAAAGGATGTGCACTCGAATTCGACATTGCATTCTGAACCTGTGTAGCGGAAACACCACCTAGGGCTGAACTGCCCACACTGTCACGATCACTTGGATTATATTTGGGGTTTAAAAAGTTGAACGCATATGCTTCTTCATTTTATCCCGAGTCTCAATCTTATATTCTCCTCGTCGTGAACCAGCCCTTAGTATTGGTCGATCGTTGTTGAATATCTCGCGTATGGATGCTTACTTATATAGAGCTAGAACCTAAGGGGATACGCATATCACAAGCTGATTAGAAATCCTTATATACTTTTCTAAATTACGTCCAAATAGAATAGGAAACCTCTTTTGCCCATAACAAAAGGGACATTGTTCAAGGATCAACATGTTTGTGCCCCAAATTTATTACAATCTAGGCCTTCAGATGCTATGTTAATTAATTGGCAGGGAAATTCCTTGTTTTTGCACACAAAGTAGTGTCATGGAAATAAAAATGGAAGGTACTGCAAGATTTGGCTTGGAGGTCAAGACTTCTAGAGATATCAACGGTTAAAGCACGTGAACAATAAAAACATATAACTTCCTATTAGATTTCAACAGATTCCAGAAACGGGATTCTACGTACAACTTCTTCCTTTTATGTGATTCTACTTTGCAGATCAAAGAAAAAGGGAGAAACAAAACTACATTAGACAAAGAAATCCCATACAGAATTTATAACAATCCTACGTATTAATTAAATTAATTATATATATAACAATGTAATTGTCACTTTTTTTTATGATTAACTACTGTAAGTTTGATTTATGAATCCTCCTAACTTTTCTTGCTCTGAAAGGCATCTGCAATTCCTACAATGATTGTGCCAATGATGTACCAAGTAATGGCAACCAATAGGATCTGTAACCAAGAACTGTTAACTATCTCCAGCGCAAAAGAGCCACCTATATGCTCCTTTATCCCTCCTCCATTACTGACAGCCGCCCTGTCTCCACCTTGTAAACCTACAACTGCAGCCATCAATGTTGCTGGCACCATCGGAGCCAACCATCTAATGGGGTTGGGACTCCTTTGTGCTACTTGTGATCTATAACCATTATCACCGACAGCATTATTATTTGTTGGCTTCCATTCGTCTAATGATGAGGCTGAAACCTGTTGTTGATGAGTTGGAGTTGTTGTTTTGGGTTGATGAGGCTGATGCTGCTGCTGCTGCAGGAAGAGCATTGGTTAATGGCATCCAATAGTAGTCCTCCTCGTTACTTGACGAACTACTCTGGAGGGGCCTTGTGGTCTGATGATTTCTTGCCTGTTTCCTAGCAGCAGCTGCATCTCGGAGCTTGCCAATATTTGGCTGATCCTTGGATTTACCAGCCATTAATAGGAGAGGAGTAGTGGATTTATCACCTGCTGCATTTGAATAGGAGGAATAGGGTGTTTTCCAATACAACCAGTTGGAGATTGATCTGATGGCTTGAATAGCTGATAGTCTTGCTTCACTTTGTAGGTCTGTTGACGACTTAGAAGCTTTATCTTTTGCATCCTGGAATGTGTTCTGAAACTTTTTGACATCAACAAAGATGTTGGCCACGCGCTCGCCTGCTGCATTCCCCATTCCTATTCTTACACTGCCTCGTGGCTGCTTTGACATTAGAAACTCTAGAGCTGCTAGGTTTTCCCTCTCCACAATCCTATGATATATGTTAAATTAGTTCAAGTGATTAATCCTATACTATGTAGGTACTAATTGAACAGTTAGTCAGAGATTCATTCACGGTTAGCATAACAGCGTCCGGATTAATTTATACTTATATGTAAATGCAAGGGGCAAATTAATGAAATGAGAAAACACTTACGAGATGCAATCGACAGGACAAGCCTGGATGGCCTCTTGGATTTTGGATTCAGGGTCAGCCCACTGTCCTACAACCCTGGCTCTTCCATAAACTGATTCTATCGCAAATGTTTTCTCAGCGCATAATGCGCATTTTAAGCATCCAACGCACTTCACTTCATCCACGAAAACCGCCCTTTCTTCGCTCTCTGAACCAAACCATGCCGAGTATATTGGCTTCCCTGTGTATCCTCGAAGCTGTGCGATTTTCGATTGCTCCTGCAGGCAGTTCATTGGTCAATTTTGTTATATCATAATTAAACAAGGGAGTCGTTCAGTTGATTAATTATACAATGGTGAGTAAATTAAATAAGTACCTTGTCATAAGCAGAACGTAAATTAGGATCAGAGAGAAGAGCATATGCTTCGTTGAGGATGATGGCCATGTCATGTCCTGCTGGACCTGCGATGTCCGGATGGCAGCGCTTCTGCAGATTGCGATAGGCTGTTTTTATCTGTGAGCGGTCGCAACTGCTGTCGATCCCCATGAGATCGTACAGATCAAAATCTGTGATATTACAAGTTGAACTGCTAGCATTTTCTTTACTTGTATTATTAGAAGCAGAACAACAAACAACCACGCTCCTCGGCCTTCCCCTGGCGGCCCTGCATCTGGTAATTGTTATGACATTTGACGAAGTAGTAGCTGATCTGGATCTGATTGGGGAGGTACTTCTGGTTATAGCGTTTGTAGCGGTAGCAGCAGGATAGAGAGGAAGAAGAGGAAGAGTCAGAGATGCTGCTGCCGGCATTTCTTCTGTTCCGGTGTTAATTGTTTCTACGTTGCTAATAAGCACACGTCTGAGAGACGACAGATAAGAAGAGGAGAGGAGGAGGAGACTTGTAGATGTAGTATACTTGTATTACTTGCATAGTATACGAGGGAGTGACGACGATGATTGAGGAGCCTCCAAGTCCAAGATATTTGGGTAGAGAAGCAACCAAAGCCAAGCCATGACAAGGATGTGAGATATTTTGTTGAGCATTGTCTTGTAGACTAGAAAAAAGGCCAGCTGTAAAAAAAAGAGAAAAAAGCAAGTTGCCCCCATGCAGGATCGAACTACAGACCTTCAGTTTACAAGACTGACGCTCTACCACTGAGCTATAGGGGCTACTCGACAATAACGTTGTCCAACTTACTGAATTATAGGCAAATAAAGTAAACAATATAAAATTGCAGAGCCGCAGAGTTGGGAGCGAACAAACACGGAAGTCTCTGGAGTGTAGAGAGAGTGTTTAGAGAATCAATCGAGAGAGAGATGGAGAAGGAGAAGGCGGTGAGCGTGAACGTGAGAGCGGAGATGGAGAAGCTGAGCCCTGAGCAGTTGAAGGCCGTCAAAGAACAAACCGATTTGGAAGTCAATCTTCTCCAGGACTCACTCAACAACATCCGCACTGCCACCGCCCGCCTCGAGATCGCCACCTCCGCCCTCCACGACCTCTCCCTCCGCCCTCAGGGAAAGAAGATGCTCGTCCCTCTTACGGCGTCGCTTTATGTCCCCGGCACCCTCCACGACGCCCACCAAGTCCTGGTCGACGTTGGCACCGGCTACTTCATCGAGAAAACCATGCCTCAGGCCAAAGATTACTGCGAACGTAAGATCAGCTTGCTCAAATCTAATTTTGACCAACTTGTCGAGGTATGTTCAACTTTTCATTTGTTATTATTATTATTAACATGTAATCTTGCAAAAAGTTATATTTCACAATTGAGTAGTTTCCATTGATTTTGATAGTGCTAGGGTTTGGGACTTATTCTGTTACGCATTGTGGACTCATGTACTAAATTGAATTAGGAGCTTAATTGGTAGGAACAGTTTAGCTTTCAAATTTTGTTTGTGTGATTTGATTGTGGATGCTTCGTTTCACTTGTAGTTTAGTTGAATAGCTCTTGTAGGAGGAAAGATGTTACTTTTGTTGGTTGAGGAATGAATCGAATAAGGCGGAGTATCAAAGGAGAAGTGATTTGTGCATTCTGCACACCTCCTGTTTGTTTCTAGCCTGAATAAGTCAATGATGATTGATAGAAAAACATTTAGGGTTTGTATAGAAAGAGAAAACGCTTGTGCGGGAATCGTTTCCCTAAAGTATAAAAGTCCTTTGGTTGCAAACTTCTTCAACTTTGATTGTTAGTTTGCTGGTGATGATCCTTGTTCTGCGTTTTGTATTGCTCTTAGCACCCATTTAGAAAGAAATCATGAATTCAATGCTATGTGCAGGTTGCTTCTAAAAAGAAAAGCATTGCAGATGAAGCCGGGTCAGTTTTGCAAGCCAAAGTGAAGCAGTTGGCTGCTACGACGTCGCAGGGGTAGATAATGTGTTTGTTATGATGTTGAAATGTAGTGGATTTTGAGTGTGAACGAGTGTTTGTTTTCTTGCCCTTTTAGATTTCCAGGATGGATTTCCCATCCGGCATTTAATCAAGTGATCCTTTGTGAATCTGAGAAACACGATGCTGTTGTGTAGCAGGACGGAACTACTTGATAGTTGATTGTTTCAAATTTTATCATATTTCAGCTGTTGGGGTTAACTTCAAGGGTGAAAAGTGCCATTGTTTGTCTTCTTTTTGTTTGGAGGAAACCTTATAATTTAAACATTCAGCTTGTTAAAAGCATCAGGTTTCACACCTGCACTCCCTGTGATGTGTGAAAGAATACGCTGATTCGCAGCCTCAACGAATCATGATGCTGACTGCTGAGTTCACTAGTATTATGATTTATGCCTACAAAAGTCAAGTAAAATTTTGGTACTTCTTGAGAGGGAGGGGACATCATGTACTCGATTTGCTATGCATCAATCATTTAATGAGAAGAAACGAGAGGCCCAAATGGGCTATTCGTAAGCTCTAGCTATAACTAGTCGATAATAATTTCGTTTTTTAGTTTTCGCTCTTTTTCTTTTCCTTAAAACTAAAATCTTATTTGACAATTACGTTTAGTTTTCATAAAAATAAAAACTGAAAATCACTTTCTTGAGTTTTTTCTGTTTTTGAAAACTAAAAATGAAAGTAAGTTACTAAACAAGTTTTCCGTTTTCAAAAAAATGAAAGTTGAAGCAAAAAGCTAAAAACTGAAAATGAAATGATTATTAAACGATTCTTAAACTATGCTCTTTTTCCAATGCCCCTCCTACATTTTGAAAACTATAAAATCTGGAGGTTGGAATTGATAATTAAGCTAAACCACCCAAAAGAAGTTCAAAATATTGTCGATTGTCTAAAAGAAGTATTCTTGTGAATGAAGTTATTTGCACTTCAAAAAATCATTATACTCTAATCCCTAGTGAAAATATAAAGAAGATGGTGCTATTCACACTCTTTTTACTTTCCAAACCCTCTTGTTAATTCTTGTTCATTTATTTTTTTCAATATCTTTGTTCTGAATGTCAAATATTGAAAATGATATGTAAGAAATAAAAATGAGTATGTTGATAGCAAAATGTATAAAGAATTCGTGAGCAATCACTTTTTTAGAATGCCAGTTTTTCTAATGATAGATCCCTTCTTGATTATAACCAACTATACCGGAAAAATTAGCACCAATTGTACTAGGGCCTTTCAACGAAAGAGAAACTACAAGGACTTGAATGAAATTTGGCTCAAACTAGGTGGACCAGGACGTAATTTGAGTGAGGACAGACTGCACCAGGCCTTGACGAAAAGAAAAACCCTATATGAATATGAACGAAGCTTCTTCCTTGATCTTGAACTGGATTTGGTAAGCTCGCTCACCCACAACCGCAAAGAGAACACCCCTGCAAGCGCATACGGATTAGTACCTCTCAGTATCAATCATCATCATCAGGTAATCTTTCTATATCACAGTTTTCGTTCTTTTTTGTGGTAATTGAATTGGAAATAATCAGAAGGTTAATGTATTCCAAATAACCCTCCTTTTGTTTTTAAGATTGTATGCGTTTCTGTTTTGTCAAATTTCATGTGTTAAATTAGATCTCAGGTTCGATGCTTTTTGCGAAGTTGCGAGTCGTGATTTGTTTGTCATGAAATTGAAATTAGAAATCAGAAAATTGGATTATTGAAATTTGATTGATTTTGTGTTTTAATTTCATGTAATTGTGTTGTCAGATTTGATTGTTTTGTTCAAAATCTGCGCGTATGGTTTCATAGTTGATATTCATTAAGATGTTTAGCATATCAGAATCCTGGTGATTTCCTTGAAATGTGAACTATTCTCGACCTTCTTAATCTTGTTTTGTGCAGGATATGTGCTTGTTGAAGCATATTTGGCGTGATGTCGAGAGACTATTTTTGGCTTCAACTGCATATAATGGTTTTTCTGTGCCATGTCTGAAGTAACCATAGATTCTATTTATTTCTTCGTTACAGCTCTTGGACAAAGATTGCTGCAACTTCATTGGGGCAGTTATTCCTCTTAGGTCTAATTACAGTAAACCAGATCCAAAAGTCGATTCACACTATTGTAGCAAACATGGCACAACTCTTCAGTTACACGGCCTGCAGACAGTTGTCTCAGATGTTCCTGGCAGTAATATTTTTTCACGGTTCTGAATACATTTTAGCCGTTGCCATTCACGGGAAATCAAACGTTACTCTTAAGTCACTTCTGATCAGCAAAAACTATCTTCTTGCGATGGTTTTTTCCTTGGTGGAATACTGTGTTGAAATTATTTTGTTCCCTGGTCTCAAGGAACACTGGTGGGTCAGCAACTTAGGCCTTGCAATGGTCATAATAGGCGAAATCATACGGAAGATGGCAATAATTACAGCTGGTAAGTCCTTTACACATCTTATAAGGACTCATTCCTCAGAGCATCACAGATTGATTACGAATGGAGTTTATAGAGTTGTTCGTCATCCTGGTTACTGTGGTTTCTTCATATGGTCGTTGGGTACTCAAATAATGCTCTGTAATCCTGTATCAACAATTGCATTTGCACTTGTAGTGTGGCGCTTCTTTGCACAAAGAATTCCGTATGAAGAGTATTTCTTGAGGCAGTTTTTTGGGCCGCAGTACGAGGAATATGGCCAACGGATTCCTTCGGGCGTGCCTTTTGTAAAGTGAAGATCGAATTCCATGAGATTTTGTGGGCAGGGTTACTTGATCAAGAATAGTGTTGTGTTGTTGAACTGGTAATGGGTTGCAAGGGAGACCGAATTACTTCATCGCCTACTACAGCTTAGTTGTTGCTTGGAGGTTTGGAGCGGATCATATTCAGTGAAACCGTTGTTGAGATTGATAGAATGCATCCATCCCCGATTCCTGTTGTGCGATTTGTTTACAGAATGTATCAACCAATTTAGAAGGCTTAAATTCAGAGGAAACGGAAAATTACTGACTCTAGCTATTTGTGTACTTTTCACAGATCATGCTTGATGGATGTGTTCAAGTTAGGTTTATATATCTAGTTGCTTTTGTATAGCATTGGTTTGAACATCAGTTTTTAAGCTAATCAGGCTTTGGAGATTAATAAGAGTGGGGATTACATATAAGAACATCTGTTAGTATTTTTTTTATAATTGAGTTCACCGACGCAATGACGTCCAGTATTAATAATATAAGAACATATGTTAGTGTCTTTTTTTTTATTTTTTTTTATTTAGAACTAACGATATTATCTACATAAGATGAGGGGCTGGGCCGCTAGGCTAAGTTCTACAATAAGCTGATAATAATGTGGTTTAAATTTGCATTTGACGAGATTCCAACATAATACCTCTTACTTACAAATAAAGAAAATACTATTAAATTGTAACACTAAATGGCGACATCCGTTAAATTTTTAACACATTTTTATATTATTGACGTGAGACATTATATGACCGCCGTCCGTAACTTGCAAGTCCTCGTTAAGGGCACCCCAATACCCCTTAATTAAAAAAAAAAAAAAAAAGCCACAATAAATCACGTGGGCCAACTCAGGCACCTTTAGGTAAGTTATCACTTGAGCACTCTCATCGCACATGGCCCAAGTTGAAGTCCAAGCCCAAATGAGAAATTAAAAATAAAAGCGACAGAAGAGAGCAGAGATCAGCATTCAGCAACGTCTCCATTGTCCGCCAAAGGCTTCTTCTTTAGGTGAGGCACCGACCACCAAATCATCTCCTCCTCCTCCCTTCATCTTTTAATTTTATCTTTAATTATTAAATTCATGCTTTGATATCGACAATGAATCTACGTATTAAGTTGTCTGAAAAGGTTGATGAGATGGGTTTCATCTGTTTTGTGGTATCATTATTTTAAGCGTAAGAATCTGTTCATGTTTAGTTTAAATCAGTGATGCTTAATTGCTTTTATAAACTTGGTGATTCTGCTGTATATGTGAATCGGGTGGCGTAAATTTCTCTTCATTTCATGCAATTGTGGCAGCAATTTAGTGTGTGTTCCTGATGCATGCTCTTCCGCCCCCCCCCCCCTTTTTCTTTTTTCTGTTCCTGAGCGATTAGGGGGTGATTTACAAACCCAGGATGATGTTATACAATTCCAGTCTACCTTGAATCGGGTTTGGTTGATAACTTGATATTCAATTTCTTAAACATCTATCTGAATAAATAATTCTGCAACCTTTTTCTCCCTGTGTGTTTCTGTCTGCCTGTGAGAGAAATTTCATAAATTTTGTAGGAATACGCATACGTTTTTCTTTCTGTTCGTTTGCAGTAATGTTCCGTTCTTTGTCTTCTTAAGGTCGAAATATCAAGAAGGAAATTCTTCTTTGTATATAAAAGATTTAACTAAAGAGAAAAGATATTGCATCAGTTACTCAATTCACACTAGGTCTTGTTTTTCGGACTGCCAAACATTGCAGTTTTGGAACTTTCATTTCTGACAGTCCATACACTTAAAATAGCAATTTATACACAGTGGTTGTTTTGGTAATGGGCACTTTATAAGTAAAGTTATTTAAATATTTGGTAACCATGTAAAATTCTCGTACTCTCCCTCTTGCTAATGGCTTCTGTTTATGGCCCTTTACTTCCATACTTACTCTCTCTTGTTTGATTAATCAGTTGAATTAAGTACGTCAAGGTGCAGTCTGGCTACCCCTGCTTGATAGTAAAATCTGTTTCATACCTGAGTAGTAAGAAGTTAGGGTGTTGCAATTAATGGCAAACCGGCCCCAGTCGCTTTCATTAAATGTTCCATTCGGAGGTCCAAGCGTTTCAGCACCAAGTGTTGCTGGAGCTCAAGCAAACAAAGATCGTAAAATGGCATCAGCAGAGCACTTGGTGCTTGACCTTAGTAATCCTGATCTTCGAGAAAACGCACTTCTTGAACTTTCAAAGGTAACTTTTGCAAATTTTGATTGGTCACTTCCTATATTAAGAATGAAGCATTGCATCTGAGGCTTGTAATTTTGGATGTAACTGACTATTATTTATGTAATTTCGTTGTTTTCTTCTCATTTTAGTAACTAACAAGAGGAAGAAAAGTTAATTTGTTTCCTGTAGTGAGAGACTGGATTCGGAAACTTGACAGTTGCATCATTATAAGTGGGCATTCAAGATTTTACCATTTTCTTTATTAAATACGACCCATAAACGACTTGGAGCATCTTGATTGATGCATTGCTATATGCTTTACATGTTATATGTTTATGATCACAGGGAAGCTTGCGTAGGTTTTTACAGCAGATTTTATAGTTGAATATTTGTGCCTGTGACTTTTCCTTAGGTGGTTATGCAGTTTATATTACAACACTGATATGCTGCCCTATAAACTCTGTGTGCCCTTGGTTTCATTTTTTAGAACAAGGAATTATTTCAAGATTTGGCTCCTTTCGTGTGGAATTCTTTTGGTACTATTGCTGCACTCATCCAGGTATTTTTGTTTCTTTCTGTTTATACTTTTAGAAGAGAGAATTATTTCAAGATTTGGCTCCTTTATTGTGGAATTCTTTTGGTACTATTGCTGCACTTTTACAGGTATGTTGTATTGTTGTTTAAGTTGGTAGCTTGGGATAAGTCCCACATGTTTTACATCTGATGTATGCTTGTCATATATTTATTGTCCATCTCATTTTTCAACTTGGTTGAACGAAGTTCGTAGTAGTTTTCACTCGTTGCTGACTCTCTTTGTTGCTTTTCTTTACCTATTCTGATCACAACTGTTGACTGTTGAACTGTTTAATGTTTACATTTCTCTAAATTTAGAGTGAGATTTTCATATGTTAAGGTTTTTTGACATTCCATTTTTGATGGATACATATTGGGGCTATTCCCTGATGTTGGTTTCTTTTTTATTTGCAGGAGATAGTTTCAATATACCCTGTCCTATCACCACCAAATCTGACTCCGGCACAATCCAATCGAGTTTGCAATGCTCTTGCTCTTCTCCAGGTCACATGATTTCCATGTTTCAAGTATCAAATTTCTGTTATATACGTATGTTAGTTCTTTTTATATATGCTTATGATTTTGTAATTCATCCATATGAGAAGCACCTTCTGACTCCCCTTTTATGGTTTCTTTTAAACTAACATAGGGACTGAATTTTAAGCTTGAGTAAATGAATTATGTACAAGGCCCATTTCTACAATAAAAAAAATGAAAAGCCCATATTTATGTCAATCAAAATCAGACAGTAGTCGTTGTTATCTTTTGAAATCTGGATTTGATGATTATGCTACTAGTTTTCATTTCTTTACCATGGATATTGCTTAGATTCAAAGATCAATTCTGTGTTTCTCAGTAACTGATCTTCGAGTCTTCATTTCTCACTTTAATTCTATTAATATTGTGTTACGTTTTGTATTTTCTTGCAGTGTGTAGCTTCACACCCAGATACAAGAATGTTGTTCCTTAATGGTAATTTGTCCTTTTATCTTTTATAGTGTGTAAAGTTATCCTACCTGTTGTAGACTTGTAGTATGATGCTATATAGCTTATATTTCTGGTTTGGTTTTGTTTAAATAAAGCTATATTTCCTTTAAGGCTCAAATGTATTCAACCGTATCAAGACAATCAATTCTGCATTGTCCAATTATTTATTAATGTATGCCATGAAACATTAACTGTTATTTTCTCTATGACATCTCCATTATAATGTTTTCGCAAGCTAAAAATGGAAGTTCTTAATTCTTATGTTCTTGAAGTTTATTTTTTCTTTCAAAAAGCTCATGTCTACGTAGAAAACATCAACATATTAAAAAGTTTAATTTATTCTCATGAAACATGGATATGGATATGCAGTGTAAGACAGCATAACACTGATTAAGATAATTCTAACCTAGATATAATATGGTACTGGACACATATATTTGTTTAAAAGTTGAATTTGTAGTGGCAATCATCTTGATGCATTGATTTCAGGTTGAACATTAACTCCCTTGTTTTCTCTTGTAGTTTTGTTGTAAGAGTTTACCCTCTGATTATGTTATGCTTACTTGTTATAAGGTTTCTTGACATGGTATTAGCTATTAGGTACTTAATCGCTGACTTAGCCCCCAAATATTTAGGGAGGTGTCAAGTCCATTCACTTGCATTTCTTTGTCTTTGTTTTCGATTTCTTTTGGGAAATAATGTCTTTCCCCTTGTCTTTGGGTGCTTAAGTATGCATTTCATGATTAAGTTGTTGTGTTTTATCATGCTCTTTTTCATGTAACTCTCCTTGTGTGTACTGCTTAAGAATAGGAATATTTCTGCGGATGCTAATAATTGCAATAACTTATTCACCTCTAAATTATTCTTCCCGTTCAACTTTTCTCTGTTGCAGCTCATATACCTTTATATCTGTATCCTTTCTCAATACAACAAGCAAGGCAAGACCATTTGAGTACTTAAGGCTTACTAGTTTAGGAGTCATTGGTGCCCTGGTGAAGGTACTTTTTATGGGATAACTTCTCTTGACCATTTCCTTTGTTTGTGCTATAACCTTGAGTTCTAATGAATCTTTAATTCAGGCAAGGGAATATCTGAGTCCCTGTCATACTATTGTTGCACCCACATTCTCCACCCCTCCTCTTGCACAGAGGCATGCTTAGATACAGGAAATTGATATTTGCTCTAATTTTTATTCACCAGCCTCTTATGATCATATTGTTTTTATATTGTTCTTTTTCCAGGTTGATGATACAGAAGTTATTAGTTTCCTTCTATCAACAGAAATAATTCCACTGTGCCTTCGCACTATGGAATTGGGCAGTGAACTCTCAAAAACAGTTGAGTGTCCTGATTATTTCATTAAAGTTTCTCTTTAGAATGCTTTCTATCTGACACCTAATTTTTTGTAGAAGAACTATATTCCTAAAGTATGTCATTTTACTTTTAGAAGGCCCCTCTTTCTGATGCACGGGGATGGTGTAAAAGTTCTTAGTTATCTGACGAAGGATCTTGTTATGGCAGGTTGCCACATTTATAGTTCAAAAGATTTTGTTGGATGATATGGGCTTGGACTATATTTGTACTACAGCAGAGCGGTTTTTTGCCGTAGGTCGAGTTTTGGGGACCATGGTTGCAGCACTGGCTGATCAGCCCTCCTCACGCCTTTTGAAACACATCATCCGATGCTATCTTCGATTGTCAGATAATCCAAGGTTTGGTTATGCTATCTTCGATATAATTATTTGATTCTTTTCCACAGCTTTGGCTTTTTCTCTTTCATTGGATTGGGTTCATATTTTCATTAGTACCCTAAATTTGTTGTTTGGTCTTTTATTGTGCAGGGCTTGTGATGCTTTAAGAAGTTGCCTTCCAGATGTGTTACGAGATGCTAGCTTTAACAATTTCCTTTGTGTAAGTATCTCTGCTGTTTATTCGTGTTGCTTCCTCATAAAATAGTTTTTTGGATAGGGACAATAATCCTGGGATTCATAATCCCTAGCATGAGCTTTATTGGTAATAGTGTCCCGTTTGTGGTGTTTAGTGTCCTTAATTTCGCCGCCTGCTAGCCTCTGAATTTATGGTTTCAAACTAGCTTAATTCCGCCGCCTACTAGCCCCTGAATTTATGGTTTCAAACTAGCTAGGCTGTTTGTTAATTTTGCTATGTCTGCTTTTGTTGATTTCATTTTGTTTCTTGTATTATGCATGCATACAGGAAGATCCAACTACTAGGAGGTGGCTGCAACAACTGCTGCAGAACGTTGGAGTGAGCCGGATTCCTGCACTGCAGGCTGGGGGAGGATTTGATCACATGATGGTGAATTGAATGGAGAAGCGTACGTTCTTTTGAAGACCGGCACCTGTTGTATTGATGGAGATGTTGAGAGCAGAGACGTTGTTCTATTAACTTATAAATGTTCATCTTATTCTTCTTGTTGCTAAATGACATGAACATAACTAGTTTTTCTTTCCTTGTAGTTAGTTCTCTATCTTCTGAAGATATATTTACCGGGGCGGAAGATTGAGCTGTCTTTTATACATACATACATACATATATATATATATATATAAATGGTTATAGGTTGTTTTGGAGTATTTATTTTGTTTTTAGGGTTTTGATGTAGATTCTACATAGCTCTGTTGTTATAGTTAAATTATGAAATTTCCATACTTTTGTTGCCTGTGCCTGTGCCTGTCCGCACTCAGCTTGTGATGTTCTGCCTTCCCTTCCCCTCCCCTCCCCCTCTTATGAGCCCACCAAACCAAAATAGCGTGTGTTGTAACGGTCCTACCTCTTGCCAATTCAACGGGGGACCTAGCTCTAAAACATTTACTAATAATTACGTGCGTAACCTGTAGACGTTTGTTAAGCTAGTTGACCTCGACTTGCACCCAAGTTGGGATTTTTCTATATGTAAATTAGAGTAGTTTAGACTATATGTAAATTGAACGTGTGCAACTTGTCTTGGAAAGCAGGGTAGGTGCGTGTTTTGTTCTTCTGGCTTGGGATCTGTCGAGCTAGCTGATGTTTATGGAGGCTGGAAAACTTTGTAGCACGTCTCTTTTCATAGTTGATAATTCACACGGAAAGCTTTCTAGCAACTCTATTATTTATTGTTATAAGTCGAGTCGAGCTTAAGTTAGCGTCTTTAATTATTGAAGGGCATATGATATGTCAGACTGATAGGTCACACCCCACCCCTACCCCTACCTTTCCATCTTTATTTATTTATTTTTCTCCATTGGCCGATCCATCCATCCATCCATTCACTTTATATCTGCTTATGCTAATTGAGAACTACAAACACATGCATTGTTTAATATCAATCCTACAATTTTCTAGCTGGCTTTGTCCAACTGATGAGAACTAGATCCATATATTATCTACCCCAATCAAAACCACGTGAATACTTGACTTAATCACTCTCTGCAATATTCATCTTTCTTTATTCAATTTTGTAAGAATTGTTGTTGTTGTTACTTTAAAATACATTATTTTCGAATGAAATAAGAAATGAAAAATAAGTGCACGATAGACTTTTTTTTTTTTTTTTTTTCTTTTTTTATGGCTGTCAGATGACTAGTGACTAATTAGGAGAAGAGATATCCACTCGACACCAGTCCACCTTTAGCAAACACAACAACGTATATGGCATGGCAGGCGGGGCAAACTGCGTAGATAACTATAAATAATAAAGTATATGTAATTAAGCAACACATGGCAAATTGGCAATGGCAGGCCAGGCAAATTGGTAGTTTGCTTGTACCGTTCTTTATTCATATACGTCTCTCTCTGCTGCAGCTAAATGGTGTATGAATGCTTTTGTCTCAAACGACGGAAATTGGAATATGTCAGGTATGATTGTTTCAAATTTCAACAACGGTATAAATACAGTTCGGGTGTTAATAAATCAATTTATAATGATAAAATACATGATATTACACTCACACGGCTGCAACTTAATTAAGAAGATGATCGATATTCATTAGAGTTATAATTTATGTAATAAGTTACCCATAACCTATTTGCTTTTTTGTATGAGCATTGAGTCATTGATTCCTTTCTCTTTCCTTTTCTGTAGGAGTTGGTTTTCTGTCTATTGAGATGGAGTGGAACATGATCGATCCGTATATGCCTGCATATAGTGGAAAGTTGAAACTACCTTTTCAATTACCTTTTGCTGCACCCAGTCTCTCCTATTGTACACCTCGATCCATCCATCTCCTAGTAAATATTTATAGTACAATTAACAAAGAGGCAACAAGGTTTGGCCAATTCCTTAATTTAGATGGAGTTATGGAGAACAGCTGCAATGCAATTTCACAACATGTGTGTGTGTGTACAACGTGCATGCATGCATACATGGATTTTTTAGACCAACAATGAGTATGTAAATACGTGTCCAATGAAATGATGAATGCATGCATATATATATGTGTGTGTACGCATAAAACATTTGTCATAATTAACTTCGACCCATCGGATGACCTAATACGTAACCTACAGGTCATTCATTTCTTTCTACCACTCGACTCGACCTTCCCTATTCCCAAAATGAAATTAATTAATGATACGCTGCTGGGGTATTGGGCCCATAATTAAAACTTAAACGTGCTTGCTTAGTCTGATTATTCGCATTTGGTTGGTACGTCGGTTGGTTTCGGCTTTTCCATGCATCCGGGTATTTTCTTTTGGTTGGCTACCTGGTTCGGTTGGCTGTCATATCATACGAATGAATTATGAGGTGTACATATGATTAGTTTATTAATTAGGTCAAAAGTTTGACCACAAAACTCACTCACACGTAATATGGACAAGATAATCTGATTAATTACGTAGGAAGCAGTGTTGTTGTAACTCGTGAGAAGGCTGGCAGCAGACCGATCGATATTAAAAGAGGACACGTACTCTACAAACAAACAAGAAGAAAAATTCAAACGCTCATTTATTTGATCAAATCTTAATTTCCTCTTGGACGGTTCATTATTCTCTTTATTAACTTATATATTATTTGTAGTTGATCCAAATTTATGGTTCTTCACATGGCAACGTGTTCGTGTTTCATTAGATGATCGAATCATCGATAGTACTACTTCAAGCTTCAGCCACCAATTTTTCAAAACATCCATCCATCAATCCATCTCACTCTTTTCTTTTGGCACAATTAACCTTTTGTCTTTAATTACCCCAAACTTTTACGTTTAACAAAAAACGAATATGTTAATTAATTAACATATATGTACCAAAATTCTATTTTTTGCATTAATTTCAACTGTCCAACTACATTATGTTCTCATCATCAAAAGGCATAAAGATATATAATTCTGGTTAATTTGTAAGTATTAAGGTTGTAGTTGGGTTTGCCTTGAAAAACAATTGTATAGTGGCTACCAACGGTGTCGTTTTATATCTTTAACTTTGAAGTTTCTACACCAGTACTTTGCGTTTCATACTCTCATTTGATAACTATTTTATTTATAATTTTTACTTTTTTATTGCAATTTTTACAATTTTAATTAGTTGTAAAATGTTTAAAATAAAGGAAAGAAATTAATAGAATTTCTCCCAATAATGGGCTATATATCTTTCAGACTTTATATGGGGCTATATATCTTTTTTACTTTATATGGGGCTATATATTTTATTTATATAGTAATTTGATTCATGGTAAATTTATTTTTGTCTTAACTTTTCTTAACTTTATTTTTTGACGTGTTATATATGAAATTTTCTTTTATGAACTTTTTAACCTTTAAAAATTCAAATTCTGACAAAATTAGATTTTATCACTTATGCATTGTTGTAGGCTTTATTATCTCAATCTCATCCGTTGGTTTGTTTATCTGAAATCAGACAGTATAAGATTTTATTCATAACAACCATTGGATTTGATTATGTTATTTCAATCTCATCCATTGGTTTATTTATTTGATTGATACATTCTCCGAAATCAAACAAGATTTTCATTTCATAACAACCATTGGATTTGATAATCTTATCACAATGTAGTTATGTTATTTGTTATATTTTCGGTTTAGATCTCTAAACTACCAATGTTAAATTTCGTCATTTCCTAAGAATTTTTCAATTTAGAAAATTAAACACAAAGCACAACATTTTTTCTAATTAATTGCACAAAAAATGGTTGTTGTTTGTATATGTTTTCTTAATTGAACAAACAATTGAAAATAAACCTTTAAAATCACGCCTTAGAGTTAAAAATGAGGCTCACCCATTTCTAAACTAAAAAACCAAAAAAAACCCAAGATTGGGCCCTCACTTTGGTGTGGGTTCCCCTACTTTTTGGAACTAGATGTAATCTAACTTTTTGTTACTCAATGATTGAAGTTGCTAACTCATGTGGTGGATGTAGTTCTATTTTTCAGCCCATTGGAGATGAAATTTTTCATTAAAGCTACAAATGTGGTTTTCCCAAGGCAAATAAAGGCTCAATTGGGGATGCTCTTACGCAGTCATGAGGATCTATCTAATCTAGAGAAATGATAAAGAGATTTTTTTTAAAATGAGACTCTCAATTCTCGTGCTATTACTATAAAATATTGTTAAAAAAAGAATGAGGTGGTGGAGATGAAGGGATCAGGATCCTCTCCTGATCTAAGGATGAGGATTCTCATGATCAAGGAGTGTGGGCCGTTGGATGAAAAATCTAACGGCTATAATTATTATAACTTTAAAGGAACCCCCTGTTCCGTTAGATTTTCATTCAATGATCCACACTATTTGATCATGAGGATCCTCATGAGAGATCCTGATCCAAGATGAAGGGGGGAGGACAGTACAAGTGCATTACACCTTACGCAGTCATGACATGAGGATCTATCTAATCTAATCTTTAATCTAATTTATTGGTAATGTTTTCCCGCCTGCCGACGAGTGCCGGCTCTTTCTTCTTTTCGAGTTGGAACGAACAAGTTGTGAGACTGTCTCCTTCTGTGTGTTGACGTGCCCTAATCACATGCTCTCACTCCCATGTTAACATCAGCCCTCGTTGCCCCTTTGCCCTCCAATCCCTGTCCACATCCAAATCTAAAAGTGTCAGAATTTATTTGGTTTGAAAGGACTATTTAGATCTTGAAAAAAACCCAACCCCAAGGGCCCCAACCCAACCCAAAACTACTTTCTTTTTTGTGCATCGGAGGAGGAGGCGGAGGACCCACCTTCTATTTTTAACCTCTCCTCAAAATTGCGTATTCAATCCATTATTTTAAGGTCAAGCTATTCAATTCCAATAGCCCAACCATTCCATGCTTTTTTCTTTCTAATTTTTCACTTTTTTTTCCTTCTTTCCTATTTTCCCTTTTTAAGTTTTAACGACTGACATATTATGTTAGCTAATTTATGTTTATATTCATGTTTGGGTATATACAAAACAATTATTTATGCAATATTAGTGTTAACATTTTCACCAAAAATTTCCACTCAAAATAAAAAAAAAATTCCTATAAAAATGAAATCTTAAACTTTAAACCAATGACAATCGTAAACAATTATGTAATTAATCGTATTTTCCATCGCTATACTGACAAACATGAAAAATAAACAAAATCTCATTCCCGCCACGACCGATTCATGCCTCCGTTAGTAAACCCTTAATTTGAACAACAAAAAAAACCCTTTAAATATTAGCACAAAATTGGAATTCAAGTTACAAATTTAGACATGGATCTTCTTCATACGTTTGATACGTCAATCTTCGGTTTTGGATTTCGTCTCCATTGTACCAATTGAAAGGGCCAACACCGTCGATTCACCTCTAATTCCCCAAACCGTTAAAATCTTGGTTTTAAAGTCGGTTGGTGCCGTGCCAAAGCCCCGAATAAAAATAAAATTTTAATACCATAAAAAATTCAAATTTTAAAAAAATCCGATTTTTCTTTTATCGTGGATTCATGTGGAGCAGTGAAAAAAAGAGCCAAAAAAGCTGCTTCCTCTCCACTCGCCTTTGCATTCTCTCTTCTCATTTTCTCACAATCCAAACACATACTGTCAGATTCACATTCAACATTTTGATTGTTTTTCACAAGGCCCCCCCCCCAAACCCAACTATTAGGGTTTTTCCTGAAAGGAATCTGTCTTCCTCCTCACGTTCTCTCAAGTTTCCTCGTCAAAGGTTAGAGCTTTTGCCTTGAACTTTTGGGCTGAGCTCTGAGTTTCTGACCACATTTTTAGGGTATTTGTGATTGATCGGAGGATTTGAGTCGAATTCCGAAGTGGGTTCCACTTTTTCTTCGAGGTAAGTGGATCAGTTCGAGTTTGAGTAATTCTGTGTGTTTTAAACTTGAATTTGGTGGTTACTTTCTGAGTAGATGAATGAAGTAAATAAAAGGGTAATCTGAGTTTCCTGGTATGTTAAATTTGGCTTCTTTATGTTGAAATTTGAAAACTTGAACTCATCGAGTTGGCTAGACCGAGTCAAGACAATTTATTGCGACTTTGTTGTTTTATTCAATTTCTCAGCAACCAGACAGTGCATGGAAGAAAAGATCTGTTTCTCCTAAACGGCATTGCTCTAAAGATTCTCTATTTACAAACTGTTGAAAGATGAGATTGATTTAGGGTTCTTCAGATAAACTTTGCTTAGATTAATTTTCTGGAGATTTGGTACCAGTATCAGTTTGAGATTCTTTGAGGATCATACCAAGCATCATTTGGCGTTGAGCATTTGATTGGTGGCTGACAAGAGAAAAGTAGTGTGGTCTGTATCTTGGATTATGGTCCCCGCCACTGAGATTGTTGGCTAAGTCATCTCGTGGGACCTTGCTAAAATTCGATATGCCTATTTTCTTTGTTGGAAAAGTAAGCCTTTTGATCTCAGTTTTATTTGGTTTTCGATCTTGAAGGTTGCAGAAACTCTATAGAGGAAATGTCGCAGAAAACCAGGGCCCCACCTTCCTTTCAGTCAATCAAATTATTGCCCGGAGATTTTAGGTTCTCAGGTCTACCAGCTTCTGATCGATTTGGAAAATCTGATGATGGGAATTTGGGAAATAGCAATGTCATCTCCTCGAGTATTCCAGAAAATGGTGGTTTTGAGGGAGTTGAGGGTAGTATTGGGCCTCTTGGTGACATGGAACAGGTAGACGATTCACCATATGGCAGGAACACAATCTCCATCGAAGACAGCCCCCCAAGGGGTGATGAAGACTTGGATTCTGTTGCTCCATCTATGCCTTCAATAGCTTCATCACGTAGGGAACATAGGTGGGGTGACACCAATCCTTATGCTGTGAAGAAGGTATTTAGTTTTAGCTAAATTTGCTTCTTGGTAGAATGAAGGGAAAAGAACCTTGACTTTCTTGCTTACATGCTGCAAAATCAGGGGTTTTATTTGCCCCTTTGCTTTCGTTAGTTTGCATATACTTTTTTTCGTAGATATTCATATAATCATCCATGCATACGCACAATCAATGTAGATGCATGTGTGCTGTATTATTATTTATTATACATGTGTCCTTTAGTTGCATGTTTGATTGTCAGTTTGTATATAGGAATTTTATGGTGTGTGCCTCAAGGTGTGAGAACAAACTAGTATCCCATTTGCATCGGGAGAACCGTTATATTATAAAATCTCTAGGGTTGTTATCTTATGGCCTGTGCCTTGCAGAAATTAATGCCATACGAAATAGGTGATTCACTTGTGATTCTTTTTTCATATTTCTCTATCTCCATGAAAGCATCTGTAATTCTATTCTGAACCTGCTGACAGCAGATATGACCATGGGATTATAAAAAGTTAGCCGTAGTTATTTGATAATGGTTTGAGTTGATTTTGATAACTTATTATGGTTGTATTAGTCCTTCTTACACATTAAAATTATTGTTTCAGAAGCTTCAATCTTGGTTCCAACTTCCAAACCGTAATTGGGAACTGGGGAGAATTTTGTCGACCTCAGGCGCTGAATCTGTTATATCACTTCCTAACGATAAAGTAAGACACCTTTTGAAAACTATGGCAGTATGATGTGATATTAGTTTAATTTTTGAGTTAATTTCATTTTTTTATTCACGTGTAGGTTGTAACGGTAAAAACTGAAGATTTGGTTTCAGCTAATCCAGATATCCTTGATGGTGTGGATGATCTCATGCAACTTAGTTACCTAAATGAGCCATCAGTGTTGTACAATCTTCAGTATAGATACAATCAGGATATGATATACGTAAGTGTTTATATTGTATTTGTCTACTTTGAAATCTACTTCCGAATTTTCTTTTGTTTAATAAATGCTTTTGTGGGTATAATTGTCCATCTCAGACAAAAGCGGGACCGGTGTTGGTTGCTGTCAATCCCTTTAAGAGAGTTTCTTTATATGGGAATGAATACATTGAAGCATACAAGCGTAAAGCAGTTGAAAGTCCACATGTGTATGCCATTGCAGACACAGCCATTCGGGAAATGGTTAGAGGTGGATTTACTTATTCACAATTTATATGATGGAATTTTTAGCAGTTCAAACCATATTAGCTTAGTGTCATTAATTTGTAGATTCTAACTTACTCCTATTTTTCTTGCAGATGAAGTAAATCAGTCTATAATTATAAGGTCAGTAAAGTGTGACATTTTCTTTTCTGTATTCAATTGTTACATTTAACATTTTATTTTAAATGAGTCAGTTATATAATTGTAGCCTTTTGCTCCTTGAGTGAATTTGATCCAAACTACATGATTGCTGCACCACAATTAAGGACACTGATCATAAGAAAAGACGTATAGTTATGGAAGCACTCCAACAGACATACAAAATAACACAAACAAATAAGAGAGTAAGAAGAATAGAAGTGTCGAATGAAGCAGATAGTTCAAGCACAGCCTTTTATTCTTGCAGAATCATAAATCATCTAAAATAAAGCCTCATCTTGCTTAGGAGTATAAAAGAACCTTTTGTTAAGAAATCAACTCTTATTCCTTTAAGTAATATCATTTGTAACTTTCATGATGTAGCACCTGAGATATGTGATGTTATTTCAGCGTCCCTAATGAATGCTTTATCTCCATATTGGCTATGTATTTAATTTGTGTATAGAATTAGCCTCATTGGCACCCAAACATCTATTTTTCATGTCCATACAGTGGGGAAAGTGGAGCAGGAAAAACTGAAACTGCGAAGATAGCAATGCAATATTTGGCTGCACTTGGAGGTGGAAGTGGAATAGAGCATGAAATTTTGAAAACTAACCCGATACTGGAAGCCTTTGGTAATGCGAAAACATTGAGAAATGACAACTCAAGTCGCTTTGTAAGCTCTCAGTTTTTCACATGAATGCTCTTTCTTTAGGTTCATTTCTTTCTACTTATTAAATTAAGAAAAAGGAACCAGTTTCCAGTCTGGCCATGGTGCAGAGGACAAACCTCCACGCCATGGCTGTGGCCGGTGCAGCTGGGAGGGAGAAGTGGGAGGAGGAGGAGGGACAAGGCTGGAGAAGTGGGAAGACAGATTGTGGTGTATATTTAATTACCCTTCGTGTGGCATTACTGATTACTATGAGAAAATATGTTGCAGGGAAAATTGATTGAAATCCACTTTAGTGAAACTGGAAAAATATCTGGTGCCAATATTCAAACTTGTAAGTTCAGTCCTGCTAAGTTCCCTTAGTGAATTCTATTTACATATGTATTTCTTTTTTTAAAACCATATTTAGACTGACCTTTTATTGTGTCTGTTTCCCCTGTATGACATAGTTTTGCTTGAAAAGGTAATCATTTTTTACTCTGATCCTTGTTTGTAGCTTGTTTAATTTTTCATACAAGTCCATTGTCTAATTGAAATTTTTAACAGTCTAGAGTGGTCCAATGCACTGAAGGTGAAAGGTCCTATCATATATTTTATCAGCTTTGTGCTGGAGCTCCACCTGCTCTTAGAGGTTAATAATTCTGATTACCTTTTCTATTTTCTTCATATATCACTTTATAATATGTAAGATACGTATTATATTTAGAGGCAATTTTGTATTAATTCATATCGTCCATTATGTCTTCTTTTATAGTTTCAGAAAACTATATGGCTGATGACTCTCATACGTGCTTTGTATATAATTGAGTCACAAAGACCCCTCAATCCACACACTCATAATGTTTGCCTATAACTAATTGGTGTATATGTATGTTTTACATGTGTGTGCTGGCTTAAGAAAACTCAGTATATTGTTCCTTTGGTTGTATGTCACAGAGATGCTGAACTTGAAGAGTGCAGATGAGTACCAATATCTGAAGCAAAGCAATTGTTATTTCGTTTCTGGGGTGAATGATGCTGAAGAATTCAGTGTGGTGAAGGTACTCTTTCCTATTTTATGCAGCACACACCTATCTGTAGTCTAGGTATCTATTTTGCCATTTAACCATTTTGAAATATCATGTGCATGTGAACCCACGATGAATCTTACCATTTTCAGGAAGCCCTAGATGTTGTCCATATAAACAAAGAAGACCAGCAAAGTGTATTTGCAATGCTTGCTGCAGTTTTGTGGCTGGGAAACATCTCATTTAGTGTGATTGATAATGAAAATCATGTTGAACCTGTAGAAGATGAAGGTAACAATCTTTGAGAGGATAGAATGAAAGAAAATAGGGGAGCGATATTAACCTTCCCACTTACCTTCTCATTTCAACATTCTCACTTCTACACATGCCTTCCACTAGCATGCAAAACTAAAAATTTAATTTAATTTTTTTTGTTGACAAACTAAAATTTATTTATACTAACAAAGGAATAAAAGTAGTGAGATTTTAATATAATTTTAGATTTGAGTTCTATTGGAGTACACGTGGCATGATGAGAAGTCAGGTTGAAATAAGAAGGTAAGTGAGAAGGTTGCTAAAATTTCTTAAGACAATATATAGCTTAGCTGAGTTTAATACTTGTGTTGGCATCGTATCAATGCTTTGTGCTGTAATTTTCATTTTAAAGGATTTGAAGTTCTTCCACAAAAAGAAGGGACCTCCTTTTTTGAGACAGATTTCCTTGAAGTTTTGTGATTTGTTGATTCCTTTTGAAAGAGAGGAGATTTTTGTTTTTCAATTTTCATAATGAGAACTATTTGAGGGGGTAAATATGGCTCTTGTTGCGATTTATTTTCTTTCTGACTATACAGTTCACGTTGTCTTGGTTTTCATTGGTTAAATGAGTTTAATGATTCAAGTTTCATCTTCAGGTTTGTTCAATGTCGCAAAATTGATTGGATGTGGCGTAGATGAGCTTAAGCTTGCTTTATCAACTCGAAATATGAGAGTTGGTAATGACAGTATTGTCCAAAAGCTAACGCTATCACAGGTAAGAAATCTTTCAGAGAGTTAATAGTTGTCTTGGGTTGTATAAATAAAAAAGATCCCTGAAAATAAAAGAGATCTCTTGTTAATAATTGTCTTGAGCTGATATTATTTCTAGGTGTATCATCGTTAGTTATCAACTTATTAACTCAAGTTCTTTTAAAAATTATGTTCCTTGGGCAAACTTTTGGAACAAAAATGAATCTCTTTCTCTCGGATCACTTGTACAAAAGAATTCAGATGATTAGTATTTGGTTCTGTAACGACCAGGCGGGTTCCTTTAATTGTTGACTAAACTATACCAAGCATACTGATATGATTTTCATGTCCTCCATTTAAATTCTCTTGCATTTTCCAGGCCACCGACACAAGAGATGCTTTGGCAAAGTCAATTTATGCATGTCTGTTTGAGTGGCTGGTTGAACAAATTAACAAATCACTTGCAGTAGGAAAACGGCGTACTGGCAGATCTATCAGCATTCTTGATATCTATGGTTTTGAATCATTTGATGTATGTTTTCTTTATGCTTTAATCGGATCTCTGTTTGTGTATTACATTTTTTTAACTGAACATTTGTTCTTTTTTTTTTTAATCCTGTAGAGAAATAGTTTTGAACAGTTCTGCATTAATTATGCAAATGAGAGATTGCAACAACACTTCAATCGTCACTTATTCAAGTTAGAGCAGGATGTAAGTATCCCATTCATTTTTAATATTATAACTGCAATAAAGACTTGTTGATTCTTTGCTTTCTCTGTTCCACAGGGTTTCATTGAGTTCTAGTTAGATATTTATTGTGTCCATAGAATTTCATTAGATGAGAAAACCATCCGCACTGCACAGCCTGTTTAAAAGCAACCATGCCTTCACAATTATATTTCTCATTTTAGTTCATCAGTAATAATTTAAAGCCAAAATAATTAAAACCAATGATAAGTACGTCGTGCTTGCCCTGTGAATCAAATTCTTAAATGATTCATAATCTATTGGTACATTTATGCTTGGATTGAATTAATCGAATGAAGAGTTTATTAGAGCAGAACACAGGCTTAATTTATTGACTAGCTATTATTTATTCTTTTCAGGAATATATCCAAGACGGAATTGATTGGACAAAAGTTGAATTTGAAGACAACCAAGATTGTCTTGGTCTTTTTGAAAAGGTACTGAGCTTATCCCTTTCCTTCCCTTTACAGTTGTCCCTTGTTTAATGATGATAACCAAAGAAGTTAGTGATGCTTGGAACCCTTGCGCCAATTAGTAGATGAGAACTAAATTTATAGTATGAGTGTCCCTGAACTTCTTGTGACATAAATGCAGAGGCCGTTGGGATTACTGTCCCTGTTAGATGAGGAGTCCACCTTCCCAAATGGTACTGATTTGACCTTTGCCAACAAGCTTAAGCAACATCTGAGTTCTAATTCTTGTTTCAAAGGAGAACGAGACAAATCGTTTGCTGTCAGTCATTATGCAGGAGAGGTACTCCTTTTGATTAATTGATTTTCATTGTTTTATATTCTCATTAATTGTTAGTGTACAATTATATTATATTTTATTTTCTTTATAATTTCTCCTGATTATATTAAAGCACAACTGGCATAAAGAAAATTGTCAATGTACATTTCCTTGCTTGATCAGATTTGAAAATTTCTGAACCGTAGCCAAGCCCAACCCTCCCCTTCGACTCTAAATCGAGGATTGGGTGCTAATAATTCTTCTATACATTATCTTGTAGTACTGACAAAAAGAATAAAGAAAAAGCTTTTTATTCAACTTTTTCTTGCTTGCCTGACTGTTGATTGTTCCACTCAGGTTTCATATGACACAACAGGATTTTTGGAGAAGAACAGGGACTTACTGCATTTAGATTCTATTCAGCTTCTTTCATCATGCTCATGCCACCTTCCTCAGATATTCGCATCTAGTATGCTTAATCGACCCGAGAAGCCTTTAGTTGGTCCCCTGTATAAAGCAGGTGGCGGAGTAGACTCCCAGAAGCTGAGTGTTGCAACGAAATTTAAGGTATGTTGCTTTCCTGTTTTGAAGAACATGACTTTGAGTTCAACAAAGATTATAATTGTGATAAGATACAGAAGTACCTATCTGCTAACTGTGTTCTTTCAATTAACTTATTTGTGTTGGTATTTAGAGTCAATTGTTCCTATTGATGAAACGTCTAGAAAACACCACTCCACATTTCATACGTTGTATCAAGCCCAACAATCTTCAATCCCCTGGACTATATGAGCAAGGACTTGTACTGCAGCAGCTAAGATGTTGTGGAGTTCTAGAAGTGGTTCGAATATCAAGATCTGGCTTTCCTACCAGAATGTCACACCAGAAGTTTGCAAGAAGGTAACACAAGATATCTTTACTTCTGTTTCGTCTTTCAAATACCTTTTACATGTCTCCAGTATCTTATCATTTTTGTTTGCTTTGTCATTGTTGAATCTTGCATCAGATATGGTTTTCTTCTGCTGGAGAATGTTGCATCGCAGGATCCACTTAGTGTTTCAGTAGCTATTCTTCACCAGTTCAACATATTACCAGAGATGTATCAAGTGGGCTATACAAAGTTGTTTTTCCGAACTGGACAGGTAAATTGATGTATTGCTTTTGAGGAAAGGAAAATGAATATGCTACCTGTTGTGGACAGTCAGACTAGTGCATCTGGGTAGAGATAAGACTATTGTGTGGCTATGCTTTTATCATGCCTAGGTTCCAACACTTTTATGCATATATTTGAATGTTTTCCACCGTTCAGATATTTTGATGTGTTTAAATCTATATACAAGATTGTGTAAAAACCTGAGCTAAAATCATTGGTTGTGTCAGCTGTTGGGAATATCTTTCGTACATGTTAATCTTTACTGATATCAAAGTGGTGTGGAAATTTGACGCAGATTGGGGTGCTTGAGGACACCAGAAACCGTACGCTACATGGTATTTTGCGTGTTCAA
The DNA here is from genome assembly GCF_019419815.1 of Pyrus x bretschneideri. Taxonomy (NCBI): domain Eukaryota; kingdom Viridiplantae; phylum Streptophyta; class Magnoliopsida; order Rosales; family Rosaceae; genus Pyrus; species Pyrus x bretschneideri. Next base: position 204,273 of record NW_025999802.1, on the reverse strand, counting down.
AGCTGCTTTAGAGGACACCAAGCTCGGTGTTACCTCAAGGAGCTGAGGAGAGGAATCACCACGCTCCAATCATGTACTAACCTGCTCATTGTTTATTTTGGTGAACGTTGTCAAATTTTGTCAAGAAGCATTTGGTTATTTATTCTAATTTACTTAATGCAGTCGTAAGGGGACAGAAAACCAGGAAGGAGTACTCAATATTACTAGAGAGGCATAGAGCTGCTGTTGTCATACAAAAGCAGGTCAAAAGCAGGTTTGCAAGGAAGAAATTCAACAACATTTATGCTGCATCAATCGTGATACAATCAGGTACAATAGCTTTGTTCCTCAATCTTGTTGAACTTGTGCTGACTTTGTTGACATGTTAAAGGTTAAGCAGTCCATCCCACCCAATGTCTATATATTTGATAATTTTGTCTAAGTTTAAGCTATCTTTGCAGTTCTTCGTGGCTGGTTGGTCAGAAAATGCTCAGGAAGTATAGGATTGTTGAAGCCTGGAAGCATGAAGGTAGTCCTGTACACTTCTATCTATTCTAGCTTCCTTGTTGGCCTTTGCACCTACATTTTAACGTTTGTATCTTTCAAATTATTGGTATTGCCCGTCTGGTATGGATTTTATTGTCATGCTTTCCAGTGATGCAAGACTTTCATGTATAAATTGAGCCTCATAATGGCTTTCATCAGGTTCAGTTACTGCTGGTTGGTGTGAGTGCCATAAATGTTGTTTGAGACTTTGTGGGTGTTTGTGCAAGCACTTGCACCAGTTCGTACTATGTTTTCTGTTTGATAGTAATATTCTGCACGGAATCAGGCATATGTTTTATGGGAATAATTAACAGTTAAAGAATCTCAAACAGGCTAACGAGTCAGATGAGGTGCTGGTAAAGGCATCTTTCCTTGCTGAACTACAGCGCCGCGTTCTTAAGGCTGAAGCTGCCTTGCGAGAGAAGGAAGAGGAGAATGACATCCTCCACCAACGTCTCCAACAGTATGAGAGCCGCTGGTCGGAATATGAGCTGAAAATGAAATCCATGGAAGAAGTGTGGCAGAAACAAATGAGATCCCTACAATCCAGCCTCTCAATTGCGAAGAAGAGCTTAGCCATTGATGATTCTGGGAGAAATTCTGATGCATCAGTGAATGCAAGTGATGACCGTGACCAGAGTTGGGATACAGGAAGTAACCATAGAGGCCAAGATAGCAATGGGGTGAGACCATTGAGTGCAGGTTTGAGTGTCATAAGCCGGTTAACTGAAGAGTTTGATCAGAGGAGTCAAGTTTTTGGAGACGATGCCAAGTTCTTGGTGGAGGTAAAGTCTGGTAAAGTGGAAGCAAGTCTGAATCCAGACCACGAGCTAAGAAGGTTGAAGCAGATGTTTGAGGCTTGGAAGAAGGATTACGGGGCAAGACTAAGGGAGACAAAGTTGATTTTGCATAAGATTGGGAATGAAGAGGGAGGCAGTGCTGACAGGGTGAAAAAGAAGTGGTGGGGAAGGCGGAACAGCTCGAGGATAAATTAAGTAACAGAATTATTCTGTTGGAGATGGGCTAGCTGTGTTGTTTATGCTAAACCCCTTCCATTTTTATAGTTGAGGAATGTGGTTGCCGCATAGAAATTGTGACACAGAGTTTAGTTGTTGCAAGCGATTTGGTGCTTTGTTAATTTGTAGAGCAGAGCTAAGCTGAGCTGCTAGTTACTCCGGTATGTATGTATATGTTTTCTTATTTGTAGTGCAAGTTCGATTCTCTACATTGATGAATGATTGAATGAAGTCTTTGACATTACCACAATATCTGGAATGTTGTTTATACGACATACTATTATATAAAGGCAACGAAAGTAGGGGGGAGAGAGCGAGAGACTTCCCTGCTCTCGGAATGCCACGGGATCAGTTGGGGGTGGCATTCTGAGAGGTTAGGGGAGGGGAGTCCAAAATTGGCATGCCTCGTCTCCCTCTATCAGTTTTTACAGTCCCCAATCTCCCAAAAGCAGCTTTGTGTCGTGCTCCTCTTCCTTACCAACAAACGTCACATTTCCGTCGACAAGAAAATTCACTGGCGACTCTGGAAAAGTCCTATTCATCTTACAATTAGTATTGCTGTTCATGGTTTATCGGTATGGTCATGTAAGAATTGGAAAACAAGGCAAAAAGTTGAAAAATTGCGACTTTATAACGGTGCGCACCAAGGGGGTCCCATTCGGTCTCGACCCCAACAATGAACTTGCACGTTTCACGAATCCAGTGATCCACATTCCACAATACTTGCGGACGCGAAAGTGAAAGAAAACTAATTCAATCTATTTGTGGCCGTAGGATTGTAAACGAACGGCCAAAATTAAACCATCCACAGACTCCGCATAGAAGGGATCCGAAGAGGATCCAACCCGGAAACCCCAACAAAAGTAACAAGGACAGAGGAAGCTTGTTTTGTGTGTGGGTTAGTTGTGAGACTGCGTCGGCGTCGGCGTCCGCAGATAATGTTGAGCGGTGGTGGCGGTTGCTCTCGTCTTTCCCCTCACCTGCGACTTCGAGACTCCGACCTCCACCGGCTCCACCTCCACCTCCACCATCCGCAGCTGGGCTTCCGCTTTGGCTTTGTCTTTATCTTCGGCTTAGGGTTTTACAACACCAGAATCGCCCGCCTCCGCTGCTACCCCCGCCCTCCGCCTCTCAAACCCCTACCCTTGTCGTCTGCCCTCTCTCACTCTCACACAAGGGCGGTTCGTTTTTCCTCCATCCTTCCTTCTTCTAAGTCGTCTTCCCCCGACATTCTCGCCCTCCCCCATTGTTTTAGGTACTCTACTCTACTCCCTCCTCTTTCCCTTTTATTTTATTTATCTTTTGCTTGATTTATAAATTCATTCAGTTATGCAATTCACATTTCATTTTACTTGTGATTAAATTTTCCCTTTGCTACAACTTAATTATATCTTAAATCTGAAACGGTCTTCAGTGTTCGGAATCTCATCTTGATATTGTAATCATTCAATTTGGTTTAGAAATTACGATGCAGGAGTTAACATGAATCAATTGATTCAATTTTCCTTAAGATGGTTTCTGTTGATTACTTTAGCTACACACCCTGCAATGCAAGTACATCTAGTCATGTTTGTCTGTGGTCAAAACTCTGATTCCTTTCTCTTTTGCAAAGCCAACGAGAAGATGAACGCGAGCTTCCCCCCGAAGGATTGTCCTCTGTCGCAGGTTTCGTTCCACCTCTACTTTCCCTTTTTCACTTTCTCAACAGCATTTTCATATCACCTTATATATGTAAGCTTTTTCCTTAGTTTGATATTGTATGCAATATATTACAGTTAAACATCCGTAAGAATTTTGTTAGCATATTATGCCATAATTCCTTTTAGCTGCTTCTTCAAGTACCAAGTCGGTATATAGCGATTTTCGATTCTTCTACACTGTGACACAGTGCATCTGGTGACGTTAGATTTACAGATGCTAATTTTGACGAGGAGAACTAACCTTCTATGTCACCCAAGTCTAAAGTCATTTAAATAACTTCTAAGCAAAATAGGGGAAAGAAATTATCCACAGATTCGGAAAAGCACAAAGATTTCCTATGCTAACAAACACGCTTTGAATATAGTTTAAGGATTAAGGAAACTTCCAAGTTCCTCTATTTGGTTCATCTGAACTGCACCATTCCGATGTCCCCATATACATTTTCAGTTATTCAACATGTTGTCTTTCGTAAAAAAGTTATTCAACAAGTTGCATCTCAACACTCCCCCTTTGTTTCTAGTAAGTTTTCATCTAGTAAAAACATCATCTCCTTGTTGGGAACTGGAAACCCTAAACGTAAAGAATGCTGTGAACAATTGTATTTCTCAGTAATAGAGGAGTTTAACACCTCAACTTGTGCTGATTTTGTGGAGTTTAACAACCCTAAGCAACGCAAATAAATTTAAACGTGGTGAATAGACTCAACCACATCTCCGACATTCTAGGACTCCAGCTTGACTTGGTCTCTAAGTTGCCATGTCAACTTTATTTAACTAAAACTTAATTAAACATGACTAAATAACTCTTAGCACCCTCCCTTAAACTGTTTTCTCCAAAAAACAGTTTAGGGTTTTTCTACCAGCACATAACCTTCTTCATGATCGACCACGTCTCCTACATTGTAGGTGTTGAAAAAACCCGCACACTGGACCTTGTTCTTTGATGTAACCAACGGCAATAGACTAAACTAGCAAATATAGAAAACTTGGAAACACACAAGACTTATACTGGTTCGGCAGAACTTATGCCTACGTCCAGTTGTGATTTCCCTAGGTAGAGAAATCACCGCTTCTTTGATTAATAATAGAGATTACAGAACTTATGCAAACCCTAGAACTAATCTCAAAACTCTCTGCTGTTTTTCTGTTTTCTCTCTGCTGAAAATCAGCCTTGCCGCACCCTATTTATAGATATAGGGTTGGCTTACATATCCTTTACAGATTATAATTCCTATTCTAAGTGGAATAGGAAATTAGACTTCCTTTCCAATTCCAAATAGACTTCTAGGATTTCTAATCTAAATTGAATGAGGAAACTAAGATTCTTTCCTAGCCCTTTTAGGAGAAGAATTGGTGCACCCTTTCCCTAAAACAATCCTAAACAGAAAAGGACACAAATTGACGAGCCAAAAACTAACAATCTCCACCTTGGTGAGTCAAACCAAGTCTTGATCGTTTGCACCCCAGAGTATCTTTGAACCTTCTTGAAGTAGCCCTGGAAAACTTCAAGAGTCTTCACCTTGGCAACCTCCTTCTTGCCTCATTGCACCTCAGGTGAGGAGGTGCTCCACTTTAATCAATCAATGAGATTGATCAAGTTCAAACAATGCTTGAACTTCTTGGCCGGCACTATCTTTGTAAGGAAATCTGCGGCATTGTCATCCGTATGAACCTTTTCAATCCAAATTTCCTTAGACTCCACCCAATCTCTGATTCTGTGATACCTTGCTTCAATGTGCTTTGATCTTCCAGAAAAAACCTGATTCTTTGCCAAGTGAATGGCACTTTGACTATCACACTTAAGCTTCACACAATCTTGAGTGATTCCCATTTGACTTACCAAGCCACTAAGCCAAATTGCTTCCTTTCCAGCTTCGGCCAATGCAATATACTCTGCCTCTGTGGTCGATAAAGCTGTAATTGGTTGCAGTAGTGCCCTCCAACTGATTGGTCCTCCTGCGCATGTAAACACATAACCAGAAGTTGACCTTCTCTTGTCCAAGTCCCCTGCATAATCGGCATCCACATATCCTAACACCCCTGCATTTTCCTTTTGCTTCTCAAACATAATCCTTTGTCGCCAAGAACCCTTCAAATAACGCAAAATCCACTTGACTACATCCCAATGTTGCTTTCCTGGATTTGCCATGTATCTGGAAACGACACTGATTGCTTGAGCTATGTCAGGACGTGTGCATACCATTGCATACATGAGGCAGCCCACGGCATTAGCATAAGGCACCTTCTTCATTTCTTGTTGCTCTTCCTCGGACGTAGGACACTGTTGTCCACTTAACCTGAAGTGTGCTGCCAAAGGAGTCGAAACTACCTTTGCTTCTTGCATGTTGAACTTCTCAAGAACCTTCTGAATATACTTGGCTTGTGATATCCAAATCCTTCCAGCGGTCCTATCTCTCTGAATTTCCATGCCAAGGATCTTCTGTGCGGCACCTAGATCCTTCATGTCGAACTCCTCGCTCAACATCCTTTTCAAGTCTTGAATTCTAGACTTGTCTTGACAAGCAATTAACATGTCATCCACATATAGCAATAGCAATATGATCATCCCATCTTGGAACACATGATAGTACACACAACAGTCATACAAACACCTTCTAAAATTAATTTTCAGCATGAATGAATCAAACCTCTTGTACCACTGTCTTGGAGACTGTTTGAGGCCATACAGGGACTTCCTTAGCTGACATACTAGGTTTTCTTTCCCATATTCAACAAACCCTTCTGGTTGAGCCATGAATATCGTCTCCTCTAAATCCCCATGAAGAAACGCTGTCTTCACATCCATCTGCTCAATCTCCATGTCATGCTGAGCTGCCATTGCTAAAAGCAATCGGATAGAAGTATGCTTGACTACAGGTGAAAAGATCTCATCATAATCCACCCCTTCCTTTTGTGAGTACCCCTTAGCCACGAGCCTTGCTTTGAATCTCACGGCATCTTGTTCATGTAGTCCTTCCTTTTTCCTAAATACCCACTTGCATCCAACTAGCTTTCTGTCTTTGGGTTTAGGAACCAACTCCCAAACAGAGTTCTTGTAAAGAGACTCCATTTCCTCTGTCATAGCACTTATCCAACTATCTCGCTCATCACTTGCTATAGCTTCTCGATAAGTAGTCGGATCTCCTTGACTAATGTTAAGAGCATAATTAACTTCATTTTGGTCAAACCCAAACCTGTTGAGTTTCTTCTTGTTCCGCTTAGGTTTGTCCAGTGCTATGCATCTTTGGAATGCAGGTGGATTGTTGGGTGGAGTTTGACTCCTTTGGGATGTCTGGCGGATTGGAGTACCTTCAATCTGTCCTGTTTCTTGCTCCACCTGATTCCTAACTGGTGAATGATGCTGATGCTCTTCTTCTTCCTCAAAACCATCAGATTCGGCCTCTTGCTCAATTTGCTCCACCTGAGCTTCTTCTTCATCTGACCTGATTAACGGAATCTTTGTTGCTTCAATTTCAGCATCATCCTTCTTCTCCCTACTGCTCTCGACTTTATTCAGAGGCATGGTTGTCTCATCAAAGACAACATCTCGACTGACAACCTTTTTCCTGTTGTTGAAATCCCAAAGCTTGAAACCCTTCACTCCTTTCTCAAAACCTAGGAATATGCAAAGTATAGACTTCGGTTTTAGCTTGGACCTTTCATCACTTGGAATATGTGCATAAGCACTACAGCCGAACACCCTGAGCTTGGAATAATCCACCGGCTTCTCAGACCATACCTCTTCTGCACTCTTAAAACCGAGAACTGTAGATGGTGATCTGTTAATCAGATAACTTGCATGATTAACAGCCTCTGCCCAAAAACTATCAGGCAATCCTGCATGAAATCGCATGCTCCTTTCTCTCTCCATGAGAGTTCGGTTCATCCTCTCAGCAGCTCCATTTTGTTGGGGATTCTTCTTTACTGTGAAGTGCCTTATGATGCCTTCCTGCTTGCAGTAATCGGTGAACTCATTACTTGTATATTCACCTCCATTGTCACTTCTCAGATACTTGATCTTTCTTCCAGTTTGATTCTCGGTTTCTGTTTTCCATTCCTTGAACTTTGCAAAAACCTCGGATTTCTGCTTCATGAAATAAATCCAAACCTTCCTAGAAAAATCATCCATGAAAGTAACAAAATACCTGGCTCCACCATTTGATTTAGTTGGAGCAGGACCCCAAACATCTGAGTGAATATAGCTGAGTCGCTCCTTACTTCGGCTATCTGCACTGCTACTTGCAAATGATACCTTTCTTTGCTTCCCAAGAACACAATATTCACAAAAGTCCAGTTTGCAAGCTGACACGCCTTCCAACAGGCCTTGCTTGTGTAATTCTTGCAATCCCTTCTGGCTTATGTGCCCGAGCCTATGATGCCATAGTTCAGTCTTGTCTTCTATACTTTGATTTACAGAAACAGCTGCTCCCCCGACTATAGTGGTCCCAATTAACTTATACAACTTATTGGGTTGTAGGTCACCCCGCATTACCACTAGCGATCCTTTGGTTACCCTGAGTCTTCCTTTTTTAGACTTGTACCCATAACCGGCCTCATCTAAAGTACCCAAGGAAATCAAATTCTTTCTTAGTCTAGGGACATACCTGACGTTCCCCAAAGCTCGTATCATCCCATCGAACATTCTGATTCGAACAGTGCCGATTCCTCTTACAGGACATGAAGAATCATCCCCCATTAAGACTTCCCCGCTGCTGACTTCTTTGTAAGTATCAAACCATTCTTTTACTGCACACATATGAAACGTGCATCCAGTATCCAAAATCCAATTGGAAGCCTTGGAGCCCGATGTTACCGAAAGAAGTTCCCCGTCACTCTCATGTTCGGTGACTGCACTAGCGGAACCTGAGCTTCCTTCCATCTTGGCTTTCTTTTCTTTCCAAATCTTGCAGTTCCTCTTCCAATGATCGGCTGAACCACATTCGAAGCAACCTTCCTTCTTTTCCTTTTTCTTCTTGGATTTTGACCTACCTCTGTTGCCAGTTTTCTCTTCCCTTGTCTTTTCCCGCCCCCTCTCCTTGCCTTTGGCATAAAGGCCTTGAGAGCTTTCAGTTATATCATCTAGTTTAGCATATGACTGAAGAGCTTGAATTACGTCTTCAAGCTTCAAGGACTCTTTTCCAAACATTAGAGTTGTTCGAAAGTGCTTGAAAGACGAAGGTAGAGACCTTAGCAGGATGATAGCCATATCATCATCTTTGTAAGTTTCTTCGACTTTCTGAAGATTAGCTATGCAATTCTGGAACCTGCATACGTGATCTTCAATATCACCTCCTTCTTCTAGTCGAAGCCCGAATAGTTCATCCTTTAGAAAAAGTTTATTGGACACGGTTTTGCCCATATAAACATTCTCCAATTTTTCCCATGCTTCCTGGGCAGACATCTTTTCGGTGATGTGTGACCGAACTGATCTTGTGAGATGGATCTCGATGGAACTCTTGGCCTTCTTGAGAACCTTATTCCATGCTGCTTCTGTCATGCTTTCCGGCTTCTTACCATCAAGTGCATCATCCAAATCCTGCTGTATCAGTACGTTCTTCATCATCCTTTGCCAGTCCGTGAAGTCATCCTTGCCGTCAAAGGGTTTTAACGCAGGTCCTTGATCCGCATTCATCTTCCCTTTTAACATCGTAGAACACCTTGATCCTAGCTCTTGATACCAATTGTTGAAAAAACCCGCACACTGGACCTTGTTCTTTGATGTAACCAACGGCAATAGACTAAACTAGCAAATATAGAAAACTTGGAAACACACAAGACTTATACTGGTTCGGCAGAACTTATGCCTACGTCCAGTTGTGATTTCCCTAGGTAGAGAAATCACCGCTTCTTTGATTAATAATAGAGATTACAGAACTTATGCAAACCCTAGAACTAATCTCAAAACTCTCTGCTGTTTTGCTGTTTTCTCTCTGCTGAAAATCAGCCTTGCCGCACCCTATTTATAGATATAGGGTTGGCTTACATATCCTTTACAGATTATAATTCCTATTCTAAGTGGAATAGGAAATTAGACTTCCTTTCCAATTCCAAATAGACTTCTAGGATTTCTAATCTAAATTGAATGAGGAAACTAAGATTCTTTCCTAGCCCTTTTAGGAGAAGAATTGGTGCACCCTTTCCCTAAAACAATCCTAAACAGAAAAGGACACAAATTGACGAGCCAAAAACTAACAGTAGGACTCTGGCTTGACTTGGTCTCTAAGTTACCATGTCACCTTTATTTAACTAGAACTTAATTAAACATCACTAGATAACTCTTAGCACCCTCCCTTAAACTGATATCTACAAAAAACAGTTTAGGATTTTTGTACCACCACATAACCTTTTTCATGATCAATGCTTTGGACTGAACAAACACCAAGCATGTTCTTCAACTTCTTGAATGCGGGTTGCTTCAAAGGTTTAGTTCAGATGTCTGCAACCTGTACTCATTATTCATATAGTGAAGATTGTTGTAGCTGTCCCGAGGACATAGGCACAAATAGCCGGACCATGTTAATTCTCAGTGTTATTTGTCTTGGTTATTTTGTTGTCGGTTTTTTGAGTTTATTCTGTTTTTCTCAAGTTTAAATGCGATATTCACAACATGAATGAAAGCTTTCATCTAAATTAACAAAGGAAGACTTACATCCTCTCATGTGGTTGCTACAACCAATGTCCGCGTACCATGTCTCCTGATCAGTTTCTGTCGGTGCATGAAAGGCCATCAAAAGTGTATCTTCCTCCTTTTTCTTAGCAAAGTTTGATTATTCACCTATTTTCTTATGGGAACTTTGTGTAGCACTTATGCTTGTAGTGATCAAAATTTCCACATCTATAACACTTAACCTTCGCATAGTGGTCTCCTCTTTTTCCTGAGAGTCATTATCTCTCCAGAAAACACAAGATGATTTGCTATCATCCTGATTCCCAAACCGTCCACCGCCTCGATGGCCTCGACTACCTCTTTCATGACCTCTTCCTCCTCGAGCTCTTAAGGGCTTAGAGAAAGTGGAAGCTTTCAGCACTGTTTGTTCTTAATTGCAGTGGTGCGGTTAAGCCTTTCATGCACTAACAAAGAGCTTTGCAGTTCATCATCTCGTAACTTAACAACGTCCCTTGACTCCTCAATTGAATAGACAACATGGTCAAATTTCGGAGTCAATGATCTCAAAATCTTCTCAACGACTTTCACTTCTATGGTGCCACCATTAGATCTCATCTTGCTTCTTGTTCACAGGGTTCTAGCAAAGAAATCAGCGTTGGACTCACCTGATTTCATTTGTAGGGTTTTAAAGTCTTTGTTAGGGTTTGAAGCACTGCACTCTTCACTCTCTGACCCTTCATATTTCTTCTTCAAAGAGCCCCATATTTGTTTGGAGGTCTCCTTTGTTATAATTCTGACTTTCCTGTGGATCTTGCTCTTTGATGTATTCAGCAATAGACTAAACTTAAAAAATTAGAGAATAACTAGAAACACACAAGATTTATAGTGGTTCGACAAAACTTTTGCCTACATCTAGTTGTGATTTCCTTGGGTAAAGAAACCACGGCTTCTTTGAGTCAGTACTTTTGCAAAACTCTAGAACTAATCACCCTTTATCCATCTCGGCTGAGTTTGGCTTTTCTCTCTTTCCCTACCCTTGCCACACCTTGCATGCCTATTTTCTGATTAAGTTTCCTATTCTATATGGAATAGGAAAGCACACTTTCTTACCTTTTCCAATTAGACTTCCAGGATTCCTAATCTAATTGTATAAGGAAATTTTGATTCTTTCCTAGTCTTTATAAGAATAGAATTGGTGCATCCTTACTTTCGTTGTTGCTCAATCAACACGACTCCCCTCGACTCCCCTCTGTTGGGCTTCGATCCCTGATTCCACAAGGTGCCAGTATTCTTTTCATCTGAGGAATTTTTCCATCAGCATGCTCCAATTGTCATAATAACCATCAAACCATGGAATCACAGGTTGAACGAAATTCTCAGTGGCTTTGTGAGTTGCCAATGTTTCTTGTTGCTGCAAGACAGTCTCTTTTTTGAGTTCTTCCAGAGCCCCAAAGTTAGCCGAACTCCACGATAACCACTAACTTGACTTGTGCAGATTTTGTGGAGTTGCAACATAAATAAATTCAAATGTGGTGAACAGACTCAACTGCATCTCCTACATTCTAGGACCCTAGCTTGACTTTAATTAAAACTTAATTAAACATGATAGTACACACAATAGTCATGTAAACATCTTCTAAAAGTAATTTTTAGCATAAAGGAATCAAACCTTTTGTACCACTGTCTTGACAGTTTTCACATCCATTTGCTCAATTTCCATGTTATGCTGTGTTGCCATTGCTAAAAGCAATCTGATAGAAGTATGCTTGACTACAGGTGAAAGGACCTCATCATAATTCGCCCCTTCCTTCTGTGAGTACCCCTTAGCCACGAGTCTCGCTTTGAATCTCAGGGCTTGCTGTTCATGTAGTCCTTCCTTTTTTCTAAATACCCACTTGCATCCAACTAGCTTTGTCTTTGGGCATAGGAACCAACTCCCATACAAGGTTCTTGTAAAGAGACTCCATTTCTTCTGTCATAGCACCTATCTAATTAGCTTGCTCATCACTTGCTATAGCTTCTTGATAAGTAGTTGGATACCTTGACTAATGTTCAGAGCATAATTAACTTCGTCTTGGTCAAACCTAAACTTGTCAAATTTCTTTTTGTTTCGATTGGGTTTGTCTAGTGCAATGTATCTCTTGAATACAGGTGGATCGTGGGTTGGAGTTTGAACCCCTGGGATATCTAGTGGAATGGAGTGCCTTCAATCTGTCCTATTTCCTGCTCCACTTGATTCTTAATTGGTGAGCGATGCTAATGCTCTTCTTCTTCCTCAAAATTATCATATTCAACAACTTGCTCAATTGGCTCCACCTGAGCTTCATCTTCCTCTAGTTTCATTAACCGAGTTCTTGTAAAACGTATTGTGTTGTATGTCACTGCTTTCAACTTTGTTTAGAGGCATGGTTGTCTCATCAAGACAACATCTTGGCTGACAACCTTCTTGTTGTTGATGTCCCAAAGCTTAAAGCCGTTCACTCTTTTCTCAAAACCTAAAAATATGCAATGCGCAAACTTAGGTTTGAGCTTGGACCTTTCATCACTTGGAATATGTGCATAAGCATTGCAGCCGAACACCCTGAGCTTGGGGTAGTCCACTGGCTTCTTAGACCATACTTTTCTGCACTCTTAAAATCGAAAACTATAGATGGTGACCTATTAATCAAGTAGCTTGCATGATTAATAGCCTCTGCCCAAAAAAGATTAGGCAATTCTGCATGAAATCAATGCTTCTCTCTCTTTTCATGAGAGTTTAAGTTCCTCATGATGCCTTCCTGCTTACAGTAATCGGAAACTCCTTACTTGTATAATCACCTCCATTGTCACTTCTCAGGTGCTTGATCTTTTTTCCAGTTTGATTCTCGGTTTTTGTCTTCCATTCCTTGTACTTTGCAAAAACCTCGGATTTCTGCTTCATGAAATAAACCCAAACTTTTCTAGAAAATCATCCATGAAAGTAACAAAATACTTCGCTCCACCGTTGGATTTAGTTGGTGCAGGGTCCGAACATCTGAGTGGATATAGCTGAGTTGCTCCTTGCTTCGGTTATCTGCACTGCTACTTGTGAATGATACCTTCCTTTGCTTCTCGAGATCGCAATATTTACAGAAGTCCAACTTGCAATGTGACGCCTTCCAGCAAGCCTTTCCTGTGCAATTCATGCAACCTCTTCTAACTTATGTGCCCTAGCATGTGATGCCAGAGTTAAGTAGTCTTGTGGTGTGGAAACATCTGCTCCCGCAACTATCATAATTCCAATTAGCTTATACAACGTATTGGGTTATAGGTCACCTTGCATTACTACTAGTGATCTTCGGTCACATCACATTGAGTCGTTCCTGCTTTAGAATTGTACCTGTAGTCGGGCCTTGTCTAAAGTACCCAAGGAAATCAAATTCTACTTCATTCTAGGGATATATCTGACGTTCCACAAAAGCGTTGATTCCCTTTATAAGACATGGTGAATCGTCCCCATTAAATCTTCTCCGCTGCTGACCTCTTTGTAGGTACCGAACCATTTTCTTACTGCACACATATGGCATGTGCATTCGGTATCCAAAATCTACCTTGTGAAAGCCTTGGAGATTGATGTTACTGAAAGAAGCTCTCTGTCACTCACTTCTTCGGTGGCTGCATAAGCTGAACTTGAGTTTCCTTCATTCTTGCCGTTCTTCTCCTTCTAAATTTTGCAATTTTTCTTCCAATGATTGGCAGAACCACATTCGAAGCAATCATCCTTCTTTTCCTTCTTCTTCTCGGATTTTGATCTACCCTTGTTGCTGCTCTTCTCTGTCTTTGTCTTTCCCCACCCTCCTTGCCTTTGGCATAAAGGTCTTAAGGGTTTTCGGCTATGTAATCCAATTTAGCATATGATTGAAGGGCTTGAATTACGTCCTTAAGCTTCAGGGACTCATTTTCAAACATTAGAGCGGTTTGAAAGTGCTTGAAAGACGAAGGTAGAGACCTCAGCAAGCCACATCATCATCTTTGTTAGTTTCTTCGACCCTCTAAAGAGAGGCTATGCCATTCTAAAACCTTCATACGTGATATTCGTTATCACCTCCTTCTAGTAGGATCCTGAGTAGTTCATCCTTGAGAAATAGTTAATTGGACATGGCTTTGCCCATATAAACTTTCTCCAACTTGTCCCATGCTTCCTTAGCAGTTATCTTTTCTATGATGTGGAATTTGACTGATTTGGCGAGATGGATCTCGGTGGAGCTCTTGGCCTTCTTGAGAACCTTGTTCCATGCCTCTACTGTCATGGTCGTAGGCTTCTCACCAACGAGTGCGTCATCCAACTATTGTTGTATCAATACATTCTTCATCATCCTTTGCCAGTTTGAAGTCATCCTTGCCATCAAAAGGTTTTTAACTCAGGCCCTAGGTCTGTGTTCGGCTTTCCTTTCGACATCGCAGAATGATCTAAGCTCTCAATACCAATTGTTACATTCTGACTCTCTGGATTGAAGTATCTGGCAATAGACTAAACTTAGCAAATTAGAGAATAATTAGAAACACAATAGATTTATACTGGTTCGGCAGAACTTTTGCCTATGTCCAGTTGTGATTTTCCTAGGTAGATAAACCACTTCTGTGATTAATAATAGAGTTACAGTACTTCTGCAAAGTCAATTAGTCACCCTTTATCCCTCTCGGCTGTCCATGGCTTTTCTCTCTTTCCCTACCCTTGCCGCAACCTATCTATAAGTATTAAGTTTCCTATTCAATATGGAACAAGAAAGTACACTCTCTTACCTATTCCAATTAAACTTCTAGGATTCCCAATCTAATTGTATAAGGAAATTTAATTCTTTCCTATTCCTCTTAAGAGAAGAAACGGTGCACCTTTACCTTCGTTGTTGCTCAGTCAACGTGACTCCCTCTACTGGGGCTTCGATCCCTGATTCCACAAGGTGCCAGTATTCTTTTAATCTGAGGAAGTTTTCCATCAGCATGCTCCAATTGTCCTAATAACCATCAAACTGTGGAATCACAGGTTGAACAAAACTCTCAGTGGCTTGTCAGTTGCCAATGTTTCTTGCTGCTGCAAGACACTCTTTTTCGAGTTCTTCCAGAGCCAAAGGGGCTCTGATACCAGATATTGGGAACTGGAAACCCTAAACGTAAAGAATGCTTTGAACAATTCTATTCAGTAATTGAAACCTGAGGATTCTCATTAAAACTGACTGAAATAAGTTTACATCTTAAATAGAGTTAGCCAAGCTTGACAATAACCAGTAACTTGACTTCTACAGATTTTGTGGAGTTTAGCAACCCTAAGCAACGGAAATAAATCCAAACGTGGTGAACAGGCTCAGCTGCATCTTCTACATTCTAGGACTCTAGCTTGACTTTAATTAAAACTTAATTAAACGTGACTAAATAACTCTTCACACTCCTTTAGAGGGATGCTACTCTCGTGGAATATATCGTTCTATATTTTCGATTGACCTTCCCTCGTAGATTCTGAACCTGTACTTTTGGTTGCTTGCTGCATATCACCTTGTATCTTCATAAATAAGGTTTTCCATTTGTTCTTTATATATTAACTTCTTTTGTACACTTTCTGTATTCGTCTTAAGATGTGCAACTTATTTCTCTTTTGTTATCATTCCCAGGAGGAATAGTCGCACTGGGAAAATTTGATGCCCTTCACATTGGTCATCGAGAACTTGCGGTTCAAGCATCCAAGGTTGGACCTCCGTTCCTTTTGTCATTTGTTGGAATGGCTGAAGTACTGGGTTGGGAACCAAGGTGTTGTCATTTGTTATGATCTGAGCTGCACATTGGAACTCAATTTCCTTGTTTGGGTGGTTCTAGCTTTGTTAAATTAACTTAATATATTCTTGTAAATTCAATTGAACAGAGCTCCCATAGTTGCTAAATGTGATCGCAAGTGGGTTCTTTCCTCTTGGGCCTCGTACTGTGGTGACATGGCACCTGCAGAGTTTGAGATTGAATTTTCAAGTGTTCGACGTCTAACACCAAGGCAATTTGTTGAGAAATTATTGGAAGAGCTTGGAGTGTGTGGGATTGTGGCAGGTAAGTTAATTTAAAGAAATCCATTGATTACATACTTTAAGTTAGAAATGGATTTTGCAATGGCTGGTTGTGGCAGGTGAAAACTACCGATTTGGATAGAAAGCTGCGGGTGATGCGACAGAGCTGGTGAGGTTGTGTGAAGAGTATGGCATTGGGGCTTATATCATAAACTCTGTTATGGACAAGAATGAATGCTCCATAAATGTACAGTCGAGTGATTTGAAAGACGGGACAAGTCTCGTCTACTTGCGTTCGCCATGCCCTTGCCGTGGGAGATATGAAGTATGTCTCACAACTCTTGGGTCGGCAGCATCGTCTGATAATGAATGCTGCGAAGGACCAGGAAGGATTTCCTTGCAGCAAACACAAGTTATCAGTTCCAAAGTCTAGTTTGTTAGATCTGGCTCCAAAGGAGGGTCTATACGAGAAGTGTTATCTTTGTATTGGGGAGGATGATGACCGAGCATCATCGTGTAGGGTGGTGGTTGACACTGGGTACGTCCATATAGAAATGGATGATGAGGTAGACGTGGGCGTATGTAATAGAGTTGGTACACAGGACTTGAGGCTCTTACGTATTGAATTTGGTGATTCGCAATCCTGAGTATGTTTAAATGATTTGATTTTCATTTCGTCTTTTTAAAAGAAGGATGAAATCTTTCATCCTTTTCCGAAAAAGAATGAATGGCGCACACATGATGAGAGAGAGGGAGAGAGAGAGAGAGAGAGAGAGAGAGGTATTACCCTTCTGATTGTGCTACCTCATGATGGATTCATGGATGATGAGGGTACATCACACATATCATTATTATAACTCATAGATTTTGTACAAAAATTAAAAATTTTAGTTATAGAAAATATTTTACACGGGAGTGAAGAAAAATGTTGTAAGACCAATGAACGTAACTTACCATTAATTAGGTCTTAAAACTAATTTTTCTTGATTTTTAAAGGTTAAAAATAGAAAAATTAATATAACCTAATTTGTGGGCCCCCAAATATATTTTACGTGTTGAAAATATTAGGAATATCTTAAATTATTCTTAGTAAAAAATGTTGTGCAACTAGAAAGAGTCGTATTTTGGCTTATAACGAATCTTGTACAAATTCACAAAATTGATTGGAAAACGTGAGTTATATAACTCACAATTTTTGTCAAAAAATTGAACTTTTTAGTTTTTGGAAATATTTTGCGTGGCAATTACGAAAAATGTTGCAAAACATTTGAATGTGATTCTACCAATTATTAGGTCCCAAAACTATTTTTTATTGATTTTTAAAGTTGTAAAATAGAAAAATAAAGATAAACTATTTTTTATGTGTCCAAAATATTTGGAATATCTTAAATCATTTTGGCTTAAAATGAATTTTGTAAAAATTCTTAAAATCAATTGGAAAATGTGGGTTATAACTCACAACTTTGGTCAAAATATTGAACTTTTTAGTTTTATGAAATATTTTGTGCGGGAGTTAAGAAAAATGTTACAAGACATTTGAATGTGATCTTACCATTTATTAGGTCCCAAAACTATTATTTTCTTGATTTTTAAAGGTTTAAAATAGAAAAATTAATATAAACTAATACAGGGCCCCAAATATACTTTTACGTGTCAAAAATATTTGGAATATTCTAAATTATTTTTAGTAAACATGCGATGCAACTAGAATCACTCGAATTTTGGCTTGTAATGAATCTTGTATAAATTCTCAAAATCGATTGGAAAACGTGGGTTATAAGTCACCGTTTTTGTCAAAAAATTGAACTTTTTAGTTTTAGAGAATATTTTCCATGGGAGTTAAGAAAAATGTTGCAAGACATTTCAATGTGATTCTACCAATTATTAGGTCCCAAAACTATTTCTTGTTGATTTTTAAAGTTGAAAAAAAAAAAGAAAAATAAATATAAACTATTAGGGGTCTCAAAATATATTTTTACATGTCAAAAATATTTGGAATGTCCTAAATTAATTTTAGTAAACATGTAGTGCGACTAGAATGACTCGCATTTGACTTAAAATGAATCTTACAAAAAATCTCAAAACCAATTGGAAAACATGGGTTATAACTCACGATTTTGGTCAAAAAATTGAAATTTTTAGTTTTATGAAATATTTTGCACAGGAGTTAAGAAAAATGTTGCAAGACATTTGAATGTGATCCTACCATTTATTAGGTCCCAAAACTATTTTTTCTTGATTTTAAAGGGTTTAAAATAGAAAAATTAATATAAACTAATATAGGACCCCAAAATATATTTTCACGTGTTGAAAATATTTGGAATATCATAAATTAATTTTAGTAAAAATTATGTGACTAGAATCACTCGAATTTTGGCTTATAATGAATCTTGTATATGACACATCCCGGCCCGGACCCCCACCACATCCCGAGCTTGACTCCACTGTAACATGATATTGTCCGCTTTGGGCTCCTACCACACCCTCACGGTTTTGTTTCTGGGAACTCACACGAGAACTTCCCAGTGGATCACCCATCCTGGGAATGCTCTTGCGCGAACTTGCTTAACTTCGGAGTTCCGATGGAACCCGAAGCCAGTGAGCTCCCAAAAGGCCTCGTGCTAGGTAGAGATGGGAATATACATAAGGCATAGAGGATACATTCCCCTGGATGTTGTATTTGGTATCAGAGTTGCGCAACGGAAGTGTGGTGGGGCCTCGGGCTGAGATGTGACATATAACTTCTCAAAGTTGATTATAAAACGTGGTTATATAAGTCACACTTTTTGTCAAAAATTGTAAATTTTAGTTTTAGGAAATATTTTGCGTGGGAATTAAGAAAAATGTTGCAAGACATTTGAATGTGATCCTACCAATTATTAGGTCCCGGAACTATTTTTTATTGATTTTTAAAGGTTAAAATAGAAAAATAAACATAAACTATTAGGGGTCTCAAAATATAACTTTATATGTCGAAAACATTTGGAATGTCCTAAATTAGTTTTAGTAAACATGAGATGCTACTAGAATGTCTCGCATTTTGGCTTAATATGGATTTTATATGAATTCTCAAAATCAGTTGGAAAACATGGGTTCTAACTCATAGTTTTGGTCAAAAAATCGAAATTTTTAGCTTTAAGAAATATTTTGTGCGGGAGTTAAAAAAAAAGTTCCAAGATATTTGAATGTGATCCTACCATTTATTAGGGTCCCAAAACTATTTTTTATTGATTTTTAAAGGTTAAAAATAGAAAGATTAATATAAACTAATGCTTCAAAATATATGTTTACGTGTTGAACATAATTGGAGTATCCTAAACTAATTTTAGTAAACACGCAGTGTGACTAAAATGACTCGAATTTGGGCTTATAATGAATCATGTATAAATTCTTAAAATTGATTGGAAAACGTGGATTACAACTCATAGTTTTTGTCAAAAACTGAAACTTTTAGTTTTAGAAAATATTTTGAGCGGGAGTTGAGAAAAATGTTGCAAAGCATTTGAAGTGATCCTACCATTTATTAGGTCCCAAAACATTTTTTTTTTTTTTTGTGATTTTTAAAGTTTAAAAATAGAAAAATTAAAATAATTTAATGGAGGGCCCCAAAATATATGTTTACGTGTGGAAAGTATTTGGAATTTCCTAAATTAATTTTAGAAACATGCGACGCGACTACAATGACTTGAATTTTGGCTTATAATGAGTCTTGTATAAATTCTCAAAGTTGATTGGAAACGTGGGTTATAAGTCACAGTTTTTTGTCAAAAAAATTCAAATTTTTAGTTTTAGGAAATATTTTGCATGGGAGTTAAGAAAAATGTTGCAAGACATTTGAATGTAATCCGACCAATTATTAGGTCCCAATTTTTTTTTTTAAATTTTCTAAAGTTAAAAAATAGAAAGAAAAAAATATAAACTGTTAAAGGGTCTCAAAATATATTTTTATGTTTCGACAAAAAAAAAAAACATATTATGCTTCGAAAATATTTGGAATGTCCTAAATTAATTTTAGTACACATGCAATGCTAATAGAATGGCTCGCATTTTGGCTTAAAATAGATCTTGTATAAATTCTCAAAATCAATTAGAAAACATGGGTTAATAACTCGATGTTTTGGTAAAAAATTTGAAATTTTTAGTTTTAAGAAATATTTTGTGCGGGAGTTAAGAAAAATGTTGCAATACATTTGAATGTGATCCTACCATTTATTAGGTCCCAAAACTATTTTTTCTTGATTTTTAAAGGTTAAAAATTGGAACATTAAAACAAACTAATAGAGGGCCCAAAAATATTTTTTACATGTTGAAAATATTTAGAATATCCTAAATTAATTTTAGTAAACTTGCAATGCGACTATAATGACTCAAATTTTGGCTTATAATGAATCTTGTATAAATTCTCAAAATTGATTGCAAAATGTGGGTTATACCTCACGGTTTTGTAAAAAATTGAAATTTTTAGTTTTAGGAAATATTTTGCATGCGAGTTAAGAAAAATGTTACAAGATATTTGAATGTGATACTACCAATTATTAGGTCCCGAAACTATTTCTTATTGATTTTTAAAGTTGAAAAATAGAAAAAAGAAATATGAACTATTAGGGGGCTCAAAATATATTTTTATGTGTCGTACATATTAGGAATGCCCTAAATTAATTTTATGAAACATGCAGTGCGACTAGAATGACTCGCATTTTGACTTAAAAGGAATCTTGTAAAAATTCTCAAAATCAATTGGAAAACATGGGTTATAACACACAGTTTTTGTAAAAAATTGAAATTTTAGTTTTATGAAATATTTTGCGTGGGAGTTAAGAAAATGTTGCAAGACATTTGAATGAGATCCTACCAATTATTAGTCCCAAAACTATTTCTTATTAATTTTTAAAGTTGAAAAATAGAAAAATAAATATAAACTATTAGGGGTTCTCAAAATATATTTTTGTGTGTCGAAAATATTTGGTATGTCCTAAATTAATTTTAGTAAACTTGCGGTGCTACTAGAATTGTGACATCCCACATCGTTCAGGGGAGTGATCCTTATATGTATATTCTCATCTCTACCTAGTACGAGGCCTTTTGGGAGCTCACTGGCTTCGGGTTCCGTAGGAACTCTGAAGTTAAGCGACTAGCACGAGAGCATTCCCAGGATGGGTGACCCATCGGGAAGTTCTCATGTAAGTTCCCAGAAACAAAACTGTGAGGGTGTGGTCGGGGCCCAAAGCAAACAATATCGTGCTACGGTGGTGGAGCGGGCCAGGGAAGTGGTCCCCCCCCCCCCGGGCCGGGATGTGACAAGAATGATTTGCATTTTGGCTTAAAATAAATCATGTAAAAATTCTCAAAATCAATTGGAAAATGTAGGTTATAACTCAAAATTTTGTCAAAATATTGAAATTTTTAGTTTTACAAAATATTTTGAGTGGGAGTTATGAAAAATGTTGTAAGACATTTGAATTTGATCCTACCATTTATTAGGTCCCGAAACTATTTTTTCTTGATTTTTAATAGTTAAAAATAGGGAAATTAAAATAAACTTATAGAGGGCCCCAAAAAATATTTTTGTAGGTTGAAAATATTTGAAACATCGTAAATTAATTTTAATAAACATGTGAAGTGACAAGAATGATTCGAATTTTGGCATATAATGAATCTTGTATAAATTAACAAAATTGATTGGAAAACGTGAGTTATATAACTCACAATTTAAAAAAAAAATTAATTAATTTTTTTTTAGTTGTAGGAAATATTTTGCGAGTTAAGAAAAATGTTACCAATTATTAGGTCCCAAAACTATTTTTTATAAAATTTTAAAATAGAAAAATAGAAAAATAAATATACACTATTAAAGGGTCTAAAATATATTTTTATGTGTCGAAAATACTTGGAATGTCCTAAATAATTTTGGCTTAAAATGAATTTTGTAAAAATTCTCAAAATCAATTAAAAACCTTGGGTTATACCTCACAATTTTGGTCAAAAGTTTGAAATTTTTAGTTTTAGTTGCGCGGGTGCTAAGAAAAATGTTGCAAGACATTTAAATGCGTTCCCACCATTTGTTAGGTCCTGAAACTATTTTTTTTTACTAATTTTTAAAGGTTTAAATAGAATAATTGATATAAACAAATAAAGAGCCTCAAAATATATTTTTACGTGTTGAAAGTATTTGAAATCCTAAATTAGTCTTAGAACACATGCGGTGTGACTAGAATGACTTGAATTTTAGGTTATAATGAATTTCATATAAATTCTCACAATCGATCGAAAAACGTGGGTTATAACTCATAGTCTTTCTCAGAAAATTGAAAATTTTAATTTGAGGAAATATTTTGCGTGGACATTTGATTGTGATCCTACCAATTATTAGGTCTCGGAACTATTTTTTATCGATTTTTAATTGTTAAAAATAGAAAAATTAATATAAACTAATAGAGAGCCCCAAAATATATTTTTATGTGTTGAAAATATTTGGAATATCCAAAATTAATTTTAGTAAACATGCAATGCGAATAGAATGACTAGAATTTTGGCTTATGATGAATCTTGTATAAATTCTCAAAATTGATTGAAAAACATGGGTTATAACTCACTGTTTGTGTCAAAAAATTGAAATTTTTAGTATTAAGAAATATTTTGCACGAAGTTAAGAGAAATGTTGCAAGACATTTGAATGATCCAACGAATTATTAGGTTCCAAAACTATTCCTTATTGATGTTTAAAGTTGAAAAATACAAAAATAAATATAAACTATTAGGGGATCTCAAAATATAATTTTATTTGTTAAAAATATTTGGAATGTCCTAAATTAATTTTAGTAAACATGCGGTACAACTAGAGTGACTCGCATTTTGGCTTAAAATGAATCTTGTAAAAATTCTCAAAATCAATTGGAAAATGTGGGTTATATAGCTCACAATTTTGGTCAAAAAATTGAAATTTTTAGTCTTAAGAAATATTTTGCATGGGAGTTAAGGAAAATGTTGCAAGACATTTGAATGTGATCCTACCATTTATTAGGTCCCGAAACTATTTTTTCTTGATTTTTAAAGGTTTAAAATACAAAAATTAATATAAACTAATAGAGGGCCCCAAAATATATTTTTACGTGTTGATAATATTTGGAATATCCTAAATTATCTTTAGTAAACATTATGCGACTAGAATCACTCGAATTTTGACTTATAATGAATCTTGTATAAAGTCACAAAATCGAATCGAAAACGTGAGTTAACTCACAGTTTTTGTCAAAAAATTGAAATTTTTAGTCCTAAGAAATATTTTGCACGGGAGTTAAGGAAAATGTTGCAAGACATTTGAATGCGATCCTACCATTTATTAGGTCCTGAAACTTTTTTTTTCTTGATTTTTAAAGGTTTAAAATGCAAAAATTATATAAACTAATAGAGGGCGCCAAAGTATATTTTTACGTGTTGATAATATTTGGAATATCCTTAATTATCTTTAGGAAACATTATGCAACTAGAATCACTCGAATTTTGGCTTATAATGAATCTTGTATAAAGTCACAAAATCGAATCGAAAATTTTAATTTTAAGAAATATTTTGTGACTAGAAATATTTTTACGTGCTGAAAATATTTGGAATATCCTAAATTATCTTTAGTAAACATTTTGTGACTAGAATCGCTCAAACTTTGACTTATAATGAATCTTGTATAAAGTCAGAAAATCGATTGGAAAACGTGAGTTATATAACTCACAGTTTTTGTCAAAAAATTGAAATTTTTAGTTTTAGGAAATATTTTGTGTGGGAGTTAAGAAAAATGTTGCAAGACATCGCATTTTGGCTTAAAATGAATCTTGTAAAAATTCTCAAAATCAATTGGAAAGCATGGGTTATAACTCACAATTTTGCAATTTTGGCCAAAAAATTGAAATTTTTAGTTTTACGAAATATTTTGCAAGGGAGTAAAGGAAAATGTTGCAAGACATTTGAATATGATCCTACCATTTATTAGGTCCTGAAACTATTTTTTCTTGATTTTTAAAGGTTTAAAATAGAAAAATTAATATATGTGTGTGATATCCACACACCCCATTTTACTTCTCACACACCCCATTTTAAAATAGAAAAATTAATAGATCTTCTTCAATTTATCCGATTCGACGATCGAAAATTAAAAAGGTGTGTGAGAAGTAATATGGGGTGTTTGGATATCACACCCCTTAATATAAACTAATAGAGGGCCCCAAAATATATTTCTACGTATTGAAAATATTTGGAATATCCTAAATTATCTTTAGTAAACATTATGCGACTAGAATCACTCAAACTTTAACTTATAATGAATCTTGTATAAATTCAAAAATCGATTGAAAAACGTGGGTTATTTTTAGTTTTAGGAAATATTTTGCATGAGAGTTAAGAAAAATATTGCTAGACATTTGAATGTGATCGTACCAATTATTAGGTCCCGGAACTATTTTTTATTGATTTTTAAAGTTGTAAAATAGAAAAATAAATATAAACTATTAGTGTAACATCCCACATCGCCCAAGGGGATTGTAAGATCCCACATTCCCCCTGGGAGTGATCCTTATATGTATATTCTCATCCCTACCTAGCATAAGGTCTTTTGGGAACTCACTGGCTTCGGGTTCCCTCAGAACTCCGAAGTTAAGCGAGTAGCGCGTGAGAGTATTCCCAGGATAGGTGACCCATCAGGAAATCTCTTGTGTGAGTTCCCAGAAACAAAACCGTGAGGGCGTGGTTGGGGCCCAAAGCGAACAATATCGTGCTACGGTGGAGTCGGGGGCGGGATGTGACAATTTGGTATCAGAGCCTAACCCTAGCCGTGGTGTGCCGACGAAGACGTCAGGCCCCTAAGGGGGGTGGATTGTAAGATCCCACATCGCCCAGGGGAGTGATCCTTATATGTATATTCCCATCCCTACCTATCACGAGACCTTTTGGGGAGCTCACTGGCTTCAGATTCCATCGAAACTCCGAAGTTAAGCGAGTAGCGCGCGATAGCATTCCTAGGATGGGTGACCCATCGGGAAGTTCTCGTGTGAGTTCCCAGAAACAAAACCGTGAGGGCGTGGTTGGTGTCCAAAGCGGACAATATCGTGTTACGGTGGAGTCGGGCCTGGGAAATGGTCCCGCTGGGGGCAGGATGTGACAATTTATATGTATATTCCCATCCTTACCTAGTACGAGGCATTTTGGGAGCTCACTGGCTTCGGATTCCATCAGAACTCTGAAGTTAAGCGAGTAGCGCGCGAGAGCACTCCCATAATGAGTGACCCATTGGGAAGTTCTCATGTAAGTTCCCATAAACAAAATCGTGAGGGTGTGCTGGGGGCCCAAAACGGACAATATTGTGCTATGGTGGAGTTGGGCACGGGAAGTGGTCCCGCCCGGGGCGGGATGTGACAATTTGGTATCAGAGCCTAACCCTGGGTGTGGTGTGCTGATGAGGACGTCGGGCCCCTAAGGGAGGTGGATTGTAACATCCCACATCACTCAGGGAGTGATCCTTATATGTATATTCTTATCCCTACCTAACACGAGGCATTTTGGGAGCTCACTAACTTCGAGTTCCATCGAAACTCCGAAGTTAAGTGAGTAGCGCGTGAGAGCATTCCTATGATGGGTGACCCACTGGGAAGTTCTCGTGTGAGTTCCCATTAACAAAACCGTGAGCGTGTGTTAGGGGCCCAAAGCGGACAATATCGTGCTATGGTGGAGTTGGGCCCGGGAAGGGGTCCCGCCCGGGGTGGGATGTGACAATTAGGGGTTCTCAAAATATATTTTTATGTGTCGAAAATATTTGGAATGTCCTAAATTAATTTTAAACATGCGGTGCAACTATAGTGACTCGCATTTTGGCTTAAAATGAATCTTGTAAAAATTCTCAAAATCAATTGGAAAACGTGGGTTATAACTCACAATTTTGGCCAAAAAATTAAAAATTTTAGTTTTACGAAATATTTTGTGCGGGAGTTAAGGAAATTGTTGCAAGACATTTGAATGTGATCCTACCATTTATTAGGTCCTGAAACTATTTTTTCTTGATTTTTAAAGGTTTAAAATATAAAAATTAATATAACTAAGATAGGGCCCAAAATATATTTTTATGTGTTGAAAATATGTGGAATATCCTAAATTACCTTTAGTAAACATTATGCGACTAGAATCACTTGAACTTTGGCTTATAATGAACCTTCTATAAAGTTACAAAATCGATTGGAAAATGTGAGTTATATATATATA
Source organism: Pyrus x bretschneideri (assembly GCF_019419815.1). NCBI lineage: Eukaryota > Viridiplantae > Streptophyta > Magnoliopsida > Rosales > Rosaceae > Pyrus > Pyrus x bretschneideri. Next base: position 178,180 of record NW_025999802.1, on the reverse strand, counting down.
ACTAACAATTTTTGTCAAAAAATTGAAAATTTTTTTAAGGTAATATTTTGTGTGGGAGTTAAGACAAATGTGACATCCCACATCACCCAGGGGAGTGATCCTTAAATGTATATTCCCATCCCTACCTAGCACGAGGCCTTTTGGGAGCTCACTGGCTTCGGGTTCTGTAGGAACTCCGAAGTTAAGCGAGAAGAGGGCTAGAGCAATCCCATGATGGGTGACCCACTGGGAAGTTGCTCGTGAGTTCCCAAAAACAAAACCGTGAGGGAATGGTAAGCCCAAAGCGGACAATATCGTGCTACGGTGGTGGAGCGGGCCCGGGAAGTCGTCCCCCTCGGGCCGGGATGTGACAACAAATGTTGCAAGACATTTGAACGTGATTCTACCAATTATTAGATCCCAAAACTATTTTTTATTGATTGTTAATGTTGAAAAATAGAAAAATAAGTATAAACTATTAGGGGGACTCAAAATATATTTTTATGTGTCGAAAATATTTGTAGTGTCCTAAATTAATTTTAGTAAACATGCGGTGTGACTAGAGTGACTCGCATTTTGGCTTAAAACGAATCTTGTAAAAATTCTCAAAATCAATTGGAAAACATGCGTAACTCACAATTTTGCCCAAAAAATTGAAATTTTTAGTTTTACGAAATATTTTGCGCGGGAGTTAAGGAAAATGTTGCAAGACATTTGAATATGATCCTACCATTTATTAGGTCTTGAAACTATTTTTTTCTTGATTTTTAAAGGTTTAAAGGGGAAAAATTAATATAAACTAATAGAGGGCCCCAAAAAATATTTTTACGTGTTGATAATATTTGGAATATCCTAAATTATCTTTAGTAAACATTTTGGGACTAGAATCGCTCGAACTTTGACTTATAATGAATCTTGTATAATTTACAAAATCGATTAGAAAACGTGAGTTACTCACATTTTTTGTCAAAAAATTGATTTTTGTTTAGGAAATAGTTTGCGCCGGAATTAAGAAAAATATTGGAAGACATTTGAATTTGATTCTACAATTTATTAGGTCCCAAACTATTTTTTTGTTGATTTTTAAAGTTGAAAAATAGAAAAATAAATATTAACTTTTATACACTTTTTTTTTTTTTTTTTTTTTGTATTGAAAATATTCGAAATAATCTAAATTAATTATAGTAAACATGCGGTTCGACTAGAATGACTCGAATTTTAGCTTATAATGAATCTTGTATAAATTCTCAAAATCGACTAGAAAACGTGTGTTAAGTTGAAATGTTGCGTGGGAGTTAAGAAAAATGTTGCAAGACATGTGAATGTGATCCTACTATTTATTAGGTCCGAATACTATTTTTTATTGATTTTTGAAATTGAAAAAAAAAGAAAAGAAAAACAAATATAAACTAATAGAGGGTCCCAAATATATTTTTACGTGTTGAATATATTTGGAATATCCTAAATTTATTTTAGTAAACATGCAGTGTGACTAGAATAACATGAATTTTACTTAAAATAAGTTTTGTGTAAATTCTCAAATTCAATTAGAAAAAGTGCATTATAAATCACCGTTTTTGTAAAAAAAATAAATTTTTTTTTTTTTTAATTTTTTAAATTAATTTTTAAGGTTAACAAGAAAAATAAAAATAAATTAATAGAGGCCCTCATATTATAGTTGTGTGTGTAAAAAAATGTGAGGATGAGAATGGATGGACTGCTGAGTGACGCATCGTGCATTTGCGGCGGCATAGTGATAATATTCTCCGCATAAGAAAGAAAAGAAACAAATTATTATGTAAACAGTATGGAAAATATTGATGGCCTCCCATCCAACTCTCCAGACCCTTTCGCTTTGTTAGTGGGAATATTCTCCAGGAATATCCTCTTATGCCAAATATTTGATTGTACAAGTGACCCATAAATATCAAATAAGCAAAAACTCTTTTGATGGTTCTCATATTTTTATTTTCTGCTTAAAAAAGAGATAAATAGTGGTATGTTATGGTTATTTATTAATTTCGGATCAACGACGTTATGGAGAATTTCACCTTATTTTTTACCACAATCAAACAAATTTACTAGCTCGGAGCATCGAACCTAAAACCTCTTACATTTTTACTTATTGGGAAGTTACAGTCTGTGCACATACCACTAAACCATTGTTGCGGTTGATAATTCCCATGTCTTGAATTTCATAAATTTTCAGGTGTGAAAAAATAGAAAATATCTAGCTTAATTTAAGCACATAAATAAATTCCTTATGGTTATAAATAAACAATCCTAAATTGATTTATCTTTTTGGGGTCTAATTGATTAATATAACTAAAAGGCAATCCCGCACCGCACCGCAGCAACAGAAAAAGCAAAAGAGACGCGGGGGGACCAACGGAGGAGAAAGGGAAAAGCCAACCCCGCACCGCAGCAACAGAGAGAGAGAGATAAGAAAAAGAGGCGGAAGGGAAGAGGAGGGGAGGGAGGGGCCTCGCCGTTCGCCATTCACCACCTCATTCTCTTCCTTGGTTTGATTTCTTCAGTCAGGTCTGCCTCCTCTCAACTTTTTCTCCGAAAATTGTTTATTCATTCTCACAATATTTATTTTCTTCGTCGAATTAAATTAAATTGAATTCTAAATCATCGCATTTAGATATAGGAATTTTTAGTTTTTGAGTACATCGATATTTTATTTTTACATTAAAAGAAGGAAGAGTTGGAATAAGCCACATAATAAGAAGTTTAATTTGGAATTGAATTCATCGTTACAAGATTCCAATGTAAGACTTTTCATGAAATGAAGATGAATGTATGTCAAGGAAAATTTCTTAAAAACATGAAAGGGCCATTGGGCAAAACGGTCTTTTTCTCTGCTGTGCCAAATTGCCAATGAGCTCGCGGTCCTAGATTGCCGGAAGCTCCTGCCTTTCCCTACCTACCCTATGAGCCCATTACCATCTCTAACTTTTCTTTTCTTTTTATTTTAAACGTGGCACTGTTCTACTGGACCTTGTGTTTTAACCGCCAGCTTGGATTTTTATTTTCTATGCTTTTAAAAAGCAAAAACAAACATCAGAATCCAGGAAAGCTGTGGTAATCTCCAGCGAAGAAAACGAAGAAGGGAAGGATCAGGCAAGGAGGAGGGTTCTTGCAAATTGCTATTCGTTGGTCGGTGTCGGGTGCGCGTGGTGGTGATAATCGGGCTGTCTGTCAAACGACATTGACAGCCCGACCCGAGTTTGTTTTTGTTAGAAACGTCCAAGTCCAAGCAACGCGGTAAGAATATTTCTTTTGGCAATCAACGAATATGCGCTCTCCAACCCACTTTTCAGTTTTCTATCCACTATTAAATTCTAATTCTTGCGTGTTTTTCATGCGCTTATAAATTCCGATTCCAATTTTTATTATTTCTTTCTTCGTTTGAATCCCTTATTCCAATTTGATACAATCCCAATTCCTTCTTTGTTGGTGCTTGACTATTCTTCTTGGTGGTCTATATTTATCGTCATATTCCCATTCTTTCATTTTCTCTGCAGGTGATTCCCTTGCTTGAAATTGTTGGCTTTCTGGGAAATCTGGTCGCTTGGATTGCTTGTCATTTCCTTTTCATATGTTGAATGGTGGTTGCTTGATATTCGCATGAGTATTTTGGGCGCCCTTACCAACAATATGGCTTCCTTGTCTGGAATGGTTCAACGACCTCTCGTTGCGGCTGCTGCCGTTGCTGTTGCCTCGGTTTCTGCTGACATCTCTGATAAATTGCCGTCTTACCGATCCAATGACGCTTGTTCTACATCGGGTTTATCACACAACACCTCCTTGCAAGATTGGAACTCATCCTGGGTTTCACATATTTTGGTTTCTAAGCTCGCAAACTTGTCCTTTATCTCTAGAATTCCAGTACCTGTGCCCAACATTAACTTCCCAATTCCTAACACGGGCTGCAATTTTGTTCCCAAGCAGCTATATTCATCAGTTGCATCTTCACCTCTTCTTCTTAATCTGTATCAGTCCGCAGACCTGGTTAAAGCACGAAAGTCAGCTTCGTATAACCATGATATATCATCTACTTCCCCATCTGAGGTCTCGTACAGATGGCATTTACCTGAACCGAATGCCATAGATGTTTCAGGCGGTTCTGATTGCTCATCGGCAAAGTTCAGGACTGTGGTGGTTTTGCTAGGATGGTTGGGAGCAAAGCAAAAACATCTCAAGAAGTATGCCGAGTGGTATACTTCCAGGGGATATCATGCTATTACATTTACTTTGCCCATGTCTGACATTCTCAAATACCAACCTGGCGGGAAAGTTGAAGAGCACATCGACTCGCTTGTGAGCCATTTGGCTGATTGGTTAGAAGAGGAACATGGAAAGAACCTGGTGTTCCATACTTTTAGCAATACTGGATGGTTAACGTGAGTCCAGTCCCCACTTATATTCTTTTTTCTTATAGAAACTCCATGTGCAATTTTCCTGTTCTCCTGTGTAACCATTTCCTGGTTTGCTTCATCTTACAGGTATGGGGTAATTTTGGAGCAGTTCCAGAAGCACAATCCTTCTCTAATGGGCAGGATTCGGGGCTGCGTTGTGGATTCTGCACCTGTTGCAGCACCTGACCCCCAGGTAAACGATAGTTGCAGTTCTGTAACTGGGAAAGAGCAGAAGTTATCTACTGATCGTATTGAAAAGATAAAAAGTTATCTACACATACTCCATTTGGTACCAGAGATAACCTGTTGCTGTCATTTTTTAGAGTGTGGATCATGTTTCTATGAATTTGACCAATATAATACTTCATTTTGCTCAATATAATTGTAGCAGCAGAGCCTATTACCTACCACCATGCCCAATTGTTGTAGGAATATCCGAAGAAAACGTATTGGTTTTTGAGTTTTGTGTGGCTCATTCAGACAGCTGTTTGGGTTTGTTATGCAAATGATCTGTTTTTTTAGTTTTTTCTGGGTTCCAGGTTTTTCTTAGAATCTTAGATGATTTGTGTTTGGATGGGTGTGCTATCTAATTCTTGACCTTGTGCAGGTCTGGGCTTCTGGTTTCTCTGCAGCCTTTCTGAAAAAGCGTAGTGTAGCAGCAAAAGGAACAATGGACTCAAATGAGTCAGGGATGGATGCTTTGGTTGGCAGCAATAATGGAGTAGTGGCACCCAAACCTGCAGTAACCGAAGCAGCTTTGCTAGTAGTCTTGGAGAAGTTCTTTGGGGTGGTTTTGAAATTTCCTAGAGTGAACAGGTAGTCTATCTTATTCTTCCTTGCCCTTTTATTTTCATAGAATTATTCGAGGTGGATGTGAATCTTCATGCACCTTGCCATGCTACAAATTTCCGTTTATACTTGAATTCATTCACCTCACCTGTGTTTTATAATCCTAGAAGAACAATTGTCAAAGCAAATGTCAAATTAGCATTGGCAAGAGTTGGTCTCTCCTTGTATGGAAAGTAATATGAATGTTATTGGTGGTATTGCAGGAGGCTTTCTGATGTGTTGAGCCTATTGTCAGCTCGCCAACCAAGTTGTCCGCAATTATATATCTACAGCTCTGCAGACACGGTGATTCCTGCAGGGTCAGTGGAATCATTCATAAAGGAGCAAAAGAGGGCGGGACATGAGGTTAGGGCTTGCAACTTTGTGTCGACGCCGCACGTTGATCATTTCAGAAACGACCCAAAACTGTACACTTGTGAGCTAACCGGGTTTCTTGAGGACTGCGTGCTTCCTTGTTGCAAACAGTCGCATTGATTGATCGAAACCATGGAGTCACCGAAGATGATTCTAAAATTCTTTTTGTTATGCTTAAATTTACACAGCATATCCAATTAATTCATTTGTGTAGAGGTGGTTGAATGCAACACAGCATATCCATTTTCCGTTGTTTGTTTTCACATCACATGTTACAGACAACATATACAAACAGATTATTCTCATCGATCAACTGTCAAGTTTTACCAAATGATGAATGATGATGTTAGTTGCACCCAATCGGGCCAATCCGTATTATTATTGTTACTTGGCAGTTTTGATCTTTTGATACGCATTGAAACGGGGGGACATTAAACATTACCTGTAGAAAATATTGTACTTGGGCTCTTTTTCTAACCACCATTCCATGTTCGCTCATGACTTGGACCAACCCTGGTGACTGTATACCTCTTTCCAGTCGGAGCAGAGGTGAACAAATAATAATTTGACTCATGTTTTTTATTCGGAGTTGGTATCCATATAAATTTTTCAAATTTATATTCTGAAAATAATGCAAATTTATAACGTATAGTTGACACAATGTCAAGAGTACAAGTGGAACAAACCAGAAACAAGGAGACGATATTATGTAGAATGACACCCGAGCCCCTAGCTAGTAGCTACCCCTTTGAATCTCTCTCATCTCTCGTTCCCGAATGCCAACCCTAATCCTAATCCTGATTGAGCCCTCCCCAAATCTATAATCTCAATTGGGGTCAGGGTTAGGGTTTCCTCCTTTACTATCAAATATCAATGGCTTCTTCATCATCAACCGATTCCCCGTCAATAACAATAATGGTATGTATCAACGAGGCGTTGACGGACGACGAGCTCCGGTCGGTGCTAGCGAAGCTGGAGAGCCAGAGGGACAAGGAGGCTTTCGGGTTGGTCTGCAAGCGGTGGCTTCACTTGCAGAGCACGGAGAGGAAGAGGCTCTCCGCACGTGCGGGACCTCACATGCTTCTCAAAATGGCTGCCAGGTTCTACAGGGTCCTGGAGCTCGACCTCTCTCAGTCCATTTCCAGGTCCTTCTATCCCGGTGTCACCGACTCTGATCTGCGTGTTATTGCTGATGGGTTTAAGTGCTTGAGACTCCTCAATCTGCACAACTGCAAAGGTTTTCTTTTTTCAATTTCAGACACTGTTTATTTGAATTTGTTTGAATATTGGATATCTGCTTGTTTCATGGGTGTATGGCAGTAGATTAGGTACTTTTATGTGGGTTTTTATTGCCTTTAACAGAGCTGCACGTACCTTAGATTGTGGGATATTTGTATTGGAGGCGCATATTTTCCATCTGCATACTGCTTACTGTGAGATTCTTATTAGACTGCACAGTGGAAATCAGAAAAACTTTTTGAAATGTGTGCGCTCATTGTCTTTTGTATTGAACACAATAGACTTGATTCATGTATCACTTATTTCTTTCTTTTACAGGAATTTCAGATGCCGGTGTCGTTTTCATTGGCTCTGGTCTTCCATCACTACAGTCCCTAGATGTGTCATATTGTAGAAAGTTAACGGACAAAGGATTATCAGCTGTTGCCCAGGGCTGCGCAGACCTTCGGGGCCTTTATCTTGCTGGCTGCAGATTTGTTACTGATGGGTTATTGCGAGCCCTTTCAAAGAATTGTTACCATTTAGAAGAGTTGGGGCTCCAAGGTTGCACCAACATAACTGACGCTGGACTTACTGATCTTGTAAATGGATGCCAACAGATCAAAGTTTTAGATATCAACAAATGCAGCAATATTGGAGATAGTGGAGTTTCCAGTGTCTCCATGGCATGCTCATCTTCTCTGAAGACGCTGAAGTTGTTGGATTGCTACAAAATCAGTGATGAGTCTATATTGTCGTTGGCCAGATTCTGCAAAAATCTTGAAACTCTAGTCATTGGTGGCTGCCGGGACATTTCAGATGCATCTATAAAATTGCTGGCTGTTTCTTGTAAGAGTAATCTCAAGAACCTACGGATGGATTGGTGTTTAAATATCTCAGACTCTTCGTTGTGCTGTATCCTTGCTCAGTGCAGAAACCTGGAGGTTCTCAACATTGGGTGCTGTGAGGAGGTGACAGATGTCGCCTTTCAGGGTTTAAATGGTGGAGGTGACATTGAGTTGAGTTTGAAGTTTTTAAAGGTGAGTAATTGCCCAAAAGTAACGGTGGCAGGTATAGCCATGGTTTTGGACAAATGTGAGACTTTGGAATATCTGGATGTAAGGTCGTGCCCACACATTACAAAGGCAGGTTGTGAAGAAGGGGGATTGCGGTTTCCTGAACGTTGTAAAGTGAACTTCACAGGGAGTTTAGCTGAGCCTGAGGTGTTACTTTGTGAGTGAGCTGGCGGACACGGTCAGCCTCAGCAGGTCAAAATTTGTGAGGGGGAGAGTTTAGCTGAGCCTGAGGTGTTACTTTGTGAGTGAGCTGGCGGACACGGTCAGCCTCAGCAGGTCAAAATTTGTGAGGGGGAGTTTACTTAATCTGTTGGAAAGCTTGAGTGATGACTGGTGAGGCTGGTTTTGAGCTAGCCTCTGCTCGCTTCTCCGTACTGGATAAATGAAATGCTGGTTTGCTGGTTTGCTGGTTTGTTGTGTTGTGTGTTTAATTCCTTCCTTCCTCAGTCGGAAGTCAGAATATTAAAATCATGTACATCGTGAGTGGAATAAATTATGTGGTCACTTGTTACTACTTAGTCTGAATTTATAAGCCATATGAAACTCATGTTACTTGTTGTCAAGCAGGTAAATACAAATTATATACAAATTAGGATGTGTGATCATGTTGTGTTACTACGGACTTTCAGTAAAGAGAGTGCGAGTTATGCTTAAGAATTACTAATTGTGCATTGCGAAACCGGTGATTGTAAATAACATGAAGAGCCACGTGGTTTTCAAAGAAAAGAGAATTTTCTCATTAATAAAAAAGAAATATTTACGCATTGTCCGTAAATTAATGGTATTGAGCTCCTCCTCCTCGTCTTCCAGTACTCCTAGCTTAATGTGCATAATTACTTACAACTTGATCACATGTACTTGGTTAATTAAGCTTGAGATGGAATATTAATAGCCTGCTGGAGATATTTCAAAGTTTTCTGGTAATTCAAGAACCCCATAAACCAGAAGTCAAAGTCATCCACAGTAACTATTTCTACGTACTTTTGCGACGGCTTCTTCACGTTCTCGCTCTGGTTGACCCTGTTGATCTTGTTCACTGGGATCACCACCTTGTAGTGGACTCTTCTTACCAGCTGGTGTCCCTCTGAATCTGACGATGGCAGTTTGATCGATCTCTCGCTGCAAAACGCAATCTTGTCCGTCGAGATGAAGAGGAGGCCTGCCATAGGACCCGCCGTGGTTGACAGATAACACTGGGATGCCTTGAGCAGCCTCTCTCCTGCGTTGACGCTGAATGCATGCTTAAACACCTTCTCCAACGTCCCTCCTACTTTCATAATTTTAGCCCCCAGCCTCAGCTTCCACTTCACTGTCTCTGTGATCTTGGACCCCAGTCTCACTGCACAATTGAATCAAATTAAGTAAATTATTATGTAACTCGAACTTGTCTTAATTTCTGAATTAGTATATATGCACAGCGAGCTGCTTACCGTGTTCTTTGACTCCATGGGCAAAACTGTCAGCCTTCTTGGTAAGCTTGTTCATCCTGTTAAGCACTGAATGCACTCTGCTTTGTCCGATGAGCTTTGAAGATCCAGTAGTGATTTCACGATCATTAGGAGCCGCTGCTGGAATATTATGATGATATTGGATAGCAGCAGTATGATCTGCACTCTTCAACGAATACGCAGCTGCGGCGGCTGCTGCCGAGTTCATTGGAATTCCAAGAACTTGTCCTTGAAGTGAGGCCTTCATATTTGATTATAATCAGTAGGTATCTACTAGGATTAGCTGCAAGTTAATTAGAAGAAGAAGAAGAAGAAGAAGAAGAACAAGTGATGAGGAGATGGATGGATGCTTAATTGGTGATTATTGTGGTTGTGTGAGCGTTATGTTATGTATATAAAGGGATGGAAGATAGTAATAGGCGGGTGGGGGTGAATCTAACTTTTGGTTGCATGAGTCATGTATGGCTCATCAGTGAGAATAAAGGCATTGCTACTACTACTACACGGGCTCTTTTTTAAAGATAAAAATGTCGTCTTTTCATTTTCAAAAGAAAATGACATGGCATATATGTTATCTTGGATCGGTAGTTTTGCTTTAAGAAATAGACATTTTAGCAATAAGGTTTATATGTTGTGTTGTGCAAACAAATAACTCGAAAGTAAGGTTTTGCATGCATATCCCCCATTTCCATCTCCAAAGGTGTATTCGTCCACCTTGTTTGTCTGAGTTGTTACATATCTTTTGCTGTATTTTCCAAATCAGCCCTGCCCAAGCATTACAACAAACAGGAAAAGACAAAGGATCGAGATAAAAAAAGAAGAGAAGGAGAGTATATATCTTGATTTTTTCCTGATTAATGGGGAATTATGCTAACTTTTCAATCATTATAAATTAAGATTAGATTTAATTGAACAAGTATCGTCTTACTTAATTAACTTTGCTCAAATATAATAATAATAATAATATTGTAACCAAAACCAACTGTATTTGGAAAAGAGGAATTCAGATGTGTCAATGAAAACTTTTGAGCTGGACCTTTAGCTTTCTGATGCCATTGCCATTTGCCACCCCTCCCACCCACCCTCTCTCCTCTCCTCTCCTTTCCTCTTACTAATATACTAATTAAGATAAGATGACGAAAAGGAGGGAACAGGTATTTGACTATTCCTGACCAAATTTGTACATCACCCGAATCACATGGTATAGGACTCAGACTAGGAGACATGTTGGACAAGTAATTCATCAGCCTGTCCTCAGTGTGTATGTGTGTTGTTTGTTAGAGTATGAGTTATCTTACATTGTTCTCATGCCAATCCCAAGGAACACATAAAAATTGCAGTTGCAAGAAAAAGGTGAGAGAAGCAAAGAGGACCATCCCCCTTGCACGTATTCCATATTAAGTCCACATATATCTAAGTGAAGCGTTTAACATTGGTCAAAAGAGCAAAGTCTTAGCCAGCCATGTCACTCGGACTCAGGCCCAGCTGATCGGGTCGTGTCACATCTCCGTCGACAGGCCAAGTGCAACTGTGCAAGTGCTTATCTGGACAGATTTTGATGAATCGTCACCATCATGGCCAATTTGACGTTCCTTTCCTTTTAATCTAATTAAAAGACACCTTTTTTTATATCTTTGAATCGAAGCTTTCTAATTCATTGGTCAATTCCCAGCAAAATAAATGGGTTAAATAAAATAAAAGGGAGAAAAAGGTAGTGCTAGCTCAGCTAAGCCAAGCCGAGTCACTCGGTAGGCAAGGATATCGGAGGAAAGGTGGTGAGGGAGGTTTGTTTTCGAAATCCAAATGGTCCATCCCCTGTAAGCAAAAGATTGTCTCTGTGGCCAGAGAGACAATTGGTTACTCCCAAACTAATATACTAAACTCATATAAAATAGATTATGCTCTTATAGTGGACTAAAGAATTTGAGTGTAATATCAATCTATTAGACTCACACTAGTGTAGGAGTGTTATAGTTATCAAACTCAAACTGTATGGTTCCTATATATAGGTATTCAGTGGCGGATCCAAAATTAGAGCAATGGCGATCTCAATGTTAAGGGTCTAAGTTTTTTTATAAAAACAGAGCGCGAAGCATGCAAAAAAATACAGTTTATTCACCGAAGCAATTCGTCGAGCACTTGGTGGGTTTGTTATTGTCAATTGAACCATGTTGCCCACATGTTAACATATATCGAAGCAATCTGATGAGTGTTATCGAAATAATTTGTCAAGTGCTCTCGACGCAAACTGCAGACTGCTGCCGAGATATCTAGCAAGCATTACATTAAATACTTAGTGGGCCAAAAAGGGACCTCGGAAGAACTCCACATGTATATTTTTCAGACTTTGAGTGGTCTTATGACCACCTTAGTCCCAATATACATACGACACTCTAGGTATCACACTCAATTACTGTGGAAGGCCTAAGTTCATCATATTGCACATCAATTGATGTCTTTTGTTTGTTTGAACGTCTAATTCTCTATTGAGTATAGCTAATGTGATGGAAGTTGAAATTGCTTTAGTCATTTCGAAAGTCACTCTAAACATAGTTTGGCCAAAAGAGTTTTATAATCACTAACATGCCTCGTGCTTCAATGCGCAAGGGATCGCAGAATCAAAGGTGGCTTAGTCATACTTCCAACTTTTCTACATGATTTTATGACGCTTGGGGTGACAAAAGACATCATCAACTAAATAAATTATCAACTTTAGTTGAGAACACAAAATTAAGCTCAAATTTTAAGCACTTTTGAATCAGACTCAGCAGCATTTCTATTTCTCTATTTATGAGAAAGTCATTAAATAGGGTTGTTTGATTCCATTAATTTAATTGCATTCACAACTTTTTCCATTTGCAATCCTCGACTACCCTTCACCAACACAACATCATTACAATTAACCATCTTCACAATTTCCTGTACTAAAATTTCCGAGTCAATAGCATATACGATGTTCATCTCGTCAAGCGACTTCATACTCGCAGCTGCTGCACAAAACCTCTCCCCCACGAGGCCAACTAAATCAATACGAGCACTACGACACTGCTTTAAAATCATCTCGTGTGACTCCATCTCAATTCCACCAAGTTCTAACATGTCGCCGAGTATGGCGATTCTTTTGCCTCTGCAATCAATAGTCTCAAGCACGTCAATGGCAGCCTTGGTGCTCACAGGGTTTGCATTGTAAGCATCATTCACTATCTTGATTCCATTTCTAGCAATTTCAAGCTCCAACCTCATGTGAACCGGAGAAAAGGCTGACAGGCGAACTCCAATTTGAGAAAGAGATACTCCTAAAAGAGTCGCTACTGCTGCTGCCGCACATGCATTGACACCCAAATGGACGCCTGGACTAGGTATCACAAACTCTACCCTGAAAACAAACGAAACTGCCATTTCAGTGAAGAGCGTGAGCGGGAGCACTTAGGCTTATCAAAACGAAAAACAGTAGCTAGCAACGAAAACAATGTTGTTTAACTCAGACAAGGAATGTGTATGAGGAAGGGGAGGGGCTTACATCTCTTGGTGATTCTGTAAGACAACTCTAACTCCAAGACCTCTGTTTGTGCTTTCTGATACAACCAACCGAACATGGCACTCCACTGTGCGTCTCCGACCAAACAGCACCTGTTTATGGCAAGAAATTAAACAACAAACTGACTTCACCTATAACCTGGTGCAAAATACTAGCAGATCGAGTATCTACTCTCGTATGAGTTTCATTGCCCTGCTTTCCAAATCATCCAATTTTGTATTGTAAAGAAACTAAAATCAGGACAAGGGAAAGATCAAAGATGTGTTGTTTTGGTATATTGGTGCATTCACATTTTACATTTTATACAGAAAAAATAAGAAGCGCCCAGACCAGGGAGAGCAGAAAGACCTTTTTGACACCATATGGCACGGGGAGGCTCATGACAAGTGGATCGTCAGCATTCAAAACACAGACGTCCCCGGGCTTTGCTTCCGCCAAAATTTCCCCTTTGGCAATTGCAATTTCTTCCAAACTCGAAAAGTTGCAAAAATGCGAAGCCCCCACATTTAGAATGAGCCTTACAGTCGGCCTAGCCGTCCTCGCAAGCTCTAAAATCTCCCCCTTCCCGCTCATTCCCATCTCCAAAACCACAACCCCAGCATTCCTCGGCATCCCAATCAACGACAGAGCAACCCCAATTTCATTGTTCCAATTCCCATGACTTTGATGAACCAAACCTGTTGAACTCTCCAGAGCCAAAGCTATCATGGCCTTTGTGCTAGTCTTTCCCACGGTCCCAGTCACTCCCACCACTTCACCGTGAAACCTGTTCCTTGCATAACTAGCCATCTTCTTCAACGAAACGACAGTGTTACCGTGGCATTCAACAAAGCCTCTGTCCCAATTCTCGCAGACGCGGTTGCCGATAACTCCGGCACAGCCTCTGCGGGACAACTCCGGGGTGACGAAATCGTGGGCATCGAAGTTTGGGCCGGCAATGGCGAAGAACCACTGTTTAGGTTGCAGGGTTCTGGTGTCAGTAGAAATGGTTCCAGGAGGACCCCATTTTACGATCCTCCCGTTGACAGCGGCAGCGATATCCGAGACGGTCCACAGGGCTTTTGATTCCGATTCCAGGGGATTTGGGGAACTAGGGTTTATGGAACATTTGGTGGTGATAGAGATAGAGTGCCTGCTGGGTTTTATGATTGAGGGTAGGTGCCAGGAGGAATGTGGTGTTGGTGTTGCAGACATTGCCTCCAAGACAAAAAGTGCGATCCAAGCTTAAAACTTGAACTCATTCGTGCTTGTTTTAAAGGCTTTTCTAGCCCTTGACACTAATACTTTCTGAACTCACTCTCATTCACCGTATTTGAATTTAGGACTAACCGGCAGACCGCGGTTTAGACCATTTAAACACAGAATCTCTTTCAACAAAGTGGAGTGGAGACCGGCTCTCGTTAGATCAAATGGTCATGAACACTCGGATGGATCAGTCAGAAATATAAGAAATTGTTGAAAAAATAAAATTCCAACATATTTTCACATCAATGTAACTCGCAATTCACAAACTTTGGGCAATCACTAACAAGTCCGAAAACAAGATTTTACATAAATAAATTTTTATAGCAGAGACAATGCTAGTATAACATGTAAAAAGGGTCACTGCCTTGAATGCTACACTAGTAGACTGGACTTGTAATCGCCACTAAAGAAATATTGCTTTGCTTCCATGCCATCATCTGTTTCAGAATTTGCCTGTACAGATTCATGCCATTCTTCGCCCCCCACCCAATCAAATAAATGGCTTATTCCAACAAGAATAGACAAGCAACGACAGATCATCCACCTACCACTTGCACTTGTGCTTTGCCAATAAGTAAAACATTCAGGCTCGGAGCACTATGATCCTAATTAACCCCAACCAAGAGCACAAGCTATAAGTTTTCTCCTCCTCTTTGTACACTAGATGATTTTGATTCCTGAAGCTGCTGCTGCTCTATATCACATTACCTATGCGAACTATGAGGCATTGGATATGTCATCGGAACCATGCTCATTGGTGCACCAGGAACAACTCCTCCAGGTACCGGGGCTCTAACGCCATATGTCATGTGCGGGGGAGCAGGGAGATTCACAGGTGTGCCAACAGCTGAGACAAGGGGTCCTCCAATTGGCTGCCCTATACTCGGTGCACCGTACATGCCAACCCCTGGGGGCCCAGCAGGAGATTGTTTGGGGGACTTGCCAGAGGAACCTACTGCGGCACCATTTGCCTGACCAGTGATCGGCCCTTGAGCTGCTGAAATTTCTCCATTGTTGACACTGGTGATGTCATGAATGCTTGATCGCCTCCTGTCCTTGTTCATTGAATTCAAGCGTATAAAATACTTTTGTGCGTGGCTTGCCACTTGCGTAGGAGTTCTTGTTACCACAAAGTTCCGAGATATACTTCGCCAGTCACCTTTCCCATATTTTTCCAAGCCAAGAAGAAATAGCCTGTCACGGAACAAAAACAGAAAAAAACATGTATCATTATATTGAAAAACTCAGAGAAGAAAATAGTCCGAAGACATTACGTGGTTGGTCTAAGATGACAGTACCTAGGACGTGTAAAAGGACCATACACACCTTAAGATAAGCAGTGAATTCAACAGCCACCAAACTTCTAAACACAGAAAAGTTGGAACTATATATAATAAATGGAACACCATAGGGACAATATGGTTTTCGGATGTGGAATCAACTTGAGATTCTCTGTGTTGGAGGCTCACAAAATTGCAGAAAGCCCTCACCAAAAAATTAGTAAGTGATCAATATTTAACCTATAATAAGAACCCAGACACAAGAAGAATACTACCAAAATTCCTACTCAGAGAATTGAGACACAAAAAAAATCATCACACATACTAGAAAACAGAATATGACGTATTTAAGTCAAGCGAACACTGTTGGACAAATTCTTTTACAGAGATAATAAATGGCAGACCGAACACCAAGAACTTGATTCATACCACACACGGCTCTATCAGGCCACAAAAATGGGGTCAGCTGATTTCAGTTGTAAATATAAGAAATGACTATGAACGAAATATGATCTCACTTTTTTGTTACAGATGTTTTATGTTTCCTTAAAACCCTTACATTTAAGCTCCCACAATCCTTTCCATCTTTCTCAGCTGAAATGCCACCTCTATAAGTACTATATGCAGATTATCAAATACACACAAACGTTTCAGTTGGCACCACTTAACAGCAATATAACAGGCCATTTCCCCTATAAAATTCCATAGAACCTGGTTTCTATATCAAAAAGTGCGGCCTCTAGAAACAAGTTTTTACCATGGGATTGTTGATTAGGGGCCTTCCTAGTTGTTTCATGGTGACAGGACAGAGCTATTTCATGTCTCTTGTCATTTCAAGCCATTTTCCTATTGAAACGGTATCTGCATAGCTACATACCTTAGTTCTATACTTCCATAAATAAACCAGTTTTCATGATAACAATTACTGTTCACATCTAAATCTACAGAGCACATATTTCTACTAAAACAATTAAGAACTAATCACAATTGGAGTAAAGAAGGTGTTGCAGTTGCCAGTCACTTCGTGCCAGAAACACCGGTTTCTTAGCCCAATGCTGTAGCGCAATATGCAAATAGCTGAGGTAAGGCATATACCAAAATCATTATATTACAGTAGGGTGTTCCATCCATGAACACCAAATCCCAAGAAAATTACAATTAAAGGAGCCTGGATACAAAACTAAAAGGCTCTCATTTTAGATGGTTTCTACTACAATGCCGTTTTCTTTGTTATCCAGATTTTCATGTTTTCAGACTTAACTAACAGTCAACAAGGGCAACTCCGGTGATAAACATATCCATAAATTCTTAACAAGTCTTTCATACGAAATATAGAAAAAAACCAAATGAAGCCTAACCAAATTGCACATCAATATAGAAAAGTTAAATGAGGAGAAGTCAGCTGCCATGTTAGGCATGTGTTTAAATACGAAAATACCATGTTTTCTTTATTTATGCCAATATCATTCAAGAATATTGCAAAAAATTATAACCTATGGGCTATGAGCTTGATACTAATACAAATAATGAAAAAGGAATATTCTGGATATGGAAGTTCTTCAAAAGGTAAAGCTCGATATAGTTTAGCCAACTATCCTCACCCTAAACCTTAGGGCCTAAAGCAACTTCAGAAAACTTACTATTGGAAAGAAAACTCCTGATAAAATTTATCATCGATAATAAAGATAAAATAGAGGACTTGAAAAGAATAACCAATCTTTAGCTTGATTCAGATACTCCTACAAATGTCACCCATCGGGCAAGAAAATCATTAAATCAACAATAAAATACTAACCTGTGCTCATCCTCTGTCCAAGCAATCCCCTTTCGGCGTTCCTGATCTGCCCTTGAAGCCTTACTTCCCTGATTAGATTCACTGCTATAGTTTCCAGAATGTCCACCTTTCTTATTGGTTCCTTCATCACTGGCATGGCTAGTTGAACCCTCTGAAGAATTGTAGCAAGGCAGCGGCACAACACCAGCTTCGATCTGGGTTAAATCCTCAAGTAAGAGGTCATAATGATGTTTTATCTCCTCTAGGGTTTTCCCATGTACATCAGCTACAATTTTCTCCCACCGATCTGAAGAATCCTCAGGATAAGTTGCAAGGGCATTCTCAAATGACTTATCCTGCTCTCGAGTCCATAAGGAGCTACTGACCACTTCCTCCACAGTCATCTGTCTAATCTCTGTTTGACTCCACTATCCAAATATTTCACACTGGAAGAAGAGTAGAATAAATATAGCAACCTCCTCCACAATTTATGCTGCACCAGTCACCGAGTCTCAGACTATCAAGAATCTACAATTGTTCTTGGGAATTGGATCTAAATGATTTCAATAGTTGGTTACAACTTACAGCTAACAACTTCTTTGATGGCGGGCTAAATTACAGGAAACGGAGCGTAAGACGCTAAGCAAGAGAAACTCAGTTAAGATTTCAATGGCGATTTGCTCCACAATTCAAGAATTGGAGTTTTCTGAGTTGGTGACCTATCGATGAGCAAAAAGGCAACAAACTTCAGTTGGAGCATGAGAAACCTCTGAAAACCATAATATCAAAGTGCAATAAATGGCAGTTTAACCAAAAAAAAAAAAAAAAAGGAATATAACTAATTCCGATCGTAAATTTAGTAGTGGAATGGTAATTAGGGTTTTACTCTGTGAAATATGAAACAGACCACGAAATAACCAAACAGAGAGGAAAAAACCTTCAAGTCTTTGAAATGTAAGAAAGCAAAAATCCCAGTTTCTGAGCAGCAGCCCCATCCCCACCACCACTGATAGGGATATCAACAGTTTTAACAGCGCAGGCCCACAAGGAGTTATATGCTATTCTCAAGCGACCCACTCTTTTCAAACTCAATTTTCACAGCATTCTTATCCCTCTATTTAAGCAAACAATAAAACCACCATAATCCATATCATCACTCCTTCCCCAATCCCTAATCATATCCAGAATTCAAAATTGGGAAATTAGGACAAGAATTCAAATTTCAAAATTCAACGAAAATAAAATAAAACCTTACCCGCCGTGAATCCATTCCCAAACTAAACAAAAAATAAAAAAAAGATAAAAAACTCAATGTAAGTGCACCTGTACATCCTTTTTTTCCCAATCATTGTTCCACTCACAATAGCGATAATAGTAACCAGCAAAATGCTGTAAAACCTAATGAGAGAGAGCGAGAGAGACAGTTTAAAGCAACAAGCAAATGAGTTAACTTTGCAAAGCTGTAGTGTCACAAGAAAGATTGTACTTCTAGGAAAGCAAAAGCCAACCCTTGAGTACGCGAGCCACCTTGCTTGTTTCACCTCTTGTTCTCCCCTTCTCTCTCCTCCCCTCCTCTGTGCGTGTGCATGTGCGTGTACGTATTTGTCAGTATTTTACCAAAAAGTGAAGATTGACAAAAGAAGGTAAGGGGAATTTACTATGATTGCATATTTTACTGCAGAGTTTACATCAGCATACACATTTACAAACACTAAGAGAAATAGAAGCAGGCTAGCAGCCTGATAACAGCAAATAAACTGGGAGAGAGAGAAAGCATCCAGACCAGAAATTTAGATGAACCCAAAACAGAAATAAAATAATGGTTAAAACCATCTATCGAAAGAAAACAAAAAGGGAGGGCTGTTTGAGAAAAAGCCCCGAAAAGAAGTTGGAATTTACAAAGCAAGGAATTAAAAGAATGCATGAATGGATGATGTGGATGGATTATCCTGAATCGAAATATCTAGAGAGGCGACTGTAGAAGGAGGAATCCATCAGTCTGAGGATGGTCCACTCCACTCCACTCCGCTTGGTCTCATCACCCAACAGCTACTACCTACCTTTGCACATCCATCCACAGCTGGGATTGAAATATACATACATACATACATACATACATACGATCTCAACTCTCCCAACTCTCCAACTCAACTTGCAATTTCACACACCTACAATTCCCATTCCCATTAATATCTCATCTCACACATAATAAAACCACCACCATCAAGAGAGGGAGAGAGTGGGAGAAAAGAAATCGGGGTTTTCCGATTATTTCTAGTCCTTTTTATCCAAACAAACGAAATCAGCATATGTATTGTATGATGTCGGGATATGAGACAACTATGTGCAGTCTCAGAGCAAAACAAAAATATAAATCGAAAAAAATAGTGACAAAGGAAAGGGAGGAATTGGGTATTTGAGATTAATGATGCAACAGGCATCACCTTTTTTTTCCTTGTATTTGATGGAAAAGTGATCAAAGTTTCCTTTCAATCTTTTGGTGGCCTTTATTTGCACTTGCAGACTTGCAGTTGTCAAGGGAAGGGAAGGGAAGGGAGACTGAGGCAAACAACACAACACATCAAAACGAAAGAGTCAAAGAGGAGCCTATCCAATATAACCATGCGATTCGGAGGCACACTTGTTCCTACTTTTGGTTTAATTTAGTATTATTGGAAAAATATCTCTAATCCGCAATCAAAGCTTCCTTGGATGGTAAAAAATCACCCAACTTTCCCTTTTTTCACAACTTCACAATCGCATATTACAAAATATTATTACTTTCTTTCTTTCCTGTTTTTCCCATCTGCTCTACCCTCTATCTGATTCGGATCTTATTTACTTGTAGGGGGAGATCGGCATTCACCATATTACTAATACCATGTGCGTTTTACTAATTAGTAAAACGCAGAATGAAAGACAACGAATATGAAGAGTCGGTAACAACCAAGTCGAGATGTTACGGTCACACAATTTTATTTTATTTTCTAAATTAGTCCGTCCGCCCAAATTGTGCAAGTTGCCAAGCCTGAAAACGTGACACATCAGGGCATTTTACCAAAAACCAAAACAGAAGGAAGGGGCACAAGAAAACAACATGAAAGTTAGAATTTTAATTGTGACTGAATGTGACTCCTTTCTCTCAATTTTGCAAATCATAATTGCGGCGCCGGCGCTATATAAAGCAGAGCGAAGGACATCTTTGGTCCTGGCCCGCCCCCTTGGGGTCAATTTTAGACAACAAAAGTTCAAAATGTAGATGAAGGTTTTCCGAAGAAAATTAAAAGTTCAAAATCTGGTACATGTATACATACTTTTTCTTTCTTTGGCAAACAACCATTATCCAGATACACGTATACATACTCTGACGTTTGAACGCACTAAAACATTAAAAAACAATAAGAGCACGCGGCATGTAAAACGTTTTGGGCCAAGTTGCGCCCCAATAGCCCAGAAATTTCAGGACCATAGTTATGGGCATGGCCCTAAGTATTTCCCACGGAAAAAATATAGAAATTGTCAAAAGATAAGAGCCAGGAAAATGCTGTCATGGGTAGATAACTTCCCCTGTGCATTTTGGCTAAAAGAAGAATTTGACAAATTACATCTCACAAATTTACTTTACATGCCCAAAAATTGATAGGCAGTTTTAGTTTAACTTCCCCTACTAGTAGTAGTAGACTAGTAGTGCACGTCCATGTCCATCCTATATCATATGTATATATATCACCTAAACAAAACGGCAGCTTCTTTTGTGTCTTGTGTAAACTGTAAAACCAAAACAATCAAGTGAATATCATTACAAATCAATTCATAAGAGTTGGACAAAGTTCATACGCAATTCCTGTTGGCACCCATGAATACATGAACACCAGCCACCAAAATCTTCTCTCCTTGTTTGGAGTAATTTACACCCCCGACGAAGATGTTCGGTTTATCCTCTGTGCGCCCAATTTTGGAGCAGCTGCTTTGGCTCCTCGGCCTTTGGCTAATGATAGAGGCTTTGCCTTGGTAGAGGGTGGGGGAGCGGCAATCGCAGCCCATGGATCATCATCATCAACTGCTGCACTTGCTTTCACATTCAAAGGTTTTGAAACTGTTTTTGGTGCAGGGGCGGCAATGGATCCCCACAAATCATTATCTTCATTTTTGACAGCCTTGGCTGTGTTTTTCGGTCTCAAACTCGTTGCTACAGAATAACACAAACACCTTCCAGTTAACTAACGCCGCAAAGACTGACCACTTTTAAACTTAGGTGAACTAAGATAAAGCATTGTTAAGCTTCTACCTATGTTGACACTTTACAGGCCATTGTGGAGGCATGCAATATGATAAGCAAATATTTCATTGTTATAAAAGATATCTGATTTATCCACCACAAGACAATTATTGTCGGTTTAGATACACTTGAAACTCAAACCAGTATTACGCATTTTTACTCATTTTATTATAACCAGTAACTTTTATACGTTTCTGGAATATTTTCTATTCATTCAGACATCAATGCATAACAGCAGAAGCTAAAAAAAACTGCAATTCTTGATACACAAGTTCAATTACCTTGTTTAGGCTGCGAAACATGTTGTGACACCGGCCGCTTTTGAGCTGCTTGAATGTTCGCAAGAACAGGAGACGGTTTTGGCTCTTCCAGGGGTTCAACATCATCCCACCCATCCTTGTCACTTTCATTCTCCTCGTGAATTCCATTTTCAAGTTCTCCCCAGCCATCAGTAGACGTTGGGGACTCAGGTATATGGTGGTCGGCAAAATCTGTTGTTGAACTTACGTGAGCCAGCACTGTGCTTGGAGTATCCATCACTAGGATTACAAGTGAATAACAATGTAAGAAGTGGAACCCAAGAAAGTATCATTGGCCTGTCTATCCATTTTTTCTAATAAGAAATTGTTCCCTCTTATGTGGTGGAGGTAGGAACAAAATAGATGTGGAAACCAACAAACGCACACAATCCCATCTCCCCCCCACCCAAACCCCCTCTTTTTCTTATTGGATCTCCCGCATTCAACATTTAATCCAACTAATATCTCTGCTTGGCATGGTTGTTGATTCTCCAACAAGCTAAACACATTTAATGAAACCAAGTAATCAATACGTGTACCTGAGCTTGCATTAGAAGTTGTTTTAGTAAGAGATGCACTGGTATTCACAGGAGCAAGTGGAGCTTGTTCAGAAGGTTTACCCTTGAGAGTCAAGGAGCTCATTGCCCATCTGCATGAATATACATTTAAGACTAAGCACTCAGAAAAGAACCCTGTACATTCTACGCAGCATGATTTGGTTGAATCCCAATAACCTAATTGTAATCATAATATGTTGAAAAGTAAAAGTCCTAAGCAACTCACCCCAGTAAACTAGCATTTCCTGGTAGTGCTGATATTCCAACACCGGCAGTATCTCCTGAATCAGTCTACATGGACCACAAAAGAACAATGAAATTAGCAGATTATCAACATGACACAGTATTGACAAACACGAAGATATGGAACATCAGGTTTCTGAAACTTCCTCTGAGCCTTATCCTCTAAAGATTCTGCTATTATACATACTGGTTTTGCCGTTGCAAACAATATTTATTCACTGATACAAACAAGCACCATGAAAATCGCACAAGACGATGGCTAACAGTACCAAGTAATGAAATTATGATGAACGGTACCAAGTGATGAAATTATGATGGAACACAAAAATGTAGCAAGGTCAACTTCACACACCAAATGTTGCATCATATGTGCATGTGAACAGAAAAATGAGAACCCAATGAGAAATTTGCAAACGTCATATACACAAGGTAGCCAACAACATCAAAAGAAAAGAAGTGTATGCCATAAGCTTTAAGGTCATTGATGCAGTAGCAAAAATTGCTTCTGATATACCTACATGCGATGAGAAACAGAAACAAATGAGTTAAGAATTCCAACACACCTTTTCATAGGATTGCTTCACTATTTGTAAAAATTGATCAACTGCTTGAAATGCCTTTGATCGAACATCACTGCACCAAAGGGGAAAAAGGTATAATTCCCGTTAGACGGATTCCATTAATAAAGTAGGACTAGGACAGTACAAAATGTAATCAAAAATTTTCTTTTCTCCTTAAGCGTTTCCTTTTTTTTTTTTTTTTTTTTTTTTTAAAGTATTCCCCCTTAAGCTTTAGCTACAAAATTTTTGGGGATACACCAATATTTGGTGCGCAATTCATCCCATCCCACTCTGAGTGCATTGTATGCAGATCCAAGTGTTGTAGAAGTGATGTAGTAAACTTGTCTAAAAAGTCTACTTCAATCACACGACACACAGGCATTCACCCAAGTAATGACTCGACACTGTAATTGGCTTCCAATCATCCTAACGATAGGGAAGGCAACGGGAAGGAAAGGAAAATTTTCTTAAGATTATCTCCTTAGCATTCCAATATATTCACTTGTCCTCTCATCAACAAAAGGCACCAACATATTTACAAAAAGAAAAAGAAAATATTTTGAAAACATTATCATCTATTTCCTAGTGTTAAAATCTATATAGATATATCATTACTTAATATTCAAAAAAGTTAAAGGAATATACAATTATTCAGAACAACATACTGAAGAAACGTCCAAAGATATTTATGAATGCTAAAATTAATAAGCAGACGAGCTTATAATACCTTTGTGACCAGAAATAGAATCTTACAAGATTCTGTTATAACTACATAAATTATTTCAATTTTTTTTAATACGGCAAATGCCTAGAACAATAACTTATCCCTTTTAAAAATCCATGGACAAGAGGCAGGAGAACCTCAGAGTAGTTAAGTGTGACTTCAAAACCACGGGGATGCAGTTTCTTTCAGAAACACAGTGCTTACTTTCTGCTATAAACAATGACATCGTCCTATTTAAATTTTAAATTGTAAGAATTAACCAGATCAAGAGAAGATTTTATAAGGTAGCAATATGAACAGACTGTTAGCATGTCAGAGAACAAGAAAACACACTTAATAATCACTTAAAGTAAAGTATGCTTTTAAAAAAAAACCAGATAGATAAATAATATACTAATCATCTGCTGCATACTTACTTATCCGGATCAATGGTAAGAATAACAACATTTGGGAGAATCCGAGTTGCAATCTCAGTGATATCATAATAAGAGCTGGTAGCACACAAAGCCATAATACCTGCCACAATTTTCACATTGATCATAGAATCCAAGCATTGCCACATGTACCAAACATAAGAAAAGACAAGTTTAATATGATGTCAAACTAAAACATGATTCAAAACAGAACCTAGTAAATATATAAATAGAAAATTCTAGTACCTGCTCCCCGGGCAGGTGAGAAAGTATCACGTAATGCACGGGCAGTAAAAGCATTAATCAGCACTCTTTTCCTTGTCTGCATTTAAATAAGAACCCAATCATCTTAGGACAAGCAAATATTTTATCAAATCTGTTGAAAAATTAGAAATTAAACCAAATAACCAATAGGACCATTCTAGCACCGAAGAGAAGAATCAAATTAGAAACAGTAGGTGTGGCAGATAGATGACACTAACCCCGTCGTTCAGGTGGGATGCAATGTTCCCTAGTAATATAGTGGTGTTCGTTCTAATTGCTGGTTCTTCATCAACCTGCAAAACAGGAAGAAATTAAAAGAATAAAAAACAAGTGTTAAGAAATGGCTATATTCTATGTTCCAAACACATTCACTCACAAAAAATAAATCAACTTGAAAAGACAAAATATGAAAATAAACACTGCAAGCATTCATTTTAAAGGCTAACTCAAGGTTATTAGTTCAGAAGTTAATACCTGTAACTTTGAAAGATACTTCAACAAGGACCCTGAAATGGTGCGTTGAGAAAGCTACAAAGTATACAGACAAACCTCTTAGATGAGACTAATCACATAATTCAAATTTCAAAGATGTATAATGACCCCTAAACCTAAAACAAGACAGGAATTTTATTAGCCATCACGGGCACCACATAAAGGTTGAGATATATCTTCAAAATGGTATGGAGTAAAGCAAAATATATTAAATAGTAAACAAGAGTAACAAGTGGCTAACACGAATTCTAATAAGCGTCGTGTTTCAAGATTCAAATCACATTAACAGTGGCTTGTGAGAATATAAACTATACAAAACAAGAATCATACAACCATAAAATTAGGGGCACCAACCTTAGGAGCTAGAACAAGCATCGACTTCAAAGTCAGTTCCCGGAGAAAAGCAGATGTGTCAGTGAACCCCGTAGCAACGTGGGGGTAAACCTGAGCATCACATGCAAACTTAGAACCCACACAGTAGAAATGAATCAATCTAAATCTACCAGGTTTCAAAACAAAATCCAACTATCATCGACTGCATACTTGCTCATCAACAATTTGTGCTGATAATGATTCTCCAAACTGATCGATATGTTGCAAAAGTCCAACTCGAATAGCTCGGTCATTGGAAGCAAACAGTTTCACAATTGTTGGCAGCACCTAAATGTATACCCAAGTCAGATGATTACAACCATAAAAATAAAATCAACTAAAAAAGGAAAAACAAAACTTCCACATTCAAGAGTAATTTAAGTAAACAACATTCATGACACATAAGGTCAATGCAGAGTACTGAAACAGTATGACCTTCACACTGAATTCTTCGGTTGAAAGCCAGGAACCCATTTTCAACAAAGCTGTCAAAGCAGGAGCAGCAGCTGAACCAAATTCAAGGGCAGAAGCCAATAAAGGAAGCA
Source organism: Pyrus x bretschneideri (assembly GCF_019419815.1). Taxonomy (NCBI): domain Eukaryota; kingdom Viridiplantae; phylum Streptophyta; class Magnoliopsida; order Rosales; family Rosaceae; genus Pyrus; species Pyrus x bretschneideri. Next base: position 152,247 of record NW_025999802.1, on the reverse strand, counting down.
ACTGTAGAAACCAGATGGTAGGATTATAATTTGATTTTTTATTTTTTTTTAGAAGAAACGATAACAATTTATTAAAACAATAACATGAATTACAAAATAGTGGATTATAATTTGATAATAAAAAGGTTTGTTATATGTTTCTTACTAGAGAAATCACATAATAATTCTGAAAGCACACCTTTTTCAGCACAATTTGGCGAGGTAGCTGCTCCACTAAATTTGGAAGCTTGCGGAAGAAGGTATCCTTCTCAACACTATCTTTCAGATTTAGGATTTCCATGAAATGTATTGTATCCACTAGCTTATTTTGGAAATATTCTGCCAATCCATTTGTTGCAACAGTTATTGAAATATAGGCAAACAAAAATACTATGACACATAAAATTGTTAAACCACCAAGGTATAAACAACAGAAGGAGCAAAGATCATATTTTCATAAATATTTAGTACAATCTCCACATGCATACAACTTTAATCCTCCTAGGGGAACAAAGGGCAACTAGAATTCCATAGATGATAACCCAAAACCAATTGGAGCTATATGTATCAAATGCTAGTCAATCCTCAAACTGTGAAGCAGACTGCCATACTCAAGACTATAAACTCCCAACAACATTAAAAGAAATTAATTCGAGTTAAGAAAGAAAGATCACCACTATTTTCTATAAGCTTCGATGTATTCAACCTACGAGAAGGCGTGGAACTCAAGAGCCGCTGATAATCTGGAAGCAGAGACTGAAACAAGACAATAGAGAGATGCAAATGAAAACGAATCGTCAAAAAGATTAAGGCCATGAGAAATTAAAAAGATCAACTACATTTTACCCCCTAAGGTTTGGGGTTGTTTTCAAAATGGGTCACAACATTTCGGTTTTAGTAATTTACTTACAAATGGTGATAAATTGATCATGTGGGAACTGCATACCCTTTTTTGTGCTTTCGAAATAATCTTTTACTATATTTCTTCCCCATGTCAGCATAAAAATGGGTCCCAAAATTGCCACATCACCAATTTAATGGAAAACTCTTGACGGAAGGTTTACATTGATGTCATTTTAAAACTTCAGTGTAAATTGCCAAAATTCAAACCCCATGGCCCATTTTGAAAAACACCGCCAAACCTTAGGGGGTAAAATTTAGTTGATCCTAAAATGAATACGGTCATCACTGACTCATGCTGACAGTAGAAGACTACTCACCTTTGGAATAGAAGCCGTGTTGCGCAGTTCCTCTGTTTTGCTTAACTTCAGACCGGAAAAGAGCTCGTATATAAGACAGCCTATCAGTTTAAATTTTAAATAAAGAATTTAGATTCTTAAGATTAGCATATTTAACTAGCAGTTCAGCAACAAAACATCACATGATTCAACATATTTTCATTATAAATATGTTAACTATATTAATATAAACTAACCAGCATTCACTGAAAATATAATCAAAGCCAATACACGACAAATTAGCAGTACAACATCAGCAAATCAGACAACAAAAAGCCTTCAAACTCTAACTGACTAAACATATATCAGCCTTCAGACAACAAGATGAAATATATCAAAATTCAATAAATACCAAAGAAAATAGAAGGAGCCAAAATTTAATACTACCCTACGACAATCCACTTCCTTCCACCTTCCGGAATAAAAAAACTCCTGATCCTTTCCATCTAAACAACCCGAAACAACTCAATCTGTACCATAATACTAAACAAGGATGAAGCTTCCAACAGGGGCAAATAATCATTTCTAGACCCCCACAAAAGAATCAATAAAGTTCAGCATCAATAGACGAAGTGGAATAACAAACCAATAATCTTGTTCTGAGAAACTGATAACAGCAGACTTACCCAAGCCCCAAGAATCAATAGCCCATGGTGGAGACTTTCTGATTGCAGCCCAATCAGACTTCAGCAACTCCGTGGGTTTGTACTGTGGTCCAACAAGCCAGGCGAATTGCTGAAGAAAGATAGATAAGAACTAGTGAGAAACATATCGCAACTTCTTACTATTCCTAAGAACTTTTTAACACAAATATCCACAAGAAATTATCTTAGTGGAAACAAGCACCATTTTCATCCATTGCCATTCAAACAAGAAAAAATAATTAAACTAAGTTTTAAAAAGTAAGCCCTCCCGTTTAGGCAAAGCGAGGAAACCTTTAAACAACATATAAAGAAGCAAACAAACAAAGAATTCAATATAATGTAACAAGGACATAAGTTGAATTAAGAGGGATAAGGATTTACAATGATGAATCACAACGGAAGACATGCTTACCAGCATTTGTCCGGCAGAAGACTCATTGCTGCCATCAAACTCAGATAGCACATCAAAAGCATGTAACTTCCAGTCCAAAGTTTGAGTTACAACAACACTGGCCAAGCAAACGTTGGCATGAACCTGTAGTATCCAAAAGCTAGTCAAACAGTATTACTATAACTGAAAATCATATATGAGAATTAGCTATATGGTGCAGTCCACATGCAAAATACTAGTAATACCAATTACGAAAACTTACAAGTTTACAATCATTATTCAAGAAACTGACAGCCTTAGCTATCTGGTTCAGTCCACATGCGAAATACTCATCCCTAACATCAAGGAGAAAAAATGAAGTGAATTCTAGTGACAAATTCAGTGTCCACGTATATGATTCATATGTGCGATAATGTAAAGAAATCAAAAGATTTTCGTAGTGAAACAAATTGAACAAGAAGACGAGAAGACGAGAAGAAGAGCAGATAGATTAATGTATGGAAATACCTTTGGATACCTTGTAAATTGAGCTCCTTAATCTTTTCAGAGAGTGGCATAACAGGCTCGGTAACGATATAGATAGTCTGCTTGATGGCAGAAGAAGCATCCACAGTTTCAGCCTCAGTACTATGAAGAAATGATAAGATGTTTGGGTGTCTGACCTGAAAGAAAATAAGCAAAGCGGCAAAATGAAATGAATAATTGCTGCGTTTGCAATTTTGCATACGAAATTTTGAAGAGCAAAACGAAAGCAAAATTTACAGTGCGGAGACGCTTGACGCCATTGCGAGCAGCGGCCAAATGGCCATCCTGAGCACTACTTCCAGATATAGAGAATATGGACACCGGAGTACCATCGTCCTGAACAGTTTACAACAAACAATTAGAAAAAAAAAAAACAAACGATTTCATTCGAATTCCTTCGTCCCAAATAAACAAACACCCTCCCTCAGATCCAGTCATGATCGTCCACATCCACCGTTGGAATCATGAAATTTGCACATATATACATACATATATATATATATAGAGAGAGAGAGAGAGAGAGAGAGAGAGAGGAGTGAGAGAAGCAGACCTTGGAGGTGCCTCGGAAGTGAGTCCAAGAGCCCCAAGCAGAGGGATAAGGTTCGCCGATGTTGTAGGGCAGATCTTTGGGTCCAGTCCCCGATCCGCCCACCACTCCCTTCAAGAATTTCAGCATCCCTCCTTCCCTTAGCTCTTCGCTCTTCCCTTCTCTTCTTTCGCTGCAACCAAACGGCGTCGATTAGACTTCTCGTGGTTTCCGTTAGATCCGACCACTCTCATTATTGGTAAGTTTGTTTAAAGAAAATAAAAAATCATAATGATCCCAGATCCCAAACGGAATTCTTCTGGGTTGGAACTTGGAATTGGATCGGGGCTTGAGGCCACTTTTTCAAAGTTACTATTTTGCTCATGTATTATCTGTCTGGTTTGGGCTTGGGCTTCATCGACCAGGAACACTAGAAAAAACTAACAGGCTTTGTTCTGTAGGTTTTTCCGATTTAGTAAAATCTCACATTTACTCAAGTTTTTTCACCTAATGAATCTATGATATTGTTTGTTGACATGTTTGATTATTTTATGATGTTAAATCTTGCCACTTGTTCTTACGGTCTAATGATATTCACATTATTACTAATTTATTATGAAGTTAAAGCTCATTTTCTTCTTTTTACGTAAATAATATTATTCTTTCAAAAAAATATACAGCCTCTACGCCAACCTTAGACCACAACCGTCCACGGGATCTTTCCTGTGCAAAATTTACAAAGGGGCTTTCTTAAGATAGTTTCTCAAAAATACTTTTTATAATTATTTAATACTAGTTAACAATAACTTAAACTAAACTCAAGCTAATTATCATTAAAACAGCGAGATGGGAACTTTAATTGTACAACTATAAAGTGTGAAGTCTGGGTTGGGTGGCAACTGAGGCAGAGCAGATCCACCAGTTCCCGGCTCTCTCGAACGACACTTCCTTCCTCAATTCATATTTTCATACTCTCAAAGTCTCAAATCAAACCTGAAACTGAAACCCCCATCATTCAGGACTTCAACTTCATTCATCATTTGAATAATAAAGTGAATCAGTCTTTTCCTCCTCTTCTCCATTTCTCTTGTATTCTCTCCAGATTCTTCTCCTAATCTAGTCCATACGCTAGTTAGTCAACCAACACACGCACACTGTCTCTCTCTCTCTCTCTCTCTTCTCTTCTAAATTTCCTTTCTTTCTTTTCTATTTTCCAAATTTCCAAATTCCAAATCTAGGAAGAGAGAGCAGAAAAAAGAAAAGACTAAATCTTGCGTTGAGTTGAGTTGAAGATTTGAGAGTTCCAATGGTGAGGCCGTCCGTCTCAGTAATCATATACATAGCAATTGCAGTGCTTGTCCTCTTGCTCATTTCCCACTCCCCCAAGAAACCCGGCAACCACCGCCACCGCCGCCTCAAGCTCCGCTCCAACTTCACCTTCTCTCCTCCCCTCCACCACCACAACCCCATCCCCTTCGACCCTCTCGTTGCCGACATTGAGCGCCGCCGCGAGGACCGAAAGTGGGAGCAGCAGCACTTCGATCATGCCTTCAACGCCTCCCACCACTCCGCCCCCGCCGCCGAATCTCAGCCCGAGTGGGAAGACTTCATGGACGCTGAGGATTACTTGAACGACGACGAGAGGTTCAACGTCACCAGCAGGTTGCTCTTGTTGTTTCCTACGGTTGATGTCGACCCGGCTGATGGATTCGTCACCGAGCACGAGTTGACTCAGTGGAACTTGAACCAGGCCCAGAGGGAAGTCTTGCATCGGACTCAGAGGGATATGGAGCTTCACGACAAGAATCGTGACGGCTTTGTTTCCTTTGCCGAGTATCAGCCCCCGAGTTGGGCTCAGAATGCAGGTTACTTACGTCATTCCATCTTTGCAAATTCATGTGTTCTTGTTCCTTGTATGAATGTATCTATATGATCTATCTACGTGCTTTAGTAACTGCTGAAAAGTGAAAATTCAATCTATGGCTATTGATTATGCTGTGGGGAATTCGTACATTTTGGTTTCCGCCAGAACTATCTCTTAAATTAAACTAAAATGAGTGTGCCATTCTGCAATATGTTGGACTGTTGCTCCTAGCAACGGCGACAACGGGTGAGAAGAAAGTTGTATCTGGTGAAAGTTGAAACAGGGTGGTCATTTGTTATTTAGGCCATCTTCAACTAGATAATTTGTATGTTGTCACTTTCTTGTTGCTACTGATCTGGTTTATCATGTTCCATCTACCAGATAACAGTTCCTTTGGCTATGATATGGGTTGGTGGAAAGAGGAACATTTTAATGCATCAGATGCAAATGGAGATGGTCTTCTTAATATAACCGAGTTCAATGAGTGAGCTTCTACCTGTCTCTCAACTTCCTTTTACATAGTATCCTTTCACATACCTTATTTAACTTGATGTCGGTGTTTTTTGTCTTTATCCTTTTCTAGCTTTCTACACCCAGCTGACAGCAAAAACCCAAAGCTACTTAAGTGGTTGTGCAAGGAGGAAGTAAGGTGATACTAATTTCCATTCTAGTTTTCCGTATCCATATGAGCAATATCTATTTGTAGGATATCAGTTTGTAGGTCAGATGTAGGCACCATGATAAAAAAAAATTTCAACTTCCACTTTCAAAATTTTGGGTTTCTCATGGACCGATAACATACTGATATTAGAACAAAAGAGAAAAAGAAACATCTACTGACATAGGCACCACCAGGCACTGACCAGTTAGATGGGTGGTTCCTTTTTTACCAACTCTTTTTGTAGTATTTGTATTTTCTCATTAACCCTTGCACATCATCTTATTTGTCATTGCGTAATGTCATTCTAACATGGTTGCTTAGCCTTTCTAATCGTCTGAATGCTCCTTTGCCTCCTTAGGGAAAGGGACACCGACAAAGATGAAAAGATTAACTTCAAAGAATTCTTCCATGGCCTCTTTGATTTGGTGAGGAACTATGATGAAGAAAATCACAATTCCACACATCAGTCTGATGATTCGATGGAGTCCCCAGCTAGAAATTTGTTCGCTCAGCTTGACCAAGATGGTGACGGGTACTTTTAAGCTGATTTTATTTATGTGTAACTATTCTGAGGGTTTCCCTTTTCATGTTTATTTTACTTGTTTCCGCCTTGCACATCCGCAGTTATTTGTCAGATGAGGAGATACTTCCTATTATTGGAAAGATACATCCATCAGAACATTACTATGCAAAACAACAAGCAGATTACATTATATCACAGGTATTTATTTTTACAGTGGGAAGTATTTTCTTTCCTAGTTTAGATGGATCTATCATTTGTGCTTTTCGGGTTGTTTAGATATGCTTGTATGGTTCATGTGAGCATTGATTTAGGTGCACTTTTTATGTGGTAATTAGTCTGCTCTCACTATGTAGCGAGGGCTTCCTGGTTCCTTTCCTTGCCTAATAAGATGAGTTAAATCATTTCAAAACAATAAATTAAGGTTTGTGAATTTATACGTAACTGAAGTGTTAAGAGATGAATCACCTTCTATATTCTTTCAGAGCATCTTCAAGTGTCAAAGTCTGTTGATTTATCTTGCACTCAGAGGCAATTTGGAGATCAGATTATAAAATTGCTTAAGTTTATAGACGGGGCGTGATCTCTATATGTTGGTATTTGGATTCTAAAGTTACGGGCAGTTCTTCTCTTATTGCCATCGTGCTATCTACCTTATAAGATGGAGGAATTATCAGCTGATTAACAAGTAGACATTAGTTTGCAATCTTGTCATTCTTCTGTCACTGAAGACATCAAATGAAGTTTGATAGTAACGATGTAGTTCCCTTCGTACCTCTCTATACCCCCCGGAAAATAAAATAAAGTAAAAAGTTGTTCCAAATTTGGGTGTGGCATAGGAGGAAGCAAGAATGGTAGGAACGGTTGATGATGTATTCTAGTATATGTGCCGTCGTTGTGCTGCCTTTAAGTGACAAATTTGTGAATTGCAGGCTGATACGGATAAAGACGGGCGACTAACGCTGGGAGAGATGATAGAGAACCCATATGTATTTTACAGCGCTATTTTCAATGACGACGAGGAAGAGGACTATGGGTACCATGATGAGTTCCGTTAATCTCATTACTGGTTCTCCTGTCTTATTGTTTTAATAACATTATAGTTGCCTGACGCGGAAGAGTTGAAAATCTATGTTGTTGGTTTTGTTTTTGTTTGTTGATATGGAACTAGATTATGAGAGAGAGTGATTCAACCTCAAGGGGGATTGGTGCCCCATGGCTGGCTCGGTTGGTTATCTGGAGCCATTTGGAAGAAGGATTTATTTGTTTGATAGAGCTGCTTGACAATCGTCCTCCTCGCTGTAAACATAAATGTAATAGGCAGACTAGTGAAGGAAGAAGAACATTTTTGTCATTGTTATTTATCATTATTTGGCAGTCAAGTTGAGTTTTTCCGTGTCTTTGGCAAGTTACAGTTTAAAATACATCATGCACTAATGTTTCATTTGTATGTTTCATTTCCAACCAACAATGTTTCATTTATTCATAAATTTGTATGTATCAGTTCAAATCGACCAACACAAAATTTCATTTATTTACAATCGGACCCTATTCTATTCCCCTTTCTCTTGTTGTCGTCGTCGGAGTCGTCAGATTCAGACTTGTCCCGACCGTCATCGGAATCGGAAGGTGGAGAAGGGTCGAGGCGTGCGGCGTCCTTGGCCCAGCGCATCAACTTTTCAACTTCATCCTCCTCATCATCCAAGTCATCGTAGTAGTAAGATGACGTGGCGGTGGTGGCAGAGGAGGAGGAGCGAGTGGCCGTGGCCGTGGCCGTGGGCAATGAAGACTTGAGAGCGGCGAATCTGGCGGAGAGGTCGTCGCCAAGGACTGCCTTTATTTCCTCGTCCACTTGAATGGAATTGGTCCGATTAGATTTGGAATTGAAGGCGGAAGCATCAGCAGCAGCAACTCCACTGGTAGTTTTGAGTTTGAGGGCATGAAAGCGACGGTCGATATCGGGATCGTCGTCCAGAGAAACACGGCGGTGGGACATGTGAGAGTCGGCTGACAGCTTGAGAAGCAAATCGTCCTGTGCCGCCTGCAGCATCTCTTCAACTTCATCCTTCTCTGCTGCCGCTTTCTTTGTCTTGGTATTCCTGTTATTCCCCCTCCTCATCTCTCTCTCTCTCTCCCTCCTCCCTCTCCCTCCTGTCCTCTCTCTCGCCTCTCTCAACTCCTAGGCAATATATACAAGTTTGCTTTGATGCCCTCAAATTTCTAAATAAAATTTAGCCCTCGCCCCTATAGGTAGGTAATCAGGAATACCAAGCGAGAGCGCCCCTCCCTCCCCTTATTTTCTTAGGGCAAGTCCACAGAGAGTGGATTGCCTGGCACCCAGCACCCAGTACAGGCTGGCCTCCAGCTAAATCACATCACCCCAGCCTAATAGGCTGGCACCTATTCCAAGCCAAGAGACCAGCCCAGAATCGACAGACCTAACAGTTGGGCCATTTGACGTTACGTTTGTGTCAGCCTGATGTCAAAGGCCACTGAAAAAAAAAATTTGTGCTAGGCGCGTGTGATACACGCTCGAGTGGGGGCGCGTCCCCGACCAAAAAAATAAAATAAAATAAAACAAGGCATGGGGTCCGCATGCGCAAGCCCACTTAGGGTTCAGACGAAGAGGCCACAGGCTCGTTCTAGATCATTGGATTTCCAACGGTCAAAAAATTTGAAATTTAAAATTAATGGCTAATGACATGGCACAATGAGCACTGTTCGATTTTCAAATCAATGGTCCAGATTTTTCAATCAAAAAACTTAATAAAAAAATAAATAAAAATATCAAAAATTAATATAGTTTTTTATAAAGTTAGAAATTAAAAAAAAATATTTATTTATTATTTTATAATAAAAATAATAATATTTTAATAAAATTGACTAGGTTATTTTTTGTTAGGGATAGGGATGCATTTGGTCTATTATTGTTCATTGAAGTCTATCACTATTCATTTAGTGGATAAAATAGACTAGGTGCTCACGCATTTTTTTAGAGGTGAACTTGCTCTTAAGGAGTTATTGCAACAATGGTTAAGAACTACATTAAAACAAAATTATCGCAAGATAATGAATTTGTACATATACATACTCGACTCACTTAGAACTGAGAGAGGGAGATCAATGGAATCGATGAATTCGATGTTAAAAGGAGACCATGAGAGGTCAATACTTTCAATTTATTTTTCCGACATGAAACACAATGCACGAAGTCTTATCGTCACTCTATTAGACTTACTCTAAATCATATCGCATGATCCTAGAGTAACAATTATTATTCAATTTGACGGCCGAAAACATAAAAAAAATTAAATTAAATAAATAAAAATAAATATGTGGATAGCATTACCATAACAGTACACTTCTAACTCCAATCCCATGTCAAATCTACTCCAAATTCTTATGCAAGGGGCGTACAACTGTACGTGACTCACTGAGCCCTTAGACGAGGTCTTATTTCAAAATTTGGGTTGGGCCCTTCTGTTCTACGACCACACTCAAGCATCCAGCATGCGACATTGCAACCCCATTTTAAAACATTATCAATTGATCAACTGATATTGTATACTGTTAAAACTATTTGATAAAAGTCACAGCAGTAACTAGTATTCAATTAGCCATGCATGGTTTTGTATTAAATAATAATAATCAGTAATCTAGTAAGAAATAATTATATGATTACATAGAGGCAAAAAGGCCCACAACAGGCGGCACAAAAGTGGTGCTAGAAATAATTACAAAAATTTCATACCACAGCCAGCCCTTTCCTTTTGCGTCGTCTGTGAAGCAATTCTCCTAGTGTCATCCCACATCCCAATTTGTAGTCTTTCTTCTTGTGATGGATCTGCAAACGGAAATTTTGGTAACATGCTGTTAATGCTGGACAAATATGAATTGGAAACCATCATATAACAAATATATCTAAAGCATAGCTGATGCCTGATGCCATTGGTCATATATCTCATCCGGCTTGAAATTATTGTACAATTCAAAGCAGCTGATTTCTCACCTCCGCAGAAAGAATAAACTTAAGACCCGTATTAATCTCTCTTCAAGATAAGCAGCCGTGCAGCCCTTGGAACCAATCTTCCCTCTAACACGACTCTGAAACAAGAAGCATAAATAGTATTTAATTGATTTCTTTTTCTTCTGTTCTTAATGGCAGTAACATATTATTTCTTGGATTCTGAATAAGCAAATAGGTTCATGTGATATTTGCGTGGGATTGTTAAAAGGCGCTCACACGTACTGGCGTTGAGGAAAGAGGCAAGAAACCCAATTAGCGCCTCTTGCCAGCGCTCCTCACCTAGTTCGAAAACCCTGGGAGACTAAAGCCCACACCCAATAAAGATTTGTGGTTTATCGAGTAAAATACAAGAGATATCTATTGCCATCGTGTCTGATGAACTTTACTGTAACTTGTCAAAGTTTTCTTTTGATGAACACACTTTGTTCATCATGAACTGGTAAAATAGTGTATATTCCTTCATAACAAAATTTTAGAAGAACCTAGGACATTTCTGATGGCAGAATCTACCTGTCTGAAGACGTAATCATAGCCAACACTTGCTGTGACATCTCTTGACATGTGGTTGTACATGAGGTCTGACGCTAGTGAAACCTGCATAAATACATTAGTATTCTTGTTCAGGCCACAATTTCCAAAGTAGGGAAAACAATAATAGACATATAGAGTCATAAGACATAACCTGAAGTTCTAAACAAAACAACTCTTCTACCTTGTCAGATACTTTCTGAACATATCTCAATGCAAGCATTCCAGTGCTAGCAACCTGCCCTGTGGCAACCTACAGGCAAGACATGAGCATCACATTTGGTTACGGAGGAATCTGTGTTACCCAATAAAATCAACCCGACTAGAAAAGGTTGTTAGGGTACAAAGACGTTGAACTTTTTTTGAGACTATTAAGATGATACTCTTGTATCTGGTGTGCTTACAGAGATAATCTGTGTTTTCCCTAAAGATTGTTATTCCTTGTTGGCGGAGTAAGTAATGTTCTGATTTTTCTGTCTGTGTTAGTAGTCAGTTGATTCTCTATTCTAAGGCCAACAACTTGTTTTCTCTTTCTCTTTCTTTTCTGTCCTTTCTCAGTAAAATACGTTAATAATAATAAAATATAATGATAATGTACGAACCATGCATAATGGCCAGAACGATAAATCATTTTCCTTCAAACATGTGACGTAAGATGAAACCCAAGCTAGCTTACCATCTTTTCAGTGTTGAACCGAGCCGCACAACCGATACCTGACTTTCGATGCCGACCGGCCCAAAATACTTCACCGCCCCAAGAAAAATGAGGAGTCACCGACTGCAAGACAGCAAGAGTATATAGAATATAGACAGATTAGGTCAGAAAACATCTTGAAATTAATGTAAGAACGTTAGCATAAACCACCTGCAGCGGCCTAGTGTTACAAGACATGTACCAAAACAGAGCCGATTTTCGGTCAATCATGTTCTTGATGTTGATATACAATATCAATAAACAAATTACAATCAAAATAAGGGGAATGTACTATGAATATCTCGATAAATCTGGACCTCCAAGACATGTTTGATTCCAATATGAATATCCCAAAAGTTACATGGGCACAAAAGTAAATTAATTGGTAGTTGGTACTAGTTTCTACATTATCTGGAGGGTAAAAAGAAAAAAAAAAAAGAATATCATTACCTGCATATAACTCGCTTGACATAAGGCCCCATTACCCAATGTAATCTGGGATCTGTAGTCTGTATACAAATGATATGTTTTCTGTATTACCCATTGTAATAATAGTCAGATGTTTTATATACATCTTACACAGACACACATGTAATAAACTAAAGACACATGCTTGCTCCCATGCTGCTGTCAGGAATATTAAACTAAAGACACATGCTTGCTGCCCATGCTGCTGTCAGGAATATTGCAGCCACGTGCCCATGCTGCAACACATCAGAGCACATGAGGTCTGCTGTCCAGGTTGTATTCCAATTGTGCAGTTAGTGGAGCAGCAGTTGATGGAGCAGATTCGGCAGTTGGTGGAGCAGCAGTTGATGGAGTTGGTGGAGCAGCAGTTGATGGAGCAGATTCCTTAACACGCCCCCGCAAGACGGTGGCACCATCGGAGACACCGATCTTGGAACGAAGGAGATGGAAACGTGGACGTGGCAAGGATTTGGTTAGAGCGTCTGCAAGCTGATCAGTAGTGGAGACATGAGAGACTTGAAGAAGACCACGAGTGACACGATCCCGTACAAACTGAAAATCAATATCGATATGCTTCATACGGGAATGGAGAACCGGATTAGCACAGTAGAACATGGCTCCAATGTTATCACAAGAAACAGCCGGTGTTGTGGGGAGAGAAATGCCAAGTTCACGCAGTAAGGACTGAATCCATATGAGTTCAGCAGTGGTGGCAGCAATGGCCCGATATTCGGCTTCGGTAGAGGAGCGAGAGACAGACCGCTGCTTTCGGGAGCTCCAAGAGATGAGATTGCCACCAAGATAGACAACATAGCCAGTCGTAGATTTGCGATCATCACGATCACCAGCCCAGTCAGCATCGGAAAAGGCATAGAGACGATGAGAGGGGCGACGACAAAGATGAAGGCCAAAGGAAATGGTACCCTTCAGGTAGCGGAGAAGACGCTTGAGTGCCTGCCAGTGAGTCTCGGAAGGAGAATGCATGAATTGAGAGAGCTTATTGACTGTGAAGGAGATGTCAGGGCGTGTAAGACTGAGATATTGAAGTCCACCAACAAGACGACGGTAGGGAGTGGGATCCGTTGGGGAGGAGCCATCATGGAGCATGAGTGAGTGAGTGGTGGAGAGAGGCGTACTGACAGCCTTTGCACCATCCATCTTGGCATTGACAAGAAGATCATGAATGTACTTGTGCTGAGAGAGAAATAGGCCAGTGGCTGTGGGAAGGACTTCAACACCAAGAAAGTAATGTAAGGAGCCCAGGTCCTTGACGGAGAACCGAGTTGCCAACAGGTGAATGAACTTTGCTATAAGTGAGGAATCGTTTCCTGTAATAAGAAGATCATCAACATAAACCAAAAAATAAATTACAGCAGTCCCTTTATTCAAGAGAAAGAGTGAGGCATCAGAGATGGCATTGACAAAGCCATGGGAGAGCAGAAATGAGTGTAATTCCTTGTACCATGCCCTGGGAGCCTGTTTGAGGCCATAGAGGGCTTTCCTCAATTTACACACATGAGATGGATGATTGGAGTCAACAAAACCAGGTGGTTGGACCATATAGACATTTTCACGGAGTGTGCCATGAAGGAAAGCATTGTTGACGTCCAACTGACGAATTGGCCACTTATGAGTCACGGCAAGATGCAAAACAATGCGTATGGTAGTAGGTTTGATCACCGGACTGAAAGTATCTGAAAAATCAATACCAGGACGTTGGTGAAAACCCTTGGCAACTAAGCGTGCCTTGTACCTGTCAATATTGCCATCAGGATGCCGTTTGATACGAAACACCCACTTACAACCAATAAGATTTTGAGAGGGAAGGGAAGGAACGAGCTCCCATGTACCATTGCAAATTAACGCATTGAACTCATTGGACATTGCTTGTCGCCAAAGGGGATCCTTGACAGCCTGAGAGACACATGTCGGTTCAACTGAAGAGAGAATGGGATGTTTAGTAGCAGTCATAGCATACCGAGGATTGGGTTTGTGGATACCGACTTTGGCACGGGTGATCATGGAATGATTGGGGAGCACAGGAGGTACGGGGGGGTTAGGGGAGGTTGGGTTAGAGGATGGAAAGGTGACAATAGTCCTATGAGGGTTTCTAGTGTATGTACGAACGGGGTTGTTGGGGGGAGGTGGCTGGACGTGAGCAGTTTGGGTTGGAGAATGTGGTGAGGTGAATATAGGTGCAGCGGATGGTGACGGTTCTGAGACAGGGGCAGATTCTGATGATGATGATGATGTGACGTGTGGTGGCAGCGAAGAAGAAACAGCCGACTCAACAGGCCTGGTGGGTAAGTGGACAGGAACATGAGTAACTGGAGAAAGAGAAGAGACCCAAGTGTGAGAGTTATCAACCGTGACATGGGGAGTGGAGGAAGGGAGGTTAGCAAGAGGAAAAGTGGACTCATCGAATTGAACATGCCGAGAGATAAAAATTTTGTGGGAGGAAAGATCAAGACACTGAAATGCACTTTGATTAGATGAGTAACCAAGGAAGAGGCATGGGCGGGAACGAGGGAGTAATTTATTGGAATTGTAAGGACGTAACCAAGGAAAACACAAGCACCCAAATGTACGAAGACGGGAGTAGTTGGGTTGTTCATCAAACAGTTGAGTGAATGGGGAGATATTATTAAGAATCGGAGTGGGCATACGGTTGATAAGATAGGTAGCTGTTTTAAAGGCATAAGACCAATAGGTGAGAGGTAAAGAAGCTTGATGAAGAAGTGTGAGACCAGTTTCAACAATATGACGATGTCGTCGTTCGGCGACTCCATTGTGTTGAGGAGTGTGAGGTGGTGTAAGAAGATGGGTGATGCCATTGGATGAGAGAAAATGTTGGAGTTTGATAAATTCACCCCCACCATCAGTGTATAACCTAGTGATTTTTCTTTTGAAGTAATTTTCAACTAATGCTTTGAAGGTGACAAAAGTGGAAAACACATCAGATTTCTTTTTGAGAGGGTAGAGCCATATATATTTTGTAAAATGATCAACAAAGATAACATAGTAAGAAAAACCATCAATTGAAGAGTATGAAGCAGGGCCCCAAACATCACTATAAACGAGGTCTAATGCACCATGACTGGTGAGAGACGAAGTTCCAAACGGGAGACGATGGCTTTTATTACATAGACATGAATGACAAACAGACTTGAACAACTTGGAAGACACATTAATGGAAGACATACGAAGGACTTGTTGGAGAGTTTGATGACTGGGATGACCAAGACGACGATGCCAGAGGTTGGGAGAGACCACCACACCCACCATAGCTTGTGGTTGATGAAATGATTTAGATTTAGGAGACCACTCATACACATCATCCTTATTCGGGCCTCGAAGAAGAACCGCCCCCGTGCTCAGATCCTTGACATGAAAGAAATCAGGAAAAAGTTCAATAGAGGTATTATTTTGTTTATTAAATTTAGAGATAGAAATAATGTCTTTTTTCATAGAAGGAACGCATAGAACGTTTGATAAGCTGAAAGATTGGGAGGATGAGGAGGGTAAAGTGGTTGAACCGACATGTGTGATACCCAAACCTGAACCATTACCAATAATTATTTCATCAGGACCATCATATATGGCTGCACCAGAGAGAGTGTTGACATTAGAGGTAACATGGTGAGAGGCACCAGAATCAAGCAACCATGTTGGAGAAGAGGTGGACCGGCCATGGGTGGTAGGATTGGCCACGAGCGTACTGGAAGGTCCAGATTGGAGTTGAGGGCAGCGTTTGGCACTATGACCTTGAGTGCCACACCATTGACAGAAACCACGATAACCTGTGTTGTTCATGTTGGTAGAGCGGCGACCATTGTCAGTGAAGGATTGTTGGATGGACTTGTAGGAACCACGAGAATTGGTGGCAGTGGAAGATGTGTGGGGGTGCTCAAAGGAACTACGAGAAGGATTGCGAGAGAGAAATGACCCACGGTTGGAGTTGGAGTTGTGAGAGCGGAAGCCACGATTTGAGTTGTGGAAGCGAGATGTCTGAGTGACATTGGCAGTGATCACTGGGGGTAGAACAGTGGTATCATCACGCTTAAGAGCAGCTTCATGTTCAACCAGTTTGTCATGCAGGTTTTCAAAAGAGATTGAGGTGTCGCGGGAGCGAACTACCGCAGCAATTTCCTTGAAGTCCGAGCCAACACCATTAAGAATGTAGAGGAGGAGATCATCATCAGAGAGGGGAACATCAATGATGGCAAGCTCGTCTGCAATAATGCGGACTTCTTGTAGATACTCAGAGACAGGCTTGTTCTCACGACGCAGGAGAGTAAGGCGTTCTTTGAGACCAAGAACACGGGCACGGGTTTTGCTAGCAAAGAGATGAAGAAGCTTGTCCCAAGCTTCCTTGGATGTCTTGGCAGAGGCAATAAGGGAGATGACATGCGGGGAGACGGAAGCAAGAATCGCATGAAGGAGGAGTTGATCTTGCCGAATCCAAAAGGTGCGAAGCACGGTTTGAGTGGTTGATGGGCAGAGATGAGAACCATCCACATAACCCATGAGATCGTAGCCGTAAAGAAGGGCGTTGAACTGAGCACGCCAGGATGGGTAATTAGTGGGTGTGAGTTTCACAGGTAATTGGGCTGTAGCGTTTATGGTGATCAAGGTGGGAGTAGTGGAGTTGAGGTCTGGTAGAGGGTTGGTTGTAGAGGCGTCAGTGGCCATGGATGAAGACAGGGAAGAGATGGATCAGAAAAAAAAATTTCTCGTTGGAGTTTTTGGGCTCGTGATACCATATACAAATGATATGTTTTCTGTATTACTGATTGTAATAATAGTCAGATGTTTTATATACATCTTACACAGACACACATGTAATAAACTAAAGACACATGCTTGCTCCCATGCTGCTGTCAGGAATATTAAACTAAAGACACATGCTTGCTGCCCATGCTGCTGTCAGGAATATTGCAGCCACGTGCCCATGCTGCAACACATCAGAGCACATGAGGTCTGCTGTCCAGGTTGTATTCCAATTGTGCAGTTGGTGGAGCAGCAGTTGATGGAGCAGATTCGGCAGTTGGTGGAGCAGCAGTTGATGGAGCTGGTGGAGCAGCAGTTGATGGAGCAGATTCCTTAACAGTCTGAACCCTGTTCCAAGAGAGAATGTCAGAACTAGGAGCACCATACGACACATGAGATGAGAGACACCATGAACTAGGAGAGTTATAACCCCTACACATCCGTACTTCCACATGGGCATAAGTGATGGTTAGGAAGTGAAACCAGATATGTAAAATGAAACAAGAAAAGTAGCCAAAGAAACTCCTTAATTGTATGTGTAATGAGGTCAAACAAGGCAAATTAAATCAATGAAAGTAAATGAGACGAGTGAGCAGACCTTGTAGTCCAAATTGACCATGGCATTAGACATGTGCGGCTCATTTGCGAGCTGTAAATAAGAGTCGAAATAAATGGGTTACATCAGTACTTCCACATTTTTTCTACACAAGAAGAAAAAAAGGAACAGTTTAATCCAAGGACGAATATTCACCTGAGCATTAGCCTTGAGAGTGAGGTTGTTAGTCAAGTCATACTTGACTCTTGCATTAAGTCTCCCGTCTGTTAATACCCTCCCAATGCAAAAACAGTCAGCGAAATAAGCAGAAGAATAGAAAGGACTGATGAGGAAGGAATGCAAAAACAAAAGTTGAGAGAGTAGAAAACAAAAACCTGCAGCTAAGGGAGAACTTGTGGTCGAGTCCCTTGAAAAAATCAAAGCGCATTCCCTCAAAAAGTTCCGGTCGTAAAGACACTGCCATTCAGAGACGCAAGTCAAAAAACTAGTGCCAATATGCAGTTTTCTTGACCATCAAGTGCATTGCAGCTGCTATCGTTTCAGTGACATATACGATATAGCATATAATCTGATAAAAACTGGACCCGGAGAAAAGTATAAAATCTGAAGTGAATTGATTGAGTTCACTAAAAGTAAAACAAGGATGAATTTTTATGACAGCATAACACGTTTATGAGCAATTCAACATCACAGGACTAGAAATTTAAACTTGGTTTGGTTTAAAAAGAGCAATTCACGTGCTTGGATTTTCAAATAATTATCTACGGCTGGACGGTTCACCCTATACAAAGCTAATTACCGGAAACCCACACAACGAATCATAATTATCTACGGCTGCCTCCCTTCCCGCGGTAGTACTTGTACCTGTACCTGTACCTGGACCTGGAGGCACAACACCCGCCATTGCTTTTCCTCTGCCCTTCTGCCTTTCTGCCTTTCTGCCTTTGGGGTTTAACCTTTTGTATTTAGTTTTTTTTTAAAGAAAGAAATAAACAACTCCATTCCAAATTTCCATTCTTGGTGGGTACGGCAACTCAAAATCCTCCTACGTGATCCAATTCCAACACCACCTGCCGATTCGGCGTGCTCTGCCTGTTGGGCTCTTTTGATACTTTTGGCGAATAAAACAATATCGGTAACAGTTTCGGGCCTGCATCGAGGCCAACCTTTTTATTTCTAACTAACTAGCCAATTGCATTTTGTATTTAATTTGTAAAACATAATTTACGATCTTTTTTTTTTTAAAGAAAATTAAAAAATTGTCAATTACTGACTTTGTTTTTTTGAAGGTAATAAATACCAATTGAGATATAGGTTTCGAGCAAATATACAAACTTTAAGGAAAAGATAAAGCCTAACCCTTTCATTTGGATTAAGTCAACTTTTTGTTCCAAGACAATTATAATAATTGTACATATATACATTTGTGCCCCTACTACACATGAGATTCAAAGCCCACATGGCATGGGCGTCGGGATTTTAGGGAAACTTTTACATCCAACAGTCGGAATTTTATGAACATTGTAATTTAAAAGTATTTAAATTCCGATAAATAATTTTTTATGGGTAAACTTTGCTTTAGATGATTTTTTAATTGTTTTAGGTGTTAGATTTAATTTTGGGCTATTAGATCTTTTTTTTACTGTTATATTTGAGCATATTGGATCTCAACCATTGGATTTAATATATTAAAATTATATTTTTTTAGAAAAATTTTGAATATGGACCATTGGATCAACTAACGGTCCATTAATCTCATCTGTTCGATCTAAAAAAGAGTCGTTGGTAGGCTGCAAGAGGTCGACAACTGCCCTGACAATGGGCCACTCGTTGTCGGACACTAAAGGCAGGTGAGCGCGTTCCACGTTTGGGGTGTGTAAGGCCATCTCCAACCGAATGAGGGCCTGCGGGCTCCCTTTAGCACTATAGACCTCTAATAAATTATACTTTAATTAACAATGTCAAACCATATTTCATATCATCTCCAACCAATGGGCCAAAGGGTCATAGGCCAAACATAGCCCTGCGACAAAAAAAATTCCAACCGAGGGGGTCAAATGGTCATAGGCCAAACATAAATTATTATTTTTATTGAATTAATGTAGTTACTTAAATTAAACTATCTTATTAAATAAGGTTTTCGGACATATTGAAAACTACAACAACTTCAATTTAAAGATTCAACAACCTCAATTTAAAGATTCAACTACTTCATTTTAAAAACTACAACTTAAATTTAAAGACTACAACTTCAATTTAAAACTACAACAACTTAAATTTAAAAATTACAACTTAAATTTAAAACTACAACTTAAATATCAAAGACTACAACAACTTCAATTTAAGTTGATGCCATTTATTCAAACTTGGATGAAGATGTTTTTTTTCCATCTTGAATAACAACTCTCGTGGTTTCGGAAAATCGGTGGAGTGGTGCCTCCGTATAACCTGTAGTACTTTTTGGACGTACGAGTCCGAACACATTCACTTGTTTGAGAACTCCCTTCACACTATTTTCGAGACCCATATATAAGCCTTGCAAAGAGCTTAATCTTCTTTTCGAGTCCAAGCCCTCCCTTTCATTGCAGATGTGGCCATTTGAAAAATATTGAAAAGAGTGAAGGAAAAATTATTGGAAGAGGTAAGAGAATTGAATGTGAAGAACTGAAATAAAATGAGGTAAGATAGTATGGAATGGTGAAAATTATGTGAGAAATGGTGTAGGAATGACTTAGGTATTTATAGGAAAAAAAAATTAGAATATTTTTTTTTTAAAAAGTTTCTCCAAAAAAAAAAAAATCAAATGCAACGGTAACAGCTAGCTGCCGTCAGGTTACCGTTACTTTTGAATTTTGGGCTAGATCGGGGTTGGTTGGCTGACTGACTGGCCTGTTTTCCAATTTTTGGCCTAGTGGGGCTCACGGTTGGAGATGATTTTCGTGTTATTTTGAGCTATTTTTAGCCTTATAACCTTTTGGCCGGGTTGATTGGAGATGGCCTAAGTGGATTGTGGCTTCCTTCTTTTTCTGGCGTGTCCACTCGCTAAAGTGGGCCAGGTCATTTGCATTGTTAGTTTCTTTGGTTAAATTTACCCCAAAGATCAGTTTGAACCCAAAATTGATTTTTAGCCCAAAAATTAGAGCAAGGAGGGTTTAGAACCTAAATTTTATGTTCTAACCCAAAGGGTTGGAAGTTAGCCAGGTTTAAAGAGAGGCCCTCAATACAAAAGATAATAGTAAAAGAAAAGTGTTATTGACACTCTAAAAATTTCATTATACACTCCTCACAAATTTTAATTTTTATTTTCAAATAATGAGATTTTTGAAATACCAAGGAAAAAAAAAAAAAAAAAAAAAAAAAACCAATTTTACAAAATGCAAAACGTCAAACGGCGCTTTCATTTTGGTCTCTCGAAATATTGGGGTTTGGGAGTGAGCGAGCGAGCGCGAGCAAGCGAGTTGTCACCAAAACTATGAACTCGACCCCGGCTTACAGTAACGGCTACCAGCAGCAGCAGCAACAACCACACGGGATGAGCCAGAGGGATAGAGTTCGCCGGGGAACACGTGCGAGGTCACGTGAGCTCAGAGACAACTTCGGCAGTGGTGGTAATTTTGGCGGGCTTAGGGTTTCTGAGCACAATAAGCAGCAGCAACAACAACAGGGAGCGCCTTGTACGGACTTCGACATGGCCTATTTCCACTCCTACGCGCACGTCGGCATCCACGAAGAAATGATCAAGGTGCATTTTGCTGCACATATGTTTTTGTTTTCTTGCTAATTTTCCATCTGCTTTTCCACATGATTGCGAGAATGTTTAGGGTTTCATTTTGTTTTTACTGCTGTTTGATTTTCCGGTGGCAGCGGAGGATACGAAATTACTTTGATGCGATATTCCATTGTTGATACTCGTATTGCTTTTCGTCTTTTAAGAGAATGCATCTCAAGTGCGAATGCGAATATGAATATCAGAATATGAACCCATGTATAAAGATTTGGCCCATAACATCAGTATATCTTGTTTAAGGTTCCCTGTCTTTGTAGGTTTAAATTTCAAGGTAACTGTTTATGCTTTGTCGTTGGAAAAAATACATTGCGATGAGGGTTTTCTTTTCCAATTTGATCGTCATATAAATTATTGACTGATGTGGCAATCTGTCATCATTCAGGACCGTGTACGCACTGAATCTTATAGGGCGGCAATCATGCAGCACCAGAGCTCTATAGCAGGCAAAGTAATGCAGCTATAATTGTAGTTAAGAAATGATGTGTATTCTATTTGGTACTGCCTTCTGTGGATGTAAATACCTCTTCTGCAATATTTATAAGACATACCTTATGCATATGAACTTAACATACTGGGGAATCATACTCTCACATGCGCAGAACATGCCTATTCTACTCAGTTTGCATGACGCTGTGGAGAAGGGTTCTTTCTGCAGTGAATTGCTTATTTATATTCTTGATTGAATGATGCTTGCAGGTTGTAGTGGATGTTGGCTGCGGCACAGGCATTCTTTCTATATTTTGTGCTCAGGCTGGTGCAAAACGTGTAAGCTGTTTTTTCAATAATATTTCATAAATTTGCAAATAAGATATTGACCAAATTGTATGTGTTTAGTTGCAATAATTTTCCTTTTGACATGGGGAAAAGCGTTTTGTTTCGAAGGATGGTATGCATTTCATTTAACTATGGGTTTTGGTAGTGTCAAATCACTACTTCCATCTACTGATTCAAAATATGTCACAGTCATTTTTGCTCGTTCTCTTCAATGTGATATCTGATGAATAAAACTGGACAGTCTTCCCCTGATTTTAATGTTTGTAGTTTGGTTAAGTCACTTCTATGTTGTGTCCCGTCCTGGCATTGTTTTACATTCTGTATAGCATTCTCTTATGTGTTTTGTTGCAACCTACCAGGTATATGCTGTTGATGCAAGTGACATTGCAGTGCAGGTAAGTTCTTGTTGTAATGTTTTTTACTTTATCTGCATCTGATTTGATTCTGTATTCATTTATTTCTGATCTTCTCGGTGTCTTTGCTTGAATGTAAAATGTCTCATTACCCTTAAACTCTGATTGAGGAAGTACCTGAGTCAAAGTTACCTATATGTATCTTTAGCTTGAACTTTTGTGCATGATGTATCCGGAAAAATAAAAGTTCATTCTCATGAAGATGAAATATGTTAATTGTGACGCTTTAGGATTGGCTTTGTAATTTGGATTAATCTCATTCATTTGTAAGCAGGCAAATGAAGTTGTGAAAGCAAACAATCTATCTGAAACTGTCATCGTACTACATGGGCGAGTTGAGGTATGCTTGTACAACCAAGACAATTTTGTTGACTTTCCTTGTGTGTGTGTGCGCGCGTGTGAGAGAGAGAGAGAGAGAGAGATTGACGAGTTTGTTTGGCTTTCCCAAATTATTGATCTGAATTACAAATTACAAGCCAACAATATCTATTGCTAAAAATGATAGTTCTGCAGGATGTCAATATTGATGAGGAGGTTGATGTTATAATTTCAGAATGGATGGGCTACATGCTTCTGTATGAGGTAGCTGTTAACGTATCTGTATTCATGATTGTATAGTGAAGTATTGGATATAGGATTGTACCTCAGAATACGTATACTTGTGCTGTTTTATGGTTTGCAACTTTATGATATATTTCCATTTCTTTTGTTGCCATGCTTGCTCTTTTTTTTTTTTTTTTTTTTTTTTTGCCTATTATAGAGTATGCTGGGAAGTGTGATCACAGCAAGAGATCGCTGGCTAAAACCTGGAGGTCTAATACTTCCTTCAAGTGCAACGGTATCTTTCTTTTTGATTTTGATCTTTCAATTACAGTCACATCTGCATCTTTAATTCTGAAATCTGTTACACTGGTGCTGGCTTCATATCCTTGTATGTTATCAACTTGTGTAGTGGGGATGTAGCGTTGTCAAGCTCAAGTTTGTACAACGTAGCAGCTGTTGATGAATGAATTTGTTTTTTTCATGCTGACTTTTAGTTTGTATGATTGCAGTTGTACATGGCACCTATCACACATTCTGATAGATACAGTGAAAGCATAGATTTTTGGCGCAATGTTTATGGAATTGACAGTGAGTATACATCATATAAAATAACATGATCTCAATTGTTATCGCCATATATTGGATTTGTACTACATTAGATTATTTGAACTTATAACACACATTGCATGCCTTGCCCGGATTTGGTTATTTATAGGGTCTTTGAAGACAATGCTTAATGCCATTTAACTGTTTTCAATTAGTTTTTCAACCTTGGTCAAATTTTACCAGCATCTATGGAATTGTTGCTAGGACACAATCAGTAGTCACACCCATTCTAAGCGGAGCTCTTGAAAATATGTGAAAGTAAAATTTGCAGTAGGGGAGCACAACTCCTACACTCCGGTGCAGGAGTATTTGTGGGGAACGTGACCCTTCTCACGAAATAAAAAACTGACCATCAAGAAGCTCACCTAAACTTTATGCTTTTTTACATTTTTTTAAACTTATGTTAAAGATAATCCTTACTTGAGCTTAGTATCAGCATTCATTTAAATACCATTCCACTTGTATAATGAAGAAAAGTTTTATTGCTTGGAGGTCAGAATCATTTTCTTTCATTGGCTTGTTTGCAGTGTCTGCCATGTTGCCATTGGCAAAACAATGTGCGTTTGAAGAGCCATCTGTTGAGACGATTGTGGGTGAGAATGTTTTGACATGGCCACATGTGGTGAGTTCTCTCAGTATAGTTCCAGATTTTTATGTGTTTTTATAGTTTTCATTATACTTATGGGTTGTCTTGATGGTAATAACCTTTCCCACCAAATGTGGACGTTTTCATTTTCTGCTTTCTTGTTTGTATTTTTTTTTTCCCTTTCCCTTCTTTGCTACCAATAAATCAACCTTGAGGTGAAGTAGAGTAATCATGACTCGGGCATGAGCTACTTCCTTGACCTGACACATTTTGTTGTCAGAAAACTGTTTGTTCCTTCTTGTTATGGCTACTGGATTCATATATGCATGCTCCTCATTAATATCAATTTATAGATTTATTTTCCCCAGTCAAACAAATAGTTTGACTTTGCTTGTGGTCCAACATTCTGGTGAATATGCTTCTTTCGAACACCTTCTGAGACGTCTGTTTTGGGAAGTTGAGGTCATTAAGGAGGTGCCTGAGGTTTTTCTATTTAAGTGGCCTCGCACCTCCATCTGATGCCCTTTATACTATGATCTGAAGCTCTATCATTTTTGTTTGTCTTTAGAAGAAAGTATATAATCTAAGGCATCATGCTGTTACTATTTGGTTGTAGGTTAAGCATGTGGATTGCCATACAGTTACACATCATGAGTTAGAATCTGTTACGGCAAACTACAAGTTCAAGTCAATGATGCGAGGTCTCTCTCTCTTATATGTTGCAGTTCGTCTATCTCATTATTGTTTTCACTACATATTTTTTCTTGAATTCTTTTCTCTGTGTGGGTTTATGCATTGAGTGAACTTTTTTTTTTTTGTTAGAGGAGGAAGTTCTTATTGTATTAATCTCATTTACTTCAGTAGACGCTGTTGTGGTTGTAATTATTTCTTGATTTACAGCTCCACTACATGGGTTTGCATTTTGGTTTGATGTCGAATTCAGTGGACCTACAGTTAGCTCCTACAAATAATCAGGCACCATCCTTGCTTTTTAACAATCTTCCAGTGGAGGGTCAGCAGAGGAAGAAACGAGCAAATCCCAACGAAGCATTGGTTCTGTCCACTGCACCTGAGGACCCTCCAACGCATTGGCAACAGGTACAGTATCTTGACAATTCTCCAACTCACACCTTTTGGCTAGCCAGCTAGGTGATAACTTGCCTGGTTAAGGTTTTTGATTCTTACATTGTCAGTATAAAAAGGCATTCAGTTTTTTCCTGGAAACAGAAAATCATCAGTCTCATCATAACTTGATAAGTATTTTGTAGTTATCCCTGATCTTCCATTTATATTTTACTGTGAACTTTTCGTCGGCCCGTGTAATGAATCAATATTACAGACTGTGCTGTACTTCTATGAGCCAATTGAACTGGAGCAAGATCAACTCATTGAAGGTTCTGTAACACTATCACAAAGCAAGGAAAACCGTCGATTCATGAATATCCACCTTGAATATGCGTGAGTCTTGGCTTACAGTTATGGTATTTTAATTACCCTTGGTGAAGTCACATGCATGTTGAGTGTTGGGCTCATAATTATTCTTTGCTCTTGCAGCTCAGGTGGAAGATCCTTTGTAAAAGAGTCTGTAATGAGGTGAATCTTCCTCTTATTAACTTGTTGCGTGGTTGTTTGAAGGGAAGCATTGAAAAGTCATTACATTGCTTAACCTGTGCCTTTCTTGCTCCCGCCAAATCTCTGCAGACCTTGATTCTTTGCAGACCATTCTGGGTGGCTTTGCAATAACTTTAACTTGCAAAGCCTAACATATTGGAGAGATACGTGAATTAATTTAGGAAGATTTGATGTTAAGCCTGTGTGTGCTTAAGAATGTTAATGTCGTTGAGGTTAAATTCAGACGGATAAATTGTGATACAATTCGAAAGAGAGCATGTAATTCGGATGTTGTCAAGTTATTGTTCTTTATGGTATACTGACCACGCCACTAACTAAAATTTTGTGAGTGGAATCATCTGTAACAAATTGCGACACTATGCACAATTTGTTTCTCTCTATTCATACAAGTTTTCGGAAGTTGTCATGCCTTGTATGTATTAGTATTACCGGTGAAGATCCTCTTGTGCTTGTACTAGTATTACCAGTGAAGATGATCCATCATCTACAAGCAGGCCACAATGACGATGAAATGAAATGAGCAGACGACAATGCCTCGTTACTGGTGATGATGGTGAGATACGAACAAGTGATGGTGACACTTGTTTGGAATCCACAATGCCTTGTTACTTGTGAGCTGCCGGCCCTCGTTCAACAACTCACTTGTCATTCTATTGGTTTTGAATCTTTTGATGATTATGATCATCATCCCCCGCAGGCCCAGTCGGAGCCCGAACCCAAGTCCCATCCCGTTTCACTGATCCAGCCCAGACTGTCCTAACAACCACCTAGCGGTTTAATTTGATGCATATATAATAATATAATTATGTAAAGCAAGTGCATGTATACGTTACGTGTTTTATAGCATCCGGTGAGTGGTGAGTGGTGAGTGGTGCGAGTCGGAGAGAAACCTCAGAAAACAGATAGAGACAGAGAGTCAGAGACTACTTAATTGAAAATAAGAACCACTTTTAGGTGCTATAATTGTACAATTATTGGAATATGTCTCTGTCGATGGTGCTCTCACATCTTTAAATATTCTACTCCCAACTCATCCATCCCACTTATTTTTGTTTCCTAATTTTTTATGCTATTACTTTGGTTGGTCCTTGTCGTATTAATTCATTATTTCATTTGAATATTATATAATTAACCCTCCCTATATCTATCTTAATCTCTTTGGAAAACCACAACCTCCACCTCCACCTCCACCTCCCTCTCTCTGAATGGGATGGGATGGGAAAGAAGCTATGGAAGTGGGATATCATCGATACTGTAACTGGCTAGTGGAGACATGCTAGAATCATTTAGTTCTACAACATTACTCTTTGATTGCTTTTCAGTGATTTTAAATAAAACCCTATTATTGTTACAAATCAAGATTATTATGTTGTATATCATCGATCCAGGTACATCTTTACATCAAAATGTTGATTGTCAATATATCCATATCCAATCGAATTTCTAGCCCTAATTCCAAAAGCAATTGAATATACTTCGCTCGGTTATGAAATTAATCTGATGCTAGATTGCCCATAAGCTAGGTAGTTATTGTCGTTAGAATATTTTTTTTTTTTTTTGAGGTGATGCTAGAGATATTATCTTTTTAAAACTATATTTTATAAACTACATGATGTGGTGATTGATGATTAAATCTCTTATTTAATTAATCAAACAAAGAATCTAATCATTAACTTCTACATCATATGACCTACAAAATCTAATCTAAAAAATAATCTCTCCAATATTGTTTTTATTTATTCAAATCTGATTAGATGAAATTATGATATATACTAAAAAGTATTCATGTAGCGAATTCTTCCAAAAGAGTGAGCTCAGCCGCCATTATAGGGACAAAAGTTGGATTATATGCAATCTTTGCTTTTAAACGAACAATGCACTCATTGATGGAGGAAGGTGGTGGCGATTTTATATATCTTGTTATTATATTTTATCTAAGTTAATTTCCAATGCTGATAAAAAAAAAAAGGCACTCTACTTTTCTAAGGTACGTACGTACCTATTGATCGCACATGTGTATGCAAATAAGAAAATTAAGCTGATCTCTTGAAAGTGGAAAATAAATGCCTTGTCAAGCTTGCATGCCGTTCAAATGAACCGTATGCCTCTGTGTGTAGGAATTAGGGTTTAGGGTAGCATACGACTCTCTCTCTCTCTCTCTCTCTCTCTCTCTCTCTCTCTCTCTCTCTCTCTCTCGATATTGATACCGATTATCCATCTGCAGGAGATATTTTTCAATTTGATCATTACACGAGATGGTACATCATGTATCGTTATATAAATAGTAAGATATGTATGTTAAAAATTAATAATTTAAAAAATAAAAATTTTCATCACTTATGTAAAAACACGTGATGTACCAACAGTATTCTCGTCACAATAAAAAATTTCTCCACCTGGAGATAGCCATCCCAATGCCATGATTGTTTGTGCATCCAATCGTGCGATGGAAAAGTATACGTGTAGGCTAGTCCTCATGCATGCATGGGCCCTGGCCCTACGGGATCTGGACCAGGTGGTCAATTACCTACTCATGCGAGCATGTTGATCATGTTCTGCAATCATTACATGTATGATATATATATATACACACACACACTAGAAGATGAGCACACATTATGTGTGTGTGTGAATCATTTTATTTTATTTTTTGATTTTTTATTAAGGAATGTAATTAGTTTTTAAATTTTTTAAAAAGAGTATAAGATAATGATGATGAGATAGTTTATCTTAATAAGAGCATATTTTTTGTCATAGGAAAAATAGATATATGATTGTCATTTTCTAAAAAAATGAGGGTAAAATAGGAAAAATAGGGATATGATTGACAAAATTAAAACCTCTTCAACCGTCCACCTCCTCCCATGTTCTCCTCAAGCGCAATCGCTTCAGTTCATTCAAACTATCTAAAAAACATCATGATTTCACTTACTTGTATGAAAAAATGATGGTGGGACAATTTCTCTTAACAAGTACATATTTTTTATCTTATGTAAATATTGTGTATCAAAAGTGAGGGTAAAATAGGGATATGATGGTCATTTTATCAAAATATGCAAATTACTATTTTGCCCTCTTTTTTTTTTGTAAATATTGTGTATCAAAAGTGATGGCAAAATAAGAAAAAAGAGGGCAAAAAGTTCAAAAACACAAAATTACTATTTTGCCCTCCTTATGTCAATATTGTGCATCAAAAGTGAGGGCAAAATAGGAAAAAAAGACAAAAAGTTCAAAAGACACAAAATTACTATTTTGCCCTCTTGATGTCAACATTGTGCATCAAAGGTGAGGGCAAAATAGGAAAAAAAAAGTGACAACAAGTTAACAAGGAGGGTTCTCTTAATAATAGTATAAATATATATATATCCATGCATCCCTATTCATCCTGTACATTTTACATGTAGCCTGGGCGTGCGCGCGCGCGCGTGTGTACACACACACACATAAATGCTTAATAATAACATGTAATCTGTGATTGTGTTAAAAGAAACATAATATAATAGTGCATACCTACCTATGAAAAGCCTAACACTACGGAGTACATTATACATCATAGAAATTCTGTTGTTTATAATTCTCTCACATTTTTTAAGCGAGTAATGAGAAGTAGATTAAATTTTTATTTTATATTTGTAAACCATATGATGTGTCATTAATAAATAAATATGCAAGTTAATCAATATTTAGGTAATAATTCAGTCATTAAAAAGCACGTCATATAGTTTATAAAACATTATTTAAATAAATGATTTCCATAACATCACCCTTTTAAAGCTTCAACAATAGTGTCTATCTAAAGCTTATGGAAAAGGCTAACTATATATATGCGAGGAAAATAAATATTTGTAGCAATTAAGATACTCAATTGGGATGATGCATCTTTATTGTGAGAGTGTTACTCTTGTGATACAATATCATATTATTTGTCAAAATATATAAAATAGAATTGTTTTCGTTCTTTTTGACAAAATAAAGAAAGCATTGTTTTCATTCTTCATTTAATTTGTTTAAATTTTATTTATTTTCTATCGCTTTCCCTTCTTTTTCCGGAAAAAATATATATCCTACATGTCCATGAATGAACACAACGTGGAAATCGAACGAAATAAGCCATAATTAATTAGTAATATGGAACTCACTAATAAATGAAAAAACTTCAAGTTTATTGATTGAATGATATGATACAACTTTTTCCCACTAATGGTTGCTTATATAGGGCCTCTTAGACGTGCACCTTTTAGGAGTACAAATAGAAAACAAATTAAAGAAATAACAAAACACAGAAAACACACTAGTAAATAATGGAATTCAGCCAAAATTGCCAATGCATCATGGTAAAGTGGCGAGTCTTCTTCGCGTTGCCATTCTCTCACGGACCAAATCAAACACCAAAACCTAAATCTACACATATACTACAATGAGCTTTGCTGCTGATTTTAAACATTCTTAAACTTTCATTCGATCCTTTAGCCGCCTGTTATACATCAATTAAAGCTTGATGGATGGCATCCTGCGGTGAAGCTATCACTCAATTAACCCAAAAGGATAAAGAATTGAGAAAGTAAAGCTGAATAAAGGTGGCTATAGCTACTAGCTAACCTCAATTAACCCAAGAGTCAAGATAGTGGAATTCCCTCTCATATCATCAATTAATAATATTAAAACAAAATAGAATCGACCCCATCGATCATGCACAAATGGGATAACCCAATTATTCCACCTCACCTTTTTTCTCTATACATCTATATGAAAATGCTAGGGAGATTATGTTTTTAGATCATATTTTATAAGGGAAAACTAACAAAAATAATTGAAAACTTTGAGTTTTAATCAAAAGGATAAAAATGTGTTGTAAATGAATAGTATCAAGAGTGACTTTTTTGAGTAAAAATGTCATTTTTTGTTAAAGTTAACAGTACCGGGAGTGTTTCGTTAAAACTCCTATTTTATAAACCACATGATGTGGAGATTGATTTAAAGAAGGAATCAAACCATCAACATTCACTATATAATCCACAAAACATGATTCAAGTAAGAGTGATGCTAGGGAGACTAAATTTTGTAAACTAAATAGCATGAAAGTTGATGATTGGATTATTACTTAAATGTTGATAAATGTGCTCATTTTCTATTGATGACACATTATTTAGTTTATAAATTTAATCTCCCTAACATTACTCTTCAGGTAAATAGACTTTCTAGCGTCACCTATATATATGCCATTATATATACAAGACCAAACCAAATAATCCCACATCCCATCTCCCTACTATTTCAAACCCAACTTTCAAGCAAGGGATAGCTTATTAAAATGAGTAGTACGTAGGAGTTAAGAGCAGGCTTAGTTAATTTGACTCTTCTCAAGCAATTAATTAAAGACAAGCCATGGTAGCCGTACGCGTGAAGGTAGCAGAAGCACGATTACTACTGCTATCGGTGGCTGCTCTTCTCCTCCTAATTAGCAGCTGCGCCGCGGCCACCACCATCACCAATACTACAACTACTTCCCCTACGTACCCTGAGTTTCAAGAGCTGAACGTGAAGGAAACAATCACGGCAATTCAAAGTAATAACTGGGCACCAAGGGCTGCATACAACGTCACCAGCAGCACCACCACCGGCAGCAAATTAAATGATGATAATGAGGAAGATGATACAGATCATGAAGAATATGAAAGAAGCACTAATGGCGGATCCGGAGTCGGAAAATGGAAGTTGAAGGTGGTCCACAGGGATAAGATGTCGTCGCAATATTCAAACAGGAATGGGAATGAAGGCAGCCATACTTCCCATAGCCACCTTGTCCGCGCACGCATGAAAAGGGATGCCAAAAGGTTTGCTAGCCTCACACGGCGCCTCCTCAACTACTCAGACTCAGAGTTAGAGTCGTTGGATTTTGGGTCGGGGGTGGTGTCAGGTATGGAGCAAGGGAGTGGAGAATACTTCGTGAGGATCGGAGTGGGTAGCCCACCACGAAGCCAATACATGGTGATTGACTCCGGCAGTGACATCGTGTGGGTTCAGTGCCAGCCTTGCACCCATTGTTACCACCAGTCCGACCCCATCTTTGACCCCGCCCGCTCTACTTCGTATTCTGGCGTCTCCTGTGCCTCCTCCCTCTGCGGCCGCCTCCAGAACCCCGGTTGCCACTCCGGTCGATGCCTCTACGAGGCCTCCTACGGCGACGGATCCTACACCCAGGGCACGCTTGCCCTCGAAACTCTTACCTTGGGACGCGCCCTCGTCCGAAACGTCGCCATCGGCTGCGGCCACATGAATCGCGGCATGTTTGTGGGAGCTGCTGGTCTCTTGGGCCTTGGAGGTGGGGCCATGTCATTTGTTGGTCAGCTCGCCGGCCTGACCGGAGGTGCCTTCACTTATTGTTTGGTCAGCCGTGGCGGCCGCTCTGGTACTACAAGTACTAACGCAGCCGGCGGAGGAGGAGGAGGGTCCCTGGAGTTCGGTCGTGGGGCGATGCCCGTGGGTGCTACATGGGTCCCGCTGATCCGGAACCCGCGGGCCCCGAGTTTGTATTTTGTGGGGCTGGCGGGCCTTGGAGTTGGAGGGATGCGGGTGCCCATATCCGGAGACGTATTCCGGCAAACCGAGATGGGGTACGGAGGGGTTGTGGTGGACACGGGCACCGCCGTGACAAGGTTCCCGACGTTGGCTTACGAGGCCTTCCGCGATACCTTTCTTCAGCAGACGGCCAGCCTCCCTCGGCTGTCGTCGGGAGTGTCCATCTTTGACACATGCTATGACCTGTACGGCTTCGTGTCGGTTCGGGTGCCGACCGTGTCGTTTTATTTTTCGGGTGGGCCCATCCTGACGCTTCCGGCGAGCAATTTTCTGATTCCGGTGGACGAGAAGGGGACTTTTTGCTTTGCATTTGCTCCTTCGGCCTCCGGACTTTCCATAATAGGCAACATCCAGCAAGAGGGCATCCAAATCTCATTTGATGGAGCCAATGGTTTTGTGGGTTTTGGACCCAATGTCTGCTGAACAGTTTATTAATTATAATATGTGGTCCCTCTGTTTTTTCTTTTCTTTTGAATATATGCTTAAATTCAAGTTCATGAACTATATAGTATTTGAAGAAAGGTATATATAGTATAGATTACAATGAAGTGAGCTTTAGTGGATCGTCTTTTTAGTTAAACTTGTTCTAAGAGGTTCTTAGATGAAACTTTTTAAAACATGTTCGTGTGCCTTTTGTTCTCGCGAAGTGAGTGAGTGTAAAATAATGTAATATGTGCTCATCGTATTTTATTTGTACGTGGACCATTCCTTTTCACTTTTCATCTTTGAATTGGCAGGAAGACATAAAAGGGTGGAAATATGGTGACTTACGAATTACCACGCATGTACCTACCTAAGAGAAGTAATAGTAGAGCAAAGCAAGTAATTGGTTAAGAGAGTGCCTTCACTTAACACTCAAATTTCTCTATTTGAA
Source organism: Pyrus x bretschneideri (assembly GCF_019419815.1). Taxonomy (NCBI): domain Eukaryota; kingdom Viridiplantae; phylum Streptophyta; class Magnoliopsida; order Rosales; family Rosaceae; genus Pyrus; species Pyrus x bretschneideri. The sequence goes on along the minus strand of NW_025999802.1, from coordinate 119,062 downwards.
TTCTTTTTTTATTACGTTGGTTGTTTTTAAAAAGAAAGTGTGTACAATAACATACAAATTGTGTATTAGCGCCCGTTTTAGTGAAGGCTTTTAGTTAAAATATAGTTTTAACACAAGGAATCTGAGATAGCCGATGATACAAAAGAATCAAACATTCCAAAAAGTGAAGAGAGTCGAAAGAAATAAAAGAAGGGGGAAACTTGAATTGACGTGTGTGTATATAACGTGTAATGTGCGTGAACAATACAAGTAAAGAAGAGGAAACCCAATATATTAACGAGGATCCAACATAAGAGAAGTAAAACCCTAGCTTAGGCTTAGCTAGTAAATATTTCACTGACCCAAGGCTAGAGATAAAAATAGGAGTAGCGGAAGATGATGACCTTATATGGAATGGTCGGCCCTAGTTTTGTCAAGTATCAACAAGCAAAAACAGCAATATACCTGACACAAACCAACCTAACAGCAAAATACAAAACTAAATGATTTTACCAAGATATAATTGCAAATAATATCACATAAAACAACATTTATCATCCATGTTGTTAACAAAACTAAAACAAAGGAAGCTATACTACTAGTACACTCTTTTGTACAATAAAATAAATTAGAAAATATTTACAGCAAGTCCCCTAGCCCTAGCCCTATGCTCACTCGCTACTCGCCACTTGTTGGGAACAAAAATGCCTTCGGAAAAAGCCCCTAAAAAAAAAACAGATGCAGGTTCGGATGCAAATCCACCCATTAGTCCCATGCGAGCCTACATTATCGGGCAGTGCACTACTACTACTGCTGCTACTACTGATTTCATGCATCCTTAATTTAACAGGATCCCGGTTCATAATTCTCTAAATATTTGTTTCGAGACCAGCTTTTTCTTTGAATCAGCAAAGATACTAATGCCAGAAACAAGATTGTGAATCGCTTGGTTGTGTTCTTAGACCATAAATAGGTATCTCAGATCCTCAACAGTCAGACGTGTAGCAGAGCCCCCACCATGATCTTCACCAAAAGCAGATGCCACCATTTTTCTCTTTTCTTCCTGCAAAACATGGGAGTCAATGACACAATATCAAGACTTAGAACTGGCATAACTTCTGTTCGAGTATTTCATGTTAGCCTAAAAGATATGCATTCCCCAAATATAACAGAAAAACAGCAACCTTTTCTCTTTACACATCAGAACTAGACGGAAAAGAAAACCCAATGAAGAAAAAAAAAGTACATCCGCACTGCAAACTGAACTTGGAAGGCAGAAATATTAAGTATAAGATCATACCTGTAAAGCTAATATCCTGTCCTCCACTGTATCCTTAATCGTGAGACGTGTTACAGTAACAGGTCGGGTCTGTCCAATTCTATGTGCCCGATCAATAGCTTGATCTTCAGTGGTTGGATTCCACCACAGGTCCAAAAGGATAACATGACATGCAGCAACCATGTTTAGACCAAGGTTTCCAGCCTTTAGTGACATGAGCATAACAGTGATCTGCAAAATATTTCAACCATTAAAGATGTTAAAATCAATGACCAGATTGAGGTAGTAAAAGGGTTAATCATGTAAAAATGATGAACTAACGTAGAAGCAGTTATGCATTATTTGACCAATTTATCAAGACAAGGACCAAAACCTCAGGATCAGTGTTAAAATCTTTGACACCCCTGTCTCTTGATGCCAGACTCATTGTCCCATCAAGCCTTCTGTACTGAATACAATACTCGTTCAATGATGTTTCCACTAAATCCAACATGCCAGTCCACTGGGAAAAAATAATCGTTTTTATTGGTCCACTATTTGGTGAGCTTGAAACGCCAGAATATCTACTATCTGTGATTTCAGTTCCAAAAGCAGGGTCTCCATTGCTTCCAGCAGAGTTATGTTCCAAATGTGAAAGCAAAATCTCAATAATAGCTCTGACTTTAGATGAACTATACTCATTCTGTAACACTATTGATTTCTCGCCCAACTCAGAATTCGTCGGAGTACCATCAAGATTATTGGAGAAGCAACTTATGAGAGTGGATTTGGAGAAAACAACATCAGAACCAACTTGTTCTTTACATTCAGCAGCAGGGCATGTATTGTCATCACCCGTCAAATATTCTGAAACACACTGATAACAGAATACATGGCCACACATAGTAACAACAGGGTCTTCAGGTGGATCCTGCCAAAAGCATCAAATACTATAAGAATTAAATAGGCCCACCACATTTATACAATATCCTTTTAATAATCTGACACTTTCAATTTGCAAAGAGAATCATCAGCACAGAAATTTCCTAGTTAAGCATGTCCGGATTCCTCCCTAACTCCCCAAAACGAGTTTAGTGTGACTATATTTTTCTTTCAAAATTTTAAATACATTTTTACTTAAAACAATGTGTTACACCACGCAGAAAGACATCTATAATTCAGGAGAGATAAAATGGATTAGTATATAATAGTCCAGGAGAGATAATATGCATAAGTATATAATAATTAGCAAGAGCTAAGAAAGGAAGTAAATAGTTTCAATCTGAAGCATCACAACGCAAAGGAATATTTATTGAAAGGTTTCACTGCAATCATGCACAGTATATTGGGAAAAACAGAAAAGGAGACAGTTACCTTCTCTAGGTCCTGCGCTACTCACATCTATAAAACCTTTGCGTCTCAATAACATATATTTTCAAGTATGAGAAATAAATTGAGAAAATGACAAAACAAAACAAGTTGCTTTGCTATAAACTAATCGAAATGCAGACACCATTTTTACATGGTAAGTACAAGCACTTTATCTCCTATAATTGGCCGAGCCCTTAACTAAAAGCGTATAGTATCAGAAAAAAGTTTTGGAGGAAGGAACTATCCTAAGCAGGAAGTGCATAGAGTTGCCACACTCTGCATTTAACAATGGAACAGGCAGTCATCACAGCCTTCCATGTGTGCATGATGTACCTGACCAGTTTCCAGAACAGTTGTTTTTGTATTAACTTAATAAAATTTTCAAGTCTACAAAGATTTACAGGCCCTTATAAGCTACAAAGGAAATATGTTTGGAAGGGTTTCAAGAAAGCTCACTTTGCATACACGACAAATAGCCAATGAAGTTTCCAGAAGATGCAAAAGATGGGATATCATATCCTTTGGGAGTCGCCTTGCCATTTGCACAGAATCTTTCCCTACACAGTCTGAGTCATACGCTTTAACAAGCTGAGGGTGGTCACAAGCTTGCCGGAGGCGCAAAAGCATCAAAAGAATATTTGCATAATTTTGATTTACTGTGCCAGCAGCGGCATATGCCTGCAAGAAACAATACAAATCAGCACACGAATATCTATAAACCCAAATTAAATCTTCACGAGATCACAAACGAATCTTCCTCAAAACTGCAGGTTTCCACAAACTGCAGGTTGTATATTTATTACAGCATGAAATTTCAACCTGGACCAGGTTGCAATAAATATAAATTACCTCAAAAAATCCAACAAAGTAGCATGTACGGGGCACATTAGAACAGCACAGATATATTTTCCCATTAATAAATCCACTAGCCGCATTTGTCACTTACATCTCAGATTACTCAAGAAATATCAGATGTCTCAAGTAGAATAAATAAATTGAAGGGGAAAGCACCTTGAACTTAGTGCGTGAATCAGCTTCTAGCTTGGTATAAAAGGCCCGCTCCTCAGATGAGAACTCCACTTTACTCAAGTTTATTGTTTTTGGTGGTAATTCAATTATAGGTTGCCCATCGATCAATGTTCCTACATAAAGTAACCAATTATGATAAGCACCAATGAGTTTAAATCAAAATTAGTCCAGTGTGTCAAAAACAACCACATTAGTTCACAGCATCGGAACAATAACAGACTTCATTAATAACCGACATACACAGTGACAAACAATTTTTAATAACATGTTTGTCCAAACTATATGTAAAGAAGTAGAATATATTTATCAGATCAACAACCACACCAAAAAATAAACTTGAACAGAAATGCACAGTAGTAAATTATAACTAGTTGCGAATAATTTCATCCAAAAATAAACAACAAAGTACAATAACGTAATTGGGCACACAGCTGAAACAACTGAAAAATGAAAGAAGAGATTTTGCTTCTTGCTTTCAATGTACATTTTCACTTCTTTTATGAGGAGCAAATGTAAGAAATGAGTTCTTCCAAGTTTCTAACAGTGTTTTAAGCAAGTACAAATTACAAAGCATGGCTTAAGACCATACTATTTTTGCCATTATTTCTCAACCAGAAAATATTCCCTTTCTCAATATGGAATTCTGAAACTCGCAGAAAGTGGTTACCTAGTTCAACATGAGAAAGTAAAGCCTCATGTGTAAGGCATCAAACCTAAGGGATTAGTAAAAGTGCACAAATATATTTTTTTGAAATGGGAAAGTGCACAAATATAAACAACTACCAACTATCACGCAAATCAAATAACCGGAACAATATATTCACCTTTTGTTCGACGCAACATTATAGCCCTCAGAACTGCCTGGAGCTTCTTGTAACCTTGGATTGAGTTTCTTGATATTGGAACCTTAATGGTACTGTAAAATGACTTATATACAGCATAGGGGTCATATCTAAGAAATCTGAAGTAACTGTATAAGTCATCAATTGTATTTTGTATAGGAGTACCAGACAAACACCACCTTCTTTTTGCTCGAAGGCTACAACATGCTCTAGCCACTTGAGTTCTGTGATTCTTAATCGTCTGAGCTTCATCTAGTATCACCCTAAACCAACCCACTTTTGCAAGTGCCCCAGAACCACAATCAATAGAGGAACTATCAATTCCCTTTTTGCCCCTCTTTCCCTTCTTATTAATAATCGAAGCCTTTTTTCTCTTCTTATTACTTGAAAAATCAGAATTTATTCCATAAGTTTCCTCAATTTTGTCATCAGGTTCATCATCATCAACTAAAGGTTGTTTTGGGACTTCATTGGTTACAATAGCATATGTTGTGAGAACCACATCATAGCTAGCCAGTTCTTCAGGAACCTTCGTCCGGCTGCCTCCATGATAAATAAGAACACGCAGCTTTGCTTCCTCTACAACCTTTTCATCCAGCTCCCTAGCCCACTGTCGAAGAACACTTGCTGGACACACAACCAATGTACCTGCTGCTGGCCTCTGCTTTCTGATTGATCGTGAAGATGTACTAACTTCTGGAGTTGATCGAAGATGATCAGGTGCCTCAGTTTTATTCAATTTATCCAAAGCACCGTTGGGATTGTCCTCATCGTCATCCAAATTTAAAGCCTCAGTTTTCTGATTGCCTAAATCTCTAGATTTTGACTTTGAATCCAAATACTTCTGCATTTGTATAAGGGCAATCATTGAAATGGTCTTACCAAGGCCCTGTAAGATAAAAGCATTATGAATCTAAATAGGGCATACATATGAAACCTTTAGTCTAGTAGAAAGGATTAAGCTTAGATTTAGAGGTCAGATGACTATTATTATTGAATAACCTGATCATCTGCTAAGATTCCACCCAGACAATGCAGACTTCTAGTTTCCTTTTGAAGCATCCATGCCAGAGCAATTTTCTGTGGGCGTAAACTTACTTGAGTTCATGAAAATGATGAATTCAAGAGAATGGTGAAGCCAATTATTATAAAAAGAGAGAAAAACCTGATGTCGTAGAAGAGGGACCGACAGAAGACCATCAGGTAAAGTAGCTTCAACTTTTGGTTGATTGAGATCCTGCAAGAACCAAACTTCCTTTAAAGAGGATTCCTTGTTATGCGACTAAGACAACCATATCTAGGACCAATCCTGTTCAGATTTTCAATTGCGACACCCTGGTACAATCACCTTTCTGTTACCTACTATTATGGCCTCGGCCTCACAATTATGAGATCTGTCTTACCCAAAAATTCCTCAACAACTTTAAGAAATAGCATAAACCCACCATCTCTCTGTATTGTTAGGACAACTCTGCTAAACTTGATGATCAAGATTAAAAAAATAGTATCCAATTACAAGATAACGAGTTTAAGTAAGCAAGAACGTGGAGCCCAACAAAAAAAAAAAGTGATTGGAAAATGAAATGAAACAAGGGTTAAAGAAAAAACTAATGCAACCAAATGAATTGGTAGTAGCACCATCAAGGAGAAAATGGAAGGAAAGACGACTACAGATAATTTTTATTACTAGCACAACATGAGAAAGGGACACATTTATGTTCCCTTTCAAACTGGTTTTGGCCCCAAAGATTCGTACCTTGAAAAATTAATTCTTTATTACCATAAGACTACCGAACAAAATTCATTTTGCACTATATACATGGCTGGCCACCACTATTGGGTTTCTGAACGTGTTAAGGTCTCTTTGCAAAAATTCAATCCCCAATAATTTTTGTTTTACTGAACCTCACAAAGAAATCAAGAATAAACTGCTTACCGCACCAATAGCAATGGAACAATGTTAGAACTGAGTACGGAAGTACCTCTAATGCTGCTTGATATATCAGTCTCTCATCACTGCCAGCAACCCTTTCGTCACCTGTCCCAGAATGATATGCAGGGTCACTTGAACTCGCAAACTGTGAAGCAGAAAATGACTTTCCATGCATGAAAGAGGGAGGCTGGCCCCTACTCCCACTGCTTTCAGACCTAATAAATTCGTTGTCATAGCCCCTACTAGAATAGTCTCTCATAAGGCCCTTGCCATTGCTTGCATAAGTACTTGGTCCCGATAGCTGCATAGATTGTGGAAGGGTCCTCTTCTGAGCCTCATAGTCCTTAAGAGAAATATTAGAACTTTGTGAATGATTACTTTGAGGCCGTTCCACATTATCATTATGTGCTCGAGCAGCATGTCGATTTGAGGTTCTTATATCATCACTTGAACTGGGATTAAAATTCTGTTTCACCTGTGTGTGCTGATTAACATTAGGAGAGTTGCCATTAGAAGCATATGCTCTTCTAGGAGAAGGCATCTTTCTAAACTGCCCAGAATAATCTGCAAATTCCACCAATTGTCGTGTAATTAATAATATATACAACTTATTCTAAACATTTTTGGGTTTGTTGGGGGAGGGGGGGGTTGTGATACAAAACCCAATCTAACCTCTACTCCTTGGATTTGAGCTAGGTCCAGAAAGCGAACTTGGAAGAACTCTGCTGTTGCCATATTCCCTTTCTTCTATCTCTAATTCACTATCCGATGAACTAATATCTATAAATTCCCTTTGATCCATGAAGGTTGAAAATTGAGTTTCCCTTTCTTCAACCAACTTAGAAAGTGAGTTCCACGCAGGTAAGCCAATCTGAAATTGCGAGGTATCTTTTAAATATCTTGGTGCAGCAATATAAATAGAGAAGCAACAGGTTTTACTAAAAATTAAAATAACTCACCACATCTGTGCGGTTTTTTTAGATTAAACTGCCAATCCATCCATATCTCCAAGTTGAATCAAAGAAGTCATAAAGATGATCCGCATGACCAAACATGTGCATCCCCCCTTCCTAAAAAAACAGAAGATTAATAAGTTGAGCAGATTATTTTGAAGTGTAAAAAAAAAAGGCAAAAAGGAAGGTTCATAAGCCTATCTGGAAAATTGAAATACTTATATACACACACACACACGCACACACACATATATATCAACTAAATTACAAGCATATAAAAGAATTTCGACAGACAATGCAAGCCAACGAACCCTTGGATCCATACATTAGTAGCATTACATAGGACTGCACACATCCAAGAGCTATTGGTATCAATTCCCAGAAGCAGGTCTTTGCTAACAGCATAAGTAATACACATGCAAAGCCTTAGGAATCCTCTCCTACAAACACGTGTATACCAATTATCAAAAGCATGTGTTAATAGACACAGTGTCAGTGAGGGTCTGAGGAAGCTGCATTATCACTTGACTTCATATGGGTATACCAAAGTATTGCCTTGATAATCAGATATAAGTTTTAACTGATCATTTGATCGATCATCATAATATATATGTGTAAAATTTTCTGCATTATCTCGGCCTCAAGTTTCCAAGCAGGAGGAACTCATCAAAAGGGGTGGTAGACTGCTAGCTTACTAATGAACCCTGATGTTGCTAGTAAATCTAAATCAAAAGGCTAGAGCTTTTCTAGTGAAACCTGATGTTGCTAGTAAATCTAATCTCAAAAGAATAAAACTTTGAAATCGTATCATCAGAATTCGCAAAGACCTGATTAACTTGACCCTCTCGTATCCGACTAGGATTTGCTTATAAAATTTACACCAGATTTTAAAAATAAATAAAAAATCTCCCTAGAAACCATTGAAAAATTGAACGACTGGAACAAATTTGGGGGAGTCGAAGGGTAGCGAACAAGAATATATAAGTTAAACCCAGAAGATAAGGATGAATTGCAAAGATGGAACATGCAGTGGGTGGTAGCGCCAGTGGGTCAATTCGTCATCAAGTTAAAAGCTTTACTCATTAAAATGCAGAGGAAAAAGGAGAAATCGTACCTGCAAAGCTGTAATGGCCGATTGCCATTGGCCTTGTCCAGCACTAGTTTATAGGGTTTGCAGTGCAGGCGAGGGGAGAAGACGATAGGCGGAGAGAGAGTACGGTTGGGTTTAGAACAATTGACAATGGAAGAGATCTTGAATTACGTGAGTATCACCTCCGAAAATTAAAAATTAAAAATTAAAAATAAAATAAAAGAAGGAAATTAATAAATTTAACTAATAGAAAAAACTCTTTTATAAAACTAATTCATTTACGGTGGGAAAAAGAGTAAATAATTAGTATTGTATTCTTGTAACGTCTCAATTTGTTCGACTAATTTTAAAAAGACTAGGAAATAAGGCGCTATGGTATATTTCATTGAGATGAATAATAATTTCAAAAACAGAATCGGATTTGGATTTACAAGTGGGGCATGTCGTCGTCGTCTTCTTCTTCTTCTCCCATGTACGAGTACGAGAGACGGAGAGAGTTCGGTTGGAGATTGGACAAGTACGAGTGTACAACTGTACAAGGAAGGACACTGATCCACAGCTAGACTAACACACTAAACATTGGGCCAGACCTTGGTCAATCAAGAGGCCCAGGCCAGCCCCCTTGGACTCATCCTCCGTTTGGGCGGTCAGTAGAAAAGATCTAAGCCCACTAATGGATCTCAGACTGAGGTAACCCAGGCCAATTAGAAAGCACAAGAGACGTTAAATCTAAACCGTCAAAATTTGGGGAAAGTTACGGGAAAGATGGATGATAAGGAAATAAATCTGGCGGGCGGGGGATTCTAAAATAGTTTAGGCGGCAACCAATATTCCCTCTTGTGTTTTCGTCAAATTTCAAACTCAAGTGTATATATTATTAATCGTTTGCTTGCAATTAGTAGGGTTCCGTTCAATTCCATAATTTCATTATTTTGATAGAAGAGAGGAGGGGAGAGAAATGGGAGGAGGGTCAATGAAATCGAACCCAACCAAGGCAAGGAAGAGAGTGGAGGCCACTGAGACCCGGGAGAACTCCTTGTCAACCGTACCACCTTCTCTCGTTCGCGGCAAAGATGGCAGTGCCTTTGCCCGATGGTTGCTACCCTATACCCCAACACTTGTTTTTCATTTTTCCTCTACTAAATTCTTCAGGGTTTAGGGCTATTCGATTAATCAACACAAAAATTAATCAGAAGAAAACCCAGAAATACATGGTGTTACTGTTTGGATGTCTTTTTGCTTGGGTTGTCAATTTTGTTATTGTTAATCAGATCAGATCTATCCATTAGTATATTAGGTGTGTTGTGTTAGTGTGATTAATTGAGTTAAATGTGGGTGATGATTTGCAGCGAGGAGTGCAACAAGGACGTGCCAGTGGCACTCATCAGCATGCACAGTTGTAGCCTCGATGCCAAAATCAAGCTCAACCTCAGTGCGTTACGTTTGTTTTCTGTCCTTTCTTTTTGCCTTGTTTATTTTTTGTGTAATTTCTGTTTTACTTTTTGACAAGTGAGAATAGCATGTCTGATTTCCTTTGTTTGGGAATCGGGATGAATTTCCAGAGGCTCAAGTTGTGGAAAAGCCCCCTGAAGTGAAAAAGAAGCTTCCCGCTGACAGGTAATTACTTCTCATTCTCTGTCTCTGTTATTTGTCAATCTCGTGTGATTTATATGTCTATCTATCTTTCTTTCGTTCAATTTGGTATTCATTTGCAGAAAGAGGTCCACCACCACGACATCACAACCAAAGACATCAAAGAGAGCCAAGAAGGACAAAGATCCAAATGCACCCAAGCGCCCTCTCACCGCCTTCTTCCTCTTCATGTAAATCTCCTCTCACCTGCTGTTTCTGTTTCTCTTATGTATTATCAATGATGTACAACTACATTATCTGCTGACTGCTGTGTATTCGAATGATGTATGTTTTGTATGAGATGCTGTTTGAGGTCAATTGTGAATTTTGTATGCTGCAGGGATGATTTTAGGAAATCCTACAAGGAAGCTAATCCTGATTCCAAAGGCGTTAAGATGGTATTTGTTGTTATAAACTTCAGCACTCCATTACTGTACAATATGCTACGGTTTGATGAGTCTGGGTGACCTCTAATGTTGTAACTTTAAACTGGAGTTTCAGGTTGCAAAGGAGGGTGGTGAGAAGTGGAAGTCTATGACTGATGAGGTTTGTATTTGTATTCATTTTGTCTTCTTTTTTGTATGGTTTTGGTCTTGATTTGTTACCTTCAATCTTATCACGTGGACATGAAATGGTTGTTACTTTGTCTGATCCTGTTTTCTTCTTGTTTCTGATGTAAAATGTGTTTAGGAGAAGAAGCCCTACGTGGATAAAGCTGCTGAGCTTAAAGAAGAGTACAAAATAGCACTGGAGAGTGACATTGCAGAAGCTAGGGATGTAAGACTTATTCAGCTTACTTGTTGAATGTGTTAGTATTATTATTGTAGTTCTTATTAAATTCTGGTTTTTTTCTGTGTGGAAATTCAGGGTGAAACACCGGAAGGGGTTTTGGAGAAAGAAGCTTCAGAGAAGGAAGGGGAGGAAGAAATAACTGATGTTGATGAGTAGTACTAGCAAATTAGTATTAGTATAGCTTGACAAATCTTTTCATATAAAGTTTCATGTTCCACCCTCTTTGGAGGGATTGAGTCTAATGCATGTTTCTGGATTCTTGTAAATTCTGAGGCTCTTTGTTTCTAAGCAAACTATGGCTTTTCGGAAACTGGTTATAATATATATCTTCTTGAATGATTCCCAAGCATCCTTTTTTCTCTCGGTAGACTTGTGAATGCAAATTTAGTAGTTGAGCATTTCAATTCCATGTGTTTTTGTGTTTTAATTGGATGGTGTATGTTGAAACATGAATTGCCTACTTACATTGAAAAATTGGGTTGATTCATTCTATTTTTTAATCTGCAATCCATCTGAGTTTATTTATGTGTTGATGGGTCTCAGTTCTTGTTCCCTTTGCGGGGCACTTTTTGAAGCAAATGATTACTACACAATGTGCTCTGTAATTTGAATGTTTGAGCGTAGGCTTAATGAAGGAAAAACACGCATTCTCTCTCCTCGGTATGTAAATAGACAAGGTTTCTTAATTTAAAAGTGAATATAATAAATAGATAATAAGTGACTATCTTTCTTGGATCTTGGCTCTTGCAGATGTCCTATTTGCTGTTTCCTATATGACATTTAATCTCAACGAAAATGCTCATATGTTCTCGAGTCTGAGTCAGCATCTTACTGGCTCATCATATTTGCTTCTTGTTCCTTTCCACTACCCCTGCAAGGTGGCATTGGCTTGCCACATAAGCACAAATTGTGCAGATAAGCAGCTGCAGGGAAAATGTTGAATGGTCTCCCTTGTGGGATCTCTCCGCATAACCTGTTTGCCCTGAAGCTTGCGTGTCTGAGCCCTTCAATCCCTAACAGACTATTTGGAATCCTTCCTGTGAGCCCATTGATGGACACGTCGAGCCATTTCAGTTTCACGAGCAATCCCAAACTTGTAGGGATGGTGCCTGTCATCTGGTTCCTTGATATATCAAACCTTTCAAGTTGGGTCAGGTTTGAAACTGAGTTGGGGATGTGACCGGAAATCTTGTTGCTTCCCAAGTGGAGCAATTTGAGCCTCAGGCCTTCCTTCAACTCTGGAATTCCACCTGAAATTTGATTGTGTGAGACATCCAAAACCTCCAAAAAGCTGCTTGTCCTGTCGTTTAAGATTCTTGAGAGAGATCCTGCGAGCTGATTTGAGTGCATGTCAACAGAAGAAATCGTGTCAGGCAATTTGAGTTCTGAAAGATCAGACTTCAATTGGTTGTTGGAGAGATTGAGGCTTTGCAAGCTTGTCACGTTGGTGAGGAGCTTTGAAATACCACCGGTAAATTGATTGTGAGAGAGGTCGATGGAGGTCAAAGAATCAGGCATTGTAAAGGTTGGGAGGGTTCCTCTCAATTGACAGCCAGCAAGATGAACATCTCTGAGTTGTCTGCTTGTGATCCAATATGGAACGCTCTCTAAACTGAGATTGTTGTAAGACAAGTCTATGGACAAGAGAGCAGGAACGCCCCTGGCAAGGGTCTGAGGGAGAGGATCCGAAAACCCGTTCCCGGATAAATTGAGGTACCAAAGGTTGTGTAATCTTGAAATGGATTCCGGAATACTTCCTGTGAGTCGATTGGCGCTCAACGAAAGAGTGGTGAGGGATTTGAGTCCGGCAACCTGAACAGGGATGATGCCAGTCAGTTGGTTGTGGTTCAAGGACAGGTCCAAAAGCTTGGACAAGCTGAAGAGGGAAATGGGCATCTGACCAGATAACTGGTTATTGGAGAGGTCAATGTAAGTAAGGTTTTGCAACTGGTGACCTACGAAATCTGGAATGGGGCCGGACAAGGCATTGAAGCTGAGATCAAGGTACTGCAAAGCATGGAAATTTAGAAAAGTGGGTGGGATAGGACCTGTGAGGGAGTTTCTGGCTAAACCTAGTTGGAGAAGATGGGGGAGATGGCCTAGGCTTGGGGGAATGTGGCCGCTGAAACGGTTGCCGCTGAGGGAGAGGCTCTGGAGGGAGGAGAGACGGCCTAAACCGAAAGGAATGGGGCCGGCGAGGGAGTTGTCTTCGAGGGCGAGTTGGGTGAGGTGGATGAGATTGGAGAAGCTCTGAGGAATTGGACCTGTAATTAGTTTCAGGCCACTGATAACGAGTACCTCCAAGAAATTCAAGTTGGCAAGAGAAGGGGAGAGGGTGCCCTTCATGTAATCAGGTCCAGAGGCTGGGCGCTGCAACTGCAAGACAGTAACCCTGCCAGCTGGGTTGCACTCAACACCTTCCCAGCCTCCGGCGCAGCAGTCTCTGCCGGTCCATGAAGACAGCATTTGTGTAGTGTCCTTGAAGATTCTGGATTTGAAGCTGAGAAGGGAGGCTCTATCTGCTTCTGAGCAAACAGCCGGGGATGACGACGAGGCTGAGGATGTAGAACACAGGAGGATCGACAAAAACATGAGCAATAACAGGTTGGAATTGGAAATACAAGTCCATGTCCTTCGGCATGTCCATGTGAGGCGGAGGACAGGCATTCTCAGTTTGGGAGGGGGAGGAGGAGGAGGAGGTCCCAGTCAGTAGTCAGAGCATCAGAAAACAAACACTGCAACTATTTTCCAGTGAAGGTGGGTGGGGATATGATATATGTATTTAAAAGAAAAAAAGTGGAAGCTGGAAAGGAAGCAGCAGCAGGAGAGGAGAGGAGGGTGGAGGACTTTTGCCTTGCTTGCCGTAGACACTTAGACAGCAAGTATTAGATTAATTAATACTTAATAGCTAGCTGGGATGAATGATGAAAAGGATGGAACAAGAAAAAGTGTTAAGTGTGTGTGTCTGAAGACTCAGAGAGAGAGAGAGAGAGAGAGAGAGAATAGGCATGTAATAATGTGGTTTGGAGGAGGAGGAGGAGACGTGTCTGAAACTCTCGAGTGCCTGCGTCTCTTATTTATAGTAACCAGAACAAAAGCAAAGAGTTGAGGTCGGCTCTCGGGGGAGTAAATGGAACTTGTCTCTCGCTTCCTCACATGTAATGTAATTTGTAAAAATAAATAAAATTCTGACCGTTTGATGATCACGAGGATCCGCCTCCAGTTTGAACGTTGGAGCGCACTAGATTCAAATTCCGCAGCCAAATCAACCCTACTTTTTTACTTTTAAAAATTAACCCCTATATTCAAAAAGAAAAATAAAATTAACCCCTTGTATTTCGCAACGCAACGCTCGTAGCCGTTGCCATCCACAAGTTTCACCTGTCAACACTCAACGCTTGCACAATCTTTTCTTGTGCCAAACAAAAGGCCTATCATTTCTCCGCCCTCCCTTCATTACACTCCATTTGTAATTAATCGGTGTCAAGTGTGAACTCCTTGAACATCACTTGAGTTCTCAGACCCAATCACACGAGCCAATAATGATGTAACACATATACTCTTATTTTAAAATTCTATGACTCACTCAATAACACAACATTAATGTAACATATTATCTATTTTTCTTTTTAAATACAAATAATACGTGTGTTGCGTTATTATTATTTTTGCCATTTTAAAAGGAAGAACCCTATTTTTCTTGCAACACTTTCAAAGTCTATGCTACCCTACTTGTACTTGAATGCATTACAAGATTAGGGTTGATCGATCAGGTTTTCTTTCAATATCAAATCTCAATTAATAATTGCCAACTAAGCTGGAAAAAGAAATTAACCACTCAATTGCAAAACATTTCTAACGGTAGAATCTCTCTTTTGATTAAATAGTATGACAATGACAGTCTTGAATATAATCAACATAAATCAAAATTAATTAGAAAATTAAAAAGGTTCTGACTACTGATGATGATGATAATAATTAAAAAGAAGATAATTAGATTAACTCCTGACGCTTGTTTAACTGTTGATTGCTAATGATTATTCACGTTTCCTAATTTGCAAGGAACACTAGTGTTAATATGCCTATCGGTTCCGTATGCGATGCTTGTCAAACTTGTTAAGAAAATGCGTTTGCAGAATTTTTGCAGTTATTGAGACAAATTCTTTTGGGTAGCAATTGTTTATATATAATTGTATATGGATAACACCCTATTAGTTTAGTCATGTATATGTATAATTGTATATATATTGTAATTATGTTAAATATTAGTTGGAAAGAGTTGTTGAACTTTTTGAGCAATTTGTCAAACAATCGTTCTTCAATTTTGACTTATTTTGTTCTTTTTATCAACTTGTGTGCTCTCTCTTTCTCAATTTTTCAAAGTATCATATTCAAAATTCATGTTAATATTAGAGAAAATGTTGGAACTTTCTGTTATAAATTAATGCGTTGTGAGATGTTATTCGCATTTTAAAAATATCATTGTGAACTAATCAAAAGTTAAAGACGTTGTGGATTGTCCTAAAAAATATAGCATTCTTCATCGACCCACTACGTTCCGTGTTCAAACCTTCTATGTTCCATGTATTTTAGATGAACTTTTGTCTATAAAAAACTAAGGAAAAACTAAAAATATCAAAAGTGAAAAAGAAGAAAGTGAATGATGAAACATGAGCTGGATTACATAGGTGGCGTTGATTGCGGTAGATTTAAGGGGAAAGGACCAATGGCCCCCTTTCTATATGTTACGGGATGGACAGACAATGTTGACTCGACGGGATGAATCTTTGCTTGCTTGCCGGTGAACTGGAAAACTAGATTAAGTCGAAGATTCGGGGCTGCAGGCATGGTGATGGACATGGTCTCCCCTCAATCTCTCATTGTAACTTGTAAAGCTTTAAGCTTAAACATGATACTTGTGTATGCATTTCCAACAAGAAATGTCTAAGTTGACAATGAGTTTCGACTGACTGAACTATTCAATGGCAGCATGCGCATTGCGGTACAGTTCAGTGTCAAAGGGAAAGTTATGAGCTACTCCATGTCTCCCTAATTTGACAGGTCCAGCACTTGCACTTGATGTGGATGCAGCAGCCTCCTGCTGCTTAGCCTTACCAGGATGTCTAGGAACCAAAACTGCCCTAAAATTCAATTGTTCAGAGACGAACATGGAAAAAGGTGCATGGACTTTCTTATGCCCCAACTGGCCCAACCCAACTGTTGCCCTATGTCTTGTTTACCCACCCCCACGCAAAATGTGACAAGCCAAAGCACGAGGAACCCCGAAGTGGTGACCAGAAATCACAGAATAGAGAGCTCAGCAGAGTAACACAGCTTGACTCACAAATTAATCAGAGCCTGTGGTATAAGCTGAGAGAGAGTAAATTGAGGGTGACCAGATACAATAGAACTCCAAAAAAGTTTGTCAAACAGAGGAAACCAGCTAAAAACTGCCAAATATCACGACGTAGAGTCTTCGCTTAACAATATATATAACGATTGTATCTGGCTACATTTCCAAGGTAAGTTTCATCTCAGCACCAAGGATTAAAAAGAATAATAATTGAGATTTCTCCCTACGACATTCCCCCTCACTTTTAATCATATGCAGTCAGATCATATTACTGCCATCAAAGGGCGGGTGTCATTCAAGAGTTCCCTTTTAACACACATATCTTCATAAAACAACAATTGTCCACTTGCCCAGAACCCCAAAAACAACAACAGGCCTATGATACATGGGATATTCAAGGCAATAAAGCAATCCTTAGTCCCAAGTAATGGCAATGGCTGGATTATATGGAGTACCATCTCCCTGAGCAAGGGAGTATGATTCTCTCCACTCTTTTTTTCCTCCCCTCCCTCCCCTCCTATTTGAACAGTCACGGTTAAGCCACGTCAACATTTTATATTAATTTTTTTATAACAAGAGAATGACAAAATAAGAGAATGTGAGAGGAGAGGATAGAAAGAAGAGGAGAGAGAATCCTAATCCTTGAGCACGACCTTCACTCTCCCTATTTGCACGAGATCGCGTGGATAAGCCTTATCTATCTAAAACAGTCAAACGGAGCACAAAATGCATGTATTACTACAAATCACGCCGACTGCTTGAACCTATATGCATAATTAATTAATGTTTATGATTCAGATGGTCATGTTAATGTAAACCTCGGTAGCAAGCTTTCTCGACACTGATTCGTCTTCCTTGGGGTACAGTTTTCTTGAATTAATATAAACCGGATTAAACACAACCCTTTTATTTATATCCATGTCTCAGATAAGAAAAATCCTGCACGAAATGACACACACACTAAGTTAGCCATCACATTGCTTTCTTTCATCTACACAAATGACTAGTGTAGAAGAATCCGAATATGTACTAGTCAACCGACTTGATGTATAAGTAATCCAAAGCCCACAAGAATTTACAAAGCCTAGCCCATGTGAATTCTATTTGGATTCTCCTACACTAACACAAATGCACGAAAAACAACGGCAAATCAAAAAGAAAAAAAATAGATAAGCATTACATTTTCAATCAATATGCTGTAACTAAGATGAAGATGGATCCCAATTAAAGTTAAATACTTATTGATTAAAATTATCTACAATACACATACGCAAATAAATTCTTGATAAATAAATGGGTAATGCTCGGAATATTAAATTTGGAGATAAAGTTTTGAAAACTAAAAGACATGAAAGTCGATGATTGGTTTATTACTTAAACGTTGATAAATGTGTTTATTCCTATTAGTAACACATCATTTAATTTGTAATTTTAGTCTCCCTAGCATTATTCTAAATTAATATCAAAATCAAGGTATGGAACACATCAATTTAGGGTTGGAAAATCACCTTGAAAATTTAGTAGACAGAGACGGAGAGACCGGAAGAGATGGCAGAGAGAGAAGTGATATGAGAGATGGGAAAGCTAGAGTCGCAGAGAGTTGAGAGGTGAGTCCTTACGTATTGCTTATTTAAAAAATGTGGCATTAGGATCCTCGAAAATAACTTGAAAGTGTCTTGGTTTTAATTTAGAAAGTATCTCTCGAAAAAAAGAAAAATACTAGGCCAGTTTAGAGTGATGTTGGTTCAAGTTTTTAATTATTTAATTGTTTAGCCACGTGTTCATTTATGATGGCAACTTATTCATTTTAACAGTACCAAACATTATTAAAAAAAAGGGTAAAGTACAAAAAACTACCTCAACTATTGGTCTCACGACACTTTCATACCTCAACTTTTTAAAATGACAATGTCATACCTCATCTTACGAATTTGTGCCAATGTCATACCTCCGTTAGTTTTTTTGTTAGTTTCTCTGTTAAATACTGACGTAGCTTGGCTTAAATAGTGACGTGGCTTAAATAAATTAATTAAATATTAAAAACTAAAATATTAAAATCATTTAATATTTTTTTACATGGGGACCCACCCCCTTTCCCCCTCCCGTTTTCCCCATGTCCGATCCACCCCCTTTATTCCCCATCCACCCCCTTTCTCCCTTCTCTCATCTGCAACCCCACCCACCTTTCTTTCATCTACAACTCGCACTCACCTTCCCTTCTGTCCTCTTCATCGTCGACTTCATCCACCAACAACCATCACCTTCTTCCCCATTCTAACTGACGACATCAAAGTCGCTGATATCCGACACACCAACCTTACCCCTCTCCGGGTACCCACTCCCTCCATTGATCTCCTCCCCTTCCTTACCAAACTACCCATATGGGTTTGAATACTTTTGTGAGATGGATTTTTGAACTTTTGTTAATGGTGTGTTCTCAGGATTGGTGGATGCTTTGTTTTTTATGCATGCTTGTAGGTTAAAAATAGAGAGAGCGGCGGAGGAAAAGAAGAGAGGCACCTGGTGGGAATGGGAGTGGCTGGTTTGGGGTGGGATTTGGGTTTGGATTAGGGGAAGACGGCAACCTCGTTGACCCCAACCTTAACAGCTCTCCTTCTCTCCCTTTCTCCTTGACAGCTTCGGAGACTGTAACGACGGCGGATCGGCGGTAGGCAATGGAGTGGGAGAGGGAAGCGGGTCGAAGCTTACAGGTAGATCCGAGAAAGGAGGGCAGATGAAAAAATCCAAGTGGGTTTTGGGGTTCTGGGCACGGCGAGAGAGAGAAGTGGGAAGGAAGGAGACTACGGTGGAGATGAAAGGGAGATGCGAGAGAGAGGGTGGTGGAGGAAGGTTGGGAGGACGGGTGGGAAGGAGACGGGGGGGTCGGGTGGGAAGGGGTTTTGGGGACGCAGAGAAGAGAGAAAGGCGAGAGAGAGAGAGAGATTTAATTTAATTTTTTAATTTTTAAAATTTTAAATATTAAAAAATATATTTAATTATATTTTAATCCATGTGGATTAGTGAGTGACCCCCGTATTTAGCCACGTTAGCATTTAACAGAGAAACTAACAGAAAAACTGACGAATGTTTGACATTGGCACAAATTCGTAAGATGAGGTATGACATTGTCATTTTAAAAAATGAGGTATGAAAGTGTTGTGAGACCAATAGTTAAGGTAGTTTTTTGTACTTTTAAGCAACGTCAGCACTTAACAGAAAAATTAATAGAAAAACTGACGAAGGTATGACATTGGCACAAATTCGTAAGATGAGGTATGACATTCCAGAAAAATTAATAGAAAAACTGACGAAGGTATGACATTGACACAAATTCGTAAGATGAGGTATGACATTGTCATTTTAAAAAGATGAGGTATGAAAGTGTCGTGAGACCAATAGTTGAGGTAGTGTTTTATACTTAACCCTAAAAAAAAAAAAGGTGGATTTATATAAGGGTGAGAGAAATAATAAGATTTTGCAAAGGGTGTATGTAAAAGTCTAGTACCATTCTTCAGTTGTTGAATTTAGGTTTGAATGTGGGGAGATTACTGATAAGTTGGAGGAAATTAGCTAATTGTTTGTTTGTCTTTTGATAAGCTTAAACTTTGAAAGCCACGAATACCCCACCTTTGATAATTTAATTCATTCAAATTTCATTCATATTGGTACATCTGGAATGCGATATTATCATACATTCAAACGGAAGGATGAGTCAAATATTGCAGGGGAGGGGAGGGGATGGGAAGCAAGGGGAGGCAAGGGGAGAATGCCAGCCAACTTCCGATCGAATTTCTCACTTTGGAAAATGGTAAATCCATCTTCTCTTTAAATGCTGGGTTGGTGGCAAATGCTTTATACTTACCAGACTATCTATCTGAATTACTTGGGTTGCTTTTGATGAAAATACCAATTTGAAACCACTCAACTCAACTGAAAACAAACATGATAACTTGAGAATGATGGCACCAAACATTATTAGTTATGACTACTTAGCCAGTGTAGGTACCAAACACCAAGAAAAACATCCACACACACACACACACTAGTGACTGACTGATACACGTATACATGAAAATACGATGAAGCCTCCATAGGAGGCACCCTTTATTTAATTATTGAATGTAGATACGCGGTGCCTAAGCATGGCGATGGCGATGAAGCCTCGACCTATCTGACAAGGCCCAAGTTGAGGATGCCCCAGGAAGTTTGTGGCCAACTTCTCTCCTTTGCCTTCATGAGGAGCACCCTTGCCCAAGCAATCCAACCTTCCCAAGTCATCCGCTTGTCCCAAGCACTCCCCCATTCCAGCATCAGGGTTAGCCCTCTCTCTGCCTCCCTCTCCGCCTCCTCAAACCTTGCTTCTGTCAAATAAACCTGACCCAACACCACATGCGGCTCCCCAATAAAGGGGTTCTTCTCAACACACCTCAACAGCAACTCCTCAGCTCTGTCCTCCTCGCCTTTCCTTCCCTGTTTTTGAGACGCATCACAAACAGCTTCCCAGTACAATTCCCTTGCAGCCAATTGCTCTTCCACATCCAGAACCCTTGTGCATTTGTCAAACACCGGTGGCACCACCAGCTCGATGTCTTCATCTCTACATTTGTCCGTTGCGGCATTCTCTCCTCCTCCACTTCCAGCAGTAGCATTAGCAGAACTAATAGTTTTCTTCTCTTGGATAAACATCTCCTCCTCTCTCACTATCAAAGTGTACACTGCAGCCATCCTTGCTACGGAATTCATCCAAAGCCCTGGCTTGCCATCGCCGGGCCACAGAACTCCATAGTTGTTGCCCCTGAACTCGAGGCGACCATCTTTGTTACCAAAGAGCTCATCCTGGAAACCAAAGAGTTGATCACTGAAATCTGCCATTGTCATCAGGACAAACACTGCAACTACCCTCCTCGATACCAACACATCTTCCCCAGTCTTTATGTGCTTCACTGTAACCCCATTTGCAGGAACAAGACTCTGCACCTTGTTCCTCCAACTCCAATTCGGACTTGTGGCTTCCGATTGGTTCTGCAACTGCTGCAGCGACATCTCTGATTGTTTGAGATGCTCCACGAGCTCTGCGTCGGTGTAGTGGAACAAAAGGTCGTCATGGATGAGAGGCTGTCTGGGGATAATGCAGAACAAGTGAATCAAGCGTTCCGCAGCCTCCCCGACATGGGCGCGAACCACTTCGCGGCCTGTGGAAGGATCAAAGATGGCAAGGTTGACATAGGAATTGGAATAAGCGGAGTGAAAGAGGCCGCAGAGGCAGACAGAGTCAGGGGCCTTCCATATCTTGAGAATTCGGTAGATGTCAACCAGGTGTTCGAGAAAGGTGCCGTGCTTGTGCCAGCACTCGCCAGCTCCAACTGAGCGCAGGACGGCCACCAGAGAAGGCAGATTTTTGTCAACGGACTCCAGCTCACCCCGGAGGAAGGGGCGGGCCGTGTCCAGGAGGCTTTGGAGGTAGGTGCCGCCATGGCTGCTCTCCGACGACGGTGTTGGTGTCTCGGATGGCATAGATTTGATTGATTATAGCTGGGTGGCGGGGTTTGGTTCTGAAAAGAAATCCACTCAAGCTAAGGAAAAGGAAAATTACAGAGAGGAGCACAAGAAAATTGTATACGGCAAATGGAGGAGACGTAATCAACTTTTGGTTTAACTTTGGTTGGTTTGTCGGTCTATTCTGTTGGAATTTAGTTAGTAATAATGTTATTCTTAATTAATAAAAAGATTGTTAATCAATAATCAAAATGTTGACTATAAGTTGGACAGCAGCATCATTTAAATTAATTAGCATTTAATTAAAATATTAATTAATAATTAAGAAAAAATTGTTAATTAAATGATGATTGTGGTATATGAGATGTGACAGCCAGTTCCGGATTTTCGAACCGTTGAGGTGAAATGACGATTTTGCCTCTATTATGGTTGTTTCGTTATGTGGTTGTTTTTGGATGTTGCTTGGCTGGTTTTGGACCACACACACTCTCTCACACCCCCTCACCCTTTTCCCTGTCCTGTATCCCTGTCCCGAGCTCTCTCTCTCTCCCCCCCCCCCCATTTCTATCCCTATATGTACGGACACACCCAAAAACCATTGAAACCTTCACAGATCGAGGAAACAAATTACATATTCGTGCTCGTGAGGTCCTTGGGAGTTCAACCATACCCATTTCAGGTAAGGATACCTTCGTTTTCACGTCGAACTTGGGGTACCTTGATTTGGTCACTGTTCATGCACATGTTAATTCTTGTGTTTTTGGAAATTTCAAGCTTGTAGGAAGCTTGGTGAGGTCCTTAGGAGGCTCGGGATGGTTCGTTTGAAGGTTTTGGACGTCGGGATCATGAGTTACAAGCTTGGCCGGAGTTGTGGTGTTTTCCCGGCTAGATTCTGTGAATTTTAGTGCTTAAAAGTGGTATGGATTTGTTCCTCTTGTTATAAGCTTCATTTTGGTACCAATTTTGTGAAATTTGGTTGAAAAACGAAGAAGTTACAAGGTTTTAAAGTTTTCCCCATTTTTCGGAGCTGGCGACGGCGCCGGAGCTTCGCCGGAGAAGATGACGGAATATTCCGTCAGTTTGGACGGAATATTCCTAACGGCGTTAACGGAATCCGTCAGAGTTAACGGAATATTCCTGACGACGTTAACTGACGCCGTCAGTGTGCCATGCACGTGTCTGCGCGTGGCCGGCGCGTGTGGTCGTGCCTTGGCCGACGCGTGGGGGCCCGTGCGGCGTCAGAAAATTTTTCTAAAAATATGGGGATGTTCCTGAGGTTGAGTAGATCACGTTGATGTATTCATGCACCTCATTTGAGCAATGTATGAGAAGTTATTTCGTGATGTTGATTATGTGCTTTAAAATTAACGTTTTTATAGTTGTTTCGCATATAAGTAAGACCTATCCCAAGCATGAGCGCGGTCACTCGAGGCAAGGGGGTTACTACCCTTCTACATATCAATGAGTGGGTTTTTGGTTTTCCATATATACCTATATACTTATACTTTTCCCAGAAAGTGAAATGAAATGTTTATTCGTTTATATGACATGCTTATTGTTTGCCATTTATTTACGCATTATTAGTTGCATATACATATGTGTGTGTGTGTGTGTGTGTGTGTTGGTGTTGTGGACGCACAGGTAAGTGCCAGGTAAGTTATGGTTTATGTTTATGTTCAGTAGTGATTTGAGATGTATAGAGAGCTCATAACCTGCACCCCCGGTGTTAATGCTCCTGCCCAGAGTTGGGCACAGTCATTCACGTGATGTTCACCTCCCGCACCACATGCTCATCTTGGATCCAAGTTAGGTGCACAGTCCTGTCGTACAGACCACTTTAGGTGGTTCCGACTCGTAGGTGACCCGCGATTATTCGCCCAGCCTTCACGTGATCGTAGCACTTGAGCGTACTTATATTACACCCAGTCCTGTCGTACATACCACTTTATGTGGTTCCGACTCGTGTGCAGGTATAGTTAGTGAGATGGAGATTTGAGCTCTAGATTCAGCCGTACAAGTCACGTTAGGTGACTCCGGCTGACAGATTACATGACATTGATTTGACATTACCTGAGCACTTGCATTTTATTTCGAGGCTTTTGGCATGACATATTTCTGAGCATGACTTATATATATGTATATCCTATTTTTCTGGGAAGTATACAGGTTTTACGGCGAGGGGTTAGAATCTTGTTTATGAAATGGTTTTTGAAAAGCTTTGTTTTTGCCCACTCACACTTTTCGTTTTGCGCCCCTCTAGGTTCTAGTTGGCTAGTACTTTTGGTGGCTCCCCAGAGGATTTTCCCAGCATATATGACAGATTATCACCAGTGTAGGACCACCTTTGGGTGTGTTTTTGTAATGTTGTTTCTTCCGGACTGCATTAGGTCTTCGTGCTCTAAACTTTGTTTTTCACACTTACGCTTGCACATGTATGCTCTTACTTTGTGTAAAGTTGGATTTTATTTATTCGTACTTTTATTATTTTATTAGCTTCCACACTGTGCACATGATTACATCACTTCCACGTGACGGCCAACATGCCCTGATCTCGATCGGGGTGTGTCATGAGAAGTCACATTCTTCCATCTAAGATTATTTAAGTATTTTAATTAATAAAAAGTTTAAAATTAAATGATGTAGCTTGTCCAACTCATCTGCCACCTAAGATGGTAAAGAATTGTGGTATAAAATTATAATAAGAATATTATTACTCTTTAGTTATTTCGTTACTTTTGATATATATTCTTCTTTAACAACTTTTCCATGATAAATTTTCTAGTGTGTTACAAACACAATTCGATACACCAATTGTAATAATATAATTGATCAAATTTTTTTTTTTTTTAAGTTTTCAACTATTTGCATTATTATTATCGGATCGTATTCTTAAAACATTAAAAAATGTCTCATTCTGCATGCGTAGTCATTAAAAAATCTCATTCTGCATGCGTAGTCGGGATTTGCGCCTTAGCTTTTGTCTATGCAGTTTTGATTGTGATATGTATTATATATATACATGCCCTTTATCTAAAGGAATTCCCGTTGTGTTAAAATAGAGACTAATTGTAACCCATCTAAATCGAACTTCAACGATCCAAATAATTTATTTTTTAAGTCTTTATTTATAGCTCATCTTTGCAATATATTAACCAAATTCAAAATATTTGAGACAT
This sequence comes from Pyrus x bretschneideri, assembly GCF_019419815.1. NCBI lineage: Eukaryota > Viridiplantae > Streptophyta > Magnoliopsida > Rosales > Rosaceae > Pyrus > Pyrus x bretschneideri. The sequence goes on along the minus strand of NW_025999802.1, from coordinate 94,158 downwards.
CCAATGAAGTTCAAAAAATTAACGAACATTATATTTTAAAAAATATTAAAATTTTATGGGATAGAATGGGATTGGTAAGGAGGAATGTCCGCACTAGGAGTCATTTCTATTGGGCTAATACTCACTTTACTACCCTCTTATATTGTGATTTTCAAACTTCCATCAACTTTTTTTTTTTTTTCTAATTTTAAAAAACATAAAACTAAAAATTAAAAAAATAAGATGGTTATCAAACGTCTCTACACGAAAAGACAAAAAACTTGATGCACTAAACTTTGATGGTAAAAATCGAAACTTTCTAATCAAAAGTGTTCTATTTGAGTTGAGTCAAGTGGACTGCACCGATCTAGAATTAGAACCCGAACTAAGAAAATACTCATTTTCTTCTCTTTCCGGAGGCTTATTTAGTATTCTACAGGCTTAGTAAATAAAAAATAATTTAAAATTTCTCAATGGGATGAAAATTGAAAACCAAAATAAAAAAACTTAAAAACTGAAAATGAAATATTTATTAAACGCCGCTCCCCTTAATTAACCTTAGGAAACATTAAAAATCTGAACCCATATAAATTCACAGGGAAATCAAAACGCACGAAAAAAAATTGGATCACAAATTGTCAGGTACAAAAGGATAAATTACAAATCCAAAAGAAAAAAAAATTCACAAACAAACTAAAACTTCAAATAGGTGGAAGACCGTACCTTGAAAAGGGTATACGCACAAAGCTCTTCGAGACTGATCCCAATTCCGACGTCGGTGACTAAAATAGAGTCCAATTATAAAGGTTTTGCAGCATCGATGGTAAGATATATCAGAACAAAACAGCCAAAACGCAATTTATACGTTTGAACAAAACGCCGACAAATCAAGGCTTCAAGAAATCGACCCCTCCTCTGAAGATGGAGGGAGGGCGCAACCAAAATCCAAACAAAAAAAAGGGTTTCCTTGGCCAGTATTTTGCGAGGGAAAAGATGGAAGACTCCAGAACGAGGTCAAGCTGGAGAACAACAAAATATAGACCTGTGAAATAAAAAAGCGAATCCAATAAAAGGACCTGCTTATCTGCATACCCTTCTATTTGTGGATGACTTCGTTAATATTTTATATCATTATTATTTTTATAAAAAAAATTAATATAAATTATTGACGAAGTGTAATGTACAAAATAAAAAAAAGAACGAAAGTGAATAGGAATGGAAAGGCGAGAAGCCCGGTCCCCAATAAAAAATCCAGAGCATGCAGCGAAACGATGACGGACGCGTCGAGAAAAAGAGCAAAGGCGTCTTTTCGCTGTAGCAAGCAGACAACAAAACGTTGGAGTGAGAAGAAACAGAGAGCATTTCCGATATTTCACTGTTCATAAACAGTGAAAAACAGTACAAGGAGGAACCCAATTTTGGCATATGTAGAATTTCTGCGTTTTCAATTTGGCTAATTATTTATAAAGAAAACTAATGAAAAAAATTTAAAAAATTTGAGTTTTAATAATAAGTACAAAATAAAAAGTAAAATAAATAATACCACAATTGACTTTTTAGTATAAAAATATAATTTTTCGTTAAAGTAAACAGTACCGTGAGCTTTTCGTTAAAACCTCCTTATTTATATCATTTGAAATGCAGAGACAAATAAAACAACTCGTACATAACAAAACTCTGTCGGATGCGAATTTTGATTCGTCAATTATAAGGGTTAAAATATGTATCCATTCCTAAAAACAAAAATGTATTCGTAAAATCTAGCTGCTAGAGAATTATTAATTACGATTACTTCAACCTCCACAAGAAATACACGTCAAAAATAAATGTAAGATGCGAACTGAAATGGGACATAAGCGTAAATATCAAATAACAGAAAGCTAGTTGTAATTCGCGCATTGCTGCATAATACACTAGACATGAACTGCAAATCGGGGCAGAAATGAAACATAACGAAATGAGTCGGGCAAGGATTAAGAATTGAATAACAATTAGTAACCTAAAAAGTAATACACAACCCATGAATGTAAAATAGTGTAGCAGCCAGACAGACCAGATGGAAAACCTACAGTCAAGCAGAAAGGAGATCCACCCAACAGCGACTGACCGACGTATTCAAGTTCTTCTCTGTTCCAGTACTCTCAACAACTATACCAAGACTTAAAATGATTTTACAAATGACGCAGGTAATCACTCCAAATGATCATAAGAAATAAGGTACTCCTGTCCTCGGTCCTCTCATCTGGTTGTTCTCCTCTGTTTCAGTGAAAAACTTCACCTCTCTCTCCTGTTTTAAACGACATAACACCAATCATCACAAACGCTATGGATTCTATTTGATGTAAAAAATTACAACAAACGAAAGAGCTAGTTTCAGGTGTACATGGCAGCAACCAGACATGGAAATAGACCCATTATGTTAGTAAATGGGTTTAATGGGGTAAGGACCATTATTTGTCCTTTAGTTAGTGGGTTATGGACCAATGTTTTGGCCCAATGCCCATCCCTACTCATCCATTGCACTTTCCAAGAAATATAAATATAAATAATGAAATAGCCAAAAACTCTGGGACCAAATGAAGAGCAATATAGCACAACTAATACAATAAGCAGTAGGGGTCTGCTATCCACACACCATTTGTTAATTTATGTCCATTGATCTTCTTCAATTCATACGATCTGACGGCTGAAAACTAAAAAGGTGTGGGAGAAGTAAAAAAAAAGTGTGTGGATATCATACCCCTATGCAGTAAATGTCTAAAAAGTAAGGCCTCAAAACTAACATGCCCCTAAGCTCTAACTGAATGATTGGATATTGAAAACTGAGCTTCACTTCTCTCCATCACCAAAACAAAAAGTAGCATGGTGCATGGCTTAAAGTTATTCTCATGCAAGGAACATATGGACTTCTTTTTATTTTAGAAGTTGGACGTGTTAATATGGTTGACCGTGAGTTTATAACCTCTCCAAATTAGGCATTGATTTAATTCATTCCTTCTAATGATCCCGAACCAAGTATAGCTACTTCAAAAGTTTATATGTTCAGAGTCTAAAATTGAGAGATTCTAGAAGATGGCAATAACCCTCAACCAAGTGGTTCAGACGCTAGAAACAATCAACGTTAAATATGCTATGCACAAAGTCAAGGTGACAAAAAGATTTCCTAATTACACATATCATAAAAGTGAGTCTAAAAGTTTCCATTAAGTAAAAGGCAGTAGGCAAGCTAGTAATCTTTACCATATTGTCGTTAAAACTCAAGATAGAAGCTACATTCCCACAGCGATAACAGTAATTTGGTGCAGACCAGACCTGCGAAATTCAAGAACCAAACTACTCAATCAAACTTTTAGAATATTAGGAAAAAAAATCAATGAAAGAGGTTCGAACTCTCACAGTTACAAGGCCTTTATCTTGAAACATGTACTTAAGACCTTCTTGAACAAGTTGGTGTGCTCGACAAACCAGATCTAGATTATTTATGTGGTTGAACTGCAGAAAACAAGATTTTTAAGCTTTACTATGGGTGTGATGTGTGTGCGCGCCCGTGTGTGTGTGTGTGTGTGTGTGTAATAGAGATAGAGAGAGAGAGCAGGGAGTATCCTACTTGATTAGTAATCAGATCTTACTACCTCAGAAGTGACTCTGGACCCAAACAGCCAACCTGCTCCTCGTGGACTTACTGCCCACGTTTCAATATCTTCAGGATCGCTCCACATGAGATCACAAAATGGCCCCTCATGTGGAATTTCACAATTTCGCTCAACGACCCGTATCTGTTAAACAACAAGGTATGTACAGTGATGATGAACGAAAAGGCATGTACAGTGATGATGATGATTCATGCAAACGGAAAAGCAAAAATAAACAAAAACTTCTTTGAAAGCAAGGTCATAGACATGTAGTTCACATGGTAAATCATGTAGTTCACAAGGTAAAGCATGAACCCAGTGATCCAGAATCCAACACTAACGGAATCACTGCTTCTTTCGATCGTTTAACACGCATAACTACACAATCTAACAAATTGTTAGCAACATGCATGAAAAACATAAATGCTTACATATATGAACAAAAATAATACAAATCGAAAACGGTTTACCTGATCAATTGTTCGGATGTCAGGAGAAAGTCCACCATGGACACACAGCACCTGGGATGACAATCCACATAAAACATATTTACCATCCAAAAGCACGCAATCAAAGTTACAAATATGCATATGCACAGAGATAGAGATAAGAGATATATGCATACTAACACACACACACATATACATAGACGAGAGGGAGAGAAGGTTACAGTTCCATCTATAATTGCCGACAGCGTCAAATAGTCGAAAACATCTGTACAATACCGCCAGGCATTAGCATTTCCATACTTCCTCTGGCATTCGTCATAAAAGCCATATACCTAGCAGGGATAAAAAAAAATTAATTGATCAAGATTGGTCCTACCAACAATGCCAGTAACACAAATTCATGCACATACAGTTAAATAAAGGGAACTTTAACAAAAAGCTCCCGGTACTGTTCACTTTAACAAAAAACCATATTTTTACACTAAAAAGTCAATCCTGGTACTATTCACTTTACCCTTTATTTTGTCCTCGTCGTTAAAACTCAAGTTTTCAAGCCTTTTTCATTAATTTTCCTTTAAATAAATGCTGCTAGGGCAGTAACCTCCTAATGAGGTCCATCTACTGAACATTAGGATCTAAATTATATATATGCCCCTGGACCTCCAACCTATCCTGGGAATAAGAAATATGGCAACAATAATATCTGGGATTTCTTACTCGGATTCATGTAATTCATGTATCAACTCAACCTTTTGCACGCAACTCTTGCAATTCACTCCATTATATTAGGCCTCCATTACATGCCAAACCAACAAGTCCATTACACTGCACTATTTGAGTATCGTAGGCACCAAGAGTACACTAAAGTACCTCTGAATACACTAACTGTAATTTCATTCCAGCCACCAAAAGCTTTAACACAATAATATTCAAAAGAACAACATGTATGCAAAGAAAAACAACATTGAAACCCTTCTCCCAATTTCAGTATCTAACAAAATTCTAGAGGGTATCGTCAATAATTGTCTGTTCCAAAACACTATACAATCTATATAATATCATACCTGGGTAAGTTGCCTGCTTTCATGATTACCACGCAAAAGGGTAATATTAGCTGGATATCTATAGCCACAAGTAAAAGAAGAGAACATTAGCTACGAGAAGAAAAACATAAATATCTCATAAATATTGAGATTGTCAACAAGAGAAGGAAAAAATTAAAGCAATCTAGCATTCAATTCATCGTCTCCTGATGTACATAATAATTAAAGCTGCCTAATTTTTATAGGAACAAAAAAGCATTAAAGGAGATCCATTCCAAGGCTCTTAAGAGAACAAAACTCTAAAAAGCAATGGACAAGATGTCACCCGACCAAAAATCTAGAAAGCTCCAAAATGCACCAAGAACCTAAAAAACATAGGCAAAGGAACAGGAGCCACCAATAAACAGATGCATTCCGATTTAAAACATAAAAAAAGTACCATGAAAGAAAAGCCATCCCCAGACTCTTAAGAGATCAAATCCCATACAGATGTTTAGAAGCAAACCCTCTCCCCCAACTAATCCACCTCCTCACCATCACATTGTCAAACATCCTTCTATTCCTCTCCCTCAAAATTACCAAAAAAATAGCCATCACTGCACATCTTCCCAGACCCATACCCTTCTTCCTCCACCCAAAAAAGCAATGATGATAACCCGAGAGAGAGAAAAGAGAGAGGAGAGACAGAAGAGAGAGGAGAGAGGAGAGAATAGAAAGTAGAGAAGAGAGAGAAAGAAAAAGGAAGAACGCATACAGCAATTTAGCCCTTCATTACCAAACAGACCAACGTTGGGTACCTTGGTGTAATGCGCTCAACTGTAAGCTATGAAATATGTGAAATATGTGTGCATCTATCTATAGTTATATACTATGATGCACGGACACTTCTGTTTGGTTGCATATCCCGTATCCAATATTTGATCTTGATCGGAAATAATACTTGCCCAATACTCTCAGATACTTGTCGGATATGTTTCATGGTCAATGGACACGGCTTTGACTTGATGGATATTCGTATCCCACATGTGGGATACATGTATCCGGCTTTTAGGATAGATTTATACTTTCAAAAAAGATAATGAGGAGGAGAAAATTAATAGGAGACATCTATAATTGAAAGTTGATGAATACAAAGAGCTTCCCTCTAATTAAAACCATGAATACGACTCTCACACTTCTTCTACAGTATATAAAGAGGATTAAATTTCCAACTTTTTTTCTCCAACAACTCAAATGAACTTGAATTTGAATGATGAATTATGTTTTAATTTGTATAATTTTCTTGCTACATATATATATTTATTTGCCGTATCCATAGCATATCGTATTTTAATTTTTTGATATTTCTCATATCTCTGTGTCATGTCATATCACATCGCTGTATATGTATCCATGCTTCATAGGTTATATATTATACTCTTCACCAATTTATAACATAAAATGCCATAACTGATAGCTTCCAAAACTCTTTCTTATTACTGAAATTATCCATTTAGTACTGACCCAAATGATAACTAAACCATAGAAGACATATCATAGGGCTGCAATGCACATCAAAGGCATAAGGATATGGTGCACTAGTACCAAAACACTAAAGTAGTGTGCATGACTTAAAGTAATCATTTGAAAAGTAATGACCTCATTATTACAACACATTCTTCCAACAAAAGTCTAAAAAATTTGTACCTCGCCTTAAGAAGCAAAAGGATAGTGAAAACTTCAAGGCTATTGTACCCTCGATCAACAAAATCACCCTGCCAACAAACCAGGAATAAATTACCACCCCTAGAAGACACCCAAACGATGTATTAAAGATGACGTTCAGAGATTTTATCAAATTTAATAACAAAAAAATACAAATAATACCATAAATATGTAATTTGTCTCTGGTACATGGCCTCCAGTCTGGAAAAGTTTCATTAGGTCGTGGAACTGGCCATGAATATCACCACAAACTGTGACCGGACTGTTTACAGGTTGCACATTGGACTCCTCAATAAGAACCTCTTTTACCTGTGATATAAAAATGACCAACAACAACAATGAAAATTATAAATCTCCTCTAGATAATAAAACCTGAAACTACCACTCATGGGACTATTTATATTTATTCATAAGAAGATCAACATCACCAAATGAAAACATAGACAATTAGAAAAGACCAAAGTCAACAACCTACACAGCCACAGGAATGTTTCTACATTGCACTTTGAAGAATAAAACTGATCCAAACATTTTCAATAACTAGCTTTAACGTGTGAGTGCAAATATTATTGTATGATCCCGTTATAAGTTACCTCCCTCTCAGGACATTCGTGTGGGACCCACTGTTATATGGTGAGACTCACATGATATGAGAGGGAAGTCAGAATTGACAGGCACAAGTGTACGACCGCTGCAGATGTTTATGCATGAGACATTCATATCATCAAATCCAGCACAAAATTTTGAAAAACTTACTATGTTTACTGAGCAAATCACAAAGTAACACTAGACGTCCAAACTAGGTATTTCAGGTGCAGGATTTCGGTAGCCAAAAGCAGTTATCTTTGCCAATCAAGTAATGGACGTGTAATGAAAAAAAGATTGTTGTAAACTATGGTGAGCACGACTAAGAGTGTTGAATAACGATCACTATTGTGTAATGAACTGAACCGTAACATACTCACTCTGATAAGCATGGAAAAACCTAGACATATGCAGGTAGGGAGTAGGGAGGGGAAAATCAAAAACAAAAGAAAGATGATTTTTTTTTCTCTACTTTTAAACAAAGGGGGTATGTATTGAAATTTGAATCTTGAAGCCCATCCGTCTATTAGCTACTCAAGCTCACCAGTTAGTCAAAGGTCGCTTGTGAACAAAAATTGAGTGAACAAGTTACATTCAATGGTCGAATTTTTAAGGAAACAATATAGAAATCGGATTCCCAAATTGATGGAGAAATCAAACGGATTAGACAAGGCGATTACAAAAACCAATTTGAATTTAACAGCGACCGACCAACTCAGATATGCGTAAAAACCCTAGATGTAGAATTGTAGATAGAGGAAAGAAAGAGATAGAGACTAGAGAGAGAAATACGGACGTATTCGCATAGGAGTTGAAGCTCGTCCTCCAAGAGATGCTGTCCTTCCTTCACCTTTGAGATCCACTGGTCCAAATCCATCTCTTCTTCTTCCTTGTCCTCTCTGTTTAGGGTTTCAGCAACAAACCCAAATGAGAGACGAAACCTACGAAATTACACGAGCTGCGCCTGCGTGAGTTGCAAAATATGCATTTACCAAACGGATGGATCTGTCCTTTTATAAAAAAATAAATAATTATTCCATTGTTTCGTTGAAAAAGGCCTAAGACCATGGTAATATAAAACTTAAAAATATTTAGCTTAGAAACAGTTTTTCTGCTCTAATTTTTCTGGTCTAAAATTTTAGTCTGAGATTATCAAATAATGAATTAAGGCTAATTTTTTTAATTAACTTTTAAAAAAAAATGTAGACTATCCTAAATTAATAATATGAACATTTTAACCTAAAAATATTTAAATTTTGAAAAATCACTAAATCAATACATAAAAATCATGATAAACCACAAAAACTTAATACAAACGACATTTAATAAACCACATAAACTTAATAATGATATCCACCATCTTGACTTGGTGATGGACTTGGGTGATAGTCTTGAGATGAATCATCATCTTGAAATATACTCGTTCATAAAATGTCTGTTTGCGTATCACGTAAGTATTTCTTCCTCTCTGAAGTGTATTTGTCGAGGTCTTCCATCATCAAATTAACTTCAAACCTTTCTTACTCCCTATCCCCTTCTTCCTTCATGGCTAAACGCATTTGGGACGATTCTTCTTGCCGAGAGATATGATTTTCGTTCAATCTTACCATTTCGATAGCAAATTGTGCACATATCGGATCTTGAGACTTCCTTTTTCTCTTTGTTTCCTTTTGCTTATCTCTACCTGGAGGCCTTGCGAAAGAAGAAGTTGGGGTCATTTGTTCGACACCTTCATTGTCAGCAAAACTCACACCTTCATTGACATCATTTAGGGGTGAGGCTTCACTATGAAATAATCTTCCACATTGTTGGTTTGCATCGGTTCCCCACCTCGGACAATCCTTGAGGATGTTCCAAGCATGATGCAATTTAATAGCTTGATTTTTTGGTGTAGTTCTTATCTTGTAAATTGTCATTGCTTTGTCACCCTATGCAACAAATACATAAAAACAATTAGTTGCAAAATATTATTATGTACATGACAACTAAAATATCAACAAAGAAACTCACAATTTATGAGGCGTCCCTTCCACTAGGCATGTCAACCGTGGCTCTCTCCAAGCTTCCCTTCCACAAAGTGCACGCTTTGTTAATAATCTTCCACCGATCATAAACACCACCAACTTCCCTTCAACTAGCGTTGGAGTTTTCATGGAACTTATCAACGATTTTACCCCACAAAACCTTTTTATTTTGATTCGTGCCGATGACACTATTTTCGCTAATAAAAATCCATGTCAAACATAAAACAATATATTCGTCAAAGGTCCAATTATGATCTCGAACATGCTCTTTTGCAATCTTAAAAAAATGAGAAGAAATGGTAGAAAGAAAAGTTGGAAGAATTGTAGGAGAAAAATGAGTTTTGTGTGGATGTTTGAACAAATATATAGGTATTTATAGAGTTTTTGGTTGAATTTTAAGTTAAATAATTTTTTTAAATTATTTTAGCAGTTGGATTTAAATTTGGACTATTAGATTTTTTTTTTTTTTTTACCATTAGATTTGATTATATTCGATCTAAGCTGTTAGATTTAATAAATATATAAATATAAACTAAAAATAATAATAATTTGAACATGGACCGTTGGATTAACCAACGGCCCATTTAATGAAGACCCTTGGATGATAAAAAGTAGCCGTTGGGCTACTTATTACTCTGATAACCGGGGGAACACCCCAACGCGGGGATGTCACCCCAACGCGAGTTGCATTTGGGAAGTGGGATTCACAGCCTTGGTTTCAGTTTCAGTTGGTGGGGCCTATTTTGCTTTGTGGTCTAAAATTGGCCCTGAATTTGACCCCCGTTTGGGTTTTAAGTTTATTTTAGATCATGGGTTGAAGTGGATTTGGAAGGGGGAGGGAAAGGGAAATTTTAGATTTTAGCCCACCATTAGAGATGGTCTAAGCAAAAACCCATGTAATACATATATATGGGTTTTTCTATTATCACAAACACACTCATAAAAGATTTTGATATTAATTAACTTATATACCTGTAAGAGCATTTTTAATCTATATGTCAAAATTTTATGTAGTCTGTTTTGGAAAAAAAAAAAAAAAAAAAAAGAAGTTGATTGTCAGATTTCAAAGGATGAGAGACTGTAGAGGAACATTAAAAAGAAATTTCTTCACTTATATAATAATATATAGTGTATCGTTTCGTGTTCTTAAAAAACCTTTCAGGTATGAGATGCTAAAATTTTACATGTTTTGTTATTCTTTATTTTGCTGCTAAATTTAAAGGCAACACCAATTTGTTTTATTTTAGTATTGGGCTCACATATTTCTTTTCTTTATTTTCTTCACTTATTAATTATTTTATTATTAACAAATTTGACATCTCAGTTGGAACAATGGACTTTACAAAATATTATTTGGCACATCAACTATAAAAATGTCAAATTTCATTTTAATTTGACATCCCATTTGAAATGTTCTAAAGTTTTTTAAAATGTATATTTTTTTATGAATGCGCTCCAACTCATAAGCACGAGGCCGTTTACCAATGTTAATGTTTTCAATACCAACGTATTGTAAATAATTTGGAAAAAAAAAATGACTGATATTCACGTACTTTATAGCGATGAAAAAAAATTAAGATGATGATGAGTTATTTAAGGCTAAATAATCAAAATAGTCTATGAGATTTGCATAACACATTACTTTGATTCGTGAGATTGAAAATTAATAGAAATGGTCCCTAAGATTGTCCACCATCCATCATTTTGGTTATTATGTTAAAAACTCCGTTAAGTGTCATGGAGCTCTTCGTCGGAAGTTTGAGCAATTTTCAAAACTTCGTAACTCAATCGTTTCTTAACCAAATTTGATCCATAATATATCAAAATGAAGATAGAAAAGTGTAGAATAAGATTATAACTATTTAAAAGCCCAATTGTTGCCGGAGATGGCCGGAAAATAGCTTCAAAGTTGACTGGTCAACGGGAAAACTGGAAAACTCGCTGGAAACTGGGTAAACTTTAAACATTCATAACTTCTCCAATACTCAACGAAATCAAGTGATTCAAAAACAAAAATCATACTTCTCGATGAGATGAAGAGAATGGTACCTTTATTAACGGATAATTCACTGCGTTTTGGCTGGAAAACTGCTCAAAATTGGCTAACTATTTTTCGAGTTAGCCACTTTCGTGCCGTTTTCCGGCCAAACTACAATGAATTAGCCATTGATAAAGGTACCATTCTCTTCTTCTCGTTGAGACTTATGACTTTTGTTTTTGAATCACTCAATTTGGTTGAGTATTGAAGAAGTTAAGAACGTTTAAAGTTTACCCAGTTTCCGGCGAGTTTTCCAGTTTTTCACAGGACTAGTCAAATTTGAGGCTATTTTCCGGCCATCACCAGCAACCATTGGTCTTCCAAATAGGTATAATCTTGTTATACACTTTTCTATCTTCATTTTGATATATTATGGGTCGAATTTGGTTAAGAAATGATTGAGTTACAAAGCTTTGAAAATTGCCCAAACTTCCAACCAAGAGCTCTGGGACACTTAACGGAATGACCAAAATGATGGATGGTGGACAATCTTAGAGACCATTTCTGTTGATTTTCAATCTCAGGGACCAAAATGATGTGTTATGCAAATCTCAGTGACCATTTTAGCTATTTAGCCGTCATTTAAAAGTTATCTTCAAAACATATTGATAAACAATTGAATGACTAACTACTTTAAAATTAGGGTTTTATTCCATGATTAGACTAATTTTTTTGTTAGCAATTACCCAATTCATGTTAACTATGCAGAAACTTCAATCCATGATAAACAAGTGAATGACTAATTACCCATTCAAATCGAAATATGGAGGGAATTCAATCTATGATAACACGATAGATGTGTTCACTCTTTGTTATTAAAATTGGGCTGGTCAAGCTTTTCAAACGAAGAGTTTGATGTGGGGTTTAACTATTAAAGTAGTAGTATAAAATGTATTTAGAGAGTGTGGAGTGTGATAATAGTATTAGAATGCAAATATTTATATTTTTAGACCTACAATCTTACATTTAGCGTTTTAAGATTTAAGTTTTTGCATTGGAAGGGAAATGATTGAAGTCAAAACTCATATTTGAGTTTTGGAAATTTAAATATGTGGACTGAAGATTCATGAACTCAACCTGGACTCAAATCACCCTAGAACTAAAACCGGTGAAAAGAATGAACACTATGTAAACTGTACTGGCCGAAAAGACATAAAACATGAAGATAGAAGGATTTATAGAACAAAAAATATGGATGCCATTTCCAACCAAAGTGTAAGAAGCTAGTAACTGATGATGATTGAATATTGACGATTGTTATTAAAGTGCATAATCACACAATAAAAAGTGTGTGGCGAGTCATTCAATTGCTGATGAATTATCGTCAGAGAAAAGTTCGTTGTTAGAAAAATAACATTTTAATTTTTTGAAATAATAATGAGTAAGAAAATAACATATTAGAAGTTATATTAGAAATTAATGGTAGTGGGAAAATAACATTCCAATTTTTAAATTTTCATAGCAGGTGAAATTTAACGCGAAAAGAGAACAAAACATTCAAATTATAATGTGATGAGAAAATAACTGGGTTGGTCCACCAGCACTCCAATAATTTAGGGCTGAGCAAATTTAACCCGACTTTATTTTTTTTCTTCCTTCTTTTTGGTTAAAGAGAAAAGAAAGAAAGGAAAAACTGGGCGAAAGCCATTAATCATCTGTATTCATGGGAGAGGAGGAGGCGGTAACGGTGGGGTCATCTTCTTCAGCTCCAGCTATAGACTCCTCCAATATTGGGTTTCAGGTAGGTATCCACTGACTTGTAGCCGCTGGAGCGTTTGTACGAAATTAAGATTCGAATTAATTTTTATATTAAAGTGATTATATGTTATTAGAATTGGGAGGCAGCTTTTGAAGAAGCAGGTGCAGCTCAAATCCGTCGTTATGTACAATCAACCATTGATTTTTCTTAATACCTCCAGGCTCCAGGCTCCAGCCAAGAAAAGTTATATGTTAAATCTAATTTAAAACCACGCGGAACATTGTTTCCAAAAAAAAAAAAAAAAAAAAAAACTCCACACGGGACATATAGCTATATATATTTACATGTTTGTGTGTTTATATTTTGTTCGTAGCTGAGTGAGTATGTTTATCATGTCAACAGGGTAGGCTAGAGCCTATTCAAGCTTACTTGAAGGACAACAAACGCGGCATAGGAGCAGATACTTCAACAAATAAATTCTTGCCGGTTTCTGAAATTTCGGATTCTAGTCGACGAAAGTATGAAAAGGTTAGCTTCATTTGCTGTTGCTGCTTTCTGGTTTGTTTTTAAACTTCAGCTCTTCTCCTTTTTAGGACTTGTGAGCTTGTGTTTAGGCTCCTAAACAAATTATGCACAAGAAAATCATAAAAGCGGGTAAGAGCTAAAGAAACTTAGAAGATTAGTTTTTGAATCCATTGTAAGAGAAGCGTGCCTAAGCAAACTAAACGAGACTGCATGTTACAACAGAATGTGCATCAATGATATAAGTGATAATTTCTTTGTAAATCTAAGTGAAAGAATGAGAAAATCGGAATTTTGAGGAAAATGATAAGACGCAAACATAACCCAGTTTGTATAAAACCATTGGAGAGATGCCAGAGTAGTGTATTATTATTTGTTATCTCTTAACCTCAGAACAATAGCTTCATGCATTTGGTACAGAAGGAAGAAGATATGGGAAATGGCATGGTCTCTTCAAGTTGTTCATCAACAGCCATCAATTCCTCCAATATAGGCTTTCAGGTATTCCCCCATTATCTTTCTATTTATAGTTCTTTTCTTTGTTTTCAATGTTATTCTTCCTTTTGCTTTGGTCATGCATTCACTGTCTTGTGGCTGATCTTGTGCAGCTTTTGAAGAAACATGGTTGGAAAGAAGGAACTGGTCTTGGGATTTCTGAGCAGGTTAATATATTAGCATCTTTCTGATTCTTCACTCCTACTTTACTTCAACAAGTTACCTATTTATTAGTATATTACTATCCTTCATCTTCACTTGTTTGTGTAAGCTTTGGTTTCTGTTGACTTACTTTTTTCTGGATTCCTGAACATGACTGTTGTAGTGTTCTGGGTAGTTATAGAAATTGACACGTAACCTCTTTATTTGTCCGAACTGCTTTCTCAATTCTATGTTATGCATGTGATTTTCAACTAATTTTGTTTTGAAATCATGCATGAGCTTATTACTGTGATCGGTCAACAATCATTGTGACAGTCAATTGTGTGTGCTTGTATAATTGCACTTCAGTTGCAGAAAAGGACACATTCTAGTACCCAAGGTATGAACCTCAAGAAGCATACTTTAGAAAAGGACACATTTTAGATATGCATAGAAAACTGTTTGTAATACGGATCCAAGAGTATCAGATTGTTTTCTGTTAAGCATACATCTTCCTTGCATGTGGAATACATAGTTCCATAAGAAGGGTGATATTGTAATGTCCAAAGCCACAGCTTTGGTCCACTTCTGTTACAACTATGAGTCTATGACCTAACAACACCATTAGGATCACCACTGGAGCTGCTACCACTATTGTTCCGGTGATACCTCCACTACCATTGCTACATGCAGTATGTAGCAATGGTAATAGAACAAGTTTTCAACCAGAAAAAAACAGAAAAAAAAGAAAAAGAAAAAAGAAAAAGGTAATAGAACAGGTTCATTTTGTTAACCACTATGCATCAATGGGCTGAAATAGTTGTCAGGCACTAATACTATTTCAGCCAGTAATAGAACAAGTTTTCAATCCAAGCCTGGTAGGCTTATTCGGTGCATGTGAAAGTCATTGATGCATGGAATGGGGTTTAGCGAGTTTATCGTAAGTATGTGCTAACTGCTACGTGCTACTAGTTTTTAGATGGGATATCTAACTAGTTTATTTCTATGAAACAGGGAAGGTTAGAGCCTGTACAGACTTACTTAAAGAATAATAAACGGGGCCTGGGAGCAGAAAAGTTAAAGAAGGCGCTAAAGCCCCCTGATTCTACTGCCTTGATTAAAAAAAATGACCAGGTGAGTTCATTTGCATGTGTATCAATATTTCAGAAACCCAATCTTTTTTGTTTGATTTCCTGTTTTCCATGATGAAAATAGTTAGAAAAATATGAAGTTACACAGGACTTAGACGATGGAGCTTATTTTTTAAAATATTGTTGTTCATCAACTCGTCTTCTTCTAAACACGTAACTCCGAGGCAATCAATAAGAAACTCTTTTTAGAATTATTGAAAGAGAAAGGTGGTGGATCAATGATTTAGACAATATATCATAGAAGGAAGAGCGAAGTTAAGCTGACCATTATAACTGGCTACACTCTTGCGCTACTAATTATGCTGTTGGTGTTTAGGAGGGGCAATCAAGAAAAGGCAAGGGACTCTCCAAGAAGATGAAGAAGATGCAGGAGTTAGAGAAAAATTTGCAGGAGAGAGAATTTGAGCGTGCCTTTTTCAGGGAGTTTTGGCCAGACAACGTTTAATGGAAAAAATGCATAATCTCTAATCATTATGTCTTAAACACACCCCTTGCTTTTCATATTTTAGGTTTTGTACGGGGTTTTGTTTGTAAGCCAGTGAAAACATCAATGCTAATTTCAGTTTGCCATTTTAAGTTTGCCTAAAATTTAAAAAACGGGCGAAACTTAAAATGTAGTGGCCAAATTTGAAACCTGGGCTCGTTGGTAGAGTTATTGTCTAGCGGATATCTATTCCATGCAAGCAAAAGTCGATGAAGGTGGAGCTAATGTGGGTATAGGTACTAGTACTACCCTCATGACCCTGAACCAGCATGGTTATTTTCGTAGTTTTTGGTTCTTGTTACAATTTTACATAGTTGAATGTGGGTTAATGAGATAGGAATAGAATGTCATATTTGATTTTTTTCAATGTAACAGAAAAAATAGTGTGCGCACCCCTTTTCTCCCTCTAATGTACTTATTATCACAACATAATTTGCAGAACCCTATCCATCTATGAAAAGTTTAACTGGATATTGTGTACAAAAATAAACAAGGGTACGAATTGAACTGGAAATAGAACCACATTTGGCCATTTACAACCTACTACTGATAGCGTTGTTTGTACCGTTGGCAAAGTTTTATGATTTCTTTTTCTTGCGATCGTCAAGTGATTTCTTCTTCTTGCGATCGTCGGGTTTAATGAGTTGAACCGGAGCTGCTGGTATTCTGATCCACCATTCCCTAATTCGCCTCACCCACCTGTCGCTGCTTTCCTTTCTATATGGCATTTCCCTTGTAAAAGCCTCCAGAAATACTAGCAGAGTTATATATTTCAATGGCACAAATGCAAACACTGCTGCCATGAAAACCAGCAGTAAAACGATCCTGTCCGTTGCCTGCAGATATACCAGTTATGATATGTAATGCATCAACGGGAGAGAGAACCAGTTCCTAATAGAAATTTGAATTCTAATGTTACACGAACATGTTGGAAATACAAACAAGCCAACCCGCCCTATGAGAGCTTAAGAATAAATTAGCATGGCTTCAAAAGTATACCTGTGGAAGAACTGCAAACATGAGAGCTCTTATCTTCAAGAGAATAATATTCCCAGATCGAAGTAATGCTTCAACTTGAGTGATGGCTTCTTGCAATGTCAGCAGCTGCTCTACTGCATTTCGGTTATGGGGAGGTGTTATTCTGAATGGTTCTAAAGGTTTCCCTTTGTTAAAGTGCCTGCACTGGAGCATAACAACTGCAACGTATACAAAAATTGATGGCAATATATATCTGATCCAACCCCTGTACAACAAAATTAACATTACATTACTTCTGGCCATCCAAGCTAAAGCTAAAGAAGAAATGGGAATTGAGGGATAGTTAGGTCAACACAAGCAACAATTAATAGGGGAAATCCCAACCCCTCTCTATTTACCAATTGAGGGACCATGCAATAAACTCCTCTTTATAAAGTAGAATTGTTCTTAAGGAACTAATAGGGGAACCCAACTCCTATCTAGTTCCAGCACTAACTTGACAGAGTCGGTTAAACCCAGACTGTAATGTTCATGTGGGGCTCAAACTCAAAACAAAGAGGCCCCATGCTCTGGCAGCCCAGGTTTAACAGCCGGCTCTCCATTTGTACTGCGAAAAGAGAGGTAATTTTTCCCCGTAAGGGGCAATAAATAAATAAATCATACTCTTGGAACCAGGCCCAGAAATCTCCAGTCACAGACAAGTTACCTTAATATAAAGTAGCTGCTCAACATCAGAAACGCTGTTGTTTTATAAGGGTAGTCCCATGATGCCAAAACTTGAACACAGCTAGCTAATTCAATCACTGGAAACAAAAGTTCCTACAAGTACAAAATAATCTTTACATAAGCAGTACAAACATTATACCTCCAGAGTAAAAGTCGTGAAGGGATGCACTTCCAAAGGTATAAAAGGTACAGGGTGGAACTAAAAAAACTTAATGGCTGCGTACAATCTGTTTTAAGTACTTCTGTCTCTATTACTAATATGGGGTTCCATTAAAGCAGAAACAAAACACCCAAGTGTAACAAAAAGATTCAACAAAATTTAATCACAGTAACTTGTTCTCACATCAATACATGTTTCTGGAATTACTGCACTGGTTCAACGAATTTTTCTATATTTGGTTGAGCAGGAGTGACAATGCACTTGTCGCCTATTGAAGATCATATTCAGCAGCTAGGGAAGGGAGAAACTGCCTTCTTTTTCCTCAGCAATGAAGAACAAAACAAATGCAATCTATGTCACTAACTAAACGCACTACAAATAGATTCATTCTTCAAAGGAGTTTTCAGATGTTTCTATCCACTTTTGTTTACTATTACTAATTTGTAAGAATGGTTAAAGTTATATTGGCATGGAAACCCCAATTTAACAAGTGAAATGAATATTAACCTTCATTATTGCAACATTTGTATCAATTCCATCCACCTTCACTTGTTCCACAGTTGCCTGTGCAGCTTCAGCCCTCCCTGTGTCCAGTACTGACTGTTTCACTGCCATTTCCAAGGGATTAATCTCACCAACACAAACATCTCCAACTATTATTGCTTCTCCATCAAGATGTACATCTTTTTGTAACATAAATCCAAGTTGAGTAAGTGCTATAAGTGAAACTGGAGAAAGTTTTGGCTGCCATTTTGCATGTGGACTCCCAGAAAGATCATGTTGGGCAGCACCGGAATTCAAAAGCAGCAAGCGACTTGACAAAGTTTTCAAAATCAAGTCCCCACCTGGAAGACTTTCAGCAAGGTTAAAAGCAAGCAAGGTTTTATAATGGGATGAAAAGAAATGGAAGGCTTCTCTAACTGCACGATATCGGATGATGCCTAGAATAGCTCTTGCCAGTACTTCTGATTTCTTAGTCTCTTTAAGATTATTTTTCCGAATGAACCTGTGTGCACGCAAGATCTCGAGACAAATATCCAACCAATAGTCCCGGCGAGAATTGCCTTTGAACTCAGGAAACTCCAAATAAACTGGCTCTGCTCTGCAAATAAAGAATAAAAGAATCAAATAAAAAAATTGAGTCAGCTCACGATCATACAAGTTCCATATAGGCTAGACGAGATATATCACATACACAGATGTTGACTTGTACATAATGGCTTTGTCGAAAAGCCGAGCACCCAATGGTCCAGTCAATTCAGGTTTTATGACCTGCTTCATATCCGTTGCCAGATCGTACCTAACAGCTTTTTCATACAAACCAACTCCCAATGATTCAAAGTACAGTGCAGAATTGGTAAGTGTCAACCGTCCTAGATAAACAAAGATTGGATGAGCAACACTTTCCAGTTTTATATAATACAAAATTTTAGTACATAAAACGGAGCCTGCTATAATTGAGACCATGACCCGAATTAGTCAAACCTGTTTAGCAAAGTTTTCAGGAAAAGAACATAAAGCAACTGTTTAAAATATTATAAGTTCAAAATTGGGGAAGGTGTCCTCATTAGTACGATGCAGAGCTGGTTATTATAGGATTTCCAAAAATGTAGAAAGATAAAGATGAAAAAAAATTAAACTGTCACTTGGCCATGAGGGGTTGAAGCAAAATCACTCGAGAAAATCCTCCCTCCAATAATATTTATAGGGAGGCCATGAGGGGTTCTTGTTTTATAATATAAGAAGTAGACCATTCCCAAGGTTTACTCATGTCTCCAAATTGTATTAGCTCTAAAGTTTATGGTTTTAAAAACTAATTTACTTAACGCAAGATCCACCTTCCTGAATACAATCACTTACCAGGCCACAGAGACATGCCAATATGTTGCAGCACTGGTTGAGTGGGAACTGTACCATCAACATCAAGGACAATTTCTCCCTCTGTAAGCTGAAGGTTTTCAATGGACGAGGCCAATGCATTTTTGGAAGCCTTAATAACCCTGCAAAAGAGCCATTAATTAATAGACAAAATTTGACATCAATAAGGTTAAACAACGAGAAAAAATAACAAGGCAAACACTTTTTTAGTTATATTTGATAGAAAGTAGAAAATCCACATGCCATAGCCACTGGAACTGATGAGTGCACATGTGCATGTGCATGTGTGTGCCTTCTACTAACCTTAAAATCTAACCAAAGCTAGAATTACCATAGACGAGAAATAGGATATTTTCTCTTCTATCATGGGGGAATTCTTGTCCACTTTACTGTGCAGTTGCCAAATTCGAAACAAATTTTCGTCTTTTAATTAAAAAGAAATCATAGAGGAGAAATGGATAATGCATTTCTTACTAACGAGGTATACACCAATTTCATCTCATCACACAAGGTGAACTACATGCATGGCCAGACCCCGATTATTGCACACTATGATATGCATCAGTTTGTGCAAACATACTTTATAAACCGTTTACTTGTATAGCATTTTTCTTCATAAAAGTATGTTTGGAACTATGGCTTAACACATATGGGCTATGCATGCTCCAAATTTAACTTAACATTCAATGATAGGACAAGCACCTAGGATTAAATTCTCATGTACTTTGAGTAACAGTTCCACAATGATAACTAAAAGGACCAAAAAAATACTTGTCGAGGCTTCGTATGTATTTGTCATATACAAGGAAATGAAGTCGATGGCCTGAAGAACTTGTGAGGGCATCATAAAGATTGTGGACTGTTATTATATCTGCAACAGCAGCACAAACAGGAGCTATTCGTGCAAAGGCCTCTGGCCCAACAGTTTTTTTGTCATCAACCTGAAGGAGAAACACAAGTTAGTTTTTGAAAGTAGTAACTACACTGAATGAATAAGATGAAAGTTGAAACTAGCCCATTCTATGCACAAAACTCGGTTAGATGGGAATAATGTGCTCATTGCAGACAAAGAAACGAGGAAACTGACGAAAAAAGAACCTGCACGGCCATATTCGTAGAACTAGAATAAAAAATTGACCAGCCATCTTCGTCTTCTACTTCCTGGTTACTGCAAGTAGTTTCCTGCAGTTGAAGATCATTCACAGAAACGAAGATAAAATTTAAGAGCTACACTTGAGTTTCTGACTAATTATAGGGGGGAAAAGAAACCCTTAGTGATCTAAAATAACAATGAGGCTGCCTCACTTTGTCTTGGGATTTCGTCTCAACACTAGGCGACTCCCACGCAAGCATCATATCAAATGTCAAGTGGCGGAACTCCTTGTCATTCAAATAATCTGGACGACTGCTCAGTATATGGAGTGCTTGGTATGAGCAAAATTCCAAAAAATTCCTGGCATAAGTCAAAAGTTCCTTAACACTCTCGGGTAGCTGTGTGTCAAAATGATGCTGTAGTTCTTCAGTAGGGACTTGAAGAATCCTGCAGTAGCAGGTGAGATGCATTTAGCATCAAGATTACTAGGATACAGATGGTATAGATGTATTTTAATGAATCATGGTTAGACTATAAACCAATAATACATAGCAGTAGATGCTTACTATCACAATGAAATCTATGGATTTCATGGATGTAATGTTTTTGCGTTTGATGATGATGATAAAAATGATGAGGAGAGTAATAATAGAGGCAGAAATAGTAAAAAGAAGATATATTTTATCTTTCTTTTTGCGTCATCCAGGTAATAGTTATGGACTAAAAATCAAAGGACCGGAGGGATTCATTCAGATATATGATTTGTAATATCCGAACACCAGCACCAGCATGCTAAAATCAAATCAAAGAATAACATGTATAAAAAAAAATGTGATATAAAATGATGGGTGCAGTCGCATTACAGGGTGGAATTGGCAAAACAAATGAAGCCCAAATCAAATGCAGTGCTGGTTTTTGTACAATGGACATGCTTGTAAAGGGAATGGAAGGGAAGAAGCTTCTCGAGCGACCCAAGTAAAAAGAAAAAATAAATAAATAAATAACAGAGCAGCATATTCATATCAATAAAGAAAAAAAAAAGGAGGGAGACTGGGAGAGGGAGGAAGACAGACTTGGAACAGCGAGAGACGACGGAATTAGCGAAAGGAGAGAGCTGAGGAATGGATTTTGGAGAATTGAGAGCAGCAGAGGAAGGGGAGTCTTGGTCGTCGTCTCCATTGTCATTCGCATTGGGAGATTTGTTGCGGCTGAAAAGGGATTTCAGGGATTTTTGATGGTTTCTCGTCAGGAAACCGTCCAGCATTCCCAACTTCACGTTCTCCATATATTCTACCGTAACCATAACCCTAACCCTAACCCTACCTAGACTAACACATCACACATTCCCTCCCCTAGGCCTGGGCTATACTATAAATTGCCAAATGCCAATGCCGCGTCGTCTGCTCTCCCAACCATTTGATTTCCTCATTCTCTTTCCTTTTTCCAGTAATTTCACAAATGAACAGCCATACCTTTTCCTTTTCCTTTTCCTTTTCTTGAATTGTAATCAACACTGCCAAGATTGAGAAATTAGATTGCGGGAGATTCCACGAACACCGCACCGGCAAGGCGCCTTGCTGCTCGCCTTATTTAAAATTTGGGCTGAAGCTGATGATGGGCCCAGGACCAGGCTCAATGCTCTATAAACAAAATAAGGACGAGTACATATACTATTGGGTCTTGGGTTTGGGAAGTAATGGGTTTGGCCGTATATCAGCTCCTCCAACATATTCTAATTTGTTGACTATTGACTATTTGACCGACTGGGGGGATTTGACTGAGTTTTCCAATCTATTAAGGGTAATGATATGTAACAACCTGGGGAGCGTAGGGAGTCAGAGACTGACTCGGGAGGAAGGGGCGGGCGGAGACAGATTAGATTAGATGGGTCAAGTTCAAAGCGAGGCAGCAACAGCGGATCGCTACTCTGGTTCTGGTGTCTCCTCCTCATCCTCATCCTCTCCTTCCGCTTCCACAGACTCTCCTATTGCCGTGGGTACCTTTCTTTCTTTCGCTACAGTCTCTCCTTTCCGCTGCCCTATCTATATAATTTGTGTATTAATTTAGGGTATGATTCATTATACTTACACAGCACCACCGTTTCTCGTTTCTTATTGGGTATTTGTGATTTATTTACGGCGTTGCTTGGGTGTTTGTGAATTTCTTGCCTGAACTTGTTGGAATTGATTTATTATTGGAATAATCTGAATATGTATTTGCTGCAGAATTATTAAGTCCTATCCTTGAGTATATACCTATAAATTAAATTATATACACACTAGACTAGTAAATTTGGCTACAATAATACGTTGATTGTAAATTGTTTACTTTGCCAATTGCCACCACTAAAACCACATTCTTCTTCTTCTTATTATTATCAGCCCTTTGCATGATTAATTAGTGATCAAAACAAAAAGATGTGGATCTGTCTTTCATCGAAGATAAATTCATTTTTGCATGTTTAATTAGCGAGTAACCGATCCCCGTACCCGATTTTGGGGGTTTTTTTTCGGTTTCGGTTATTAAATTTTTTGGGGACTTTTGGTTTTTTTGGGTAGTCGATTCGGGAGTTTTCAGGTCGGTTTCGGGATCTCAGGACAAAGATCCCAGCCCTAGCAACTGATTTCAGACGACGCTCCACAAGTGTTTCTAGACTCTAGACAAATTTTTCTTTAATTTGCTCCACAACACTCTCCTGTATACTAATAATACAGACCGCCATGTTGTTGGTTGGGACGGGTGTCTTGAGCTACATCATACATTAATAGTAATACTGGGGCCTTAGTTTCGGGAACTTTGTTTCTTTTCATCATCTACTACTTACCAAAGTATATAATACTTGACATTCCTTCCTGCCATGTTGTGCATTTACAGAAGCTGCAGCATATGGCAATGACGGAAATGAGGTTGGTTTCAAAGACCCCAAACTTGTTTCTCTTAAAAGGGATATGCTGGGTGGGGTGTATCTTTTATTGCACATTTTTTTCAAAAGGGCATACGTTTAGTATTTGCTTTTCGCTTACGAATGATTGGCCATCCAACGAGTCCAACTAGTGCACTTTGCAGTCTCTTGATGCCAAGGCTCACAAGGCACTGGAATGCCCCTGCATAGCTGACTTACGAAGTGGGCCCTGCGGACTTCAGTTTTCAGAGGCCTTTCTCTGTTATCTTAAGAGCACAGTGGAAGAAAAGGTAATCTCAACTCTGACCCCTGTGCCTTAAAATTGGGTTGGGTACTAGTGATAGGATATGCATCTGGCTGTGGACCTGGATTTTTAGTAACCCATAAATGGAAAATACGTCCATCTAGTCACCAAAGAGACTGGAGAGACCTGGTGAAAATTTTGAGCAAAACGCATTTTCAATTTTCGTTCTCTCATTTGTTCCCTTCTTCCAAATGAAAAATTCTTGAAAATTGATCTTTACCAATTCTGATTATGATTGTAAAATGGATGCTACTTACTTGGTCAGTTACCATGTTGATCTGTTTCTACGTACTGGTAAGTGGTAACGGTAACCTAGCCTAGCGGATGTAGCGTAGTGCTACGCTTATCATTTATTTGTACCATTATTTATATCATCTCTCTAATAAAGGTAGGGCCCACCAACACATGTGTCTCATCTCTATTAGAAAAAATGCTATAAATAGATTGTAAGAATAAAGTTTTTGTTATGTAACACTATAAGTTGGAAATTCATAAAGCTCACTATCATTAGGTGGCTGGTCTGTTTCTGGTCAGCGTAAATATGCTTGTAGTTAACATGAGGTTTTATTGTTTGTCCTTTTATACTTACAGGGATCAGACTGTGTGCATCCATTTGTAGTTCTGCAGAATTGTATTAAAGCTAATCCTGATGCCTTTTCTCAAGACAATTTAGAAGAAGATAAAATTAAGAAAGATGACGACTACAAAATCTACCCCCCGACATGGTCCAGAGAATCTCAAAGTCCAAAGTCCAAGCTTTAGGGAAACCTCTTTCACCGCTCTTTTTTTTTCACTTTTCTTATAACAAACAGTGACCATTGACTTTGTTTAAAGTTGGCCCTTCATTGAAGATGCCCAAACAATTTGAGTTTGTTTTATTGGAAAGATGGTTAAACATTGTTCCACTTCCACACATATAATTCGGCTAAAGAAATTTGGATAAAATAGAATGAGAAAAAAAAAACAGAGGGATTTGAATTGGGGGTTTTGAGTATAAATTGGTTAATTCTATTTAAAAATATTAGTAATTGAAGTCAATACAATTTATGCATAATTTATCCAATCAAATCGGTTAAGTTGTAAAGGTCAAAAAATATTTTTAACCAACTCTTTAACAACTAACAATTTAACATGTTAATGTTATCTTTTGTTAAAAAAGAAATATATATATATATATATATATATTTTTTTTTTTTTTGTGGGTTCAACATTCTAAGTTTTCAAGTCGAGGTCAATGAGGAGATTTTAGTGCCTTTGAAAATATATTTTTTTGTTTTTGTTTTCGTGTACAAAATGACGTGATATTTGATCAAGCGAAAGGTCCAAATGTAACGTTAGTGCAAAGATTGCTTAGTCTCTTTTCAACACACTACATGTGTGTAAATATATAAATTTTAAAAAAGAAAAAAAATTATTTGAAAATAGAGAATTAGAAGAGAAATATGAGAGAGAAAGGGGGAGAGAAAATATGCAAATTTGGTTACAACATGGGGTTTATTTATTCTTAAAATTAGAGATACTATGGTGACATGCAGGTGAGGTTTGAAGAAAAAAAGAGGAAATTAAAATCCGCTACAAATTTTCTATATCATGTTATATCCCACATGGTCTAGGGAGTGGATCATTTAAGCCTTATATGTATATTTACATCTCTACCTAGCACGAGGCATTTTAGGAGCTTACTGGCTTCGGGTTCCATCGGAACTTCGAAGTTAAGCGAGTTCGCGCAAGAGCATTCCCATGATGGGTGACCTATTAGGAAGTTCTTGTGTGAGTTCTCAGAAATAGAACCGTGAGGGCGTGGTCGGGGTCCAAAGCAGACAATATAGTGCTACAATGGAGTCTAGTTCGGAATATGGTAGGGGTCCGGGCCGGGATTTGACATATCATCTAGATTAAACATTTGTGTTTTTTTAAGAA
This sequence comes from Pyrus x bretschneideri, assembly GCF_019419815.1. Classification (NCBI taxonomy): domain Eukaryota; kingdom Viridiplantae; phylum Streptophyta; class Magnoliopsida; order Rosales; family Rosaceae; genus Pyrus; species Pyrus x bretschneideri. The sequence goes on along the minus strand of NW_025999802.1, from coordinate 68,251 downwards.
TTGTTTAAAGCGCTTTGCCTACAAATTTTATTGATGTTTTTTTTTCAAATAGTTGTGATCAAACATAACAAGTTATGTGTAATTTTTTCAATTTTTTTTGTGAAACTATTTTTCTTTGATTTTTTTTTAACATATAGTTGTTGATGAACTGTTATTACGTACAATACATTATGCATATAGGCTATAATCAAAATGGTTCATGAGATTTGCATAACTTCTCAATTTGGTCCTTAAGATTTGAAATCAATATAAGTAATCCCTGAGATTGTCTATTATCAATCATTTTGGTCTTTCTGTGAATAGTTATGTTAAATAAAGATTAAAATGATAAAACTATTCTCAATTTTGATAAACAATAGGTCAAAATGATTGGACAAAAAATGAGGATATTTTTGTCATCTTATCCTTATTTGATGGATATTTTTTACAGAATGACTAAAATGATTGATGGTGGACAAACTGAATGACCAATTCTATCGATTTCAAATCTAAATGACCAAAACAAGGAGTTATGCAAATCTTATTGACCATTTTGAATAAAAAGCCTATTATCGGTGGGTACATTTAAATTTGTAAAAATTGTTGATTGGTACATTTATTTGCAATTTTGATACGTTTGACAACATATTATTGATATTGGTATATTATTTTTCATTTAGGTACCTTCGAGTTCATACACATTGTTTATTGGTACCTTTATGTTGTTTTCAGTCCTATTTTCTCTTAATATACTAAAAGAAAAACTTATTAGTTACGTTTAATTTCGTGAGATTTAAAAATATTTTAAACTGTTGAGAAAAAATAATATTTTAAATCATAGATAATCATTGCTATATTATAGGGATTATTGTGAAAATAAATTGAATCTAACCATATTTTTTTATACAATTATCTCTAAAGGGAGGGAGGGTAATCAAATGGCTAGATTATAGGAAATTTGTCATGATGTGTGTTTTTTTTTAGCATGAGATTTTAGGGAGGTACATGAAATAATTAATTCTAATACATATAATTCTAATACATATAATTATAAAATAATTTTTTTAATCAAATATCTAAAAGGCGTAGATGTTTAGCCCAAAAAATTCAAAAGTAAGGCGCCGATATCAAAAGATTAAAAAAAAAAAAATTTGGTTTGTGCGAAATTATACTACTATCTGATAGGAGTACATTTAGACGACATAGTTAGCTTGTTTTCGTACATTTATGTTGTTAGTTCATAGTTATTTTAGTAGTTTAAGCTATTTTTGTGTGTTTTTAGGTTCATATGGCTAAGGAAGCAAAAAGGTGCATTTTGGAGCATTTTGGAGCAAAATTGGACTTGGAATGGATAGCATATGTTTGGAGCAAAAGGAATGGACGAAATTGAAGACCTAAAGATGTTAGGATTCCTAATCAAAGAAGGGTTCCTAATCAAAGAAGGATTCCTAGTTAAAGAAGGTTTCCTACTCAAAGTAGGAAAGTTAAGCCAAGGTTTCCTATTTTGGTTTAACATTTCCTAATCCTAAATATCCCTAAGTTCCAGCAACTTTTAAGGTGGCTTATGCATTTTAGGACACAAACCAAAGACTCCTTGCACTATCCTAGTCCTTGCCGCATATATCCTTACCCTTTTCTTCCAAAATCTGTCATATATCTTCTTTCCCCTTTTCTCAAAGTTGTGCCGCACCTTTTCCTTCCCTTTTTCAATTGGGATTCTGATTTAGACCCTTTTCTTGGAGGATTTGGAGTCTTAAAACCTTCCCAAATTAATTAATTAAGGCCTTAACCTTTTTCCCTCTATATATACATAATCTGCCGCACATATTGGGGACTCTAGACATCCATACACATCCATTCGAATTATTCCTCATTCTCTCCATTCATTCAACCATCATCCACCCCCTACCACCATCCAACCTATCCATCCATCACCATAATTCATACCTAAACACCCTTGTCCCGCAACAAAGAAGGAGAAAGAAGAGAGCAGAAGCCTTGGACGTTTTGGCCATTTAAGCTTGGATTGTTGGAGCGTTTCTAGGTGTATTCAATCTTTGTTTTCAATGTTTAATTTACTCTTTGTTTTGTTGTAAACATGAGGAGCTAAACTTGTTTTAGTTAGGGGAGACTTTGAAACCATTATTATATTTGCAATATGAATTGATTAATTCTAGTTGTGACTTCATAAATTGTGAATGCAATTTACTTAACCATTTGATGGATAACTTATTCTTGTTTGTTGATTAAGGGTGCACACTTAATTTGCATGCTTGAATTTGGTGCTAGAATATAAGGGAGTTTCACATAATCGTCACAAACTTATATTCACAAGTAGTTAAGGTTGTTTTCACAATCATATTAAGTAAATTCCTAGCATGAGTATCATGATGTCATAGTTACAAGTGCTTTGTCAATACTTATGATTTTCATAGAACGTAATGATCTTTGATTGTATCTCTATTATGATGTCATGTAGGGAACTTTTGAAGAATGTTTTGGGTTGTCGTATGATGTCATCCAATCCAATAACTAAAGGAGAATCTGATGGTTAATTAGTGATGTCACGGTTAATCTGGGGTGTTGAGGTTCATGGTTTATCGAAAAAGCAACTGGAAATCAATTTGTATTCGAATGTAGCATGTGTGGAAAAGAATCCTCTAGCTAGCTAATCACCCATCCATATCCCCAAATTCGTCCAAACTTTATTTGAGTCTTTACATTACTTGTTTTTACTTTAAATTCGTCAAAAACCCAATCCCCATTACTTTGTTGTGTCAATCTGTCCTATTGTGTGTTTTTAAGTATTTTGAGTCAAAACCAATTCTATTTTCGTCCAAATTAAGTCCTAGAGTCTAAATTGAGTCTTTTGGATTGTTTTGTATTGTTTTGAGTCTTTTAAATTTGTTTTGAGTCATATAAGTCTAGTTAAGAGTCTTTGAGTTTGTTTAAGTGTTTTTAAGCATATTTTTGTATCTTTGAGTCAGTTTTCATTAGATTCGCAATCCCTCCTAATCCCCGCCCTAGAACGATCTCTACTTATATCTATACTACAATTGTCAAAAAAGAAGGTTTAATTTGAGTGCTATTATTTATCACATCACTATCCACAATTTTTATTTTGTGATAGAAGACCAAATTGTCTTCTCATTCTCTTTTTGTTGATAAAAAGAGTTTTGTTAATAAGTAATTTAGATTAGCTTAGTAAGTGGTATTGACTTGAATTGATTTTATTGACCATAATTGAAGAGTTTTGTGCATTTAATCGAGAGTTTGAGAGGTTTTAGTTGTGTGTATTAAAAATGTACATATATTCAATTAAGAGATATTTTATAGAAGTCCACAAAAATTCGAATGTACTCAAATAGAATTTTAAAGAAATTTATACAAAATCCACATATATTCAATCTAAAGAATTTTAGAAAAGAATAATTTAGTATATTTGAAGAGAACTGATACAATATTCTAAGAGCATCTCCAATTGACTGTCTAAATGAACTTCTAACAAAATTTAGAGAGGATTAAAAAAAAAAAAAAACAACAACAACAACACCAATCATGTTCCCTGTCCACCTCCAATGATAAAATCAAGAACTAGAATGATTCCTATAGAATTCAAATTTTCATTACATTGTAGGAGTTTGATTCTTACCGAATTAAAGTCGAGCTCAAATTTTTGGCATAATACGGAAGACCTATAAATATTTTACATTTAGTTGGGATTCAAAGTTTCCATGGTGGTTGTCTTTCACTTGATATAGACGCAAAGGTTTTCCTATATGAATTTAATAAATTTCTTGGGTATATGTTTGGGTTACGGGTGGGCACGAGTTGGGTTTGGTCGGTTTTGGGCCAAAATAGAAACCAAACTGACCTAGTCGGTTGGGTCAAAATTGCAAACCGAAATCGACCAAGTTGGGTCTAAAACCGATCAAGTTGGTTAATCGACAGTGGTGGGTTGGTTTAGGTCAGTTCAGGTTTGTGTGAAGATAAAAATACATAACAAAATTCTCTCCAAAAGCTATAAAACGTAGCACCAATATGAGTGATTGCTCAAAGAAAAACATAAATGAAGGAGCTCAAGGTGAGCACTAAAGCAGCATCTGCTGCGTTCTCCAAATGGTCCCCCTATTCTTCTCCAAATGGACTCTTAAACTAATTAGGTTTTGTTTTCATGTGGTGGAAAGACGGTAACTCGTAAATAACGAACACTTATTAATTATGGTTAAAAAATAAAACAAAATATATGCGGGTCAGTTCGATTAACCGCACCCTAAGAATTTTGAGAACCAATTAAAGTCGGTGCAGTTCGGTTTAATAACCGAAAATTTAAAATATAAAAAAAAAAAAAAAAACCAAACCAAACCAAATTACTGGTGTTGTTCGAGCGGTTCACTCAGTTTTTTTTTTTAAATGCCCAACCCTAGTTTGGGTGATGGAACTTTTAGATTTCAACATTTAGGCAAAATAAAGAAGAAATGAATTATAAAAAGTTATATAGAAGGAATTAGAAAATACATCACATGAGCATTATAGAGGTATATAAGAGAACTTGTAAATGTTTCCTTCTGTTGATGCATAAAATCGGCGAGGACTTTGGTACAACAGAAAATGTCAAGTTTGTGACCTTCGCTAGGTTGCTATGGTCATTAGTGTGGATAAGTATGTAAATGAATAGAGACAGGGAAGCAAATAACACAAGATGTACGTGGTTCACCCAGATTGGCTACGTCCACGGAGTGGAGGAGTTCTCATTAATTGTGAAGGGTTTACACAAATACATAGGTTCAAGTTCTCTTTTTGTGAGTTCTAGTGAATAGTTTAGTACAAATGACATTAGGGATTATTGTGGGAGAATGATCCCCTTTTATAGAAGAGAGTTTCTAGTTTTGTTGTGACATTGACACGTGTCGTGTTGTGATTGGCCTCTGATATCGACACGTGTTGCGCTGTGATTGGCCTCTGATACCGACACGTGTCGCGTTGTGATTGGCCTTCTAGTTGGAGGAAAAGTCTTGTGGGTCATTGACGGTATGCTGTTGACCGGTGCTTATTAGTTTCGGGATTGGTCAAGTATGGTACAAACAGTGCTCCTCTAAGTTCCCGAGTGAGGGAAGCTCATCGGTTGGGGACTTGCAAGATCCAAACCATTGAGTAATCACGAAACTTCCAAGTACCGAAGTGTGGTGTCGCCTTCACTTGCCTTTTTTGTCCTGTAAGTAGATGTGGCATCTTCTGTTGGTAGTACTTTTCCTTCATCCAGGAGTGGTATCTTTGGTTGGCGTTGACGCACAAGGTAATGTATCATTTTCATTTGAAGCTTACTTGTAGTTTCGGGTTTGGTCAAGTGCGATACAAACCATATAGTAGGAGTCCCCTAAGTCTCTAAGTGAGGAGATCTGCCGAAGGAGGTGACAGACAAGGTAAGCAATCAAGGTTCCAAGCAATCAGTCTCAGATCGGTAGGTTGATCTTGGGTTTCGGCTGATTGTAATCATTCTCCCTGTCTCTCATTCAGCAATAAGGATAAAGAAAAGAAACAGGGAGAATAGATGATATGAGGTACTCTTGTTTTTGGAGAAGACGAACGAATCGGCACGTGCTTTATTGTACTTGATGCTTTATTGTACTTGACTTTCCACATGTGTATTCTTAAACTGCGCTGGAGGGTTTTCTGGTTTCCTCCAAAGGAGCGAGCCGACTCCAGAATTTGAGGGTCAAAACAAGCCCGTCAGACCTGGAGTATGTTCGATCTTGATGATATGGGATACTTTTGTTGTTTGATAAAGTAGTAGATGTGGTATGGCGAAGCTTTGTTCTTCGACGACGGTGCTAGCAAAAAGCTGTTGAGACTTCTCGATCTCTTCAATTAGAGCAATGATGCTGAGCTTGGATTTGACTTAGACTATTCCGTCTGGATTGTGCGGTTCCAAAAGAAAGGGCGTCGTGCTGTAGTGATATGTTCTAGCTCGCTGTTGAACCTTCTGCTTCAATCTTTTGTATAACAGAAATGGTGCGCAACCTTTGCATTTAAATGGTCATTCAGAGCACTACTTCTCAGTGACTCATCCATACTTGGCAGCTTCAGTGTAAAGAGTCAATATCGTACCAACTATTCTGAGGTATTTGCCGAAGGAATTCATGACCTTGACAACAGTTGAGGATGAGTACTCAAGAGTAATGCTAGGCAAGCGATCAGGCAAAGGTTCCAGGCAATCAGTTCTAGATCGGAAGTTTGATTTCAGGTTCCGACTGATTGCATTCTTTCTCCTTGTCTTACAGGTAAGAGCAAAGACAAAGAAAAAGACAGAGAAAAAGCATGATATGGGATACTCTTGCTTTCAACCCTGATGATATGAGATATTCTTGCTCTGATGTGGCTGGTTGGCATGGGTATTATCGAAGGAGAAGAAAACGGAGTATTTCGAGATGCTAGATTGGGAGTGCCATTTCGGATGTGGGGAAGGGTTGAACATTTTTTTTTTGTTTAGCAGGTCTGCCTGGCTGTGGAGGATGAAGGTTAACATATATAGGAATTGTCCCAACAGCGAGTGGTAATGCTGTTCCTTTACCCTTCTCGGTCAAAGCAATGTAGTGGTCGCTGCAAGGTTCACGTGTTTTAACTTTGTCAGAGCACTTTGAAAAAATGGTATGTGGTATCCAAAAAGCTGATGTTGCGTGTGAGAATTGTGGACAAATTTTATCCAATGAATCTGACTTCTCGAAGTTCGGGGAGCGGTGCCTCTTCAATTTCTGAGCAGGCAATCTTGTTGGGGATATGGTTCTCTGGATTCGGAGAGCGATGCCTCTTCGATTTCTGGGCAAGCAATCCTGTTGGGAGTGTTTTCTCAGATATGTTGAAAAGTTGGGCATTTTTGAAAGTCTGCTTTGCCACGGAGCACAGAGGTTGACACACATAAGGATTTTCCAATAATGAAGCAGTGGTGCTATTCTTTTATCCTTGTGGGTAATAGTAGGGTAACTGGGCCTTCAACATTTACCTGTATTAACTTTGTCAGAGTTCTTTGGCAAAGTTTTCCTTGGTATCCGAGAAACTGATGTCGCGTGTGGAGATTGCTAATAAATTTTAACTCAGGAAATCCGCTTCTCGAAATTTGGAGAGTGGTGCCTCTTCGATTTTTGAACAAGCAGTCCTATTGAAGATCTTGCTCTTTCTTTTATAGGAGCACCAATTAAGTTCAAGGAGTCCGTTCTGAAAGTTATTGCTTGTAGGAATTTTTCCCTTATCTTCGTACTTCTGAGACTTATTGTACTTCATTTTTTTCTTCATCTTTTCTAAGAATGTCTGGCCTCTCCGACCGTCGTTTGGACTTGAATGTTGTAGAAGAGGTAGCCTTGTCTCCTCAAGATAACATATGACGCCCATCCTTCTTATCTTCTACTGGTACCCTTATTATTGGAGACTCTGTGATGAAGAATGATATAACTGCTGCAGTGGTGGTCAAGAATCTTCTTACTCCCAAAGACAATAGACTACTTTCCAAACGATTCGATGAGTTGGCTGTTAAGGATTCTCTGGCTTTCAGTGTTCAATGTGTTGGTTATGTGTCTAATATGGCCCAACGCCTATTTGCTCGAACCCGCCAAGTTGAATCGTTGACGGCTGAAGTAATAAGTCTCAAACAGGAGATCAGAGGGCTTAAGCACGAGAATAGACAGTTGCACATGCTCGCACATAACAATGATACAACCATGAAGAGAAAGCTTGACCAGTTACAGGAATCCGAGGGTCAGATTTTAAATGATCATCAGAGGTTTGTCAGTTTGTTCGAAAGGCATTTGTTGCCTTCGTCATCTGGTGTTGTACCACATACTGAAGTTCCAAATGATCAACCTCTGGTGCCTTCTCTTTCTGGGGTTCTGCACCCTCTGGTGCCTCCTATTTCTGGGACTTTGCCGAGTGTTGAGACTTCTCCTGAGCAGCCTTTTTGAAGGCGCCCTCCTGTTTGTTTTTTTTATTCATGTGTATGCACGTATTTTTAATTTATCGAATATATCAATACATAAGTTTTACTTTATTCAACGTGTTGTGTTAAATACACTAAGGTATCCTTCATTAAGTTCTTTGAATTTTTTATTTTGTTGAAGTTTACATGTTGAAACTTCATGGGTGGACCCTGTAGGTTGAAGTAGTGCTCCCTTAATTTCTTAAGTGAGGAAAACTTCTCGGTTGGAGACTTGAAAAATCCAAGGCACTGAGTAGTCGTGAAATTTCTGAGTACCAAGGTGTAGTGGTGTATGGTATGAGTTCCCCAAGTCTCTGGTTGAGGGAGTTGACGAGGGAGGTGTCTTGCTAGTAGGCAATTTTCCAAACAAAACTTCACCATTTTCCTTTCTAAGTGGTTGCCTAAAACTCCTCATTCATATATATTTGGTATGAAAGTTGTTAGGCCCAAAGAAGGGGAGGTCTAGGCTCAATTTTTTTATTTTTTATTTTTTGAATTTATGAAATTTATTTATTTATTATTTTTTTAATGGGTGAAGCTTTGATGTTGAAGTTTTGTAGGTGAAGTTTTGGTGTTGAAGCTTTTGTGTTGAAACTTTGGTGTTGAAGCTTTTGTGTTGAAGCTTTGTAGGTGAAGCTTTTGAATTGAAGCTTTGTAGGTGAAGTTTTGGTGTTGAAGCTTTGTAGGTGAAGCTTTTGTGTTGAAGCTTTGTGTTGAAACTTTGTAGTTGAGAGTTGAACCTTTGTAGTGAAACTTTGGTGTTGAAGCTTTTGTGTTGAAATTTTGTAGTTGAGAGTTGAACCTTTGTAGGTGAAACTTTGGTATTGAAGCTTTAGTGTTGAAGCTTTATAGTTGAGATTTGAGCTTTTGTGTTGAAGCTTTTGTGTTAAAGCTTTTGTGTTGAAGTTTTGGTGTTGAAGCTTTGGTGTTGAAGCTTTTGTGTTAAAGCTTTTGTGTTGAAGTTTTGGTGTTGAAGCTTTGGTGTTGAAGTTTTTGTGTTGAAGCTTTGTTGGGCACCATAAATTGATTTTGCTTCACACTATCTTGATCAAGAGTGTGTGAAGCTTTTGAGAATTGTAGTTGCTCTCCATTGATGAAGCTTTGTTTGATGTTGAAGCTTTGTAGTTGAGAGTTGAACCTTTGTAGGTGAAGTTTTGGTGTTGAAGCTTTTGTGTTGAGAGTTGAACCTTTGTAAGTGAAACTTTGGTGTTGAAGCTTTGTAGTTGAGAGTTGAACCTTTGTAGGTGAAACTTTTGTATTGAAGCTTTGTAGGTGAAGCTTTTGTATTGAAACTTTGTAGGTGAAAATTTTGTGTTGAAGCTTTGTTGGGCACCATAAATTGATTTTGCTTCACACTATCTTGATCAAGAGTGTGTGAAGTTTTTGAGAATTGTTGTTGCCCTTCACTTGTTGAAGCTTTTGTTGACATCATAAATTGATTTTGCTTCACACTATCTTGATTAAGAGCGTGTGAGGCTTTTGACATTTGTTGTTGCCCTCCATTTATTGAAGCTCTTGTGGTGAAGCTTTGATGTTGAAACTTTGTAGGTGAAGCTTTGAGGTTGAAGCTTTGTTGGGCACCATGAATTGATTTTCCTTCACACTATCTTGATTAAGAGTGTGTGAAGCTTTTGAGAGTTGTAGTTACCCTTCATTTGTTGAAGTTGTTGAATTTCCCAATTTTTTTTTTTTAGGAAAATTAGAAATTTGAAAATATGGGAGAGATAACATATACAAATTTTGCTTTCATACTGTTGAGCAAGAGATTGTATTGCAAGCCAGACCTTGTAGTAGTCGAAGGTTTGGATGAACCATATAAATTGAATTTGCTTCGAACAGTCTTGATCAAGAGTATGTAAAGCTTTTTACGAGCTATAGTGTTTGCATTGTTACAGAGGAAAAATGTCTGAAGCAGATGTAAGAGGGTTGAAGAGCTTGATCTTCATATACCATGCGCTGAAACCGTTGTTGGCTTGCAATAAGACTTTGTTGGTGACTATAACTCTTGTTAGGTATAAGTGCTCCCCTAGTTGAGTTGTAAAGCTTGAAGGTTTTTGATTATTTATGAATGCTAGGAATTCACATGTACAAGTTGTATCACTCGTCTTCTGGTTGGTGGAATGAATGGTGAGTTGCTTTCATCACTTGGTTAGTGGTACGAATGTGAGTTCCTTTATCACCTTTCATCACATTTCACCACCTGGTTGGTGGCACGAAGATGAGTTCCTTCTTTACTTGGTTAGTGGCATGAGTGGCAAGTTGTCAAATGATATTAGAGTACATATTGTACATTTCATCACCTGGTTGGTGGCATGAAGGAGAGTATGAGTTGTACATTTCATCACTTGTTTGGTGGCATGAAAATAAGTTTCTTCTTCACCTGGTTGGTGGCATGAATGGCAAGTTGCCAAATGATATTAGAGTACAGGTTGTACATTTTATCACCTGGTTGGTGGCATGAAGGAGAGTACAGGTTGTACATTTCATCACCTCGTTGGTGGCATGAAGATGAGTTCTTGCTTCACATATCATCACTTGGTTAGTGAGAATAAGGGCAAGGTGTCAAGGCACATTGTAGCAAGTGTCAAATGACATAAAGTATGTTGAACCCTTTCGAAGCACAATTGATTTATGTATGGATGTGTTGGAATGTATGATGTTTATGTTTATGTATGAATGTGTTGGAATGTATAATGTTTATGTTGATTGACATGAGTGATGCTTATGAATGTTTTGCTATGCATGAAGGGATCCATGTTTTCGATATGTGAACCATGTTGGTTGTAACACTTAGTATCACATACTTTGTGTCAAAGTACGCATGTTGAAGCTCTGAGTTGGAGTATAGGGGTAGGTCAACGTAGACCAAGTGTTCTAGTGCTAGGAATGCAAAAGATTCAGAAGAAGTTGTCTGAATTCCCTCTTCTTTAAATATTTGCCGAATGGCTTGTGTGACAAAAGATCTCAAGTGGTTGAGAGTCAAAACATTTGTAATGTGTATGCCTTCTTATAATAGCATTTCTTTCAGTACCCAGTCCTCCACTTTGAAAAAGTGAGGCTTGGCCTCATAGTCTTAATAGTCAACGATACGTTCACCTCTAGTTGTCTTGATACGAACTTTTATCCCTCTTGTTGTAATAGGCTTGCTGAGAGTAAAAATTCTTCCTCTTACCAAGAGACAAATACGTTGGGTGACTTAGTAAGTAGCTAAATGAGGCAGGAGATGATGCAATAGGTGTCTGAATGGCCAAGATCTCTTCACTTGGTAGAACTTGACTTCCACTTCTCACTTGTTGATAGGGGTTAACCATATGAAGATCCCCTTGGTATGTCCTTGCTTCGGCGGAGGCGTGGTTGTAAGCATGTGCCATCACCCCAGAGTAAGTCTTCCAAGTGTTGGCATTGATCATGTACTTGAAGAAACAATCACGTAGGCCTGCCGTGAAGGCTTTGATGGAGGTCTCGTCATCTGCCTCAGCGCAGTGAGAATACTCATAGCTAAAGCGGCCGACATACTTTCGTAGTGACTCGTCCGGCTTCTGACGAATAATATACAAGTCATCTGCGGAATGCAAGCGATCTGTCTGGAAGATGTGTTGAGAGACAAACAGTTTCCTCAGTTCCTCAAATGAGTTTACTGTCTCAGGTGGAAGACGACAATACCAATTCAGAGCTCCGCCAGAGATAGTAGAAGGGAAGAGAAGACATCGTTCTTCGTCGGTGTGCATTCGGTATACCATGGTGGACGGTTAAGGTGTTCAACTGGGTCCTCCTTTCCACTGTAAAGTTGTAAGCCAAGCTTCTGCTTTGTCTTTGCTTGGAGGGTGTGTCGAGGATCCTCTTTGTAAGAGGGCCAGGCCTAGGTTGGTTCCAGTCAGGTATTTCAGCCTGACGTTCGACCTTCAACTTGTTTACTTCCTCAAGGAGTTGTAGGACAATGGGGTCCTGAGTGGAGTCAGGTATTGCTGGATCATTCTTCTGTAAGTCTCCATCTCCTCTTGGAAGTAGGAAAGTTTGATCAAGGGCATAAGATTTTTCTTTGGACTCACCGTACTGACTTCCAGGGCAAGCCTGTCAAAACGCCCCCGAGTCCCTTGTACCTTCATATTCATCTAGGACATGTCGCTCATTCCCTAGATTGGCAGTTGGCTTGGGGCATGTGAGATGACTGAATCTGTCAGAAACCTTTGGGTTATTGACCTTCGAGTTTATGTGGATGGGGTTCTCTCGACGTTGCCTCAGGAAGTCTTGACAGTCGCGATAAACGACTTTTGATCTTTTTACTTTTTCTGCAAGAAGGTGCATTCCTCCACTTCTCCTGCTTCGGGTCGAAGCAGTTGGGTCGAGAGATGTCTCATGTTAATCAACACCTTGATGAGTAACTCGCTCCCCATCAGGGATATCCATGTTGAAGACAGGTGATCCCTCATGTTGGGGGACACCCAAGTGGTGGTTGACTTCCTCAAGGACGATGAGTTCGTGTGTTTAAGTATGCCTAACTTCATGGAGCATCCTGAAGAGCTTCTCATACTGCTCCTGGATGATCTCATTCTTTATCGCTATCTTGTTGTTCTGAGCCTTTGGCTCATCGACTTTAGCCTGAAGAGCAAACTTCTTTCGTTCCTTCTTTCGTTGCTTCGCACTAAGTGCGAGGGGGTGTCGTTCTGAGTGCTGTGGCTCCCTTCACTCCCCATGTTGGAGAGGGCTGCTTGGTCGAAAGAATTTGTATGAATGGTGGAAACCAGCTTGACAAAGCTGGAGAGAGTAGGAATAAGTGTGATTCCCACAGACGGCGCCAAATGTTGATGCACAAAATTGGCGAGGACTTTGGTACAACAGAAAGTGTCAAGTTTGTGACCTTCGCTAGGTTGCTCTGATCATTAGTGTGGATAAGTATGTAAATGAATAAAGACAGAGAAGCAAATAACACAAAATGTACGTGGTTCACCCATATTGGCTACGACCACAGAGTATAGGAGTTCTCATTAGTTGTGAAGGGTTTACACAAATACATAGGTTCAAGCTCTCTTTTTGTGAGTTCTAGTGAATGGTTCAGTACAAATGACATTAGGGATTATTGTGGGAGAATGATCTCCTTTTATAGAAGAGAGTTTCTAGTTTTGTTGTGACATTGACACTTGTCGTGTTGTGATTGGCCTCTGATATCGACACGTGTTGCGCTGTGATTGACCTCTGATATCGACACGTGTCGCGTTGTGATTGGCCTCTTAGTTGGAGGAAAAGTCTTGTGGGTTCTTGACGGTATGTTGTTGACCGGTGCTTAGTAGTTTCGGGATTAGTCAAGTATGGTACAAACACCTTCCAAGTAGTCATTTGCAATTTGTCTCACATGTCTTTTGCAATGCTCATGTGATGCATTTCTAATCCCTTTAATCTATTTTCTTTGAGAAATTTGAAAAAAAAAAAAATCAAAATTTATACTTTATAGAATTAGCTACCTTTTTAAGTTTATAATAACTATTACCAAATGTTGATATACTTAATGCATCATTTTTTTTTTTGAACCATGAGAGTGTAGTCTGGTATTGTTTATCATATCACCAAAAAATGAATCCATAAAGAGTAATGTTAGGGAGATCAAAATTTTTAAACCAAATTGCAAACTAAATGATGTCAAACATGTTAATCGACATTTAATTAATAATCTAATCATCTATAACCACATTATTTAGTTTGCAAATTTAATTTAAAAATTTTGATAAGAAAGTTCCAATTCTTTACTTGGTTTTCACTCGACCAAGCTCTTGAAATTATTTACGTAGTATTCTGTTCAACTTTTTATTGGGTTGTGATTTTTCATTCCAAAACTAAAATAAAAAATCAATTACAAGTGATGAATTGTGCAGTCCTCAGCCAGTGTTCTAGAATTAAAGAGTAAATTGTAATAACGGTTCCTCAATTTTAATTAAATTAAAGCAATAGTTCATCAACTAAAAATTCATTACCATTGATCTCTCAACTCATTAAAACGTGTAGTTATGGTTCTTTTTGTCAACTTTGTCAAAATTTTGTCAAAATGAGTTATGTTGGAATGACCATTGCTACAATTGGATTAAAGTTGAGGATCATTGCTCCAATTGAGTTAAAGTTGAGGGACAATTTCTCCAATTGGATTAAATTGAGAGATCATTGTACAATTTTTCTTATTTGATTTTCCATATTTGCCCGTTGATTTAGCCTCACGTTATGGCACGTGACTCATTTTGAAAGAAATTCTAATAGAGTTGACGAAAAAAATTATAGTTGTACGTTTTAGTGAATTGTGGGATTAATGGTACGGAATTTTTAGTTGAATGTTCATTACTCTAATTGGGTTAAAATTAGAAATCATTGCTCTAATTGAGTTAAAGTTAAGAGATGATTCCTACAATTTACTTAGATTTAAAACCTTTCAACCTATTGCAATTTGCAAATTGAAATATTAAAGTTTTGTATAAAAAAAATCACTCTGTAGAACATAAAGGATTGAAAAATCGCTTTAACCACTACTACCACGGAAGAGAGACGATTTTCGAAAGAATAAGGTTGCAGGGTAGATTTAAGCCTGTCTCCTGCGACAAGCGAATTGCGGTGAAGGGACTTTCTCATGGCTTTTGCTTCTGCGACGTGCTTTTCTTCCCAACTGCAACTGCAACGGCTTCCTCGCGGCCTCGCCGCCAACAGTCCCTTATTCGTATTTCCTTCTCCTTCTTCTTCTAATTGTCGTCGTTTCAGACCTCTCAGTCCGACACTCAGAGCAAGCAGACCCTTTTCCGCCGTTGTATCGGCGGCGGCGGTGAAGAGTAATTCGCATTCGAATTCGAATTCCAGTGGAAACAAAACCAGTAAAGCAGCACCAGCGGAAGAAGAGGATGCAGAAGAAGCAGTGGAAGAAGTGGAAGAGGATCTACCGTGGATTCAGGAGAAGGCCTTGGACGTGGTAGAGTTCACGGGCTCCGTCACACAGGCGATTCCTGGACCCAGAGTGGGCACCAGCTCTCTCCCTTGGATTCTGGCTCTCCCTCTCGCCTATGCCGGTCTCACTTTCGTCATTGCCCTTGTCAAGACCGTCAAAAAGTTTTCTTCCCCTCGACATAAACGCAAGAAGCTGGTCAATTGTCTTCTTCTTCATCTTTTCCTTATTTTCCTGTCAACTAATTATTGGGGTTTATGAATGATTTTCTAATTGATTGATCTTCTCCTTATTTTCCTGTCAACTATTTATTGGGGTTTATGAATGATTTTCTAATTGATTGATTGATTGATTAATTGTCTTGTGACAAACAAAACAGGTGAATAAAAATGCTATGCTATGTAAATCAATAGACGAATTGTTTCAGAATGGTGCAGAAGTCAAACCCGATGTCTTGAACCAACTTGTGCAGAAGGTGACATTTCTACAACTGATACATATGCAATTCAGAGGCAGTGTCATAATTTGCCATATCGTGATTACACTTTTGTTAACTGCTGAACCAAGCAAGTGCATTTGTTGTCTTATTCTTCAAAATTATTTATTCGTTCAATTTGATTCATGGTTTTTCTGGAGGAGCACTTTCGAGTTTGGAGTTCAGCTGTATATCTCTTCTGACATTGATAAATTTTTTATCCACTGAATGAGTACTGTGTCCTTTTATAAATTTCATTTGTGGTACACTTTGCCATTTTGAGTTTGACAATACATTGCTAATTAATTTCCAGACTGGTTTTGGCATGGAGGAAATTTTGCGAAAGTACATTCGATATACTTTGAATGAAAAACCATTCAACCCAGATGTGGTTTCCAACTTAATCCAGCTCAGAAAAGCTTCCAAGTTCGATGACTCTCAAGTTGCTGAAATTCTGAATGAAATTTCAAGAAGAATTGTACGAGACAAAGGTAAGCTGGCTCATCAAACAACTGCTTTCATAACCCGTTTGGTCTAATTACATATCGTTGCCTTTTCGATGCGAACATATATAATCTGACGAGGACACATTGTGAAAGTAGATCACTTCCTCCTACCTATGAGATACCAAAGATGGATGCTTTTAGTGCGGTCCAATAACGCTCTTTCAACTAATACAACTCTATTGATGTTGTTGTTGTCCATCTTGTTAGCGTAGTACTGTTTCTTTCATCCATGTGTTTTCAAATTACATTAAATTAATTGGCTGTTTAACCTTTTAACAAAACCATACTATGAAAAGTCGGAAAATTTCCTTCCAAAACTTTGCTATCAGTTGCTGACAACGTGTTTTCGGTTTCCAGGCCCAGTTGTAATGGATGTTTCAGGCTACACTGAAAGAGGTTTCAAGAGAAAATTAGCTGTTCAAGCCCTGTTTGGAAAGGTTTTCTATCTGTCAGAGGTAAGGGACTGAACATTCAAAATGGTAACTTTGACATATTTTTTGTATGTTACAGTTTTTCTCACCCGCCTTTTCTCTTTTCTGTATTGTCACTAGAAATCTTACTCGTATAGAGTCACATGAAAGAAAGATTGTGGTATACTTCCAGTTATGGTTTCGTCCAGTCAGACATGGTGGAAAACTACCTTTTGATGAGAAAAAAAAATTATTGCAAATATTTGTTTACGTTTCCAAATAGGGCCTTACCAGTTTTCCTACCTTGGAGAAACTTTTGTATTCAAAGGATATTTATTCCCCACCTATTCCCCTTTTCATGTTTTGGTTGCTTGATCGGCATATTGTGATGAGAGGGCTGTCAAAAAAAAAAAATTTATGTCCTCAACTGCTCCTTGGAGTGCTTAAACATGTTTGTCAGAAGCGTGAGGGTTATGGCTGAAACATGTGACACCACTCCACTGGTTGAATTAAAACTATGAATTTTGTGCGCAGAAATGGGTCATTTCGGTATCATTGCCTCAAAGATTCTGAACTTTTGCTGAAGCATGATGTGAGTTAGTGTTTGTCCTGGAAATTTATACACTAAATTTGCTGCATCAGTATAACTCCAGATTTGTAGAAGAGCATAAAAGTTTTCTGGGAAATCTAGGCATTTTATGATGATACATCTTGGTTATTTTGGAAATTCTCCACCTTTAGTTTGGTAGGTTAGTTATTTTCATGGAAAATCAGGGTTTTTGGAGTATAGTATGTTAATAATCTTCATGGGAAATTTTTGCAGCTTCCAGAGTTCTGTTCGAGGGATAACTCCTTAATTGTCAAAGAAATATTTGGTGTTACAGAGTATGCCTCTATCCCTAATATTCAGCTCTTTGAATTCTTGTAAAAGAATGAGGGAAACCGAAATGTCCATGTGATTGTGATCCGAAAAAAACTTTTAAGATTTCTGTTTTCAGCGCTCATGACTAATGTTTTTCCTTCTTATATTCCCTTGTTCCCAGTGAAGATGCAGATAAATTACGGATACATACACTTTCTGAAGCAGGGGACATAGATTCGTTAGAAAAGATGGTTGATGGTTCAGATTCAGATGATTCTGGCCGGGGCTCTCCTTGATTCACATGCACCACATCCATTTTGTTTGGCACGGAAAAGTAAAGTTGTGAAGGAGGAGGGAGGGCGTGTTAGTACCTCAAAGGCGCGCCTTAAAGACGTATTCTCATTTGTTACATGATCATGTGGAAATTTTTTGGTTGCAGTACAGCATGAGTTCAAATTTTGTCAAAGTTTTGTTTAAACTTCACTTTTAAATATGACACTAATTGGATTTATTTACTGAGAAATTACTGATATATATATATGGAGATGGAGTAATATGAGGTGGCGATGTACAAGTTGCTTGGGCACACATCATCGACCTGCAGTCCAACTTCGTGGAGTTGACTGTAATCTCTACCGTCCATAATGCCTGTAATCTCTACCGTTCGAAGGTATTCGATCTGTGAAAGACCATAAAAAGGCCATGCAATACTGGTGAAGCCGAACGCTAAAGCTTCGACGGTGGATGTATCCCTTCCCAGCAATGCGTCAAACAAGTTTGAGGGTCCTTTGTGTTAAATAAACTTCCAATAATGGGTTGAATACCTTCGAACTTTCACTTTCTATTCTTTATGGTTACATTTCAAGTTTCGATTCATGGAGTAGCCTATTCATAATCGTCATCTTATTTTTACCCACCCACATTACTAGGCTAACTTAGTAACTTCTAATAAGGCGCAGCTACATTCAAATATTCGTAATTGAAAACTAATGAAAATGGCTTGAAGACTTTGAGTTTTAACGATAAGGACAAAACAAAGGGTAAAATGAATAATACCATATTTGACTTTTTAGTATAAAAATATGGTTTTTTGTTAAAATGAACAGTACCGCGAACTTTTCGTTAAAACTCCATTTTCCTAATTTGTACTTTGCCAATGCAGTTGTAATTTTGGTAATTAAATGCTTAATAGTTTCTTGACAAAAGAAAGAGGGTCTGCAGTTTACTCAAATTTGCACCTTCGGCTGTTTTTATTGTGTTATGGTACGCATTTTCATGTTGTACGTGTATCATCTGTATCTATAGAGAAAATTTGAGTAATTGTTCTTAAATTGTGGTCCAATTGGAGCTTTGATTTATTTTCAGTGTTTTCATCAAGGCATTAAGTCGAGCTTTTAGTGGGCATGTCATTATCTTTCTAGTTATAATAACTGTTGGAAATATTGGTGATTCAGATGTTACTTCTCTTACAACAAATCCTATAAAATTAATATTAAGATATCACAATTTTATTAAATAAAATAACCAAATAAGATAAAATACTTATCTTTTGTAGTTATAGAACGTTCTTCGTCAATCCTTGAGTAGACAAAATTTTAGGTTGAGACGTGTAGTCACTATCCTTAAGAGTAGATTTCGCTCATCTAAGACAATGTCTTGGTGTAGCAGATTATGACGCCTACTCTCCAAAATACAACCTATGATCGTTGTAAGTGTACACTCGCAATACTTGGATCGAGTGAACAACTCGATTCTTTCTTTTAACATATAAAAGGTGGAAATTATAATATCATTTGAGATAATATGAGAGATTAGGAGAGGAGAAGATGGTGGGACTGTTTTTAACTAGGTGGGGTTTGTCCGTTGAAGGAAAGAGATGATTACTCCACAAAAAAAAAATCACCTTTGCCTCAAAGAGAGGATGATATTATATATAGGACAAATAGGCTATACACGAAGGCCATTTAACAAGGTCTAGAACGTTCGACATTATAGCCACAACGATTATAAATTAGTTAATGCTTCAATTTTTAGTTTTACTAATAAAAAACTCAAATAAAGACCTTAAAACAAATTGAATAATATTAAAGTTACTAATGAAGAGTTGTATTTTGAAATACCTAATTAAAAATTTCAACAATCCCTCACATATTACAAAATACAAATTGAATCACCAAAAGGAATTTGAGAAACCCAAGTTTAAAGAGGACAAGGAAGTACCAAAGGAAAGTGAGAATCCAACGCATCATTACTGATATCTTTTGGACTATGAACCATCCTTAGGACGAGCTAGCCGTAACTCACAGAAATTTGGTGAAAATTAACCTTTCTATGAATCAATATTTCTTTGTGTGAATCATAGGACTAACCATCCACATTGAATCCTCGGAATCGAGCATATTCTAGCGGGTTGGCGCAAATAGGCCATGCGCCCACCTGGATATTCATGAGTGCTCTAGAGAACCTGTCTAAGCTCTCATAGGAAGCGGCCCCACTCCCACACTCAAATAGGTGAATCCATCATATGTGCACTGTAGTCAAGCACGCCACCTATATATAGGTTATGGTATTCATTAAGAACATAAGTTCAACCTCACAAGCTATAGTAGTTGCACTATCTACACCACAGGGATATGCTCTCAATAGAGTTATTGATATAAATTGATAATGCATGCCCAATCAACAAGTGACTTGTTCTTACCCATATGAACCTACTTCTTGGGATCTCCATTCACATTGGTTGGGTTACCATCACTCTTGATTGATGTTATAGGCATTCGTCTCATCCCCCTCGATGTAATAATCATTACTAACATTTAGCTTAATGGATTTGTAAGAGGATTAGCTAGATCCATTTATGACCTCAAACATATTATGTCAAATGCATATATGCAAAATAAATTTATATTTAGCTCAAACTCTTGTAGCTAGGCTATCGCCACACATACACAGATAAATTTATAGTCTCTTCCACAATTAGTGGGATACAACGGGTCGCGGCGAAATGCGGGGAGGGAATTAAGGGTTTGGGTGTGTAGGAGGGGAAGGGAATCTGGGTGTGGGTTTGGTTTTGTTTTTTTTTTTTTGGTATGTGATCTAGGTGTGGGCTTGGTTTTTTTTTTGTTTCTTCAATGAGGTGGTGAAGATGGAGGAAGAGAGGCAGCGGTGGGGTGGTGAAGGAAGGTTGGGTATGGAGGGACTAAGGGAGGGATGGGTCGGGTTGGGAGGTGGTGGTGAGGGAAGAACGAGTGTAAGTGGGGAGAAGGACGGAGGAGGGAGACCACATTGTAGAGAGATGAGAGAGAAAAGAGAGAGAGGGTGGTGGAGGAAGGTTGGGGGGACGGAGAATGGTTTGGTGGTTGTCGAAGAGAAGAAGAAAATGGGTTGGTGCGGGTGGAAGCAAGGGTAGGCCGGATCCCTTAGGCCATTTTTTATTTTATTTTTAGTTTTATAATTTATATATTTTTTTAAATTTTTAATATTTAATTATTTTTTAATCCAGTGGTATTAGTGAGTAGAGTTCGTTTCTAATCACGTCAACATTTAACAGAAAAACTAAGAAAAACATGACATTGACATAAATTCCTAAGCTGAAACATGATATTATTATTTAAAAAAAATAAGGTACGAAAATATCATCAGACCAATAATTAAGATAGTGTTTTATCATTTACCCAATATTTTTTAGATCGACGGGCAAACTCTCCCTCCTCCTGGATTGCAAGAGCAATGCACTGGAGCGCGCCTTCAGGTATGACAAGATCTCCCTCCTCCACACGTGGACCTTGTATTTGCAGTTGCAGAGTGGTAAGTCCAAACTCCCAAGCTCCTGGATTGGATTAAATTGGTGGGTTGTAGAAGAAATCTAGGTATTCTAGAGAGGAAATTGAGGAGGAATCGAAGACGACGATGATGATTCAGCTGCAATCCCAAGTTTCATCATCATTTTGGCCAATCAGCCCAATCCCGATTCAGGCTCCGAAAGGCCGGATGTCTGTCTTGAATGTGCGATCAGGAGGACGTCGAGGAGGAATACGATGTGAGGCGATGGCGGCGGGAACGGGAACGGGAATGGGGCCTTACACGGGGAGAGACCCAAATGTGAAGAAGGCGGAATGGCTAAGGCAGAAAGCCCCCCAGGGACACAAGTACGAGGAGGTCAAGGAGTCCTTGTCCCGTCTGAATCTCAAGACGGTGTGCGAGGAGGCCCAGTGCCCTAACATCGGCGAGTGTTGGAATGGAGGTGGCGATGGCATTTCCACTGCCACCATCATGCTCCTCGGCGACACCTGCACCCGCGGCTGTCGCTTCTGTGCCGTCAAGACCAGCCGGACCCCTCCACCTCCAGATCCCATGGAGCCTCTTCACACTGCCACCGCCGTTGCCAGCTGGGGCGTCGATTATATTGTTTTAACCAGTGTCGACCGCGATGACCTGCCCGACGGTGGAAGCGGACATTTTGCTCGCACCGTCCAAACCCTCAAGGTTAATTGGTTACTAACTAATCAGCTTGCTTGCTTCAATTTCTCTACTTTGATTGATTGAATGCATTATATCATGTCTGATGACCTAGCTTTTAACATAACATAAAGACTCTGAGACGAGCACAGAGCATTGCAAAATCGGCAACTTCTTTCTTACATAATAATAAATTAACAATAATCCTTTCTTACATTCATCAATACAATACAACAATACAATGTTTTACACACTCATTTCACTCTGCAGACTCTCAAGCCTGACATCATGGTTGAGTGTTTAACTTCGGACTTTCGCGGTGACTTGACGGCTGTACACACTCTGCTTTACTCTGGACTTGATGTTTTTGCACACAACATTGAGACCGTCAAACGCCTCCAGCGAATTGTCAGAGACCCTCGCGCTGGGTAAGCTAGCTGCACTCCAATCCAAAGTCTTTCGGTTATGTATTTCGTAAAGAAGTGCATAAGTGGTCCGACCCAGATGATTGCACCATATGACATGCATCAGTTTTTGTACAAACATATTTTTTAAATCATTTACATGCATACCATATTTCTCTCATAAAATCATGTTTGGAAATATGGCCTTGACACATATGTGCTATGCATGCTCCAAGTTTAACATAACATTCAACGATACAATACCCACCTAGGATTAAACTTTCATGTACTTCAGGTAACAGTATCATAACAAAAGGTAAGTCACACAAATGTGATAGCTAAAGAGGACCATAACAATACTTGTCCAGGCTTTGTATGTATTTGTCGTATACTAGGAACTGAAGTCAATGGGCTGAAGAAGTTTGTTTAATGTGGTAATGCAGGTATGAGCAAAGCTTATCTGTTCTAAGACATGCAAAACAAAGCAAGAAGGGGATGATAACAAAAACTTCTATAATGTTGGGCCTGGGAGAAACAGACGATGAGCTGAAGGAAGCCATGGCTGATTTAAAGGCTATAGATGTTGATATATTGACACTTGGACAATATTTACAGGTTGGTTAAAGATGCATAGCTTTCATGTATTTAGCTTTGATTACTTTCATGCAAGTACATTGGAACTTACAGACTGTAAGGCTGGTGTCGTTTTAGGCAATCATGAAATGAGACTAAGTCATATCCCAGTAGAATTTTTGACAGTCTAATTCTTGTTATATGCTTGAAGAATGGCTGTAATCTGGCCCATGGTAGTTTTTATTTTCTATAAGCAATCCTCTTTTACTGTTTATGAGGCAATCATGAAATGAGACTAAGTTATATCCCAGTAGAATTTTGTGATAGAGATTATGATTTTAAGTTATTTTAAGTTGCTTAAAATTGTTGCAGCCAACTCCATTACATTTGACTGTAAAAGAATATGTTGCCCCTGAGAAATTCGTTTTCTGGAAGGAATATGGGGAGTCTATTGGATTTCGTTATGTAGCCAGTGGGCCCTTGGTAAGATGTTCATTAACGTCAGTTTTATAGATGTTGTGGATTATCTTTCTTTGCTATTCTTGTTTGAATGTAGTTACCTAGTTTACCATTCTTGGTGAAAAAATCTTTGCATCTATTAATTTTTCAGGTCCGGTCCTCGTATAGGGCAGGGGA
Organism: Pyrus x bretschneideri; assembly: GCF_019419815.1. Classification (NCBI taxonomy): domain Eukaryota; kingdom Viridiplantae; phylum Streptophyta; class Magnoliopsida; order Rosales; family Rosaceae; genus Pyrus; species Pyrus x bretschneideri. Next base: position 45,069 of record NW_025999802.1, on the reverse strand, counting down.
ACTGTTTGTTAAAACAATGGTCAGGGAAATGGCTAACAGCTCTATTGGCGTACCTCAGTAACTTATGGACTTCAATACTGATGGCTACCAAAACGACAATAAGTTGGTGGCTGCATGAACAGCTAAAAATGGGGAAAAGTTATGATTGCAATGAGCGGATGGCCATACATTTTTAGAGGGTCTGAATTTCCTAGGTCTGCTATATATATACAAATTTTGGTTCAATTGAGAATGTTGATGTGCCACAATCATTTGTTTGTTAAACGTAGTGGGAGATAAGAACACATGTTGGAGTCGGAATCAGGATTTTCGCATATTTCTGTTAACATTTCAATTCAAATTAGGAGAGGAAAGAGAGTTACTTTGATTGTAATTTCAATTGGATGGGCGGCATGGTAGCTGCTGTGGTGAACATTTGCTTGCATTTGCAGTTGCTTTTTGCTTAGTATTCAGTTGAGATTTTGAGGTATTTTAATTCTTTTAATGGATCTTGGGGTATTCAATTAGAAATTTAAGAGCTTGTTTGGTATTCTACTTGAGTTCAACTTTTTTAACTGAAAAACACTTTTTGAGTTTTAGGTGTTTAATTCTTGTTCGGTATGACTCTTTTTAAAAATTGGATTCAAAACTAACATAAAAACATAGACTATTTCCTAAAAACACTAAAAGTGAGTTTTTAGAGTTTTTTCTGCTTTCTACTCAACATTTTTTTTTGCTCTCCCCTAACCCTTTTTTATAGGAGATTTAATAAAATATTCCCGATACTGTTTATTTAAAAAAAAAAAAATTACGTTTATACTTTTTCCTGTACTATTTACTGTACTTTTAAAAAGGGTCATTACATGAAAAGTATTTTTGAACTTTTTTAGTTTCCTGTATTTTTCCTCTCCCTACCCTCTGTTTCCTCTCTCTCCCCACGTCACATCCAGTCTTCTCTCTCTTCTCAACCTTTGTCTCATCACCCTTTTTTTCTTCTCACTTCGGTGCATTTTTCATCCCCTTTTATTTTATGCGGTTACGATTAAATCACGTCAACATTTTATATTGATTTTTTTATATAGATAATAAGATAAAAAATAATAAGAATATAAAATATTGATGTGATTTAACTGTGATCACGTAAATAAAAAATGATAAGAAATACATCCAAATAGGAGGGCATACAATCTGCCTTCCCTCCCTCACCTCTTCACTCTCTCCTTGTCCTTCTCTCTCCTCGCCAACCATTTCCTCTCTCATTTTTCCCAATTCTCTCTCTCCTCCAGTATTTGCTCAAGTAGTTTGAATTCAAACTAAAAAAATTTATTTTTAAAAACTCAACCAAACAGATTTTTGAAATTTTGAGATTTAAAAAAAAACTGTTTTTAAGTGATGTTATTTAAAAATTATTTTTGGGAACAATCAAAGTTTTTTTGCTAGGATACCAAACGGACCCTAAGTGATTATCTGAAATTCAATGTGTATTCAATCAGGATTTTAAGATAGTTTATTAAAATTCTTATAAATTTAGGTGTATTCAATTAAGATTTTAAATAAGTTTATAACATTCTAAGTGTCACATCCCGGCCCGGGGCGGATCACTTCCCGGCCCCGCTCCACTACCGTAGCACGATATTGTCCGCTTTGGGCTTACCATTCCCTCACGGTTTTGTTTTTGGGAACTCACGAGCAACTTCCCAGTAGGTCACCCATCATGGTTTTGCTCTAGCCAATTCCGGAGGCAACTCCAATCTGTAAGCTACCTCACCAACACGCTCTGTGACCACGTATGGTCCGATATACCTGGGACTCAACTTTCCTTTCTTTCCAAACCGCACAACACCTCTCCACGGTGAAAGCTTCAGGAATACCCAATCTCCAACCTTGTATACTCTGTCTGTAGCATGCCGATCTGCTAAACTCTTTTGCCTGTCCTGGGCTGCTTTCAGGTTAGACTTAATCACCTGAACATTCTGCATAGTCTCCTCAACAATCTCCGGACCCACTAGAACTCTCTCGCCAATCTCCGACCAACACAATGGTGTGCGACAAGACCTACCATACAACGCTTCGAATGGCGTCACGCCAATACTCGAATGGAAACTGTTGTTATAGGCAAATTCCATCAGGTCTAACCGTTGGTGCCAAGCATCACTGAACTGTAGCACCGAAGCTCGTAACATATCCTCCAAGGTCTGAATAGTCCTCTCTGACTGTCCGTCTGTCTGCGGATGATATGCTGTACTGTAAAGTAGTCTCGTGCCCAAAGCTTCCTGAAAAGCTACCCAAAACTTCGATGTAAATCGTGGATCACGATCCGAAACAATACTCACAGGGACACCATGGTACTTCACCACCTTCGAGATAAATAACTCCGCTAGACGGCTCAAAGAATACTTCTCTCTCACTGGAATAAAATGTGCCGACTTAGTGAGCCGATCCACGATTACCCAAATGCCATCAAAACCATTATGTGTACGCGGGAGCTTGTACACAAAATCCATGGTAATGTTTTCCCATTTCCACTCTGGAACGGGAAGCGGCTGTAACAGCCCAAACGGCTTTTTCCTTTCCGCTTTAACCTGCTGACAAACAGCACATCTGCTCACATATTCAGCTATCTCCCTCTTCATACCCGGCCAATAATAAAATGGTCGAATTGTATGGTACATTTTAGTAGCTCCTGGATGCATGGCGTAAGCCGAAATATGTGCTTCATCGAGAATTTCCTTCTTTAAATCTTCATTATTAGGCACGAACAACCTGCCCTCTTGCATCAACATGCCATCAGATTCACGAACTCGGAGGTCTCGCCTCCTTCCTTGCTCTTGGGCTTGAATTAATTCTTGAGTGTTATGGTCAGCTACCTGAGCTTCAAGCACCCGATCAACAAGTATCGGCCTAACTTGGAAATTAGCAAGTAAAGCCATATCTCGGTCTTCCGCTTCTAACTTCACACCTGTAGCACGCAAGTCCGCCAAAAGAGGAATACGACTAGCGTACAATGCATTAATGCGGCCCTGAGACTTCCTGCTAAGTGCATCAGCCACTACGTTCGCACGACCCGGGTGATAATCAATCGTGCAATCGTAATCGCTGAGCAACTCCAACCACCTCCGTTGACGAAGATTAATTTCCCTCTGAGTAAAAAGATATTGAAGACTCTTGTGATCTGTAAAGATCCTACACTTTTCCCCATAAAGATAGTGTCTCCACAATTTCAATGCAAAAATGATAGCAGCCAACTCCAAATCATGTGTAGGGTAATTCAACTCGTGGGGTTTCAACTGCCGCGAAGCATAAGCAATTACCCTACCATGTTGCATCAATACACATCCCAGACCATTCAAGGAAGCATCACTATATACTTCGAAATCACCACTATCGTCCGGGAGTGCCAAAACTGGTGCATGAGTGAGACAATGTTTTAACTGCTGGAAACTCTGCTCACACCTATCATCCCACTCAAATTTAACATCCTTTCTCGTTAATCTCGTCAGTGGCAGGGCAATCACCGAAAAATCTTTAACGAATCTCCGATAATAACCCGCCAAACCAAGGAAACTTCTCACTTCAGTGACGGTTCGCGGTTGTTCCCAACTATCCACAGCTGCGATTTTCTGAGGGTCCACCAAAATACCCTGAGCCGAAATGATGTGCCCCAAAAACGCAACTTGGTCTAGCCAAAACTGGCACTTACTAAACTTGGCATACAATTGGTGTTCCCTCAACCTCTTCAACACCAAAGTAAGATGTCGAACATGCTCTGCTTTCGACTTAGAATACACTAGAATATCATCAATGAATACAATAACAAATCTATCCAAGTATGGCTGGAATACCCGGTTCATTAAATCCATAAAAGCAGCTGGTGCATTCGTCAACCCAAATGGCATAACCAGAAACTCGTAATGACCGTAACGAGTCCTGAATGCCGTCTTAGGAACATCATCTCTGCCAATCTTCAACTGATAATAACCAGATCTCAGGTCAATCTTGGAGAAGACACAAGCACCACGAAGCTGGTCAAACAAATCATCAATACGTGGCAACGGATAACGGTTTTTGATCGTCACCCGATTCAATTGCCTGTAATCAATACACAACCTCAAAGTTCCATCTTTCTTCCTCACAAACAATACTGGAGCGCCCCAAGGTGAAGTACTAGGCTGAATGAATTCCTTATCCACCAATTCTTGCAACTGAACTTTCAATTCCCGTAACTCAGCGGGAGCCATACGATAAGGAGTCAAAGAAATAGGATTTGTACCTGGAAGCAACTCAATAGTGAACTCCACGTCTCGATCTGGGGGTAACCCAGGTAAATCCTCGGGAAAAACATCAGGAAAGTGTCTGACCACTCTCACATCCTCAACTCTATCAGGAACGGCCTCATTCAACACCACATGTGCCAAGTACCCTTGGCAACCTTTAGATAGCAACTTTTTCGCTCGCAAAGCCGAAATAACGCCATGTCTCACCCCACTCTGCTCACCCACAAAAGTAACCACAGGTAGTCCAGGACGGTGAAACGTAACTACTTTCCCGTAACAATCAATATTGGCACGATAGAAATGTAACCAATCTGTGCCCAAAATCACATCAAAATCAACAATATCTAACGGGATAAGATCAGCTGGCAAAACTACACCCTCAACAATCACTGGACATCCTGGGTACACACAATCTACGACATATCTCTCTCCTCTAGGCATAGCGAACTCTAAATCGTATCCTAGAGGTGTGGGGCGGGGTTGTGTCACTTGAGCAAATGTATGAGAAATTACGGAGTGTGTAGCTCCACAATCAATTAAGACTCTAGCAAAACAACTAAGAATATTTAACGTACCCATAATCAAGTCCGGGTTGTTCTGAGCATCCTGCAAGGAAATATTGTGAAGACGTCCCTGACCTTGTTGTCGTCCACCGCGACCTCGGCTCGCCTGAACACCGCGACCCTGGGCACCACGCCCCTGACTGGGTTGTCCCGATTGTCTCGAAGACCCAGCACTGCTGGTAGCAAACTCACCCTGCTGATACTGTCCTCCCTGATACCACTGTGAACCGCCTACCGGCGCTGGAGGATACGACATATAGCTGCCAGGATACGGGGGATAACCACCCTGGGAATAGGGGTCCTGAGGATACTGATATTGCCCCGGAGCATATGGGACAACATCACCCTGATAGTGGTAGGCACCACCTCTACCTGCTTGACCATAACTACTTGGACCCTGAATTTGACGGATCGGTGCAGGTGGTGGCATAAAAGTCTGCTGTGGTTTCTGCTGCTGATTATGGGGACAATTCACAGCTCTATGTCCCGTCTGCCCACACGTAAAGCAGCCACCGCTGCCACGCCTGCACTCGCCGAAATGCCGGTTGTTACACCTACGGCAAACGGGGGCTCTGTTTCGACCACCATCGCCCTGTCTCTGACCTCGAGGGCCTCCAGCAAACCGACCTCCTCTTCCCTGTCCAGCTGCACTAAAACCACCGCTAGAAGAACTCGAACTAGCTCCACCCCTCTTGAAGTTCTGAGTCTGGCGGGGCCCGAGCGATACTTGACCTTTACCCTTATCATTCTTTTTCTGACTACTGTCTTTTTCTTCATCACTATCGCTCGACATATTCTCAGAATCTTCTATCCTCAACAACACCTCATAGAAGTCCTGGTAGGTCTCGCTGTGGACAGCAGTCGCCATAGAACGCCACTTCTTCTTAGTACCTTGGCGGAAGAGACGGAGCATCTCCGCCGAATTACCAGCGACATCAGGATGATAACGAGACAAATCCGTAAACTTGCGGTAATACTCATTCGCCGACATCTTCCGCTGCTTCAGTTCAGTAAACTCCTGTTTCTTCCTATCGATGTACTCAGGGGGCACATACCTTCTCTTGAACAAATCCGTAAAAACATTCCAATCCGTCCTCTGTTCTGGAGTCAACCTACGGAGCGCCTGCTCCCACCAAGCTGCAGACTCCGTATCCAGAAACCATGTGGTCGTCTCGACCCATCTCTCCATAGGAAGATTCCCCTGGTTATGCAATACACGGAAGGTCTTCTCTACGTGTTCTAGCCAGCGCTCTGCGCCCTCATGCCCTTCATTACCTTTAAATTTATCCAACTTCAGATTGTACATAGTCTCCAGAGGAGTCCTCTGGGGAGGGCGCAATACTGACTGAAGGGCTGTAGCAAAAACTTCTCCCAACTGAGCAACATCGGGGAAATTAGGCTCAGAAGAACGACGTGGTTCCCGACGAGGCGGCATAATTCTGACAGAAGACACCAAGACCATTAGAATACTCACAAAGACACAGGACTGCCAAACCTAGGCTCTGATACCAAACTGACACACCCCAACCGAGATCAGGGCGTGCTGGCCGTCACACGAAGGTGACGTAGCCATATGCACGTGCGGAAGCTAATAATATAATAATAAAAATTTAATAATACTAGCATACAAAGTTCTAAAACAAGAGCTAGCGTAAATAAACTACATGTTCAGAGCAAGACTACAGCAGTCCAAACAAGAAGATGCGACGGCGACTGGCCGGAGAAGGAAGGGGAATATTCCGTTAAACTTAACGGAATATTCCTAACGGCAGTGACGGCGTCAGTTAGGGAATATTCCGTCAGGTTAACGGAATATTCCTGACGGCGTCAGTTGACGCCGTCAGTGTGCAGTGCACGTGGCTGCGCGTGGGGGCGCGTGGGTCCGTGCCTAGGACGGCGCGTGGGGGCGCGTGCGTGGTCCAAAAATTATTTTAAAAATATGGGTGTGATCCTGAGGTTGTGTAGAGCACGTTGGTATATTCATTTGTCCAAATTGAGCAATGTATGAGAAGTTATTACGAGAAATTGGCTATGTGCTTTAGAATTAATTTTTTTATAGTTGTTTCGCGTATAGGTGACACGTATCCTGAGGACGAGCGTGCACACGCGAGGCAAGGGGGCTACGACCCTTCCACGTATCAGTGAGTGGGCTTTTGGTTTTCCGTATATACCTATATACTATATTTTCCCAGAATTTTATTAAATGTTAATTGTTTTATGCCATGTGTTATATTATCGTTATTTGTGCATCGATGATCATATTAGTTGCATATACATATACATATGCATATTCGGTGCTGTTGACGCACAGGTAAGTGCCAGGTAAGAGTTATGCGTATTTATGTTTCAGTAATGGGTTGAGATACGTTTGAGATACAAATGGGAATACGAACGAGCTATGATTGAGGTATAATCGTGATATGATTGAGATGTTTAGAGAGCTCATAACCTGCACCCCCGGTGTTAGTGCTCCCGCCCTGAGCAGGGCCCAGGCCTTCACGTGATGTTCACCTCCCCGCACCTTATGCTCAGCTTGGATCCAAGCTAGGTGCCCAGGCCTGTCGTACAGACCACTATAGGTGGTTCCGACTCGTAGGTGACCCGCGATTATTCGCCCAGGCTTCACGTGATCGTAGCACTTATTTACACCCCAGCCCTGTCGTACAGACCACTATAGGTGGTTCCGACTCGTGGTCAGGTTCAGATATTGAGATTGAGATTAGAGCTCTATATGCAGCCGTACAGGTCACGTTAGGTGACTCCGGCTGCCAGATTACACGATGTTGATACGATTATACCTGCGCACTTGCATATTATTACGAGATTTCGGCATGGCATATTATTGAGCACGTCTGATATATTATCGAGAATGTTGGGCATATTGAGCATGATTGTCATATATATTATACATACATGTATCTTTCTGGGAAGTATACAGGTTTTACGGCGAGGGGTTAGAAAGTATTTTATAAATGGTTTGAAAGATTTGTTTTTGCCCACTCACGCTTTTGTTTTGCGCCCCTCCAGGTTCTAGTTGAGTAGCAGTTCCGGTGGTTTCCCAGAAGGCATCTCCGGCATCTCTGACAGACACCTATCATTGTAGGGTCACCTTCGGGTGCACTACCGTCGCATCTTCTTGTTTGGACTGCTGTAGTCTTGCTCTGAACATGTAGTTTATTTACGCTAGCTCTTGTTTTAGAACTTTGTATGCTAGTATTATTAAATTTTTATTATTATATTATTAGCTTCCGCACGTGCATATGGCTACGTCACCTTCGTGTGACGGCCAGCACGCCCTGATCTCGGTTGGGGTGTGTCACTAAGTGTATTCAATTAGAATTTGATTTTAAAGAATTTGAAAAAGTTTAGGAATTAAGGGGGTGTATTCAATTGAGAATTTGAGAGATTTTAATGAATTTATAAGTCCATGGATTTTTATGGAGTCTAACTGATTTGTAAAGATTTCATGTAAAATTTTGATTCAATTCTCTCGAAATCGCATTGGGAGATGTGAGATTTGTGAATGCTTAAAATACACTACAAAATATCTTCAATTTCTTCTAATTCCTCAACTTCTCCAAATTCTTTAAATTCAAATTATAATTGAATATATATGGAACGTTATAAATTTCTTTAAAATTCTAATTGAATACAACCGATTTCTAAGGATTTTAATAAATTATCTTAAGGAGAGTGTATTCAATTGGAATTCTGAAGAATTTTAATTCTTTTAATGAATATATGGGTATTCAATCAGAAATTTAAGTGATTATCTGAAATTCAATGTGTATTCAATCAGGAATTTAAGTGATTATCTGAAATTCAATGTGTATTCAATCAGGATTTTAAGATAGTTTATTAAAATCGTTAGAAATTCGAGTGTATTCAATTAAGATTTTAAAGAATTTTATAACAATCCACGTATATTCAAATAGAATTTGATTTTAAAGAATTTGACAAAGTTGAGGAATTTGAGAGATTTTGTATTGAATTTTAAGTATCCATAAATCTCACATTTTCGCAAGAGATTTTGAGGGAATTGAATCAAAATTTTACATGGAATCTCTACAAATCAATTAGACTCCATAAAAATCTATGGATTTATAAATCCTTTAAAATATCTCAAATTCTCAGTTGAATACACCCCCTTAAAATCCTGATTGAATACACATTGAATTTTAGTGAATCACTTAAAATTTTGATTGGATACCTCTTGATTCATTAAAAGAATAAAAATTCCTCAAAATCTCAATTGAATACACTCCTAAAGGGAACTGGAGAGATTTCGTAGTGTATTTTAAGCATTCACAAATCTCAACTCTTCCCAAGAGATTTCAAGAGAATTGAATCAAAATTTTACATGGAATCTCTACAAATCAATTAAACTCCATAAAAATTCATGAATTTATAAATCTACTAAAATTTCTCAAATTCCCAATTTAATACACCCTAAAAATGGATAATACTGAATGAATGAGAGGTTTTTGGGCCAAGAGTAATCTTATGTTTACAATCTCTCTAATATGTGTGACTCACCAAAACATATAGGTCTCATCTCTAATAAAAAGATGATACAAATAGAGGGTAAGAATAATGTTTTATTAGGCCAATGCTCTCCTTGTTATTTTCTCAAAAACGTTCAATTGAGTCTCTTATTTTCTTCGGATGAGTTTGTATTTATGGAATAAGATTATTTCCTCTCCTAATCCCCTCATCTCTTCTCTCACTTTCATTTTTGTCTTTCTTTCTCTATGAAAAAGTTGAGGTTTTTCAGTCAAAATGGTCCCTCAGATTCGCATAATTCTTTACTTTGTTTCCTGAGATTTGAAATCAATATAAGTGGTTTCTGAAGTTGTCTACCATGGTCATTCGTGAATAGTTATGTTAAATAAAGATTAAAATGATAAAACTATTCTCAAGTGTAATAAACAATAGGCCAAAATGATTTAACAAAAATTGAGAATATTTTTGTCATTTTATTCTTATTTAATGGAAATTTTTCATGAAATGATCAAAATGATTGATGTGAACATTCGATTTCAAATCTCATGACCAAAATAAAGAGTTATGCAAATTTCAGAGACTATTTTGGATAAAAAGCTAAGAAATAAAAAATATTAACGTTGTTTAATCGTGACTATTCAAAAAGAAAGAGAGAAAAAATAAGAGGAATTACCATTCAAAAATGAGAAGAGAAAAAATGAAAGGAATTAGAAGGGGAGAAAATTGTACTCCTATCCTATGTAAAGAGAGAACAGTTGGCGAGGGTAGTCGGTTCACAAATTACCACCAGCGTCCGGTCCAGTGGGGTCCACCGGTTTCAAAGTTGCCCACCGTTTACATTACTCTTACAGGTCCGGTCCAGTGGGGTCCACCGGTTTCAAAGTTGCCCACCGTTTACAATACTCTTACACGTCCGGTCTAGTCACTGGTGCCTAAGCCCACAGTTTACTTTACTCTTTCACCAAAAGACACACAGTCTCCGCAACTGCTCACTCGGATTTGTGATTGCCTCCTCCTCTCCTCTCCTTTGCTGTTCCCTCCTCCTCCGTACTACTACTGCTACTGTCACACCAGCTGTCCCCGCCGCCACGAGCAAGGCTTAGTAATTAAGTTGGTAACCTTGCTACTTCTTCTTTGTTTTTTTTTATTTTTTTATTTTTACTAATTTGAAGGTAGAAATCCGAGATAGAAGGGCTTCCCTTGTTTTGTTTTGTTTTGTTTGTGTGCTGCTAATTGCTAATCAATCTCAGCTCAGAATCGACTTGAAATCGAATCGGAAGATAAAATCATCATCATCATCATCATTGTCATCGATCCAAGATCTATCTATCTTATCTAGCCGAGAAAAGAAGAGAAGAAAGTCAATCAAATTCATATTTCAAAGCATGGCCAACATAGACATAGAAGGAATACTCAAGGAGCTCCCCAACGACGGCCGCATCCCCAAGACCAAGATCGTTTGCACCCTGGGCCCTTCTTCCCGCTCCGTCCCAATGGTCGAGAAGCTTCTAAGGGCTGGCATGAACGTAGCCCGCTTCAACTTCTCTCACGGCACCCACGACTACCACCAGGAGACCCTCGACAATCTCCGCACTGCCATGCACAACACTCAGATCCTCTGCGCCGTCATGCTCGATACAAAGGTCCCTATCTATCTCTCTATTTCCTAATTAATTTCTCGATTTCACTTTCCTATACATACATACTTCTGCAGCTACATATGTATACCCTCACTTGTGTAATTTTCATCCTACTCTTGTTTTTTGTTTTCCTGCTTTGCTTTCTGGCGAACTACTGGAATGAATGAAGAAATAAATAAATAAATAGCATTGTTTAATTGTCTCTCTGTGTTATTCACCATTAGTCTTCATTATCCGCTTCTTAGTTATCATCCAATTCGACTCCTGTGTTTGTCCTATTATTATCCATATATGATACCTTTTTCCTACTCTACTCTACTCTACTCCAATGGAATGGATACATGAATATGAATATTTATCACCTGGGCCTCTATGCCCCACACATGGTTTTAAGGGTTGTATATCTTCCAGTTCCTTACTCTAGAATTTAGCTTCCGAGCCTCTACCAATATCGTTTGGCTGATTCATGTGGTTCACTATTCACATCCTCTTGAGATAAGTGGTCTATGTCAGTAAACGTTGAAAGTTGTTTTATTTCTGTCCCATGTTCCTGAGAGAAACAACACTGGGTAGGCTTGGTCACTATTACAACAGAAAGAATTGCTACAAGATTAAGTTCGCGCCTCTACTAAAATATATATAACTGTTAGAAAGCAAACTACTGCATTATGGTATCGGAGCATTAGATCCCATGTTCAATTTCTTGCAATCACAACCCTCTCAATCTTAAGTTGAATCCACATGCTGGTTCTACCGGTGGAAAGAGCCTACATATGACAGCAAGTGTTAGAATATAAAAAAATTGTTAATCCACATTCTAACAAACTCTAACAACAATTAAAGATGGTCTGGTCTACAATAATGTTACACTTTCCACATTTTGAAACTGAACACTTGTTACTTCCACTTTTCGTAGGGACCTGAGATTCGGACTGGATTCCTCAAGGGTGGAAAACCCATACAACTTAAGGAAGGGCAGGAAATTACTATTACTACTGATTACAGCATCAAGGGGGATGAAGAGATGATTTCCATGAGCTACAAGAAGCTGGCTGTGGATTTGAAGCCGAGAAATACCATTTTATGTGCAGACGGCACCATTACTCTCACTGTATTATCTTGTAATCCAGCAGCTGGTACAGTTAGGTGCTGCTGTGAGAACACTGCAATGCTGGGTGAAAGAAAAAATGTCAATCTTCCTGGTATTGTGGTGGATCTTCCCACACTGACGGAGAAGGATAAGGAAGATATTCTGGAATGGGGCGTGCCCAACAAGATTGATATGATTGCTCTTTCATTTGTACGCAAGGGATCAGATCTTGTTAATGTCCGTAAAGTTCTTGGACCTCATGCCAAGAACATACAATTGATGTCAAAGGTATGACCAGTAACCTCGCTTTTAATGTTCGATTGTCCCAGCATTGAAGTCGGAAGATGATCCGTAGCTTTACTTTTTGGGTTTGTATGTCTGAATGTTTTTTTCATTAATTAACCAGTTAAGTTTGCTGTGGTTTCTATAGGTTGAGAACCAGGAGGGAGTTATCAACTTTGATGAGATATTGCGAGAGACAGATTCATTCATGGTTGCCCGTGGTGATCTTGGAATGGAAATCCCAGTTGAGAAAATTTTTCTGGCACAAAAGATGATGATATATAAGTGTAATCTTGTGGGCAAGCCCGTGGTCACTGCCACTCAGATGCTTGAATCCATGATCAAGTCTCCACGGCCAACCCGTGCTGAAGCCACCGATGTAGCTAATGCTGTCCTTGATGGCACTGATTGTGTCATGCTTAGTGGTGAGAGTGCAGCTGGGTCCTATCCAGAACTCGCCGTGAAAATCATGGCTCGTATATGTATTGAGGCTGAATCTTCCCTTGATTACAGGGCAATCTTTAAGGAGATGATAAAGTCGACGCCCCTTCCAATGAGCCCTTTGGAGAGTCTTGCATCCTCTGCTGTCAGAACAGCCAATAAGGCCAGAGCCAAACTCATTGTTGTGTTGACACGAGGTGGGAGCACAGCCAAATTGGTGGCGAAGTACCGGCCAGCTGTTCCTATCCTGTCAGTGGTGGTTCCAGTTCTGACCACAGACTCCTTTGATTGGACCTGCAGTGATGAGAGTCCGGCAAGACATAGCCTGATCTACAGGGGGTTGATTCCTCTATTGGCTGAAGGGTCTGCCAAAGCTACCGATGCAGAATCCACAGAGGTGATCCTGGAAGCTGCTCTGAAGTCAGCAACAGAGAGGGGATTGTGCACGCCTGGGGATGCTGTGGTGGCACTTCATCGCATTGGAGTCGCCTCTGTTATTAAGATCTGTGTGGTAAAATAAAACTGAGGTTTGCAGAGTACCAACATTTGCACGGTAAAGCAATGTAGCTGAGATGGACTAAATGGGTTTTGGTTTCTAGCCCCTTATTATGTTTTAGCGATCACAGCAGTGAAAAGTGTAGTAGTTACCTTTCTTTTCTGAAGCTATGTGAGAGGGCATGGTACCTCTAGATTTTTATTGCTTTATGCTGCACAAGCTATGAGCTATTATGGGAGTATGCTTGATTTTGCCCGGGTGTAGAAATAAGGCTCAGGGGACTATTACCGCTATGTTTGGACGAGAGACTTTTAAAATACCAAAGAAGTTCAGTCTCAAACCAGTTTTGAAAACTGGACTACGAGAACACTAAAAAACATAAAATGGGATTTGGAATGACACATTTCCAGGAGTCATTTCAAAGTTTACCCCAATGGTGCATTCCTAACAAATTTACCCCAAGTTCCATGGAACATTTAAAGTCCCTCGCCCAAGTGCGCTGCTGTAGTTTTTCTGGTTGTGGTTGGTCTTGATCATGTTAGGGGTTGGGCCTGTTGGCACATTCTCTGCTGAATAGTATGTGGTTGAACACCAGAAACTATATCATAAAAGGCCTACAGAGAGGCAAACAAACATACATAAACCAGGCATGACAATGGTAAACCACAAAGACCCCTAGTAGAGGTGTGGTTAAATGATAACAGGTAGTCCGCATTTCAAAAAAGACAAGATGCGACCCACGACATCATCATCTCGTAAAACCACCCGATGCAATCTGTGAGCCCGCCATTAGCAAACGGGCACCCAGACATCGGCAATCAAAGTTACCCCCCAGCTGTTTAAACCCGAGCCCACACTAGAATGCTCCCACTACCCCTAACACGAACTAGATAAACAATTATCGCTTCAAGGGAGTACCGACCAGAATTACATACCTACTCTACGCCAACTCGGCACCAGCTGGCACCGTACAGCAACGCAAAAGCCTCCGCTGCAGCAGCAGAAGGAGCAGATATAGCATGCCGGCTGCAGCCACAAATTCTCTCTCCTCATGTCCCGCGCAATCAATCCAACAAATCCCATCTTTGAGGCCTTGACCACTAGCATCCACAAATCTCACAAAGGAGAGGCCAGGAGCACACACCACCCGCCACCTGGGTACCGCTCCTCCCGTCACCCCCTTCCCTAACCCCAGCCTTGGCCTTAGCACCAAAAAACGAGCTCATAGCCGCAGAAACATCAGCCAAGACTTTTAAAGGGTTAACAGACATCCCTTTGAAAACAAAATCACAACGAGCTTTCCAAATACACCAACAGGTAAAAACAATATAAGATTGTCTCCACTTTGTATCTCCAAAGTTGCATAAAGTCGGAGAGAATACCTTCTGAATCCAGTCCAGCCAAGACGGGAGAGAAAGACGATCCAATTTATACCCCAAAGCCCCACCAAACCAAATTGGCTCAACCCAAGAGCAAGAAAGGAAAATGTGCTCAATGGTTTCATCATGGCAGCAGCAAATAGGACAAGTAGAGTTCAGAGAAGACCGTCGTCGGTACAGAGCTTCCCGAGTAGGAAGACAATTATGCACCGTAAGCCACAAGAAATGTCGCAACTTGGGGGGCACCTCCAGCTTCCAAATCCCCTTCCAAAACGCCTTGGGAACCCCACGAACAGAAGGCCGACGCTTGTCCCTCCTAGCCAGTGATTTACCTTGCAGCCATCTATAACCCGACTTGACCGAATAAGTACCGTTCTTACTCAAATCCCAGATAAGCCTATCATTACGACTTAGATCCCCCAAAGGCGTCTCCTCAATAGCCTGCAAAACCTCCCCCGATATGAAAGGCTGTAAAAAGCTAAGATTCCACCTCCCCGACTCCGGACATATAAGCGCACTGACCCTTAAACTGGGAGTAACCGCAACCTGGCCAACCGGCACCGGATGTCCCAGGGGCAGGGATGGAAGCCACCTATCCTGCCACACCCGCACCTCCTGACCGCCCAAAATCTGCCAATGGGAACCCTCCTTGATCACGTCCCTGCCACAGATGAGGCTGCTCCATGCCCAAGAAGCCCGACCACCTTTCTTCGCATCCCATATCGAGCAATGGGGAAAATACCGGGCTTTCATCACCCTAGCCCACAGCGAGTCCGGTTCCGTGATTAAGCGCCAACATTGTTTAGCAAGCAGAGCATCATTAAATTCCATAAAGTTTCTGAAGCCCAAACCACCCAAGTCTTTTGGCAAACCCAAAACCTCCTTAGAGACCCAATGAATCTTTTGGGCTCCCTCCTTGCAACCCCACCAAAATCCAGCCACCAACGCATCCAATTCCTGACAAACGACGGCGGGGAAGGAGGTTGGACCTTGCATTTTTTTATTTTTTTTTGGAAGGAGGTTGGACCTTGCATATTAAGCTAGAGAGATTCTCTTTAAAGCCGAAGACAAAGCCTAAGACAATGGTGATGATGTGCAAATAAATAAATTAATACAATCGATTGAAAAGTAGATTCCCTCTAAAGCCAAAGCTAGCTACCCCTAGTGCGCAGTGCGGTCGTAAAGCTCAAAACAGCAGTAGGCCCACTTCCCACGCACCAAGCATTCATGCAAAGAGACAAAAAACAACCTACCTGCCCTGCGCCTCTTCTCTGTTGCTCTCACCCTCTTCTCGCACTCACCACAATCCAAGTGCCGTATTCAAGAACCTTTAGCATGCAAATGCATCGCCAACAAGAATCGATGAGTCCGGAGCCATTGTAGCGAAGGCAGATAGGCTCATAGCCAGGAGAGCCATTGTGACCAGACCACAATATAGAACAACTTACACGTGTAAGGTTTATTGTTACATCATTACATCAGAAAGCTACAATGACCATAAACCATTTATTGATCACACGACGAGTGAGAAGGAAGGCGACATAAGATTGGAGCTCAGATAGCCAAGGGTGGTGTCAATTGCTAATTTCGAGGAATACAGCTAGCTAAGAGAAGGCCCTTGTCAGTTGGTCAGGAATCGGGACTCAACGCATCGCGCATCGCATGAAAAACATGTGAGTGTCAGAGTGTAATTCCATTTCATTTGTGTCTATCTATTCAATCTACGTTCACTTTCAGCAGGCCACTTTCCTCTTCTCGTTGTTAAAAGTTATACATTGTACGGTGATCCTAATAATCCTTTCTTCCCAAAGATTTTTAATTTATTATTCCATTTTTCCAAATATTAATTGAATATTTGAAGATTCCGACCACACTTTCAATAATGTAATTAAATATTTTATATGTCCCCAATCCAATCCAGAAAATATTTTTATTTATTTACTTACTATTTGGTGTTAGAAAATCTTTTTTATGTCGCTAATTTAGAGGGTTTCACTATTTGTCCTTATTGGCTAGTTACCAGTTACGCGAACTTTCTTTATATGGCGGGATTCTTGACAAAAATTAAGGTGAAAATATTCACCGTAACGAAAACACCACTCAACGGTGGAATTCTTATCTTATCATACTCTTTAATATAGTTATTTTCTTTTAAGTCTAAAATACGGGATTGTAGTGTAAAACAATTTAAAGTTCATATCTCCTTTTATCTCTCCAACGGAATTTGATCCTCTCTTTTTAATTTCCTTTTTTTTTTTTTTTGTGGATATAGAGCATTCTTATCCTAAGATAAAGAGAGAATCAGAGGAATCTGGTCAAGTGAGTCAACATTAGAGGGGAGTGAGTGGTAGAGTAAGAGACAGTAAGGAAGGAGAAGCAGCAGCAGCGGCAGCCAATATGGGGAAGAAGGATGGTGGTGATTGTGATCATGGTACAATAGTGATGATTGTGATGTTGTTGATAATGGCAATGGGTTTATCGTTTGCTTCTTCAGCTTCAGCTGCAGCAGCTTCTTCGCAACTCAGACGAAATCTGCTTGCCAACGGACTTGGACTCACTCCTCCCATGGGGTAGAATTTTACTCATTTACAAACTATATAAAATTAATATTCTTGCCTCCTTTGATCGATGGTCAGCCACAGCCAGTCAGATCAGATTCTAAGATATATATATATATATATATATATATATTTATATTTCAGCAAACTTACGAAATGGGAAGCAATTTATTTTCCTTCTGCTGTTTTTACGCACTTGGAGTGTTATATATATCAACAACTACAAGAGGCCGTTTGCGTTTAAATCCTAATATTATATATATCAACATGTGCCGCAACCCACAACTACAATTTTATTCAAATACTTGCAAGCTTGTGGGATTAAGATTAAATGATTAATGTTGTTTTCTTTGCTTGCTTAATTAGGTGGAATAGTTGGAATCACTTCAACTGCAAAATCGATGAGAAAATCATCAAAGCAACCGGTAACTCCAGCAACTTAACTCTTGCCTACTCATCAAAGCCATGTTTTGTTTCCAAAGCTTGCTTAATTTCTCTGGTTGGTTTGACAGCTGATGCACTGGTTTCCACTGGTCTCTCTAAACTTGGATATACCTATGTTAACATAGGTATCCTTCTTCTCTCTTTTTTTGTTTTTTGGGTAGCTTGGTACTTTCCAATTTTAATAAAAGCTGATGCTCTCTATATCTATAGATGATTGCTGGGCCGAAATTGCTCGTGATCACAAGGTATTTGTTTCTATTTTTCATCACAAACAAGCTCGGCTGTAAAAGTACTGAACATGCATAAAATTTCATACGCAGCGCAATCTAGTGCCCAAGAAATCAACATTTCCATCAGGCATTAAAGCTCTTGCGGATTATGTTCACAGCAAGGGTCTTAAGCTAGGAATTTACTCAGATGCAGGGTAACACATCTAACTCTCATACACCCCATCCCATTACAGATATATGCTACATGTAGAGCCGTTCTTGAATGTTGATATATACTTAAAGTACAACTAAACAAATAGTACATTCGCTTATACTTTGCAGGTACTTCACTTGCAGCAAAACCATGCCTGGTTCACTTGGCCACGAAGAGCAAGATGCCAAAACATTTGCTGCCTGGGTACGATATATATGTTGGAATCACTTCACTCAATAAAAAGGACTCATAACATCTCCAATGATGATGATATGTTGTCACAGAATCTTGAAATGCTCATGCACTTTCTTTGCAGGGAATTGATTATTTGAAGTATGATAACTGTAATAATGATGACTCCAAGCCAACTGTTAGGTAAAATACCTAGAATAGCTATGATGATACCGCACAAAGTACTTTCCTGCCTGCACTTAATTTTCCCGGGATAAGGTCTCCATATGACAAATACCTTTCTACAAATATTTCAACTCTTCTTGTAGGTACCCTGTAATGACCCGAGCTCTGATGAAATCAGGTCGTCCATATTCTTTTCGCTTTGTGAATGGTAATGGTCCTGTTTGCTTAAATTCAAAAACCATGTATCGTGTTTTTCTTAGTAATAGGCCTAAGTTTTTAATTTTGCTTTCTATTTCGTTTTTTAGGGGAGATTTGCACCCTGCTCAATGGGGTGCTAAAGTAGGAAATAGCTGGAGAACTACTAATGACATTTCTGATACATGGGAAAGGTAGAAACATGTATGCGCTTCCGTTGACTCTCAATTTGGTCTCATGTTTTTGGGGTCTCACTCTCACATAATACCTTTTTATTGGCATTTTGCTTGGCAGTATGATCTCTAGAGCTGACGTGAATGAAGTTTATGCTGAATTTGCCAGACCTGGTGGCTGGAATGGTGAATATTCCACTAATGCAACCAACAACCCCGTTTTACATATACTGTCATTTGGGTTGGGCACACTGTTGAGTGTTGATGTTTCACTAAGAGGTTAATCTTATTTATCTGCTGAAATTTGAACAGATCCTGACATGTTAGAAGTGGGGAATGGAGGAATGACAAAAGATGAATATGTAGTCCATTTTAGCGTATGGGCCATTTCTAAGGTACCATAAACTTTAATATGCTAGATGCTCTTCTTTATATGAAATGTGCAATTTTAGGTCATCTGTTTGGTTACACATGAGCTGTGTTGCAGGCTCCCCTTCTTCTTGGCTGCGATGTGAGGAATATCACAAAAGAGAACATGGAGATCATTGCAAATAAAGAGGTTATCTCTGTAAACCAAGGTAAGTACAAGCTTTGGACGGACACTGATTTTCCTTCCTAGTGAGTGAAGTGAACGATCAAGTTGCACTAATAGCGGAATTTTGATTTTTATGATGGTTAACTGTAACAGATCCACTTGGTGTCCAAGCTAAAAAGGTCAGATCAGAAGGGGATCTGGAGGTAAAAATGAAAATGCCAGCAAATCTCTTGTGATATGTATACATAACGTAAGTATTCTGTCATTGTGTGTGTAACTCTGAAATTTGAATGAACAGATTTGGGCGGGGCCCCTTTCAGGATACAGAGTAGCTCTACTCCTTGTCAACCGAGGCCCTTGGCGAACTGCAGTCACAGCTCACTGGGATGACATTGAGATCCCCACAAACACTGTTGTTGAAGCAAGAGACCTCTGGGAGGTATACTAATTCTTTGTATTATCAATCATCTGTTTTTTCTCAATTCTTGCTACTTTTGGCAGCTGTGTTGTAATTTATGGGAGATATTTACTGATACCTTGCTTTCTGTCATGCAGCACAAGACATTGAAGGCACAATTTGTCGGAAACTTGACAGCCACTGTGGACTCTCATGCATGCAAAATGTATGTTTTGAAGCCAGAGTCTTAACCATGTATGAGTTGAGTTCTGTTGAATCAGAATGTTCATGGTGTTGATGAGAGGTCTCTGAGGTCTCTCTCATTAATGTTTGTCGCATTCATGGTTTACAATCTACGAGCTGTTCCTATTTACCATTTGACCAAAACTTGACTTCCAATTAATAACAATCTGGAGGAAGCAAATTAGTTCCTCTTCTCCGCTGATTTTTATGTGTGCGTGTGTGTGTGTTTGCGTCTTGTGGCGGATGGGCCTCCCCTCAAGGGAATGAGTGAAACTTGTGCAATCTCATCTGTTTCAGTGGTGGTGTGTCTATGACCTACCTGCATGTATGTTAGCTTAGATTCCTCTAATTCAGATTACAACATTTGACACACATAGTATTGATAAAAAACTTGGCGCGGGTTAGCGCTATTAATGGCCATGCGCTTAATCTTGATTCTCATGAGTGATTTTAGAGAACAACCCAATTCTCACAATCACGGCTCACGAGTACTCTCACTTAGGTGAGTCCTCCAAGAGTACATGTGACCTGTACTCTGCAGGAGATTGCCCGCCTTGGAACTCATTCAGGACAATGTCCTTCCTTAACATCATATATCATTAGCACAAATGTCATAGGGATGCGCAGGGATTTTATTTCAATTCTCCTATTTTAGAGTGTTGGAATATAGGTCGCACAATATGGATTGTTTCTACCCATTGAACCTTCTTCATGGGATCTCCAATCACAAAGGTTGGATTTCTTCTCTAGGTGACTTCCTTATGGGTTTAAGCCCATCCCCCTCAACAAATCTGGGACTCCATTCCTAGATAGACCTTTGGTCAATTGATCTGCAATGTTCTTTTCCGACTTCACATAGTCTAAAGAAACAACTTCTTTATTTAACAAGCTTCTCACAGATTTGTATCTAACATTAATATGTCTATTTAATTTCTTATTTGTATGTGTCTACCATACTAAATCTATCACGGCCTTATTATCACAATGCATGGAAATGGCAGGTATATGCTTGCTCACCAAAGGGATATCAAGCAAAAAGCCTCTATACATGCATTATCAAGAGCTATGAGTTCAGATTCCATTGTACTTCTAGAAATTATTGTTAGTTTCTTAGATCCCCAAGATATAGCTGCTCCTCCCAATAAAAATACATAACCTGAAGTAGATTTCACTTCGGAGCTATTAGTGATCCAATTTGCATCACTGTACCCTTCTACAACATAAGGAAATCCTTTATAGTGTATAGAATAATCCATAGTTCCTTTTAGATACTTAAATACTTGCCTTAAAGCATTCCAGTGTTCTTTACTTGGATTATGAGTGTGTCTACTTAGCCTTCCAATCACATAAGCTATATTAGGTCTAGTTTTATTTTCTATATACACCAAAGACCCAATCATTTGAGAATACTGGAGTTGACACACGGTTTCAACACTATTTTTAAGTAAGCACACGCTTGGTTCATATGGTGTCGAGACAGGATTGCAATTGAAAAAGTTGAACTTCTTAAGTATTTTCTCAATTGAACTAGCTTGGTTTATAATAAAACATGCTTGTGTCCTTTCTACTTTCATTCCCAAAATACTATTGGCTTCTCCTAGATCTTTCATGTCAAATCTCTTTGATAGATAAGACTTAACATCTTTCACAATTTCCAGACTAGTTCCAAATAATAATATATCATTGACGTAAAGACATAAATAACACATTGTCCACTTTCCTTATAGTAGACACACTTTTCATGCTCATTAATTTCAAAATCATATTCTGAAATGACTTTATCAACTTCTCATGCCATTGCTTAGGAGCTTGCTTAAGCCCATATAATGATTTAGCCAACTTACACACTTTACTGTTTTGACCTTTCACTATAAATCCTTCGGGCTGCTCCATGTAAATTTCTTCATCTAAGTCTCCATTCAAAAATGTTGTTTTAACATCCATTTGATGAACTACTAAATTGTGTATAGAAGCTAATGCTATGAGGATCCTAATTGTGGTAATCCTAGACACAGGAAGGTAAGTGTCAAAATAATCAATTCCTTTCTTTTGAGTGAATCCTTTGACTACTAGCCTAGTTTTGTACTTGTCTATACTTCCATCAGGCTTCAATTTCTTCCTAAATACCCACGTACAACCAATTGGTGTAGTACTGGGTGGTAAATCCTGTTAACTCCCAAGTGTTGTTTTGTAAAATAGACTCAACTTCACAATTTATAGCTTCTTTCCAAAATGGAGTATCGACAGAGATCATGGCTTCTTTATATGTTGTTGGATCACCTTCAATTAAAAAATATATATAAAAATCATCGTCAAAGTTCTTCTCCACTCTAGGTCTCTTACTCATTCTAAGTTCTGATGGAGGTTCTTCTTCGTTTGTGTCTTGATGACTAATACTTGTGGAGGCTTTATCAGTACTAGTGCATGATCTATCTACCATTTGCTTTTGCATTCTAGTCTTGAAAGGAAATATGTCTTCAAAATATGTTACATCCCTAAACTCCAATATAGTGTTATTCGAATTTCATATATTTCAGAGTTGATGACTAAAAATCTATTGGCACTACTATCATGAACATAACCTAAGAAAACAGTATCCACAATTTTAGGTCCTATCTTCTTTCTCTTAGGTTATGGGATTGCAACTTTAGCCAAACACCCCCACACTTTCAAGACTTGGAGATTTGGTGTTCTCTTTTTCCAAATTTCATATGGAGTAGTAGTGTTGTCTTTAATGATTATTCTATTTAATATAAAACATGCAGTCAAAATTGCTTCACCCCACAAATTTTTTTGATAATCCAGAACTCAAAAGCATTGCATTCATCATGTCCAGTAAGGTCCTATTCTTCCTCTCTACAACTCCATTTGATTGTGGAGAATAAGGTGCAGTTACTTCATGTATAATACCATGCTCTTCACAAAAATACTAAGATCGGTAAGAGTGTACTCACTACCTCTATCAGACCTAAGTCTCTTTATCCTTTTCTCTAGTTGATTTTCCACATCTTGAATTTACCAAATACTTCGACCTTGGTCTTTATCAAATAAATATAACAATACTTCGAACAATCATCTATAAATGTGACAAAATACTTATTACCAGCTCTAGTAGGTAATCTATTTGAGTCACAAACATCACTATGTATAGGCTCTAAAACTTGGGTATTTCTTTCCATGGACTTAAAAGGTTTCTTGGGTTGTTTTGCTTGTACAGAAATTTCACACTTATGCTTAAGATTCACAAACATCACTATGCTTAAGGTTTCTTGGGCATAATTCTCATCATATTTTATTGTACTTTACTTATACTCTTATATTACGTGTGAAATGGGTTCATTCTCGCTCACAAACATACTTTTAAGTTCAAATTTATTCACATTTTTCACATCACTACACTTTATGGCTTCGTCACCCTCCTAGTGTCGGCCAACACAGCTCGATTCAGAGTCCAAATGGACATTTCGGATTGGGATGTGTCATAACATCTCTAATTAAATTTATAACAAAGTGAGATAAGTATGTGATCGTTAAAAGTGACTCTCACGTAATGTATGTACATGTGTGTATGTCCAATAATTTATTTATTTATTTTAATTAGGTTGTCTTGGATTTGTGACATGACTCATTTTAAACCTGACTTTCATGAATATATATGCAAAATGTATGAGAATTAGATACATTAAATGAAAAACATATTGAAAACCCAAAATAAAATAAAAAAAATGAAGAAAAGGAAACGAGAATTCGTCCCGTAAAGAAAAGAAAAATGGATAAGGTGGAGAGTTGAGGAAGGTGAGTGATGGGTGGCTAGTCCTGTCAATTTTGATTTGGGGAAGGAAGGAGATACAAGAAGGCAATGCTGTTTTTACTCACCCACTCGTCATATTGACGCACGCTTTAAGATATACCTTTACAAAAATTTATTTAATTTGAAGATCGTTTAGTAATTTGTATGAATCAAATTAATTGATTGTTAATTATAAAAATATAATTATTTACAATAACAATCAATCTGTTCGACGCATATAGATAACTATCAAATTGATAAATTTCTCTGAACATGATCTTAAATAATGATAAATAAAATAATCATTTTCGATTATGACATTTGAATATAAACTATAACCATGTGGCCAGTGAAAAGGAGTATTTCCCTCCAAATGGGAAGGAGGCAAATATCAGCTTATGGATTAGCAGGAGAAATGACCGCATATAGTTTTTGGAAGCGCAAGACAAAAAATGGTGATGAGTAAACAGATATTAGTAGCAAAATAGAAGTGACAAAAAATCAAAATGAGATCATAAAATATTAGGAGTTTTAACGAAATATAAACATTTTCGGTACTGTTTATTTTTAACAAAAAATCATATTTTTATCCGTTTTTTGATACTATTTATTATATATTTATTTATCATTTTTCTTTAAAACTAAATTTTTTTTAAACTTTTCTTTAATTTTCCTTAAAATATTTGAAAGGAAGAAGATTGAAAGGGGACAGATGAGAGATTTTCTCTAATTGAGCTCTTAAAAGTAATTTAAAAAAAATTTTAACTGTCACATTTGTAACTTTGGGTGGGTCCGGGTGGGGTGTGGGTCAGAGTTTGTATTTTTGGAGAGTTTAGAATTCAGATTTCAACAAAAGAAAAAAAATACAATAGATTTTAATTTTAAATCTTGTAAATACGGCGTTTGAAACTAACTAATTCATACCCAGGTCCGTGAAAGGAAAGCGGCTGAAGGTCGTAGTGCGTCTGCGTGCACTTAGTTATATATTGGCGCTGCTGCTGCCACTAGCCCCGCCGTTGCCATTTTATTTGAGCAATCTATTCTGCTCTGGTCTTGTCTGCTCCGGGGAATGAATGAATGAAATTGGAGTTGGAAGCAGAGGGATACTCGCTGAGGCGCAGTCTCTGGTAACAGTAACTACTAAATTCTTTTAAGAATACTCTAATTACTAATTAATTACTACTCTCTGCTGTACGGTACCTTTGTCTTTCGTCTTTCTGTCTCTCTGTCGCGTACATTTTCAATTTCAACTTTGACAATAAATGTAATTTTAGATTTTGTGACAACTTTGAGAGAATGTGAAGAAGAAGCAGCAACAGCGACAAAAGAAAGAAACCTCAACGTAATGTACCTCTGTGTTCTACTCTTCATATTTCCTATCGCTCTCTTCTCCCGATCTAATCTCTTTTATCCCTTAACTTGTTCTGTACTTGAATTTTCAATTTTGAAATGTGAAGGCACTGAACGTTACGGAACGGAACGGAGTGAATTCTTCGAGATCCGGAATGGAACCAGAATCATCACCGTCCTCAACGTTTTCAGCAGTACCACATTGAGATTTGAGATTTGATTTCAGTGTGTGGACCGCGGGAGACTGGTTTGGTCAGTGCTGCTGCTATATTTACCTAGGGCGGCTAGGGTTTCTCTTTTCTTCTTCTTCTTCTTCCCCCATGACTACTAAACGCGCTTACAAGCTACGTATCCTCCTCTTGGTTTATTTATTTCGTTATGTGCTCTACAGTTTCCCTCCCTCATTTGTAGATTGCACGCACACACAATCTATGATTTTGCTTTTTATACTTAAACACACTGTTGTGTGTGTGTGTATGTATGGGTATCAGATTCAGAATAATATCTCCCATAGTTCTAGCCTTAACCTGTGGTGTGGCTCAGAGGAATTTGTAGCACATTCTGCAGCTGTGAATTGCCTCAAGATTGGCAGAAAATCTTCGAGAGTTCTTGTCACCGGCGGAGAAGATCACAAGGTCAATCTCTGGGCCATTGGGAAACCCAATGCCTTACTGGTAACCTTCGCTCCCTGTCTCCTTTTGAGGTTAATATTTGATGCTGCTGCAAGTTTTCCAGCGACATTGTATAGTTATCAACTTGGAACAAATTTGTTATTTCATTAATTCTAATCTTCTCAACGTGCCTTCATGCCCAGAGTTTGTCTGGACACACCAGTGGAATTGATTCAGTAAGCTTTGATTCTTCAGAGGTCTTAGTAGCTGCAGGAGCTGCAAGTGGGACAATTAAGCTTTGGGATTTAGAGGAGGCAAAGAGTATGCCGTTTGTTCTTTTTTTTTTTTTTTTTTTTTTGCAATATTTTAATTTAAATTCTTCCAAACAAGAGAACACCCCCAACCGAAATTGTACTGGAGCTTTTTAGATATCTATTTTATGGTGTCAAATTGTCTTTTATATCTTTTATTGGTTTTGCTATGTGATTTTTTGTGTAGTTGTTCGCACACTTACCGGTCACAGATCCAATTGTATATCTGTGGACTTTCATCCTTTTGGGGAGTTCTTTGCATCTGGCTCCTTAGACACAAATCTCAAAATATGGGATATCAGGAAGAAGGGGTGTATTCACACATACAAAGGCCATACACGAGGGGTCAATGCTATCAGATTTACCCCGGATGGCCGCTGGGTTGTTTCTTGTGGAGAGGACAACACTGTGAAGGTTAGTATTCCTTTTCTCTTGCAAAATAATTAATTCTATTTTCTTTGGCCGTTATTTTGGATGTTGATACATGTAATCTTTAGACAAATTATGCCATTTGCCATTTTCTTCAGACAACATATAAACTAAAGTCTATTATTTCACAGTTGTGGGACCTGACTGCTGGAAAGATGCTGCATGATTTCAAGTGTCATGAGGGCCAGGTTCAGTGCATAGACTTTCATCCCCATGAGTTTCTGCTAGCAACAGGTTAGTGATCTTCTTTTGTACTCATCAGTCATGCGTTGAGCTGGAGTTATTAGCTGTATATTACAGTATGGGTGTCAATATCCTCGGTGTATTCTGATGGTCCCTCGAGGTATCGGATTATTGTTTATATATTGAAGTGCCATTTTGTCATCCTACAGCTCAACATAGGCCATTGCTTCATTGTAGGCTGCATCTTTCTTGCTATGGATAGTAGTTTTACCTGCTGTTTTCATTTCTTATTGAAATCGGTTTACCTATTAGTCTGGTTCTTAACTGGATCAGTTTGATCATTGGATACCCTGGTGTCTGCTGCTTTGTGTTGTGTAATGGGGCAAGAAAATCTATAAATATAAGTTGGAATATGAATATCTTTCTGAGATATCTTTCTGTGACTTAAGATGGAATATCTGGATATATCTAGGTTTTGAATCTCATTGATGTAGGACAATCAGAAGCCATATGGATATAAGAAGATATCTGGAATCACTCTGGCCATGGCATCATGCCAGACATGATTGGAATCACCCCAATAGAGAAATTAGAAAGATTCTTTTACTAACTCTGACAGTAAAAGCTTACAAAGTAGTCCCCGTAGGCTAATTGGGTGGGACATGAGTCCGGAAAGATACACATTAATATACTTACAAATTCTAGCAACTAATTTGTGAGACCTAAACACATTACTTTTTTAACTGAGAGAGACTCAACCATAGAATACAAGCTGCATCGGGTGTGTTGTGCGATCAAACTCAAGGGAAAATTTTATAGGACGGCAATAAGGCCAACAATGCTTATGGCACGGAATGTAGGATGGTCAAGCATCACCATGTGCAAAAAATGAGTGTAGTGGAGATGAGAATGCTTCGTAGATATGTGGGCACACGAGAAAGGACATGATCCAAAATGAGGATATCCAAGGTAAAGTAGGAGTGGCCACAATTGAAGATAAGATGAGAGAAAATCGGTTAAGGTGGTTTGGATATGTGAACCGAAGACCTACAGATGCTCCAGTTAGAAAATGCAATTATGAGATAGAGGCTCAAGGCAAAAGGGATGAAGGAAGAGACTTTAAGAAAAAACATGGAGTAGTTGGAGCTAATGGAAGATTTGGCGCAAAACCGAGCACAGTGGCATTTTAGGATTCATATAGCCGACCCCACTTTTAGTGGGATAAGGCTTTGTTGTTAATATTTTTGTTAAAGAAAATTGTTGAGTTTTTCTATTTTTGACACATTTTTCCTTTCCAAACGTAGATTTGTATGTCTGAAATTTCAATATCAGTGCTGATTTTACTTTATTGATCGCCTTAAACTCTACCCATAGAAAAGTCATGTACATATTTTACCATGTTCTGACCTTGACGTCTTCGAGATTCCCCAAAACACCAATGACTGACAAGTGAATTTTCATGTATGTATCCTATTTTAATGGGAACTTGCGAGTCGATCTGTCTATAGTAGCTGCTTCATTTCTTAGAGTGGCTCTTTTGCTGCTGTCAATGTCGGTTACGAAAGTAACAATAATAGTGTCATTTCAAAGTTGTGTGGTTTGTTTCAATTATCAATAAATGTGCATAACATGCTGCTCAAATCATGTAAAGTGCTTATTACTTCAGCTTTATTCCAGCATGTGAACTGTAAACTCTGGTAATCTGTAATCATTTACACTGCACATCTGTCCTTGTACAGTATTTCACATATATTGCTTTCTTCTCCCTTCCTCACTTCCTTTCAGGTTCAGCGGATAGGACAGTCAAATTTTGGGACCTCGAAACCTTTGAGCTAATTGGCTCAGCTGGACCTGAGGTACCTGTGTACCTCATGAATACTGCTCTTGGCTCTTAATTAGTAAAAGTATTGGTCCATATTGCCAAGAAATTAAGATTCTCATGATTTTCTTTCTACAAGGAGATTATCTATCTCATTTCTAGTTTCTAACAGACAACTGGAGTGCGTTCTTTGACTTTTAGCCCGGATGGGAGAGCCCTACTCTGTGGATTGCATGAAAGTTTAAAGGTAAGCTCATATAATCCTTCATAATAATCAGGATTATCAGGTATGCATACTTATAATTTTACTATGTAGGTTTTCTCGTGGGAGCCAATAAGATGCCATGATGCTGTGGAGGTGGGATGGTCTCGATTGTCAGATCTTACTGTTCATGAGGGAAAGCTTCTTGGATGCTCATACAATCAGAGTTGTGTTGGAGTGTGGGTTGTAGACATCTCGGTATTATTCAGTTTATCTTTGTTCTTGGAGTGTTTTCTTGGTTTCTAGCCCTGGTGCTATTAACTATTGATTTCAAACTTATCTGTTGCTTGGTATAGCGCATAGAACCGTATGCAATTGGTAATGCCAGCAGATTGAGTGAGCACTCAGAATCTAAATCATTGTCTGGTGGGAATCTCTCCGTGCTCAATGAAAATGCTGCCAAATCTAGTTTGGGCCGGTTATCTATTTCTCAAAATTCAGATTCTTTAGTGAAGGAAACAAAGTCTCTTGGAAGGTTATCAGTTTCTCAGAATTCAGATCTCGTTAAGGAGCCAAAAATTATTGCATGTAGGCAAACTATTAGCCTTTTTAATTTTTAATTTTTGCTGTGTCACTGAGATTCTCAGATTTTTTTTTATCACAGATCTTACCTTAGCTTGGTTACATTTCTTATGTTATTACTTCATTCTGATGTTGACTTTTTAATGCCTGATGATTATCCTCTGAATGAAGCCACAGGAAGTTTTCCTGTTACTCCTCAAAGGATCAATTTGAATTCCAGTCCAAAAACTATTGCGGCTAGTTCAGTGGCAGTTCCTACTGTAACAACCCTGAAGAGGAGTTCTACTAAGACCCATTCAACAGCTAATATTCCAACATTTAACAAGTCTGATGTCATACCTGTAATTGTGCCAAGAACTAGTATGAGGTCAGAGCTGTCAGCTGAATCTAGAAAAGAGGTCGGCATTGCTGGAAGACCACTGGCGTTTTCTTTGCAGTCAAAGGCAACTGATCTCCGGAAGTTGTCCAATAACAGAGAAGAAGTGGATAAGCCAGCTGTGTCTTCAGTGTCTGAATCCCCTGCTTCTAAGGCTATTGAATTAAGCAGTGCGGCAGATAAGAATGGCTTCTCAACAGTTATAAATTCAACTCGGGAAATACATGCTGAAAAAAACACAAAGGATGATATATGTTTTGGGCCTGGGAAGCTTGAAACAAGTTCAATGATGGAGCCGACTGCAAGTTACCAGCATGAAAGTTGTATGTATCTAATCTTGGTAGCACGCTTTCCACTCATATCCAATATATTCAATATATTGTCATTTAGTCTAATTTTGGATCTTGATTCTTGGGGTGGTTGTTTTGAAGATGTTTATACATCATTGACATGTCTATAAATGAGCCATACTATCGTAAGTCTGATGATTTTCTAGTCTCTGCTACACAAGCCTTCAATGTGTGAACACTGGAGATTATATTGATATTTTAAATATCTTTATGGGCAGAATATTGTAAATATTAAATTTATAATATCAGCTGCTCAAACCTTCGTGTGTGTGAATTGGGGAGGTCGCCCTCCCCTCTGCCTGACCCCTTACTTAAATAATTGTTTTGTGGTACCAAAATAATGTTATAGCCTTATAGGTTTCTAGTATTATCTTGGAAATAAAACAGTTTTCATAATCAGTTGTGAAGGTTGTACAAGGCTGGTAGAATGAACCAAGCATACAGTAGAACCACAAGCATCTCATTTCCTCAAATGATTGATAATCAATACTCCACATAGGTTTTTATCAGATAGTCACGCAAAGAAAGGAATTGTCACTAGTGTGAAAGCAAGCAGATGGACGGCTGATCATGAAAACCAAAATAAGCAAGTAACCCTTTGTGGATGGTATTGCCAACCAAGGGACTGGGAAAATTCCTTACTCTGAAAATGGATTCTCCATATGCGCAGTCTTAATGGCTGTTATAAGAACTTGTGTATGTTTTGCATATTCATTGCCGTCATTTCCCAGGTGTTTTAGTTTGGTTTCTCTATTGTATAGTATTTTATTCTATATTATCTGTAATGTTTTCCTTAATGACTGATGGCATTGTACATGTGGGTTTGTCTATCTTTTTCATACCTTTGAGACCGAGTGTCATTGTCAAACCTTAAGCTTCTATTTTTTTTCACTTTTGTTTCTTTTTTGTTATTAAGATGAGGCTCCAGGGCACAAGGTGATTAGAGATGCACATTTTGCTGAAGGTCAAAGAGGAGGTATAGTGTTTTTGCTTGTGCGTCATTTATAAGACTAGTCTAGTGAAGTATGACCCAAGCTCTGTATGGTATATCTAGGGAGAATGCGCTCAATCGCTGTAAATTGGGAGAAAAGAGAGAGAAATTCTAACTACGAGGGACCTACTTCCAATGGTACCATGGGAACAGCATCTGCACCAAACATTATCCCTTTAATTGCGGTATGGCCACATCTATGTTCTGCCTTTTGGTGCCATCTTTCTTTCTTGATACACATCACATATTGTACTTAAGAAAATGACATGGGAATATTCTGTCATTTTTCAAAGAATGACATTAACCATGAGATAATTTAATTGCAAATTGATTGCCCAATTCTCAATGTACTTTTCTTTCCCCATAATGTCATGATATGAGGACTGACTAGAAACCATGGATAGAGCACTGTAGTAGAGACCATGGAACTGTATAAGATTGATCATTTTCTCATGATAGCTTCTGGATGGTGTTCCGTTTTACTGGACAAAATTTGTAACCTATGCCATCTTCTTTTTGTTTGAAGTTTAAGCAACGAGGTTATCCTACATCTACTGAAAAAGAAACAGTGACTGCTAGTGATGAGGATGCTATTGCAGATGTCCTGGAAAAACACAATCTATTTGTTGGCTCCATGCAATCTCGTCTTGCCAAATTACAGGTTATATTTATTGGTTTTGAGACTATTTTTAAGTGTTTATGTGGTGCTATTGTTTTCTATATGCATCTTTTCTTTCTTTAAATGAATTTTGGGCGTTGGTAAGTTGATGGGAGCTCAATGCTTGTTAATTGGGGTTGTCAATAAAGCTTAGATCAACTATCTTTCAATAATTCATTGTATTCCATCTTTCTTCCTTCTATAGAATTTCTTGAGCTTTATTTTTCTGTTTGCATCTTTGTAGCCACAGAAATGCAAGATCTTTTGAATGTTTTTTTAATAGCAGTTATTTCAGTGTTTATTTTTATTATTTTTTTTTATGCTAGTAGTGTTTTGAATGGCAGATAAGGTTGGGGATAGATAGGGGCCTAGGGTTTGGGATAGGTTTCAAACTAATGGTTCCGTGTAGGAGGTTATATAAGAATGGCTGAGCTGCAATGAGGAACTACCAATCAGTGCTCAGTTACAATAATAATAGTGACAATTTGCTGACAGAATACATTTAACTATCACCTAATAAATTCATGAATGTTATTGGTAGCCCTTTGCAGGTAGTCTATAGATATTGGGAAAGGAATGATGTTAAGGCAGTCCTTGGTGCAATGGAGAAGATGGCTGATCATGCTGTAAGTATAGAACTAATGTTTTTCTTGAGCCCTCAATTTCTAGATACTATTGAATGTGGAGCAATCATCCCTTTTAGTTATTGTATAGAATTAAAGTTTCTGTATAATGTTTGTGCTTTTAATCCAGGTCATTGCAGACGTAGTTGGCATTATGACAGAAAAATTTGATATTGTCACGCTGGATATATGCACTTGTCTTCTGCCACTCCTCACTGGCCTTCTAGAAAGTAACATGGATAGGTAAGAAGTTTTAGCAGTATCTTCCTTTTTTCGCTTTTTATTTATTTGGGGTCTTTGTCGCGGATTCAGGTAGTGGGCCTTCTAGAATCTTAATGACATTAAACAGCTTCCAGAAACTTTTCTTCTTTATATATTCATTTTGAGTTTTAGTTATGATCAGCTGCACATAAGTAATACATTTGTGCTTTGATTTTCCTCTGTTATATCCGAGTTATGGGATACATTCCCCATTTTACTTGTTGTCTTTTTCTTTTGTTATCGCATAAGGGGGCTCACTATGTCATAGGTGTCCTCTGCTCCCCAATGTTTTCTAAAGTGCTATGCATACACATAGAAGTATCATCCATTCATTTGTTATGTTATAATTTTCTGTGGATTTCTGAGCGTGTCGCACTTTTGGGTTTGAAATTGGAAAAGCTGGTGCAAGTTGTCCTCTGGGAAACCAGTCTAATATTTCTTTCAACTAAATATGCTTTGTGCTTTTGAAGTGATTTATTTTCAATCATTTCTTTTAGGAGTGATGCTTTGCCACCACATTTTTTTTTTCCCCTTAAAATGGAATGGCATGTGGATTTCTGGTGCACTACGGGCACCATATTCACAGGTTTGATATGAATGAAATTGTGACATGCCATCTATTGCCCATAAAATTTCACTAACGAGAACAATTGTTTATGAAATCAAGAAAAAAAAGGCGGGGTAGGGTGTTGGTGGCTGTGAAAGAGGGGCCTCTAATAGCAATTTTCCGGTGAAGGATGGATGTTACCTGGGTGAAGAATATTTAGGATCCTGGGTCTGGTTGCTTTGTGGTAGAATAACAGACCCCTTGTAGTAGTCAAGCTGAATTGGATAGGCAATAATAACATTCCTGATTAGCAAATAAATTCACAGCCATTCTTTACTAGGTTTTGTGCTCGGGATCTTTCATCTGCAATTTTGATACTCATTATTTGACGGGCCTGATCTTTATTCAGGCATTTAGGCATTTCTTTGGACATGCTGCTCAAGTTGGTTAGAGTATTTGGTTCTGTGATCTATTCAGCAATATCTGCATCATCATCTGTTGGCATTGATATTGAAGCCGAGAAAAGGTATGCTTTTTATTGTTCTGATATACATTTTTCTTTACCTTATATCTAGATTTAAGCATGATCAGCTTTGAGGTGGCTATCTTTTTGAAATGGTTATCCTAGGCTGGAGCGTTGCAACATCTGTTTTATGGAGCTTGAAAAGGTCAAATGCAGTTTGCCTGCTCTTACCAGGTGCCTGTTTTTCTTTAGTTTGCTTCAATACAGGGGTTTTTTCCCCTCATTTAATTAATTATGCTGGAGATGTCAATACTCTTTTGTGCGTTCTTTTTTACCCATAGAAGAGGAGGATCAATTGCAAAGTCTGCACAGGAGTTGAGTTTAGCTCTTCAGGAAATTTCTTGACTGAAAAAGTGTGCATAGTGAAAGTGCAGTTTGGAGGGAGTTTGTGCATTTTGGAGTTGTGAACCCCTCCTCTCTCTTGCAACACCGCCCTGATGGTTCAATGCTCTCTGTGTTGTGTGGCCTGGCAGGCTCGGGCAGTCCCTGATTGTACATTAATCCTAAGTGGAGAACTGGTACAAGCTAACTCTAAACTATTAACTAAAACGAGAGGCTAATTGACGACGTGTCACTCTACTCAGTGGAGATCGCTCCACTCCGTTTCACTCGTAACCCAACTTGGCAGCATCCAATCGTATCTTCTTTTTTTATGGGTTAATCTGAGCATCAAATTGTAACCTTTGGCCGCATTAACAATTATATATTGGTAAATTATATTTTGCACTCTCAAGTTTGCCTACAATGGCAATCTCATATTGTGTCTTTTAAACACTGCAATGTCATACACAAAGTAATGTCATACATTTGTTAGTCAATTCGTCAATTTGATCATAAATAATAATGTTTTAACTGTGTGTCCCAAATTTTTATTGATAATGATGTCAAATTTGTGCCATGTGGACAACAACTAATTAAAATTATATAAAAAGAGACTTCGGATGCGGTCCCTAACTACCAATGTTCTTTGATTGAAACTTTGGTGGTTTTTACTTTTTAGTTTTTTAAGTCCTTGACATTAATGTGACAATGTATTTTTATGTAGGTTTTTGTATTTTTAAATTAAAAATTAAAATTTATAGTTGTTTATATTAATGAGATTTTAAATAAAACCTATAATTTATGAGATTAGAAATATTGAATATATAAACAATTAAACATGGATACATTCATCAAAACTAACAAAAAAAATTATTGTATGAAAACATGAGTACATTTTTCAAAAAAAAAAAAAAAAAAAAAGGTTTAATAACATTATTAAATTTCTTCTATTAAACTTAGCATGGATACATTCTCAAATTAACGAAATAGAATGTACTCATATAAGTTAAAAAAATGAATTAGAAAAAAAATTGAATGGATTTTATATAAAAAATGGGTACATTTTATGTTAAAAAATTGTACATTTTACATATAATAAATTGGTATATTTAAAATGAGTACATTTAAGATTAGAAAAAAATTGAAAAATTATAAGAGTGTACATTTAAGATTAAAATATTGAAACTCTTTTATAAAAGAGTGCTGCATTTTTTTTTTTGGAAAACAAAGAGTGCTGCATTTAGTTGCGAATATGATCTCTTGTTTTCAAAACGTAAGCGATTGGAAGGTGAAATGCATATGCAGAACAGTGAACCAATAAAGGCAGGCACTTAACTCTTAAGCGAGGTAGTTGAAATGCATACGCAGAAAACACTGAACAATGTATAATTTGGGTGGAGGCGCCTATGGATTAGAAAGCAGCTTCCATTAACATTCCAAGTCCCCCGAGACAGCATTACTTTAGTATGAACCGTAGTGGCAAAAAAAAAAAAAAAAGAAAAAAAAAAGAGTAACCGTTTATTAAATTATTTAGTCTGGGGTTCTCATAGCTGGTTTTAGACAATGATAAGCTATAAGCTCGTCAGTTGTCACCACTCCAGATCTGGCCCTTCTCCAGATTGGACTTTGTATAAGTTGCACGGAGTTTAAGCTCAAAGATTAATGCTCAAACATGGCCTAAGCTTGAACCAAACTGGAGTGTTCTCCATCTTAACAATCATTAGTTCAATTATTAAGAAAAACTAAGGCAATCGATTGATGAACAACAATAGTCTCTGTGCCTTTGAAATGAAACAAGGAGGCAAAACAATCTGTTTCAACTTCTTGTTGCGAATGAAATTTGTTGCTATTATTTCATTCGCAACAAATTTTTGTCAGAAGCTGCATCAATGCGAATGCAACTTTTATCTAGCAGGAGGTGAGGAGGTTAGGCAGGCTAACCAACAAGAAAACTGCAGATTGCTCAATGCTCGAGAAATAATAATAGATCAGACTGATCCATGTGAATGTGATTAAATACGTACAATCAAGTGCAGTTGCAGTTTCTTTGAAACGAGACAGAACTAACTGCTATTACAATTATAATTACAAATATAACTATAATTTATTTGATATATAATGTGTGAGGTGAGAGAGAGAATGATACCAAAACTGATTAAAGATATTCGAACTCGTCCTCCTTGAGATGGGCGAAGAACTTAACTGCGCCACGGCCTTGAACGTCGACGACGAACTGCACCTTATAAGGGAGATTGGCTGAAATCCGCTTGCCCTTCCACAGCCCAACGTACTGCTTCAGCTCACCTTCCATGCCAGTAATGTCTACCTCCGGAACTCTGGGCACGTGGTACACCTTCAGAGGCACCTTCACTGTAACCCTAGATCCGATCTTGGAGGAGGCTGCGGCGGCGGTGGCTTCATCTGATGATGTTGATGGAGATACATCGGCGGCAGCGACCTCGCAAATTACCCTTCTACTTAATTTCCTCCTCCGCGGGCAGTGGGCAGGAGGGGTGGGAGTGAGTTTGTGATGTGAAAAAGAAACTGCCCAACAAGAAGGGAAAGAAAATGAGAACGATTTCATCTGTCCCACATCTGCTACTGCGCTCAGGGATGAAGAGGCGGCGGCTGCCACTGTTGCGATACTCATTGCTCCTGTGTCCATCTATCTTCCACTTATCTAGTAAATCCCTCTCCGTGAACGCACACCCAGTCTTTCTTTTGCTTTCTTTTTTCTCAACTCGCTCTCCAAACCCCATGCCCCACACGAAAATTCTTCGAATTTGGTTAAAGTAGAGAGATTTTTCAATGTGACCAATACACGGTGTCATTTCGTGTCATTATATAAATGGTGAGATATGTGTGTTAAAACGTTAATAACTTAAGGGAATTGTTATTGACACTCCAAAAATCTCATTCTACATTCCAAACTTTCTATATTTGGAAAGAAAAATACCCTTGTGAGGAGTGTAGAATGAGATTTTTGGAATGCCAATAACACTTCTCTAACTTAAAATATAAAATTTTCCATCACTTCTATAAAAACATGTGGTGTACCACCCATATTTCTGTCACAGTAAAAATTTTCTAAAGTAGACCCTTCTATCTAGGCCAATCTGATATAACCACAACTATTGAGTAATTACTAAAAAGCACTTCATTTAAAGGTCAATCTGCAATTTACCAATAACGCTTCTTTCTGCAACTGTGCATA
The DNA here is from genome assembly GCF_019419815.1 of Pyrus x bretschneideri. Classification (NCBI taxonomy): domain Eukaryota; kingdom Viridiplantae; phylum Streptophyta; class Magnoliopsida; order Rosales; family Rosaceae; genus Pyrus; species Pyrus x bretschneideri. Next base: position 7,956 of record NW_025999802.1, on the reverse strand, counting down.
TCGACCCTTACTATGAGATAATGAGAGACACCACACAACTCAAATGGGGTTACACAAAAATCAAGAATGGAGGACAAGCTTTATTGAAGGTGTTAAGAGACAGCAACCAATATATCTGATGGTGATTGGATCAAGATGAAGATGAGCGATGTTTTATGGTAAAGAAGTCTATAATTTCCTTTGCCAATGAAGATGAGATGTTCAATCATGGGAGTTTGGTCATGGGTACTTCGATCAAAGGGAGTCTAGTCAAGAGAAGTTTGGTCAAGAGGTGTTCGATGGAAGGTCGAGTCATGGGTACTTCGATCAAGGAAGCTTGGTTAAGAGAAGTAGGAACTTGGTCAAAGAGAAGTTTGATTAAAGGGAGTCTGGTCATGAGTAGTTCGACCAGGGGAAGCCTAGTTATGAGTAGTTTGATCAGGAGGTGCTTGGTTATAAGTAGTTTGATCATGGGGAATCTACCATGAGTAGTTCAATTAGGGGGAGTCTGGTTACAAGTAGTTTAATCAGAGGGAGCCTAGTTATGAGAAATCTCTATCAATGGGAATTTGATCAAGATGAGCAATCCTATTTTGGTATACCTTTCTAATGGTCTGGAAGGAGAAATTGGTAGGTTTTTCCATCCTATGATGAGTTGACATAAGTTTATTAGGAATTATAGTCTTGGAGGATTTATTTGTTTTCCCAATTGGAGTGGTTTCTTTATTTGGAGTTGTTCTTCGAATTGGAGTTGTTTTCCCAATTGGAGCTGTTTCCCAATTGAAGTTGTTTACCCAATTTAAATTGTTTACCTGAAGTTGTTTTCCAATTGGATTTGGTTCCTCAATTAGAGAAGGATTCATAACTAAATTCCACTTAAGATTAGTAATCCTTATTGAAGAAGATCGTTATTATGTCTATATAAATAGGCTATTGTAGTATTTTTGAATTGGAGCAAAACAATAAGTTGGATACCACTCAAGGAGTCAGAGTGAGAGAAGGGCAAAATGTGTGCTAGGGAAAAGAAAAGAGATAAGAATGTATTTCTTCTTCTTGTTCTTTCAAGTTTTTCGTCAAGTCTTAATTTTAAAGGCTAGATAAGATTATTTATTGTACTCATTATTGATATAGTGAAAGATTGTTGTTGTTGTCCCGTGGACGTAGGCACATATAACCGAACCACGTTACTTTTTTTTTAATTTTTTATGTTGATTTATCTTGGTTATTTCTTTTCGATTACCCGAATGTGTTCTATTTTTCTCATTTTTAAACGTAATATTGACAACTTCTTTTACTTGCTGCATTATTCACAATTCCTTTTTTGCGGCTCCTCTCCTAGCTACATCATATCCTACCTCTTACCACCCAGTCATTCTCCACCTCCACGCCCCTGCTCTTAACCGCTGCAAGTATTTCGTCGCCCCTCTTATTCAACCGATGCAGCACTTCCACGCTCATTAGGGGCAAATCTAGAAATTTAGTATTGAATGGGCAAAATACATAAGCTTACAAGTGATTGTACCAAGACATTTAAAATTGACTATCAATCAATCAATCACAATTCAAATTCACTATCAATTCATGAAAAAATTCAAGTTAATAATATATCTTTAACATCACAAAATCACAATAACCATACTATCCAAATCTCTAATCATATTCTACTAAATCACAAATCAAAATAACCACCAATTCACCATCCAAAAAAACTTTAGAAACTAACAAGTAACAATGGGAATTATACAAAAATAGAAATACATATTGAAACTATGAAATTAAGGATTTAAGTTAAAAATATATACTTGTTCTTATCTATATTTCTTTATATATACTTGTTCTTATCTATATTTCTTTATTGGTGGGTGGATCTTAGCATTAGAGGCGTCAAAGTGATTAAGAAAGAAAGTGAAAATGGATAATTTTGAGCGTTGATAAAGTACAATAGGGTTTGAATGGGAGAAATATGGAAAAAATGGTTGTTGCCATCGAGTCAAAGGAGGGATCTGAAATCTTGAAGGAACAACATGCTGTTGCTTTGTTTTTTAAGCAACACATCTCGTTTTTTGAAAAACATGAGTTATAAGGACCAAACGAGGTTGTTATGGTACAAGGGTTATTTTTTTTTATAAATTTCTTCTTCCTCCTTGAATCCATGGGTGAGAAAAACTGCTCTTTGTATGAGAATTTTCCAGGGCTGAGTGGTTAGCTGCCCACCCTTGATTCTCATGCTAGAATGTTATTCGTTGAGAATATATTGTGATGCAGGACAGAACGTTTTTAAGGAGATGAGGGATAGATGACCTGTGATTCGCTCAACCAGCTAATCGTGGATTCTCTCACACGACCAAGGCAAACGCTTGATTTCTCTTCAAATGCTCAAGGAAACTAATTTTTTAATTCATTCCAGTCTCCTTTCTCAAGGGTTTAATACATATATTTATAAGGAATACAACACAATGAAACTCTAGTCCAAATTGGACTTTTGCTCTACCCAAAAATATTTAAAATGTTCTTATATGACTACTTAATTATTTGTGTTGCTCTAAAACTCAATTAAATATATTTGATGAATCCAATACGCATGAGACTCTTGGTAGATTCCAATACATGCATGTGAGATTTGGTTATTGCAACATTCTCCTCTTCTCTGAAGAAACTTGTCCTTGAGTTTAAATATTTGTCGACTCCGTTATAATCTTGAAACTGATTTTTACCTTTCCATGCGAACAAGTACTTGGAATATTTTCTTTTTCTTGAAGTGGTAAATTCATGCTCCATGAAAAATCTTGCAATCCAACTGATATCAATCTTCATTTGATTGACTAAATCAACTAAAACTTGAGAAGCCTTCCAATTAAAAATATCAAAACCAATAAAATCAACGTATTCATAAATAACATCTTCCTTCATATCAACAATATCTTGGAATTTGATATCTCCCACTTCAGTAATGTCACCGACTTCCTTCAAAGATTCGAGAGATGAAAACCCTTCTTCTCTCCCACCGAAACTTTTGTTATTACTCAAGTTAAACCCGTCACAAATTTCACAATTACTCAAGCAACGATCAAATAAGGGAGGCATACTCAAATGAATTAAAGATGAAGCCTCAATATTTTCACACCCATAGTTTGAACTAAGATAATCCAAACTAACCGTATCTTGTGCCACTTCATGGTAAAATGCTGAACAAAAATCTCTTTCTTCAGTTGACTCAAACCATATAGTGTTATCATGAAAAAGGTCAACACATTGCAAACAAATGCCTCCCTCCACTTCGGAAGCTACAACGCCTCGTCGTCGATTTTCGATGCGAGAAATTTGATTGGTGAGATGTCGATGTATCCTCTTAATCTCTTCCATGTCGTCATCAACATACTTGTCATAAACTGGTGGAGAATTCCAATCAACCAAGCTAATCTCTTCAATTATTTGATGTTCAAATGGATGAAAAATATTAGCCACGATCTTCTAATGCAGTGGAAAACCTGCTCTGATACCACTTGATGCAAGACAGAACATTCTCGAGGAGACGAGGGATAAATGACCTGGGATTCGCTCAACTAGGGCAACGAAGCTCTCTCACATTGCTAATCGTGGATTCTCTCACACGACCAAGCCAAATGCTTGATTTTAGAAGGAGAAATCACTCTGATTGATGTTGTAACCAAATCTCTCATGCATGTATTGGAATCTATCAAGAGTCTCATGTGTATTGGATTCATCAAATATATTTAATTGAGTTTTAGAGCAACACAAATAATTAAGTAGTCATATAAGAACATTTTAAATATTTTTGGGTAGAGCAAAAGTCCAATTCGGACTAGAGTTTCGTTGTGTTGTATTTGTTATAAATATATGTATTAAACCCTTGAGAAAGGAGACTGGAATGAATTAAAGTATTATTTTCCTTGAGCATTTGAAGAGAGTGATTTCGCCTTCTAAAATGCTTGGTTGTGTGAGAGAATCCACGATTAGCGACGTGAGCGAACTCCATTGCCCCTGATTGAATTAATCTCAGGTCATTTATCTCTCGTCTCCTTGAGAACGTTCTGTCTTGCATCATATTGTGATATATGTTAAAGATAAAAATGAGACAAATTTGTGAATCACTCATTTGAGATAGTTGTTTGGAATTATGGAGTTGAGATAATAGTTCGAAATTATGGAATTGAGATAATTTGAAAGAATCTTTTGTGTAGTTGAGTTTAACTTTTGTTAGGTACCAGGTCTCAAGTTAGCCTAAAGTACACAAGATTTTTATCGGGTATTTTGGAGTTGGATACAAGAAGTTAAAGAAAGATGACTAACAAAAGAAAAAAATTGGAATGATTGACTTACAAGTGTTGGTTTATATAACAGAGCTTTCACACAACCACTGCAGTGGTCAAATGCATGGTATGGAAAATACATGTCTACTTGTTCTATTATATAGATTAACAAGTTGAGTAATTGAAGTTAATTAGTTGCATTATGAAATATAACCCATATAGTTGATTATTGATAACATGTTATAATTGAATTATGTGTTACATGACATTTAATTTAGTTTTGTCAATTAATGTTCATGTATATATTGGGTATTTTTTTAATAAGGAATGTCCATATTGAGTTGTTAAAGTTCACCACTCCATATTTTTGCAGGTTTATAAACTAGACAATCAAAATGATAGGCGGGATGAGATCAAATTGTTTATTTAGCTTAGTTGATAGAGTGTTGTGTTTTTACTTATGCGTCTTGGATTTGAAAGTGTCATTTCTCCAAATTATTGTAATAGTTTGAACTCTCTCCTCTCTTCTTATAATAATATATATATTTTAAAAAAAGTTCTTTTTATAAGAGATTAATTTGACCCTATTTTAGTTTCCTTTTAATTATTAATTAACTGACTTTATATTTATGAATTTTTATCGATTTCGTGTCTGCGGCGTGTCGTTTAAATTAAAAACTAACTGACCGGTAGGTTAATGAGACTTTAACCGTTCATTTGGACCCACTCTGCAATGTTAAAACGAACACCCTTGTAAAAATATTAAGCAAATTAAACAACATTTGGTCATTGAACTAATCAAACAAATAGACGAAGACTATATTCCTTAATGGCAATGAACTTTTTCAGAAGAGAAATCAAACAGTGAAACGATTGTTTGCCTCTCTGCAATTTGTCTGCCATTTCACCCAACCAGTCATTGCATGCTAAATGTAAATGAGAAAACTAGTATTTGGAGGGAAGGTTGTTAATTTCTTATTTGGTTTCTACTTTTTTTTTTTAATTTTCAAGAGTGTTTTTTATACTCTCTATGTGGCACAAAATTATTAGTTATGTGTAGTTCTTGTATGGTAGCCCAGCATAGAAAATTTAATGAATTTGACGAGAGACTACATTGATATACGGTAGTTAAATCTAAAAATGATTTGGATTGATTTTTCAGTGAAATGATCAAATGATGAATTAGACCAATTTCAAAATTATTTATGATAAAAAGTGTGTCGTTAAAATAAAAAAATTATTAATATCAAAAGAAAAAGTACAAGGATGTGATATCCACATATCCTATTTTACTTCTCACACTTATTTTTAATTTTTAATTGTCGGATCGAATGAATTTTAAAAGATTAATAGACATAAATTATCAAAAAAATGTGTGAGAGTCCAAACACCCAAAGTACAAAATAGAAAAACTTGCACGACCAACTGGTCCAAATAGAACGACTCCCTAAGATTATAGGGGAGCTAGCTCCGTTTCAGTTCCTGTCCATTACCCGGTGAATAGAAAAAGAGAGGAAAAACTGATAATTGAGGGCCGACCCCGACGCGGACTGACTGAAGAAGAGGAAAGCGGGCTGATTTTCCTGTTCAGGTCTGATTGAGTGTGCGACTTTGTATTCCGAAGGATCGCCATCTCCACCTCGGCTGAGCAACAAGACGGACCTGCAGCTCAGCTCGTAAGTCGCCCCCTTCTTCCTTTTCCTCAATTCCAGCGGATTGAGTCTCGATTATTTTTCATATCTTATATTGTTGTAATTGTAAGTGTAATTGTAATTGTAATAGGATTGTAATTATTTTTCGACTTGTTGAGGATTCCGGTCCCAGTTGTAGAAATGGCGACTTGTCCTCAATGAATCCATTTTTGATGAAGACCTCTAATTCGAAACAATATATATGCAGGGTGGTTGATCTAGTCATTTTTATGCCGCAGTTACTGTGTAATCAACGTTTCACTGTTAGAATTGGGATTGAAACCTCCTCTCCAGCTGCTGCCGCTCACCTATCCCTACTAACAACACATCTTTCGTCTGTTTTCTCGATCCCCCCTTTTGCAATTCATAAGCAGAATAATAATTCTGGTTTTACAAGGAAAAGTAAGAAGAAAAGAAAGATAAATAATATGCAGAAGAGTGGGAGTGTTTCCAAGAACAGTTTGAGAGTAACGACGCCCCAGCAGTCTCTCAGGCGACTGGGATTGTGCTCCCAGATAGCTACTGCAACTGGGGGCCAACACTCCTCCCCAATTGTCTTCCCTGAGAAACAGAAGCGACAGAAGATCAAGGCTTCCAAGACTCCAACCCCTGCCTCCACTGATGATCCCAACACACTAAAGACCTTCGAGCACAGGATTGACATTCCGGCTTCTGCTGCTGGAGATGAAAAGTCTGATCTGTTGGGTTATGTCGTCTTCACCGGAAAATTAGTGTTGGACAAAAGAAAAACCAGCAGTATAAACACTACTTCTACTGATGCACAACAAACCACCTCCTCCTCTGCTGATATTCCCAACCAGGAAGCTGTTGCTGGCAAGCTTACCAGTAAGGCTTTAATTTGGGGTTCTCACATGCTGCATCTTGATGATGTCATCTCAGTAAGAACTTCCTCCTTCTATAGCTGAATGTTACAACAGCTACAAATCACAAGTCTGCCTTTCCCTCTTTGGAATGAAGTAGGAAACAATAATGTTTTTGTTTTCTTGCACAGGTTTCATACAACGTTGGTCTCAGACATTTCACCGTGCATTCTTATCCCTTGAAAAAGGGTTCTTGTGGCCTTTCATGTTTTATAAAGCCTCGCAGAAGCCGTAAGGACTTTCGATTCTCGGCTTCTAGCATAGAAGAGGCAGTTCAGTGGGTTGGGGGCTTTGCTGAACAGCAGTGTTATGTGAATTGCTTGCCTCATCCGTTGCTATCTTCTAAAAAGCAGGCTTCTTCAGAATTAATTCCAATTGATACTCCTCCTGAATTAATTTTCAAATGTAAGAAGCCGCCAAAAATGCTTGTTATATTAAATCCACGATCTGGACGTGGCCGTTCAAGTAAGGTTTTTCACAACGTCGTTGAACCTATATTTAAGGTATGATGTATATTCTGTTAGCTTTCCCTATATATTGATTATAGTGCCTTTTGGTAGTCAGGAGAAGTATTATTTTTATTTGATGGATACGACTCTTAAACTGAGCTGTTGTATGTCACCCATTGATGTAGCTATCTAATAGGAAATAAGTATTTATAATTCCTCTTTGTATATTTGAACTCAGTGGTAGAGTTGGCCTGCTTCTCTAATCTTGATAGTGTTAATGCACTCTTCCAGAGCTTGTGGTCATATTTATATTCATATTGTAGCTGTGAACTGTGACAGCTTGCAGGTTTCAAAGTGGAGGTAGTTAAAACAACGTCTGCAGGTCATGCTAGGAAACTTGCCTCTACTGTTGACATTAGCACTTGTCCTGATGGTACTACTACAGAATCCAATATCAAATCACATTGCTTATTTTTGGTTTTCCTTATGCTTTCTGATTTTCTTTGTCATCTTTATAGCTTTTGCGCATTTATAATTTTTTATTTTCAGGAATCATTTGTGTTGGGGGTGATGGAATTATTAATGAGGTAAATCCTTTGCTACTTCAATGTTCCCGGTACATATCCATGATTCTTATTATTTTCTCTCCCCTTCACTCCACGACAACCACCGCCCCCCCCCCCCC